>NC_065446.1:68612117-69812117 GCF_917563875.1 Diabrotica virgifera virgifera | reverse complement strand
CGACAAAGCAACCCCTATTTCTACGCTCTGTACTTTTATTCGCACTTTTAATTATATTGGCCAATTATATTAGTCCTGGTTACTGGATAATTGTCAAGGCCATAGTCCAAAAAAATAATAAGAAGAAAAAATAAGATTTAGGTTATGTACAGAAAACGTAAGCAATTGTAAGTAAATAAAATTAGTTATTAAAATGCAGTACTGCAAGCAAAATACAATTAATTAAATTTACCTTTATATAATAATTGCATATCATATCAATATTGTGGAGCAATATATAATTTTTCTGCTTTAATGACAGAAGGTATAAAATATACGTCAATTTGACAATTTCAATTGACAATATGAATTATTTAAGATAGTTGCAATATTTCTCCGCGACTTGCGCACGGTCGTTTCTCGTTTCCCTTCCAAGTACTTGCACACCGCGAATAGTATAGACGTCTAATTTCCATTAATGTAGCTTATACATTTGACACACTGTCCGTCAACATGTTAAAAATGTTAATAATATTAACATATTATGTTGCGTACTTGAGTCCATTTCAGTTTTTGATAAAGTGAAATAAATGAAAAGACTTACTCAAAATCACTTTATACTACCCCAGAAGACCAGGGCCCAGAGCACGCCAAATAGAATTCTATTTCGCTGACGTCACAAAATAGAATTCCATAATGGGAGAATCGACGGTTGCTAGGCAACGTGACGTCACTAAAATAGAATTCTATTTGGCGTGCTCCCGCACCAGTTTGGTTTACTATAATTTACTAAGATTCATCAGATTACCAGTACTGCATAATTAATAAAATTAAAATTAATTTTAATTAATTAATTTATGGTACATTCCACGTCAAATCACTCAGGCAAAAAATTTTGGATCTCCGATTTGCCTGAAAATTGGTATATAGCTTCTGCGGGACGTAAAAATAAGATATTTAAGGTCAAAAAATCTTCTTCTTCTTTTTTTCTCAAAATGTGATTTTATGCGATTTTACAGTGATTTGGTGTTTATTTAAACAAATTTGCATTTTCTGTCGTAAAGTATCAATGAGAAACATAATATTTTAATAGAAAGGACTCAAAAATGTCATTATATGGCATTATAACAAGTTATTTTGAATCAAAACAAGTTTTTGATCAAATTTTATAGTGTAAAAAACGTTAAAATACCGTTTTTTACATTTTCCTCCATTCCCAAAATACATCATCATCGATTTGGCTGAAAATTTGCCCACAGATATCCAAAAGATAGAACTTTAAGTGGTTAGAAGGATTTGAATTATATTACAATACCAAAAAAGTTACATGCAGTAATCTCAGACTCAAAAGTATATATTAGTCCAGTCGGGATAGCATTTGACCTTGAATGCCGAGCTGCCCAAATTTTTATTTTTCTGATCTTTAAGGGAGTCATAGTAGCCTAAATTTAAAATCACGAATGAATTCCTCCGTTACGTTAGCCGCCATCTTGATTTTAAAGGAGAACCTGTTTGGCTCAATATCGCCGCCATTTTTAACTTTTCGACAAAAATGGTAGGAACTGAAATTGTTCCAAATAAATCGTATTTACAATTATTACAATTTTTTTTAACAATTTTTGTCGTGAGGTCGATATTTTCGAGTTAATTTTACTTACAGTAGACGCCTATATTTTTGACTATAATATTGCATGTAACTTTTTTGGTATTGTAATATAATTCAAATCCTTCTCATCACTTAAAGTCCTATGTTTTGTCTATCTGTGGGCAAATTTTCAGCCAAATCGATTATGATGTATTTTCGGAATGGAGAAAAATGTAAAAAACGGTATTTTAACGTTTTCTACGCTATACAATTTGATCAAAAGCTTGTTTTGAATCAAAGTAACTTGTTATAATGCCATATAATGACATTTTTGAGTCCTTTCTATTAAAATATTATGTTTTTATTGATACTTTACGATAGAAAATGCAAATTTGTATAAATAAACACCAAATCACTGTAAAATCGCATAAAATAACATTTTGAGAAAAAAAGAAGAAGAAGAAGATTTTTTGACCTTAAATATCTTATTTGTACGTCCCGCAGAAGCTATATACCAATTTTCAGACAAATCGGAGGTCCAAAATTTTTTTTGCTCCAAAATTGAGTGATTTGAAATGGAATGACCCTTATTTATTTATTTACGGGTTTCCCAATTTCATAAAAAATATACATATATAAACAACAAGTAGAAGTAAAAGTAGTAGTAGTAAAGTCCAGTAAAACAGTAAAAATAAAAAAAATAAAATTAAATGAATTAAATGAAAGTGTGACAGCATAAAACTGTAGTAAGTTCATTACAATAAAACTAAATTTAACATACACACAAATCTACTGAAAATATAATATTAAACATTAAACATAAGTGCTGACCGGAAAAATTGATTTTAGTCGGTTTCTAAATACTCTACTGGAAGAAGAGAATAAATCGATGTCCAAATCATTCAGGCGACTCAAAGTTCTATCTATTGGTGAGTTAAGACCATAGTTTGTTGAATGATGAGGTACATGGAACAAGTTATTATTTCTCAGATCATCGTGTGGAATATTAAAGTTTATTAATTTTAATAAATCAGGGCAATTGATTTCACTATTTAATAGTTTATAAATAAAAGCTAGATCATTTATAATTCTACGGTCTTTTAAGGAGTGCAAATTGAGATCACTACAGATGATGGTATAGTTGTGGTTTAGTTCAATAACATTATATCCCAATCTGTATGCTGCAAATCTTAAAAGCTTATTTTGAACTCTCTCGAGACGAGACAAACAACATGAACATTATAAAATGGTGACCAGACAATAGAGGAGAATTCTAATATAGATATAACCAATGATGAGTAAACAGCCTTTATTGTATTAAGGGAAAGATCAGCACAACTGCGAAGTATATAACCCAATACTTTTGAAGCCTTTGCTGTCACATAGTTAATGTGATCCACAAACGTTAAGTTTTCATCGAATATTACTCCTAAATCCCTTACTGTTTTAACATAAGAGAGCGCTTTACTGTCGATGACATATGATGATTGATATTTTTTTGCAACTTTGTCGAAGCTAATGGAATGACATTTATTAACGTTTAAAAAGAGTCTGTTTTTGTTACACCACTCAACTAAATTATTGAGATCGTTTTGAAGGAGACTACAATCTTCATGATCTTTGATAGATCTGTACATCTTTAAATCATCAGCAAATAGCAAGTACTTAGAGTGATTAAAACCTTCACCTATGTCGTTATTAAATAGATTTATTTTTATTTTTTATTTTATTTATTAATCATACGGGAAAACCCCATTAAAAGTGTAATTATAAAGTCAATAATAATAATAACTAGCATCAACACAAAAAAGTAGTACACATAAGATACAATGCAATAATACAAGCAATCACAATATACCTAAAATATAAGATGTAACAAATATATCTAACATACAACACTAAATTTAACATGGCGTATTAACAATAATGAAATAGACATTTTTGCAACAATGAACATCATAAAGCCAGAGATCTCTTCAGTTGATCCAATGAAATATTGAAAACATCGACATTACTAGCATTCAATAATCCCATATACCTATCGACTGGGCTATGAAAACCATAGGACGTTCTGTGGTAAGAGACATTGAATGTTTTATGATAGCGAAGGGCTCGATTGGGAACATTAAAATCAATTTGGCGCAAGAGACTTGGACAATCAATTTGTGCGTTAATCAACTTATGCAGAAAGACCGCGCCAGAGATGTCACGACGTAATCTGAGAGGAAGTAGAGAGAGATAGGACTCTACAGTTGAGTAATCATGGTTAACTATAGTTAGATAAGATTTGAATGCGCAGTAACGTAAAAATTTATGTTGGATCCTCTCGACCGTATCGATATGGTTTTGATAGTAAGGGGACCAAACTACCGAACAGTACTCCAACAAGGATCTAACAATTGAGCAATAAACCAATCTCGTTGCTACCACAGAAAAACACTTACAATTTCTCATAACAAAACCTAGAAGCTTAGATGCCTTTACAGAAATAGAATTAATGTGTTCTATAAAAGAAAGTTTTTCATCCATAATGACACCTAAGTCTTTAATAGAAGAAACGCGATTGAGTTGTTGGTTACATATAGTATAACTCGTTTCAACCCTCCCAACCTTATGTGTAAAACTTATGAAAGAGCACTTATTGGTATTTAAATTAAGTCTATTTTGAACACACCAGGCATGTAAACAGTCTAAATCCTCCTGTAGCAAATCTTGGTCTCTAATTGTTTCTATAACTCTCCAGAATTTTAAATCATCAGCAAACATTAAACACTTACTATTACGAAAGTTGTTAGTTATATCATTAACAAAGATGTTAAAAAGGAGAGGTGAAGTATGACCACCCTGAGGAACTCCAGAACTTACTTTTATTTCATCGGAGAGATGACTACCAATCTTCACCCTTTGACTGCGACCCGTTAAGTAATTTTTTATCCACTCCACAAATCCAGCATGAAAACCAAACAAGACCAACTTACACAAAAGAACTTGATGATCCACACGATCAAAGGTCTTGAGAAATCTGTGTATATTGCATCGATTTGCTTACCATCCTCGATCTGAGTTAGAAGGTCAGACTGATAGCATACCAAATTTGTCGCAGTGGACTTATTTTTGCAAAAACCATGCTGTGGCTCAGATAGTAAAGTTCGACAAGACCAAGAAAGCTGCTTAGCTACAAAGCAGTCAAACAGCTTAGGAATAGCAGATTGGATGCAGATACCACGGTAGTTTTCAACATTATCCTTCAGACCACTCTTAAATACAGGTACAATATAACTTTCCTTCCAGGCTATCGGAAACATCGAAGTTTCCAATGATTTATTAAATAATAAAAATAATGGTACAACAATCGTACAAACACACTTTTTCAGCAGAAAATTTGGAACGCCATCAGGACCAGTAGTGAGCTTATTGGGAATCGAGCTAATACAATTAAAAATATCAGAAACAGAAATAGGATGTGTATGAATACTTACATTAGAGTTTTTAATTTCGGAAATTGTAGGCAATTGAGAGTGATTGTTGTTAGGTATGTACACTGTCTGAAAGAAATTCATAAACAACTTGGCTATATCAAGACCATTACAAGCTGTATGTTCCTGGTAAAATAAGGAATTAGGTAAATGATGACCTGACCTTTTGTCATTAACATACTTCCAAAAGGATTTAGGATTATTAATTAGGTCTGACTCAATCCCTCTAATATAGTTGTTAAAACATATTTCAGATAAACGTTTACATTCAGCTCGAAGACGTGAAAACTTCATATACTCAGTGTCAGAATGATTTTGAAGATAAAGAAGGTGCGCATACCTTTTTCCCTTGTTAATTTTCTTAGGTCTGAGGAGAACCATTTAGGAAATGTAGATGTTCTATATTTTTTCAGAGGAATAAAGAGAGAAATCCCTGTTAAAAGGATATCATAGAAGAGACTCGTTGCATCATCAACGTTATTATCCAAACACCCATCCCAATTAATGAATGAAAGAAAGTTATTCAGTTCAAAATAATTACCGTTCCTAAAATCATAAAAAAAATCTTCATAAATCAATTTTTTATTTATTTATTTATTTACGGGATTACCCCCATTACAACACATACAGTATAAAATCAATCTCTGTAATATCTACTAAACTAGAGTAAAATAAATCTTAATTACATACTTATTAAACAAAAACGAAATATTAATAGTTATCCATTAGACATATTACATCTATTACACAAATCAGTTCAAATAAACAAAAAGTACCTGTCAAGCTCTTTTAATCCGATTCTTAAAACCAGCCAAGGAGACACCAAACATTTCTAAGTTATTCTCGTTTATAATTTTTAGTGTTCGCTCAATGGGCGAATGCATACCATAGTTTGTCCGATGAAAAGGTATATAAAACAAATCAACATGTCTGAGACTTCTGGAGGGAACATATAAATTAATAGATTGGAGAAGTTCAGAACAACAAATTAAACCATTTATTAATTTAAACACAAATACCAAATCAGAGTTATCTCGTCGAGTTTTTAATAAATTCATGTTGAGTGTTTTTAAAATATAGGTATAATCATGATTAGTAATGCGTATGTTTAATTTGTATGCACAATATCTCAAAAATTTATTCTGCAATCTCTCCAGCGTAGTAGAATGAGCTTGGTATTGTGGAGACCATACAATAGATGCATATTCCACTTTAGATACAACCAAAGCATAATATACCGTTCTTAAAGCCCCTACAGATAGTCTCAGACAGTTGCGAATGATAAAGCCCAAAGATTTTGATGCATTTACTGTTACACTATTTATATCTTGCGCAAAACGCACATGCAAATGTGACTCCTAAGTCTTTTATTGTTTTAACATAAGACAATTCATTTTCATTAATTGTGTAAGAAGTATCATATTTTTTATTACCTTATATAAAAAGTTACTGTTATATAAGTATAAAAGCTTATATAACAGCATTTAGCAACATTTAAATGCAAAATATTATTCTCACACCAAATACTCAACCGGTCTAAATCTTCTTGAATTAATGTTACATCAACATTTGAATCTACGGATTTAAATAATTTCAAATCATCTGCAAACATCAGGAAATCGCAATTTCTAAAACACTCTGATATATCGTTCACAAATATATTAAATAACAAAGGTGAACAGTGAGCTCCTTGGGGTACTCCTGATGTCACATGAATTATATTTGAATTAAAACAACCTACTCTCACTTGCTGTGTGCGATCTCTTAAAAAGCTATTGAACCATTGTAAGGATTGATGACTGAAGCCAAAAGCATTTAATTTTCCCAATAACATGTTATGATCTACTCTGTCAAATGCCTTGGAGAAGTCAGTATAAATAGTATCCATCTGACTTTTATTCTCCAACGCGTTTAATATTTTTTGTTCAAAGAGTACTAAATTTGTTACCGTTGATTTATTCTGAGAAAATCCATGTTGATTGTGTATTAGACGCTCTTTACAATAAAATTTTAATTGATCGTGCAATAGTCTATCAAAAAGTTTTGGTATAGAGGATTGTTTACAAACGCTTCGATAATTTGTTATGTCTTGTTTATTACCTGATTTAAAAATTGGACAGATATAAGAGTGCTTCCATAAAGTTGGGAAAACTGATGTCTTTAATGATGACTCAAAAAGAAGATATAAAGGATTAGTTAGTGAATATATACAGTTCTTTAGAAAGTAATCGGGAATACCATCTGGACCACTGCTTAACTTATTGGGTAGGGATAAAATGTTGTTGAAAATATCTTTCACTGATATTGAAAAATTAGGTATAAAAAGATTGTTGTTTCCCTTTACTTCCAAGTTATTAATATTTGATTGTGGCGAATAAACTGTTGAAAAAAATTGACGGAAACAGTTTGCAATCTGTTGTCCGTTTGTTGCTATAGCATTACCATAGTACATACTGTTTGGTAAATCATTTGATGCTCTCTTACTGTTTACAAACTGCCAAAAGTACTTAGGATTACTGCATAAATTATGATTGACTTGATTCAGATAAGTGTTATAACATTGATTTGATAGATCCTTACACAATCTCCTAAGTTCTGAAAAAATCACATAATCCTCTTGATTACAGGAAGCTAAATAATTTTTATGAGCAATTTTTTTCTGTACAACTAAATAACGCAAGTTGGCATCAAACCATTTTGGATAACTAGAAGTTTTAAATCTTTTCACCGGTACAAACAATGATAGTGACATATTAAGTATGTTGTAAAATTCTGTTAAAGCATCATCAACATTTGACAAATTCAAATGGTCTTCCCAAGGTATCATTGAAAGATAGTTATTGAGACCTTCATAGTCTGCATTTACAAAATCATGATAAAATTCAGTATATTCTAATGACTTACCTCGATGTTCACACAAACTAATATTGTAAGTGTAACTTATGTGATGATAACTATTTTTAAAAATCGGATCTGAGGCTTTTGCTACTTGTAAATCACAAACATTTGTAAATATTAAGTCTAAAAACACATTTCTTTCATTTGGAATATTAATCATCTGGAAAAAATTCAAGTACCCATAAAACTCAGCTAAGTACAATGCATGTGAACCTTGAGGACAATTCACCAAGACACCTGATTCATTGTTATCCCATGAAGCTTCCGGAAGGTTGAAGTCTCCGAATATATATGTCTTATGATGATTATACCTTTGGGATATATCTTCGACTGATAAACAGTGTTGTTCATATATTTGTTCTACGGATTTTGGTGGAATATATACCCCTCCAATTATAAAATTTTCTTTACCAAATGAGCATAAAAGAAAAAGTTGTTCAATAGATTTGTACAAGGGTTTCAGCACAGTTACCTTAATGTAGTCTTTAACAACAATCAAAATACCTCCTCCTCTTGACTTATAACTATTATCACGATCACATCTAAAAGTTCTATATGAAGGTATTTTAATTTCACTATCTAAAATATCCTCGTGTAACCAACTTTCAACAAATATAAAAATGTCATAATCAGAACATAAAATAGAACTAATCAGATCTTGAATTTTTGTACGAAGTCCTCCGACATTCTGACAATAAACTTGTAATGGGGATGAGATTAGTTTTTTCCTTCTTTCTTGAATGATTCAATTTTTGGTACACCATTTCTGTATTTTATGGCAATGTCTTTTTCGCCTTTATTTTGTCTGTCTTTTAATTCTTTCCAAGCTTTACTGAACATATCCCTTTGCATATTTGTTTGATCACTATTTATTTTGATTGTTGAGTTCTGTAATCTTTTCTTACTCCTTAAAATGTCCTTAACAACACCATTATTGGAAAAACTAGCTCTAAGTGGACGAGACTTACCACCCGTGTTCTTTCCTACTCGAACAACCTTCACTAAATCCTCCAACGCTTCATCTTTTCCCATTTGTTTCATAATTTCCTCGACTTTGGCTTTGTCTTGTTTTATCCTATCTTCAATATTCTCAGAATTCAATTCGGGAACATTGAATAACATAATATTGTTAGATTTTACAATTCTATCATTTGTTTCTATGAACATTTCCTCAAATGGCAAACCTGGCGCATTGGAGTTGCATTTCAGTTCATCAATAGTCTTCCTTAGATCACAAATCTGATTATCCTTTTCGTGTAAGGATTTTTCATTGGCACACTTAAGTTTCTCTACCTCAATCTTTAGATCTTCGACCATAGACTTCAAAATTGGTACTAACAGTAAACCTTGCTCACAATCCTCACAGAAATATTTTAATTTCCTAGTATCTGCTGCCAATTGAAGACATCTTACTTCTGTAGCTGTTATACTGGCACAATTAATATGTATAGCCCTCTTACATCCATCACACTTGAAAGAAGTCTTATCCTCTGCAGCATCTTTCTTGCATAACAAGCATTTGCCCATATTTGAATATTCAACAAAATGTCAAAAATAAACCCTTTAATAAAGATAGTAAGTCACTTCACTGGTATATGGTAATTACTTATCTATCACTATCAATTTGTCCTAATTGCTTCAAGTTTTTGTTTAAAAAAGAAAAACTAAAGGTACAAACTTTGCATTGCAATTATTGCAATTTACAGACAAACAAATTGTTTTTCCAAAAAAGAAAGATGATCTTCAAATTCCTTGTACTAATTCAGCTTATTTGATATAACTTTAATAATTAATTGTTGATATTTACTTGTAAAACAACAGTTTTTTAGGAGCAATTGCTAATTACATCCATCGAGGTTGATTTCTAATTTTAAACTGTGTAGTGTTAGTGTCATTTAAGTTGAGAGCTATGGAACATTCATACCCTACATGGTGTAAACTTGGATCAACAAGTGCATCTCCCGCTTTGATGACATTCAGTTCCCTAACGTTAGAAAAAACTAAATCTAAAAATACAGTACGATTGTTAGGGACATTGTTATTTTGGAAGAATTTCAAATAACCAAAAGCTTGTGCTACATCCACCGCAGGATCTCCACCAGGACAATTCACCAACACACCATACTCATCATTATCCCATGCTGCATTAGGTAAGTTGTAATCACCAAATACGAACATACTATAAGATGAGTACGGCAAAACTAAGCTCTCAGCTGTTTGACAATGCCTAGAGTAAATTTAACGTGGAGACCTTGGGGGAATGTAAACGCCACCGATCACAAACTCTGTGTTATCGCACTGACATAATATGTATAACTGTTCAACACGAACTTCATCAACCGAAATACGCTTAGACTGAATTCTGTTATTAATAAAGATTATTACTCCACCACCACTCTGCTTTGCACTAGTCATTTGATTGCGATCACACCTGTAGATACTGAAACCCTTACAATTCACCTCACCATCAGCAATGCTAGCATCCAGATTGCTTTCGACCATAATAATAATGTCATAGGAACAGCATGAAATATTTTTAATAACATCTAACATCTTGCAACGTAGGCCACCAACATTTTGATAATAGACCATTAATGGGAGAGAAGCTAGTTTTTTGGTTTAACTTCCAACACTACAGGAACCCCATTTCTATACCTAATAACTAAGTTTTCTTCACCCGCAGATTTTCTTTCTTCTAAATTCTTTTTGGCAGCCATATATGCATCTTGTTGCATCTTTGTGAGATCATTAGCTATTCTTATATTAGAGTTCCGCAGCTTATTTCCAGATTTCAAAGCAGTTTTCACTATATCAGGACTATTACATATTACCTTCAGTGGTCTCCCTTTTGCACTATTCTCCAACCTTTTACCAACACGTATTACTTTATTTACTGATTCCATATTGATCTCCAACTTAGTAAATAACTTATTGATTTCTGACTTATCATGTAGTATACGGTTATTAAGATTCTGAGAATCAGATTCTGGCACGTTGAATACCGTCAGATTTTGTGACCTTATAATTCTTTGATTTGACTCATACAAAATAGTTTCAGTGGAAATGGCTGTCGGCATTTTCTCCAACTTTTGCACCTTTTCTTTTAATGATCTAATTTCATCCTCCAAAGCAGTTATCTTCCTAACGATGATAGGTACACTCTTGAATGCAGAACGACACTGTTCACAGAAATGCATGAGTAATCTTTTTTGCAGGGTCACTGCTCTGGCTTCTGTTGCTGTTAATCCAGAGCAACTCTCTTGAAGATGTCTATGTACACGACAACTATCACAAGCTATGGATTGTTTCTCTTCATCACCAAGCTCCGAGGAGCACACATTACAAGATCCATTCATATTCATTAAATTTAACTAAACCAATAAAAATATTCAAATCTTATTAATAATTGTCGGCAAACTAATGTAGGCACGCCACTGGTAGAAAGTATAAGCTGGACTGACCTTGAATTTAATTAAATTGCCTGGTAATTGCTTTTGAGCAAAAAAACACAAACAATAAAACCAATAATGCACAATTATCACCAATATCTTGATATGGAAATACTTATTTTCAACAAAACAACTACCAACAGTAAAAGTAAATTTTTCTTGATGGACAGATATACTTTTCAACAATTAATTCAAAATTTAAACCACTAAATTTACCAAAACTTGAAGCACATTATTGCTATCTTCTTGTTAGTTTTAACATAGACGAACACGAATAGATTGAACAGAAGGGGGCGAGCAATGAGCACCTTGTGGAACTCCAGATTTTATTTGTATTGCATCTGACATAAAGGAACCCAGTTTGACTTTTTGTGTGTGACCTATTAAATAGCTAGCAAACCACTTTAAAAGCTGATCGCTGAAACCATATGCCTTAAGTTTATGTAACAGTAAGTAGTGGTCAATCCTATCAAAGGCTTTTGAAAAGTCTGTGTATACACAATCTACCTGATATTTTCTTTCCAGATCTCTGATAATAGATGTTTCATAAGATAGTAAGTTTGTAGTTGTGGATTTCTTGTGCATAAAACCATGTTGATAATTATTTATTAATTGTTGACAAGTAAAACTAATATGGTTATAAATCAACTTATCAAGTAGTTTAGGAATGGTCGATCGTTTAGATATACCTCTGTAATTTTCTATATTTTCTCTTTCGCCAGATGCCTAATTTCAATGATAAGTTATATAGAACAAACAATGGTTGAGTTAGACTGTAAGCACAGTTTTTCAAGAAAAAATCGGGAAGTCCATCCGGTCCAGCTGTTATATTATTAGAAAGTTTTGACAAACCGTCATAAATAACTTCCACTGTCAAAGAATCACACTTTATAGATGAATAATTATTAAATGTGTCATGATAACTTACATCCAGGGAAGAAACGTAAACTTCAGAGAAGTAAACAGCAAAAAGTTCACTTATCTGATCACCATTCACAACTTTTTTATCAGCTAGATACATATTATTAGGAACATCATATAGATTATTTTTTTCGGCTAAAAATCTCCAAAATGACCTGGGATCCGTATTAAAATTATTTTCAAGGTCTTTTTTGTAATTCACAAAACATTCTTTAGATGAAATATTACATTGACTAGGTAACCTTGAAAACTCTAAGTAATAAAAGGGATTGCCAGTATTCTTGTAATTTTTGTGAGCTATTTTCTTTTGGATGATTAAATTTCTCAACTCAGCATTGAACCACTTTGGGAAAGATGATACCTTACTTTTCTTTTTGGGCACAAAAAGATTTAATGCCATACTCAGAATATGATAGAAATTGTGTACTGCAGTATTTATGTTATTTAAATTTAAATACTTGTGCCAATTGATAGGTCCCAAATAATTCTGTAAGCTAATATAATCAGAGTTTCTGAAATCATAGTAAAATTCTTGGCACAGTAAATTATTTGTAATGTCCGATATAGGTAAATCAAAGGAGTATGGTCTATGATGGGTAGATTCAGAAAAAATAGGATCTATTGCAGATGAAACTAGAATACTAATTAATAAAATGAATTATGCAGTACTGGAGACCTGATCTATCAATGGAGAAGTTTTCTTCTAAAAAAAAATCTATAATGTCATGAGTAAAGACTGAAGATGAATTTAAAGAAAACTAAATGCATGATCATAACTAAATCAGCACACGCAAACATCCAATTAACTATTGAAGATATTGTGATTGAGAGTGCGGATAACTACAAATACTTAGGAACATGGATAACATCAAATGTAGATCAAACCAAAGAAATTAAGACACATATTGAAATAGCACATGCATCATTCATTAAACTTAAAAAGTTTCTTTGTTGTCAGGATATAAGGTTAGGACTACGCCTAAGGATGCTTTGATGTTACGTGTTCTCTACTCTTCTTTATGGCTTGGAAGCGTGGACGTTGAAACAAGTCCATTTGAATAAGTTGGCCACCTTTGAATTTTGGTGTTACAGAAGAATCCTACGAATATCATGGATTCAAATAATTTCGAACGTGGAAGTAAATAGAAGGATAGGAAATCAACTGGAAATAGTACTATCAAAAGACGAAAACTTGAGTACTTGGGACATTGATGAGAGGGCAAAAATACTCATTATTACAACTTATTATGCAAGGCAAAATCCGAGGAAAGCAAAATGTGGGAAGACGAAGAACATCCTGGCTTAAGAACTTACGGGAATGGTTCGAATGCAGTAATGCAGAACTATTTAGAGCGGCAGTCAACAGGGTCCGCATTGCCATGATGATTTCCAACCTTCGATAGAAATGGAACTTAAAGAAGAAGGAGACCTGATAATGCATACTAAATTATAGTTTTGTTTTTTTTATTTCCACGGAACAAGCCCAATACAGTTACAATTTTTTACAAATTTTGGAACAATTTAATAGATACTAAATATAAGTCATTTATATAACACGTAAAATGTAATAGTTAAAATAGTTGAGATGGGTAAGTATTTTCAGCTGCAATGCTATTCAAATGGGGATTCATTCTTTTCGAATCCTGAGAAAACTAATAAATATTTGTGAAAAATTTAAATGCAGAATGAAAGATTACAATATTAGTGATGGCCGAAAGTCCCTGAGAACTTCTATAATGTGTATTTTACTAAGTTACAGAAGTGAAAAACTAAGAGAAAATTTAGTGTGATTTTTAATTTCAAATATATCATTCAAAATAAACTTTTTATTTATTCTAAGGGACTTTCGGCCCTCAATAATAATTTAGTCTTTCATTTTGCGTTTAAATTTGTTAAAAGTATTTATTAGTTTCTTCAGGATTCGAAAAAAATGGTCACCATGTCCGTGGTAATATTTTCCAAATCTATCTTTGTCTTACAACGCACTCAGTCGAATAGAATATTGTCAGCATAATGTCAGTCAGACAGTGACAATCAGTGACAATTTTAAATATTTGACATGGCATCAGGAATATTTTGAGTTGTTGATTAAATAATATTGATATACAGTGAAACCTCGATTATTTGTCAGGGCACCGGAACAAGGGTATGACGGATAATCAAAAAGACAGTTAACACAACATTAAGAAAAATTAAAAATTCATGGTACAGTTGTCAAATTTTATTTGCATGCTTTGTTCGACAATATAAGATTTGTGTTCGTACAATCGAATCAATTTGGTTTAAAATATTCTGTAATCTTTTTTTGTTTTACTGTTGCCTCACATTCTGCAACCGCTGAATTTCTTAATCGGCCTAAGGCCATGTAATCTACTTTATTGGCTTCTTCTTGTCAATAATATCACTCGATGAATTGTTGCATATGCGATGCAGCTTCTCTACCTTCTTTACGCAAATCTCTGTCAGTTGCAATAGCATCATCAACATCTCCACCGTCAAATTCCAAGTCTGTGTTAGCTTATGAACTGAATCTGTTTTGTCCAAAATGAATTGATGACTCAATTTTTGCTTATGTAGTCAATACAACTTATGTATGGACCCTGATGGTTAACAGAGGCGATGGTTGATGGAGAAACGGATAATCGAGGTTCCACTGTATAGTGTATTTGGTAAATAATTGATTTAAGATGTGAACTTAATAAAAAGTTATTTATTGTGTATTATTTGTGGAAGATCCAAGCAGAGAATACATCAGGATAATATATTCTGTGATCCAAGTATTTTGTTGTTAAAGATGTTCAAAATTGTAAGCTTTCTATAGTAACAATATATTATTAAAAAATCACTTTAACACTTTTCCTCTTTTCTCGATTGAGTATTAGTTTTTGTTGTAGATATAAATTATTACAATCACTGAATACATAGTTAGTGAAAAAATTATCACATTTATTAACTGAATTAATTATTTGCAATTATACAAATAACAGTTATCCAAGAACATTCAAAAGTCATCTCTTTAAGTTAATGATGACATTTTCAAGTAGAATGACATTCTAGTAATGTTTACATATCCATACGTGTGAATTTTACTACACGTAATTTGTCATGTAAAGACAGAAAAAGTAGGGATAGCCGTAAAATATTTACGAATTATGTACCCATGGCCTTAAAAGAAATAAATTTCATACAGAACAAATTAGAAACAGACTGGTAAGAGTGGACAAAACAAAACAATTAAAGAAGCTATATTAATTTGTTGCAAATCGCGTATAAATTGGTTAGGTGTGGAACTAAAATTAAGCCTCTCAGTATTTTGATTTTCCAGACGTAACATTCTAGTTATAGGTTCATTGAGGCCATAATTACATTGATGAAATGGTACATGAACAGTGTTTTCAACTGCATTTCGAGTACTGTATGAAGGAACTTAAAACCAACCTTAGACAACAAATAATGACTATTTGCTGTACCATTTAACAAACTATACAGAATTGAAATGTATGGTAGAAGTAGAAATGATATGGAACTTAATATTAGTAAATGCTTTTTAATAACTTTCGCTAGATCCCATTCGCCTATTCACCATCAATATTTTATTAATAATACTCCTGTCACACGTGTGAACGAAATTCGGGATTTAGGTAGGTATAATATTTGATTGTAAATTAACATTTTACTCTCACACTGACCATACTGTTTCGAAGGCATTTAAGATGTTGGGTTTTGTATTACGTTCATCAAAAGATTTGTCAATTCACACAATAAAAATCTTATATTGCAGTATCGTGAGATCAATTATTGAATATGGTTCTATTGTCTGACCACCTAGTTATGCATATCAAATCCTAAATATTGAAAAGGTTCAAAACAAATTTTTACGTTTTGCAGCTTTTAAGATGGGTTTAACAGTTGGAAATTATACTTATGACAATATATTAATGAGATTAAATTTACAAACTCTTAAACACAGAAGAGTCATGTTGGATATTTGTTATCTTCGCAAAATTATCTCTGGTGTTATTAACTCCGAAGAATTGATAAGTCTTGTGTGCTTTAATATACCTGCTAGAATGACACGAAATCCACAAATAATCAAGGAACAATGGCATGCTACAAATTATGGTCAATATGCACCAATTAGTAGATTGACCCTGTATGGAAACATGTTTAGTCATCTGATAGATCTGTTTGGTTCTTCAATTTCATCTATTAAACAAGAACTCGGGCGTCTTGAATTTTGAATTTAAAAAAGAGGAACATTGGAACTGTTGGGGAACCACAATAGACTCAGAAAAAGCGAAAAAGGACACTCTCTCCTCATTTTAAGGCAGAAGCAAACTCGACACTGCTCAGTCTCATGTATGGAAGGTTGTGTTGGTATAATTTATTTTTTACAAAAAAAATAATCTTTTTGTTTAAAAACGTGAAAGCAATTGTCTATCATATTTTTTGGTTTATAAAGTTAATTATGTAGAAAAGCTTACCATTATTATTACTCCAAGCAAGTGGTCTATTGCGATTAAAATGTTTAGGCATGTTTGCCTTTCAACCGTAGATACTGTGTTAATCCCAATACTATATGATCACAAACTTGCACTCAAATATGTCTTAATATCAAGACGATTTTAAAATCAAATACAAATACAATATTTCCAAAATGAGATTGTGAAACTTTAAAACGTAAAACCAATTTCACTTTATCACTTTATCTTGAGAAAGAGAAACTTTGATGCCTAATGACACGCTGTCACTTGTCACTGTCACTTTTTAATATGTCACTTACTTACATACAACCAAATCCTACTAAAATTTCTACCAGATTCTAAAATCTACAATAGATTTAAAATTTTCCCACTAAATCACAAGAAATTCTACTAGATCTAGTAGAAAATCTACTAAATTGGCAACCCTGCAAGAGAGAGGTTCTAGAGAGAGACAGACAAGGTGCTGGAGAATTTGACAGGCCGTGTAATTTGAGTTGCCTATATAAATGGATCCGAGTGAATCAGTATTGACAGTTCGTTGAATGGACCTCATATTTTAACTTTCAGGGCTGATTGGCAGCACATATTTCAAAATTTAAATACTTTTTTGTATTTACAGAGTAAATAGAGTACAGAGTACCATACTTGGTGTTTAAATCAGTTTAAATACTTTTCAGAATTGTTATTTGTATTTATCAAAACAAATACCTACTTTCCTAAACTATTTGGGAGTTAAATAATTTTAAAACTATTTAAATACTAAATTAGTGACTGTTTTATATAAAGTGAAGAAGACCTTGATTATGTTTTTATGTTACTTTTATATTTAGAATTTTACTTTTATATTTCCCCGATTTAAGTTGATATAGGCAACTCAAATTACACGGCCTGTCAAAGTTTCCAGCACTTGTCTGTCTCTCTCTAGGACCTCTCTCTTGTATCGTGGCTGCATTAATTGTCTTCCTGCCTATTCCATCCGTCTTGACAGTTCATTGACTTTTCAACGCTTCTCATTTGTTTGAATATTAATTTATTTACTAAAAATTAAAATTCCACCATGTTATGTCTAACAGCTGATTGTCATTTGTCGAGTTTGAGCAAACTGACCTTGAATTATACCTTGAATCAGATGTTCAGGATGTGACGTCACTAACTTTCACTTTGTGTCACTAACTGTCAAGTTTGATCAAATAACTGTCAATTATTTGATGGTGAGACGGGGCCTTTAGGGATGAACCTGTTTGCTGCGTCTAATATTAGGTTTTGAAAATCTGTGTAAGACTCATTAGGGATGTTGTTAATGTTAGACTCAATATATTGGTTGAATTGTTCCCAATTGGCTTTTTTCACATTAAAGATACTGCGATCTTGAAGAGGGTCATTTCCTTGGGGACTATTTCTATCCTGCCCGTAACACACTACAAAAGGAAAGTGATCACTTGCTCCTATCTCTGGAAAAACTTCCCAGAGGCAGTCCACAGCCAAACCTGGAGATGCTATAGCTACGTCAGGGACACTGTTTGAGTCAGGCGGTGAGATTCTTGTCGCCTCACCCGTATTGAGAAAACACAAGTTATCCTCCTCCAAAAGATCTGCAAGACGATTGCCGTTCGGATTGTTAGATGATGAACCCCATAAAGAATGTTGGCAATTCAAGTCACCTATGAAGAAAAACGGTTTATCACACATTTGAACCAATTCTCTAAAGATCTCCTTACGAAAACGAACATCTGGTGTCTTATACGATCCTATAATAAAATTTTTTTCAAATTTGATAATGATAGCCTGCCATTTTTCAGGCAAGTGAATATGTGAAATGTCTATCCTATCAGCTGCCAGAGACTGATGAATAAGTACAGCTATTCCACCCCATCCATCAATCCTATCATCCCTATAGCAGTAAAAATTGGGAATATGCAAGTGCTGTGAAAATTTCAGATGTGTTTCATTTAGAAGAATGATATTAACATCGTATTCGTTAAGAAACACCATTAGATCTTGCTTATTGTTAAAGAAACCATTAATATTCCAATGCAAAATATTAAATATCATAACTATATATATAATTTGTTACTATTATTATTTTTTTTTATTTTTAATATAAAAAATAATATATTATATTATCTGTAAGAAATAAATGAAAATTCAGTCAACACTACTTTTACTAAAATTAGATGTATTATGTGACTCATCAAAACCTGCAAAATCCATATTATTATCAGAGGTTAAATCAACGTTTTTTGAAAATACACTATCCTGAGAATGTACACGATTGCTTGTTAATGAGAGTGCAAAACTTGGGCCTTGTGATCCCGTATACTTTTGTGAATCATTTAATTTGTTTAAAATCGGTAATCTAGGTAAATTTCTGCTTAGATCCTCATTTAATAGAGCTTTATGCGCCTCTTTGTCATAACTAATGTCTTTAAGAATTACTTTATTTTTCCTTTTAACTGGGACCACATGACTTTGACTCTGGAAATGGGGAGTGGAGGATGGGGATTTTTGAAGTGCTTGAGTATATGCTCTGGGTGAGCTGGATAGTAAAGAAGGAAAATCCCTACTTCTCCTCTGAAACATTCTCGAATTCTCTGGCTTTTCCTTAATTGGGGGAAACAGCTTGGCAGCTTCAAAAAAGGTGAGATCTTGGAAGACCATTACTTCATTTATCTTCTTCTGTCTTTCGAATTCTTTGCAAATTTTATTTGTGGCAAGGTGATCAAGATCGCAGTATAGGCATTTTGGTACAGAAACTGTGCAGCTTTGTACTGTATGTTCATCGGAACATTTCGGGCATCTTGCTTTTCCCCTGCACTGTCTTTGTGAGTGCCCAAATCTTAGGCATTTGAAGCATTGCTGTACAGGAGGGATGTATGGATCTACTGTTACCAAGTTTGAATATATGATTATTTCTTTAGGGGGAGTTCTTACGTCAAAGAGTAGTTGTACAGTTCCTGTTGGAATGTATGTAACGGTCCCACTGCTATCTAAAACTCTTCTGTTAATTCTTCTGGCCGATATAATTTTCACGTTTTTTTGTAATTTACTGTCGTTAACTATGTTTTCCATTGAAATATTTATACTTACATCTCTAATAATACCCCTTGATGTTAGCATTTTTTGAGGTATATAAGCAAGAAATCCTTTCTCAAGGATTTCTGTACTATTTAGTACCATATTTGCCTGTTTGGAGGTGTTAAAAATTACTCCAATTCTATTCATGCCTTTTCTACTAATTTCTTTAATTCCAGTCGTACCCATTGTATGAAATACTTTCCCAATATCCATAGGATGGATATTTCCTGCTTTTCCCTTGTCACTCTCTATCATAATAAGGAATGGGCCGAAGTCAGTGTCCTTGTATTCAACTTTTCTTCTACTAATATTTTCAATCCTAGATGATAAGTTATTAACTTCTGTTAACATGATCTGATCGTTTTGGAATTTATTTTTTAAAGCACAGAGTTCTTTTTCTATTAAATTAATGTTATTTTTATGTCTCGGGGCTAGCATGTGTATGGAATTTAAAAATTTTTGCGAGTTCAATGAAAGCAAAGCATAGATCCCGCCCCCTTTGTCAGGGGGGCCGGGAGAGTTAGTGTCCATCTCCTAAGCCAGCCTCTACTCTACTATACTACTGCTACTATGATTATATAAAGGCAAAACTTACAGAAAAGTCCTTAGTATTTCTAATTCACTACTAACGTATTATCCCGTTTTAACTTTTAAATTAACTACTAAATTAATGTTCAAACACTAACTAACTATATCTACAGTATAATTACTTAATTTATAACAATTTTAACGCGATGATTTAAGATTTTTCTAAAAAATCAAACAAAATTCAAATTTTTGACAGAGGTCAAATAACAGCAATCAAGCGTTTATTTGAAACACAACACTTGTCCAAAAATGAAAATTTTGGAAAATCAAGTAAAACTGCCCAGCTTTAATTTATTTCAAATTTTACTTTTATTAAGACATTCATTGGAAGGAATGTGGATATCAAAATAATTGTACAAACTTACCAAAATATATTCGAAAATAGAGAGGTATTGTGTTGTACATATAGATTCTGTTATGCTGAACTATTATTCCAATACAAAAGAAACAAACATCACATTATTACTATCAAAGAATGCACACAACTGATAAATTTAAGGATAAGATCATACACACTTACAACTACCGTTGACTAGGATGGGACAAGTGTTGTTTTTTTACAAAAAACGCATGAACATCTGTTGTTTTTCTAAAACTTTCAAAATTTTCTATGCAATGTGAACCAAATGTGTGAACTGGAGAAATAAACTACTATTCTATAAGAACAACAAATAAAGTCGAATTTTCGAAAAATGGACATATGTTGTTTTTCAAATAAACGCTTAGCTAGAACGGCTGAAGCTACAGAAATCGGTACCTATTCGAGGTGTGCAAGTACTTGGAAGGGAAACGAGAAACGACCGTGCGCGAGTCGCGGAAAAATATTGCAACTATCTTAAATAATTCATATTGTCAATTGAAATTGTCAAATTGACGTATATTTCATACCTTCTGTCATTGAAGCAGAAAAATTATATATTGCTCCACAATATTGATATGATATGCAATTATTATATAAAGGTAAATTTAATTAATTGTATTTTGCTTGCAGTACTGCATTTTAATAACTAATTTTATTTACTACATACAATTGTTTACGTTTGCATAACATAACCTGCACCTTATTTTTTCTTCTTATTATTTTTTTGGACTATGGCCTTGACAATTATCCAGCAACCAGGACTAATATAATTGGCCAATATAAATAAAAGTGCGAATAAAAGTGCAGAGCGTAGAAATAGAGGTCGCTTTGCCGAACTTGCACGGTCCCAATAGTTAATAATATACGTAACGAAATAGTAATATTTGGAAATGAGTGGACTAAGTTATTTTTTGCAAGGTGCCTTGGCGCCGTCGTGCGCCGCACGACCTTGCCCATATGGACGGCGCGTCCCTGTCTCTTTCTGAAAATCTATGATGACTATGACATTCAGTGTGAATATAGGCACGGAAGAGGAGGACAACTGTAGCAGCTTTACTATGCGTAAGAGTGAAACAGCACTAATCCAAATAAAAAAGATGGTGTCGTCACTTCGCTCTGAATGATACTCTCTCTATGCTAATATATCTTAGACAAGGAAAGAGAGAGGACGAGTAATCCTTGACCAAAAGTGAAGCCAAACTGACACCAGAGATTTTGATCATCGACGTATCTTTGGGGTATTGTTATGCATTGAGTATTTAAAATAAAAACATGAAATGTATTTAAAATGAAGAATTTGTGTACGGTAAATGTTTTATTAAGTTGCTCATATTACGTACATATGTTTCAATACATACATATGTTTTTATTACGAATTTTAGATGATGATTTACTTTATTTTTTATGAAATTTTAACCTTCAACGAACACCCACCACTGGCAACCCATTGTTATTTTTGACGTGACCGCCATGTTTCTGGTGACAAACAAACCAAAAACTGGCTTCACTTTTGGAACGTGTGTTTTAAATGAGTGTTACCCGTCCTCTCTTTTTTCCTTGTCTAAGTAATATATATAACTCTATGTCACGTCGTCACGAAAGGTCTGACGATGACGTGTGACATATAGAGTTGACTCCAACTAGTTGGAGTCAACTCCAACTGAAACGAGCAGTAAAAGTTGCTGATTTTAAAAATTTAAATCAACTTTTACTAGTTGGAGTTGACTCTTCCTGGATCGATTCAGTAAATGTTGATTATACGAGAATCTCAAGTGCATTTTTGATGAGTGTGCGTTTCTTTGTTTTGACCGTTTCAACTACTTATTAGTATAGTCTGTAACGTTCGACCCCGTTAGGTAAATTATTCTGATTCGATTTTTTGCACAAAATTACTCAAAGAAATACATCCGTATAACAATCCTTATAACAAATACATAGGGTGTCACGCGGTACCGCGGTCGAAAAATTGTTTAATCAATTTCAGTAAAGTCAGTCAGTAAAGTGACATTTTATCGAACGAGTCTGATATTACGAGCAGAGGAACAGACGCGTTCGATAAAGAGTATTGAGGTGGTGCGTACAAAATTGTATCGTCAATCATAAAAAAACATTAACACTTACTTACAACTTTGAGGATTTTTTTTTAATTTTAGACGAAATAAAAAATTCGAATGACAGTAATGACAGATGACTTTTGCATGATTGCCAGTTTTGATGTTTAATCGATAGTTATCAATATTGTATACCTACCTAATTACTAAATCTGTAAAGTTTTGATTTATTTTGTATGAATATAATTGCGAAACACTACAGAATTTTACTTTTTGACATAAATTTTATTAATAATAAGATCAATTTTGTACAATATTTTTAATAATTAAAGTAAATAAATTTAAATTTCACTCAAATAAATAATCGATTGCTGCCATTGACCACTTACATTCAATCTCGGTTAATTTGATTAATTATCGCGGCAGGTAAAGTAACATTCTTCTTTCAATACAACAAAATGAGGGCAAATGAGTACAATACTGCCGAAAATGAGGGCAAATGAGTACAATCATGAATGATTTTAGTGACGTTTGGCGATAAACAATAATTTTAAACAAATTCGCGAAAATAAATTTTTTTACTTCGTACAAATTTTTTTTTAGATCCTTTGGTCCTTTTTTTCTCTTAAATTGACTGTTGTCGAGTTATATGCGACTTAAAATTTGAAAAACGCCAAAATAACCATTTTCAAGGTTTAATAACTCGGTTAAAGATAATTATTGTGAAAGTCGAGCGAGCGGCCGTGGAGTAACGGCATAATCGCTGGCCTCATACGAAAGTGCACGTGGGTTCGAGCCCTGCTAAAGACAAAACATTTTCATTTCCAATAATGACACGAGCCGTCTCACCGTGCCTCGGAGAGCACGTTAAGCCGTCGGTCCCCCTGGGCTAGTGTACATCGACACTAGTTACTTGAAACAGGATTAAAGATGTAATTGGCGCCGGAATTGTCCGAAAGGCAAAAATGCCATACGATATTATATATTATGAAAGTCAGAAACTAAAAAAAAATCAAAGATTAAAGCTACCTCTATAAGACCCTGAAGAAATTTTTGTCATTATTTCATTAATAAGATATTATTTTTAATTATCAACAATGAGCGCTAACCGTGTATTGAGGCGGCCGTCAATGTGAGTGCGAGTGAGATTCACCATTGGACGGCTGGAATGGTGCATCTCTTTAGCACCCACCATTGACGGCCGCCTAATACGCACTTAGCGCTCATTGTTAATAATTAAAGATAAAGCTATGTAACAAAATAGTGACAAAAATTTCTGCTGGATCTTATAGAGGGGGCTATAAACTTTGATTTGGTCACTTTCCGACTTTCATAATAATGGGTTTTAACCGAGTTATTAAGCCTTGAAAATGGCTATTTTCGCATTTTTCAAATTTTAAATCGCGTATAACTCGACAACAATAAATTTTAGAGAAAAATCACAAAATTCCTTTTTTCTACGAGCGTGCAAAAATGTCTACTTTCGCGAACGCGTTTTAGTTTAGAAAGTTTTACTTTTCTGCACGCGTGTTACTTTTTTAAAGACTCGTAGAAAAAATATTGTTCCTAACGCTTGCAGAAAGTCTCTTTTCCGCACTCGACTGCTTGCCGAACTCCCGCTTCGCGTCGTTCGGCAAACTGCAGTCGCGTGCGGAAAAGTATGACTTTCTGCACTTGTTAGGAAAATAACTATTTTTGCTCAGAATAACCCAAATGATCTAAAAACAAATTGTTCGAAGTGAAAAAATTGGACCTCTTTTTGAGTAAGTTTGTGCAAAAAATTCGAATCGGAGTAATTTACCTAACGGGGGCGACGATACAGCCTAGACTAATTTGAATATATTCAGTAACATTTAATTTCTAGAATCGGCTATTTGTGTGAATCAGAATCAACTTTTACTAGATGGCATTGGGAAGAGTATACTTTTCCTAGTTGGAGTCTACTTTTACTAGTAAATGTTGAATATAAATCTTCGTTTTATATTTATAATCAACTTTTACTGAAACCAGCCGTTAGAGTTGACTCCAACTAGTTGGAGTCAACTCCAACTGGATAATCAACTTGAACTGTAACATATACATTTTCTTGTATCATTTCTTGTACGTACATTTGTGCCCTGTATGACACTATGCAAGTTCTTGTATCGAAAACTGTATGAAATTCGGCACGTGATTGATCGAAATTTTGTTTGTCGCCCTGTCACGTTACATTGGTATGGTAGTACTGCGTCTACAGCTGATTTTAAGGATTTTATAAAATTTATAAACTTTTAAAAACAAATATTTTAATGTTATAATAACTAGAATTTTTACGTTGACTGTTGATTATTTGTGTTTTTTATTTTGTTTTGATATTTGTGCTAAAATATTTGCATTATAATTATCTTCAGTTTGATCCAAATTGGAACTATTGTATTTTCCTCTATTAAAAAATTATGCAATATGAAACCCAACGTTATTCTAAATATATGGTTATTAGTAGAACAGTAGTCCATACCAAACGGTATATTAAGTATCAATAAAATATTTATAAATAATACCTACAAAACACAAATAAATTCATCAAGACATAAATCATATGATCTCATTTTCAGCCACCATTATGACATTTAGAAGTTTTACCAGCAGGTTTTACGTTTTTGCTCTTTGCGCAGAAATTGGCGCAGTTATTGTACAAGAATCTGTGCCTGACACAAATTCTTGTATCTGTGTATGACACTATACATTTTTTTGACATATCAGAAACGATATTAGAAATGATACAAGAAAATGCATAGTGTCATACAGCCTTTAAAGATCATGCAATGTAGAAGACATAAATACATGGGTGACAAAACGGAAACAGGAGTGGAACGAACACATTAGTAGAATGGCAGAGGATAGGATAGTACGAATAGCACGAGATAAGTCACCAAATTGACGAAGAATTATTTGCAGACCAAGAAAAATATGGTGCGATAATCTAAACAATTTAGGAGGCAAATATTGAAGAATAAACATGCTTTAAAGTATCCATACAAGAAGGAAGAAGAATATATTATTTTTTATAACAGTACTGTGTACTTATTATTTCCTTAAAAAAAATCTGGGTAGACGTAGAAAAATTTCATAGTTTTCCACGTTGAAATGTGAAGGAGTGATTGATATTTCTACCCTGGTAATTTTGATCAAGGCGCTTATCAATATTTTGCACGACGGCGCCGAAGTTACTTGGTGCGTCCCTGGAAAGAGATGCAGCAAACCAGTCCATGAGATCTTGTCGTCAGGAAGCGCGGAAGGTATGCTCCGTCGATGTCAATATATACCTCTATGGACGTGACGAGGATCGAATAATCCTCTATACCAGAGGTCCCCAAACTATTTTTTCTTGTAGACCACTTTGAAAAATTTACTGGTTTTGGGTGGACCCCTTGCTGCTACATTTTCACCGTATTCCCAAAACTCGCACCAAATGCGAAAATCCATTCCCAAAATACATGTTCTTCTATTTGGCTGAAAATTTGCCAACAGATAGCGAAAACACAGGATAAGGATAATCTAAGGCCTTAAGGCCGCGTCTCACCATCAAATAATTTGATCAAACAGTTTGAGCAAACTCCGGAAGTACGTCAAAGTGACGTCACAATTGCAGTTTTTTTGAAATTCTAAAAATCTGTGCTCTCACTATAGGGCTTTTCATTCACAGTCATTTGTTTCGAGCTTCTGTCATGTGTCACATAATATTAATATATCTACGTCATACGTTATTGGCATCTACCCATGATACACACCAAAGACGTATGACGTAGATATATTAATATTATGTGACACATGACAGAAGCTCGAAACAAATGACAATCGATGAAAAGCCCTATCAGTCTAGTTTGATCAAATTTTTTGTATTGCGTTGTCTAACTTGTTTGTACTTTATTTAAAATTAAAATTTTTCATTATTATCCACAATAAACACTCAGGATGTGACGTCACTAAACTGTCACTTTCAGTTTGCTCAAACCAGTTTGATCAAATTATTTGATGGTGGGACGCGGCCTTTAAGAATTTGTTCAAGGTCGGACTTGAGCATCGACTCAGACTTGAGTCTCGACTATGAATACGGGCCTTATTATTGGTTGTAACCATGATACTATAAGCCCCGTATTCATAGTCGGTACTCAAGCCGAACTTGAGGTCGTGCTCAGCCATTACGGCAGCGTCGTGCTCAAGTTTTCGTTCTGTTTCATAAACGATACTTCGGGTAAGGTTGTGCTCAAGCATTGAAATCTAGAAGCCGTGGTTTTTTTTAGCATTATAAAGTGAGTACAAAGACATACATAAGATTTTTTTGTGTTTCCACCTTTCAATTGCTGTGCACATCATCTAGTAGACATTATCCCACTTTTTACCATTTTAATACGTTTCGAGTTATTTGCGAGTAAATACCTTCATTTTTCAACGAAAAAGTTTTTAGGCGGTTTTTGGCAAATATCTCAAAAAGTAAGTATTCTATTGACAAAAACATTCTTAATAAAAATATAGCACATCAAAAATTGAAAAAAAAAATGATGTATGCGTGAACTCTAGACCCAGCAGAAACAAAGTTCTAGATGATGAAAAATAGGTTCATATTCGTCAAATTTTGAAAGTGAATTATTTCAACGTGAAATAACCAAAAAATCATGCACTTTTTGGAGAAAAAATATTATACCTTTTTTAAAGTGTTTAAAAAATATGTATATCTGTTTTTTAAAAATGTTTGTAGCATCAAAAGTAAGCAAGTTACGCTCATAAAGTTGGTCTCTTTTTTTTGTCAAAAAAACTCGGGAAATTCACCCTCTAATTAGCATCAAAAATGAAATCACTCTTTTTTACTTCATAAGTTGTTTTACACGTGTATGTGTCGTTTATGTCTGTAAGTTTCATCGGTTCACAGCGCTTATTTTTGAAGGGGCTGTAGTTGAAAGGACTTGAACTAGTCAATAATCACGAGTGTATGCAAATTTAGAACAGTCATATCTTAACAAATTTCTGCCTTACAAAAAAAAACAAAAATGACAAAATATTCAGAAAAGCAAAAACTACATTTTTTTACTCTTTTTGATTTTTGGTCACACTAATCAATTTTAAGTTATTTTGAAAAGAACCATTTTTTTCAAAATTAAAAATTAAGATTTACTTTTTAAAACACCAATTTTTTAAATAAGCCCTTTGAACCGATGATACTTACAGATCATACAAATAATACTTGAGCAAAGTAACTTTTTGAAATGGTAAAGATTAATTTGATTTAATCCGGGAACAGTCGCGCTCTATTCTGTCACGTAATCGGTCGCGCGTTAGATTTTGTCTACTAATACGAATTTAGACGCGAATTTACAACAAATCTTTATGTTATAGTATTTTTATTTACTTGTAATGTTAGAACAATTATTAAAGCTAATTTTTTCTCACCAAAGCCATAAATTCCAAAAAACGAAGAAGAAGAAGAAGAAAAAAATAAACCTACACATTACTACACCCTTCCTCGAGGCACTTACGAGTGGAAAGTTATGTTGCAAAATTTTTCATCAAGTTATCACGAAAAAGGATAAAATGTTAGATTTTTTCTAACGGCGTGACTGCTCGCGGGTTAAGATGGTAATTAGGGGGTGACTTTTCCGAGTTTTTGACAAAAAAAGGAGGTCAACTTTATTTTGAGCGTAATTTGTTTAATTTTGATACTAGAAACTTTTTTAAAAAACAAAAAATATTATTTTGTTAAACACTTTAAAAAAGTTCTAATGAGTTTTCTCCAGAAAATGCATCATTTTTTGGTTATTTAATAATAATAATAATAATAATAATAATAAGACGTTTATTGTTCCAAAAAAAAATATATAAATTTACAAAAAAAAAACATAGATTTGAAATGTGGTAGGAACAATGCGTTTTGATATCAGCATCTGTACTTTACCAGAAAATACAGGGCTGTTGAACGCCAACTATCTAAATAAAAAATTGTTACATTATAATAATAATTAACCTAATAACTTAACCTAAACACAAAGAAAAAAAATCTAATTCTAAATTCACATAGAAGGAAGAAGAAGAAAAAAAGGAAAGGAAAAGTACAAGAAAAGAAAAGATGAAAAAGAGAAAAAGAAACGAGAAGAAGAAAGAAAAGAGCTGTTTACACATTTTTTACTGATAATTTAATAGTAGAGCTTTAATTTTCCTTTTGAAAGTAATAGGAGATAAATTACAATTCAAAATTTTATATTTATTAATAAGTGATGGAGCGATATAAGAAAATATTTTCTTAAAGATTTGCTTATTATGCTGGGGAGTTCTAAGTAAGGTTGTAGGTCTCAAGTTTCTTCGGTGCATTTCATTACTGAATTTTAATTTATTGTACAGATACTTGGGTGTTTTTGTTTTAATGATCTTGTATGTAAAGTTTAGCGAGTGCAAAGTTCGCCTGTTGAACATGTTTAACCAGCCAAGATCAAGAAGTTTGTGAGAAACCCTCTGACGTCTGCGTATTCCAAAAATATATCTAAGACAAGAATTTTGTACTTTTTGTACTCTTTTTTTATTAACAACACTTAAAAATGGTCCATATATATGATCATAGTGATTAAAATGAGAAAGAATCAATGATTCACAAAGCATTGCCTTTGTTTTAATATTAAGAAAATGCCTGTGGGGGTATAAAGCCTTTAACATGGAGTAAGCCTTTTTTAAACACAAATTAATGTGATTGTTAAAATTTAATTTAGTATCCATAGTAAGTCCTAAATTTTTGGCAGATGCTTGAAAAATAATAGTGTTGTTATCTAGACAAGGTACAATATTCGTTGACAGATGCTCATCACGTTGATTTTCAGAACAGAACAACATGGCTACCGATTTAGAGGGATTTATTTTAAGTAGATGTTTGTTAGAGCTAGTTAAAATTTCCTGAAGGTCAGAATTAATTCTTGCATTGGCTAACTGCGCCTCATGAGGAGCGAAGGAATATTTTAGTTGTGTATCATCGCAGTATTGATGATAGTCACAATGTTTTAAGGACTTTATAATATTAAAAGTATAAATTTTAAAGAGCAAAGGTCCTAAGATACTTCCCTGAGGAACCCCTGACAGAATATTACATATATTTGATCGCTTTTCGTCAATTACCACAGTTTGAGTACGAAGAGTTAAATACGATGTTACTAAACTCAATGAAGCTTCATCGAAGCCTATATGTTTTAAAATCGATATTAAAATTTCATGATTGATCATATCAAAGGCTTTCGAATAGTCCAAGAGAATTAAAACTGTTGCATACTTTCTATCATCTGCGGATACTATATTGTCAATTATATCGGAAATCGCTGTCTCACAACTATAACCTGTCCTAAATCCTGATTGCTTAGCAGGAATAATATTTTTTTTTTCCAAAAAATTGCTCATTTGCTTATCCATAATTTTTTCGATTATTTTCGAGAACGTGGGTAGGACAGATATACATCGCAGGTGATTAAATTCAGTTGGATTCTTTACTTTAGGTAAAGGAATAACTTTTGCTCTTTTCCAAGATGCGGGAAAGTAAAACTCAATGATACAGCTATTAACAATATGCGTAATAAAAGGCACGATAAAGGGGCAACAAAGTTGAATTAGAGTTATATTAAGATCATCCTGTCCAAAGGCTTTTGATTTTACACTCAAGATAATATCGGCAACGTCCTCCATAGACACTGTATTAAAACGAAATGGTTCTTGAACTGGCATAGAATGATTTCTGTAAAAACTTAGAAGTTCATTACTGGATTGTTGATTAATTGAACAAGCCGCTGTAAAATGTTGATTAAGTTTATTAACGTCTTTAAGATTATCTGGAATATGATTTTGTTTTCTGTTAAGTACATTAATCTTCCTAAGCTCATTCCACTTTTCTTTTACGTTGCAGTTTTGAAGTTTATTGTTTAAATAAATCTTTTTTTCACGTCTAATAGTAGAAGTAGTTAAGTTCCTAATCTGTTTGTAGTAATTCCAGTGTTCCGGATTCCTACTACGACGATATCTATTTAGAGCTTGGTTTCGCATTTTTTGCATAAGTCGTATATTGTCTGTAATCCAGGGGCAATATGGTTTTTGCTTATTTGTACAAGTTCTTAAGGGGGCATGCTTATCAAAAATACCGAGTAATGCATTTGTAAGAAATGTCACTTTTTCATCAATTTCAATAATATAAGTCTTTCTTTAGTCAATGACTTTGAAATAATTTCTTAATTGTTATAAATAAAGCCAGTACAATTTAAGAAAACAAAAACAATTATCTCGGCTTCAGTTGTTTGAAAAATGTTTGACGCATTTATTTACATCAGAATATGAAAATATAAGTTTTTAGAAGGATAGTGGATCTTGGATTAACTCTCTACGATTTTTTTTTCAAAAAGTTATAGCCTTCGACACTTGACCCCTTGGGATAAACAAGTTATAATATCTAAGCAACAAGTTCACCAATCGGGCTCTACAATTTTTTTCATGTTTGGTATTGAAAGATCTTCATTCTAAAGCATTAAAAAATACATACATACATACATAATCGGTTGCCTCTTTTACCATTTTTTACCTGTAATTCATGTCTTATATCTTCGTTTCTTCTTTTGTCTAATCTTCTTGCTCCCACCACTTTTCTTAAGTATCTCATTTCTGTAGCTTGTAATCTTTTTCTTTGTCTGTCATTAAGTACCCATTTTCTGCCCCATATATGTATTGTAATTGGCATATATACAGTTTTATATACTGTCATTTTGGTTTTCCTCGATATTTCTTTTTTGTTTAGGAAATTTTTATACAGTGAATAATAAGGTCTCGTTGCCAATTTTATTCTGTTTCCAATTTCATCTTCTTGTGTTCCTTTGTTGTTTAACATTATTCCCAAATACTTAAAGAGGTCTACTTGCTCGATTTTTTGCCCTTCGATTTCAATATTTACAGTTGCTTCTTTGTTGGCTATTGTCATTACTTTAGTTTTCTCCATATTTATTATTAAGTTGTAGTTTTTTAGTTCTTCAGCCCAGATTCTAATGTTATCTGCGAGAGCGCCCTTTCAGTTCTTGCAACTAATACAATGTCATCAGCAAATGCACAGGCTTCAATTTTTATTTGTTGCAAATTTCTATACCCTATAGCGCATTTTTTAGTTTTTTTCCAACACTTTTTAATAACTTCATCCATAACGGAAATAAATAACAGTGGGCTCAACACTCCACCTTCTCTAACCCCGTCGTTATTAGAAAATTCGCCGGAGATTAAGTTACTTGTCCTGACCTGGTTTTTTGTGTTGGCATACAAACTCTTTATTACACTTACAAGTTCTTCATCTACTTCCTTGTTTATCAGGCTTTGCCATATTCCTTCTCTATTGACCATGTCAAACGCCTTTTTCATATCTAAAAACGCCAGGTACAGTGTATCGTTTTTTAACAGTGTTTTTTCAGTAATTTGCTGTAGTGTGAATATATGATCTTGTACGCTGTGTGATGGTCTAAATCCACTTTGTATATCCGCCAGTCGAGGCTCAACTATTTCTCGTAGTTTCTTTTCTAGGATAATTTCGTAGATTTTCAACGCTGAGCAGAGAAGTGATATACCCCTATAATAGGGCTTTTCATTCACAGTCATTTGTTTCGAGCTTCTGTCATGTGTCACATAATATTAATATATCTACGACATACGTTATTGGTATATACCATGACACAAACCAAAGACGTATGAAGTAGATATATTAATATTATGTGACACATGACAGAAGCTCGAAACAAATGACAATCGATGAAAAGCCCTATTACTGCACTCTTTCGTGTCTCCCTTTTTGTGTATAGGCAGTATTATTGAAATGTTCCAAACCTCTGGGATTTTTTTGTTTGTCCACGCTAAATTTAGTAGGTCATGTAATTCTTGTTTACCCTGTTGTCCAATATATTTCAATAATTCAGCATCTATTCCGTCGATCCCTGCTGCTTTACCAACTTTTAGTTTTTCTAGTGCATCTTCAACTTCTTCCATCTTTATTTTAGTTTCATAAACGTCTTCTTGTCCTCTTTCAGGTGTTTCATCTGTTATCTGTGTGCGATTCTCTGCTGTTGTATTTTCATTGTTTAAAAGTTTCTTGAAATATTCTCTCCACCTTTCGTTTTACTTCTCATATTCTTTAATACTCTATAAAATAATTTTGTATTTTGGGTACTATTTTCTTCCATAGTTCTTCCAAATTCTTCCCAGGCGTTCTGCTTTTCTTGTTTTATCCTTACTTTAACTTTGTTGCGCTGTTCCTTGTATTTATCGTATGCCTCTTGATTTCTTTTTTGTATGTACATTTTCAATAGCCTTTTCTTTTCTCTGACTTCTTTTTTAATATCGTTGTTCCACCAGCTTGTCTGCTTTTTATGATTATTTCTTATTAAAAAATAAATAAAAGTTATTTTTACAATAAAAATGCAATTGCAAAAAACGGCCACTTTGGACTTTTCGCAGGCTGTTTTGCAATAACGTATTAACGAAATTAAACTTGCCATAGCTCAAATTATAGGCTTTTTAATTTGCTACAATTTTATATTTAAAATTTTTTTCTCTAAAATGAATATCCTAAGCTGCAAAATTAAAAATCTTTAAAAATTTCAAATTTAACAAATGAAAAACGTCATAAATAAAAAAGCGCACAAAATTTTTGGTTACATTTTAGTAGAAATTATTCCTGGCATCGTCCTTTACAACACCTGATAGGTTTCAAAAATTCCTGAATTATATCCTGAAATCGACTTATTTTTCACCCACAGCTTGGACTAGAAAGAGGAACATTTTTCTGCCAAAGAAAAATAATGAGAACAATACTGGGCCACAATGTAACAAGAGAGTGAGAAATAAGAATGAAAACAAATGCCGAAATTAAAGAAGAATTAAAGAGAGAAAATATAGTTAGATACATAAAATCAACCCAACATAAATACGGGACATTTAGGCGTCCCGAGAGACTTTTTCGGGACTCCGGAACAAATCGTTAAAAAACGGGACAATCCCGTTTTTACGGTAAGTTTGGTCACCCTACTAGGGAGATAAAACGCTTAAATATAAAATAGCAAAAATAAAACCTTGGATAACGGTGGGGTAGATATTTTAATCAAACGAAGAGATTTTCTTAAAAAAAAAATTAATAAAGAAATTTTCGCCAACACTTACAGCTCGTCCAGATGAAGGCGGCTTACCAACGTGGACGTCGCGGTTTACCTGAAAAACCCAATCGCCGCGGTTCAAGTTGCCAAGGAACAAAAATGGAATCGTACATATTATGCAACTGCTCCGTCGTCAAACCGCGGCGGTTGTAAACAATACTAGGGGAGGAATGGGACCGCCAGTCAACCGCTCTCATGTGTACGATACAAACGTCGGCTAAAAGCAGCGTCAACCGCTGGCAAACCGCCCTCATATGGACAAGCGCTTAGGGATAGGCGCAAATTTCGGCTCCAATGTATTTTAAATGGATTCATTTTTTTCAAAAACTGAGAAAACTAATAGGTAGTTTTTAAAAATTTAAACGCAGAATGAAAGTTACGTTATTACCGAGGGCCGAAAGTCCCTGAAAACTTCTATAACGTTTATTTTAATAAGTTAAAGGGTTGAAAAAAAGAGAAAATTGAGTGTGATTTTTAATTTCAAATATCCCATTCAAAAGAAACTTTTTATTTATTCTAAGGGACTTTCGGCCCTCGGTAATAAGTTGGCGGTAATAAGATAGTCGCTAGTATCTAATAGACGTAGTGATGAGCAAAACAAGAACAAGACCAAGACCAGGCTAGTCTTGGTCTTGGTCTTGTTCTTGCAAACTTGGTCTTGGTCTTGGTCTTGCAGCTAAAAGGCAGTCTTGGTCTTGGTCTTGGTCTTGCACTAGCCGGTCTTGTTCTTGGTCTTGGTCTTGCTGCAAGAGTCTTGCTGGTCTTGCTTTTTTGCTAGTAATAATTTGAACCAAACAATTTTGAATAAAATGTACATTGAAATAAATAAAGATGTGAAGAATGAAACTATATTTTTTGCTTTAAAATTTTAACAGAATGTAGAATGTAGTTTCAAACGGATACCAATTTTAACATTATACATTCACCTAATGCCCTAATTATTTCTCTCTACATATATAAAGAGATTAGAGTATATTTTTATGACGGTAATGTTTATTAGTAGGAAAAACCTGCATTTACAACCCTTGTTGCAATTGCCGGTCTTCGGTTGTGTCACGTTGTGTTTTGCATGCTGTCGATACCTGCCGCCTGCCTTCAGACCACGTCTTGAGTCTGGATTATTGTTTATTGCCCCTGTATTTTAATAAAATGTTAAAGAAAAAGAGCTTCTTAAAGGTGCCACAAATGGTCGGGGACCTTCAATTCACGGATTTTACGAAAAGGGATAAACGGTTTATAGTTGTTAACAGATAATGATCTGCTCCTTTCACTCGAACACTGTAGTATTTATCCTACGAGGGTCAAATGTAAGAACATAAATTAAATTTTTTTAAGAGAACAAAAAAATCAAATATTTTTTACTCTATTTAATCATTATTTAATATAATTAACTTTTTTTATAAACTAACTAAAACATACTTTTTAGTAAATACGTACATATTTACCATACCTATTTATAGACCTTATATTATAACATAATAACTAAACCTAATGGGGAGTTATAAACGCTTAATTCTGTAATTTTTTATCTTGCAGTTCTTTAATTTTATTTAAACTACATTGCTCTCGTAACACGAGTTATTCGCACTTTTTATTTTCACATATTTTTGGATTGAATACCCATTATGACATTTAAAAAGTTGAAAATATTCGGATGTGGGTAGTAAAAACTAGAATTTAAAACACACTGAAATGATGTGCATGCATTTCAAGTGCGGCACATACTATTTGTACTACTGGTCCTTTCTGGGGAAAACCTAGATTCTTCCAAATAGTTTTCAACTATGAAATCAGTAAAATTACGCGTTTGTCATCCGGGATTTTCACAAATAATTCAACTTCCAACTTTCGTTGATTGTAAAAAATTAATCCAAAAAATAATTTTAAAAATTTCCCAGTATCGGAATTTTTGTCATTATATTCAGAAACTGAACCTAAGCTTTGGATTTTGCGATACCAAGCTTGACACATTACAATCGACAACCAGTTATTTTTTATTCAGGCCGCAATGCTTTCACAGCATTGTGAATCTTTTTTCAAAATCTATTATGATATTTTTTGTATTTATTTTAAATTTAACAACCTACATTTTTCCTCGATTATGCGAAAAGAATTTAAATAAGTGTGAGTATTTTTATTAGACAAAAAAGCGAAAACTACTGGTACATAAAACCGTTTTAATTGCATTTTTTTTAAATGGATTACCCTATCTATAATTACATTTTTTTGTCTTATAAGTAATTTCAATTGTCCTTGAACTGTCGCCGTTTGAAAACTTGCCTTCTGGACACTTTGAAGGTTAGAAAATGCAAACCGTTTGACTTAATCAAAACGACTTAAAAATATAACCAAAATATTATGTATTTTAAAAATTCGATATTGTTTAAGGTTTCTTACAATGTCAGTATATATTATTGAACTAAACAGTAAAGTTAAATAATAAAAATCAATTTTTCTCAAAAAAGTGCAAGAGTCTTTCAGGTTGGTCTTGGTCTTGCGTGGTCTTGCAAGGTTCGGTCTTGGTCTTGTTCTTGCAAGCTTGGTCTTGGTCTTGGTCTTGCAACCAAAAGGCGGTCTTGGTCTTTGTCTTGGTCTTGGTCTTGCTGCAAGACCAAGACCGAAGACCAAGACCAGTCTCGCTCATCACTAAATAGACGCCGTAGGCTGCGTATAGCGTATATGGGAGACCACAGCCTTAGATCACGGTCTTAGATAGTTTAGCACTTAGATATTTTAAACTGTAACTGTACTTATTAAACTTACTTAAGCAGTGACTGCTTCCACACAGGAAGGGCGAACGTTCTGATCTATTGGGACCGTGCAAGTTCGGCAAAGCGACCCCTATTTCTACGCTCTGTACTTTTATTCGCACTTTTAATTATATTGGCCAATTATATTAGTCCTGGTTATTGAATAATTGTCAAGGCCATAGTCCAAAAAAGTAATAAGAAGAAAAAATAAGATGCAAATTATGTTATGCAAACGTAAACAATTGTATGTAGTAAATAAAATTAGTTATTAAAATGCAGTACTGCAAGCAAAATACAATTAATTAAATTTACCTTTATATAATAATTGCATATCATATCAATATTGTGGAGCAATATATAATTTTTCTGCTTCAATGACAGAAAGTATGAAATATACGTCAATTTGACAATTTCAATTGACAATATGAATTATTTAAGATAGTTGCAATATTTCTCCGCGACTCGCGCACGGTCGTTTCTAGTTTCCCTTCCAAGTACTTGCACCTCACTTTTGTCTATTAGTCCAGAGAAATAAGGTTTTTCTCGTGACACATCACCCTCCAGGCCGAAACCAAATTTTTTGAGTAGTATGGACATCTATATTATTAACCTATATGTTTCCTGCAGCCGATTTTGATGATATACATAGTTATAAACAAATGAAGATCGAAAAACGGTAAATTATCGCTTTTTTCGTCTATTACCAAAAAGTTAAGCACTTTAAACAAATTTGAGAGTAAGAAACTCATAAATCGTATAAAAAACTTAAATATGGCATTCGCTGAATATGTCCAACCTTATTGGTTGCTTAGAAAATTGCAAAATAAATCATAAATATTGAGTTTTTATAAATATTCGTAACTTAGGTAAAAATTAACTTAGAATCTTCTTATTACGAGGAATGGCGAGACTTCTTGTACTTAAATTATATTTTAAATTTCAAAGCAATTGGTCAAATAGTTTAAAAGTTATTTAATTTATTTTTCCCAAATTCATTTTTTTTGCAACACTATAAGTCAGAAAATTATGAGGTTACAATAATACTTCGGACAGTTTATGAAAGAAGAACATTTATACTATTACCTTAATTAAAAATAAATGACAAAAAATAATTTTAAACGATGTAAAATTATTTTGCAAAAACATGTCCATTTTTTGCTTACTTATAAACAATTAAAATAACTTTTTAACCGTTACCCGTAGAAAAATTATTTTTTCATATTTAGAAAGACTGAATTTTTATACACATTTAGAAAGAAAAACAACTGTTCTAGGACATTTAGGGACAAAGTTAGCCCCCCATTTTTTTAATTCACATGTTTTTGCAAAATTATTTTGCAATATCTATAATTATTTTTTGTCATTTTTTTTTAAATTAAATTAATACTGTAAATTTTCTTCTTTCATAAACTATCCAAAATATTACTGTAACTTCATCATTTTCTGACTTACAGTGTTGCAAAAAAAATTAATTTTGGATAAACAAATTAAATAACTTTTAAACTATTTGACCAATTGCTTTGGAATTTAGGGTGTAATTTAAGCACCATAAGTCTCAGCATTCCATTTAATAACAAGGTTCTAAGTTAATTTTTGCATAAGTTATGAATATTTATAAAAACTCAAAATTTATGATTTATTTGGCAATTTTCTAAGTAACCAATAAGGATAGACATATTCAGCGAACGCCATATTGAAGTTTTTTATACGGTTTATGAGTTTATTACTCTCAAATTTGTTTAAAATGCCCAATTTTTTTATTAAGAGACGAAAAAAGCGAAAATTTACCGTTTTTTGATCTTCATTTGTTTATAACTATGTATATCATCAAAATCGGCTGCAGGAAACATATAGGTTATTATTATAGATGACCATATTACTCGAAAATTTTGGTTTCAGCCTGGAGGGGGATGTGTCACCAACACGATATTTTTTTCCTTATTTCTCTGAACTATATATTTAGAATTTAATTTCAGTTTTTATAAGAATTACCTAAAAGTAGGTAAAAGCTGAAGAATGAAGGTGCTATAAATACGAACGAAAGGAGCATCGAGCATCTAATTTATTGTCTTGGGAATATTTTTATAACCCTCCGTATAAAACTTACTTTGAATATCTCAATTTACAAATTTCTACAACTTTATAGTTTACAACAGCTATTCATGGATCGTGCTCATATAAACAGAAGTGTTTGGGTTAGTAGGTAAGGCGGTTATTCTTTAAACAAGTGTTGAAACCAGGGCTTCGGTTTAAGCAGGTAAAAAGAGTAGGTACAGAACCTGACGAAAGTGTTCGCTATGATTCTTAATAAATTTTGTTTTCAAATTCTTTGATAAATAGGTATTCTTCGTTTATATTTATAATTACCTACACAAAAATAAAAATTTAATAAGCAGTTACATTTCGTAGTGCGTACTTGTGTAGTTTAAAATGTCCCCATCAAATTATAAAAAAAGAAACAAAAAGCGTAAAAGAGCGGGCCCGCGGAACCATACTCAGTACGCCACTGGTTACCGATATACCATTTTTACCATTTACATAAGAAGAATAAAAACTATGCATTAAAAAATAGTAAACATTTATTGCAATAATCCGAAATAATTCAAATCACATTTATTCAAATCATATTACATATAATATATTCATTGATCTAGCGCGCTACAAAACTCATTTGCCTTAATCAGTGCTTCTTTTTGTACATCTATTACATCATTAAGTAATTTTTTCCATTGTCGGGCATACAATATTCTATCGCTACCATTAGAATCGCATGCATGAGAGTTGTATAGATCGCATGCCATTTCATGGAAGTCGACGCAACTTTGTATGACGTTTCGCTGGCTTTCGCGTAATTCCCATTCTAAAGACGAAAGTTGTAGACGTTTTTCTTCGGCTTTTAAAAACTCTTCTTCTATGTCAAATCCGTCTTCTGCATCGTCATCATCTTCTGTTTCAGGAAGAGGCATTATTAATTCGTCGTCCATAAGTACATCACTGGCTATTAATTCTTTCACCTGCAAAAGATTAATATAAAGTGAAAGTGCTTAAGAGGAAACAGTAGCGATCAACAGGTAGCGAAAACGCGTTCCAAGATTGCGGCTGTAATTTTGAATATTTTTTCGAGATATTTGGCACACGTATTCGTAATATAATAAAGAATGGCGGTACAGAGCCCAATTTGAAAATTATATTAATATGTGGAAATTAGTCTGTAATTAAATACCATATTAAAAAAACGAGCCTGTACCGCCATTAAGAAGAACAAAAAAATACACTTTCTTCAAATAAACTTTTTTATCCGATGCCTAGATTTTGTGTCATTTTGGAACTATTAAAATTTTTTATTTCATTAGTAGTTCCAAAATGACACAAAATCTAAGCATCGGATAAAAAAGTTTATTTGAAGAAAGTGTATTTTTTTCTTCTTAATGGCGGTACAGGCTCGCTTTTTTAATATTGTATTTAATTACAGAGTAATTTCCACATATTAATATATTTTTCAAATTGGGCTCTGTACCGCCATTCTTTATTATATTACAAATACGTGTGCCAAATACCTCGAAAAAATATTCAAAATTACAGCCGCAATCTTGGAACGCGTTTTGGCTACCTGTTGATCGCTACTGTATCACCTTAACACGTTCGGTGCCCATGACCAGGGCCGCCGCTACCATGTGTGCAAAGTGTGCATCACACACGGGCGGCCGATTGTAGGGGCGGCCAAAAGCAGGCCACTGATGATAATACTTTTTTTTAAAACGAAAATAAATTAAAAAAATTAAATAGTAATGCTTCAGATATTTCTATAAACTCTAGTATTCCAAACAATCTAAACAAAAATGCCAGAAATGTTATTTATTATATGAACTGCCCTTTCCTGAACTGAATAAGTAGTTCCGGTAATGCTTTTTAATTCAAAGTGGCTGGCGGTTTTCGGACTTGTGTAAGATATTTTTATCTACGTAGTCCATATGCGATTGTTTCAAATTCTGAACATTTAGATTTGTTTGAGAGTACGATACGACAATAGGATACTTTCCGTGAATTTAGATAAGTGCTTGTTAAGTTGCTCCCAGTGAGTAATAAAAAAGTCTCTTTTATTACTCGATGGTTGCTCTGTTATAATATTGTTCCTTTATGCTTATGTACCTATATAGATGGGTTATAGTTTAGTCTAAGTTGAGAATTTGATGATTTTAGATACGCCTGTTTCTTTTGCACACTACTGTATTTCAAATAGGCCTGGATCCCGCGTACCAAAAAAAGTTGATTAATAGCAAGCTGAACATTTGTTAATAGCTTAACGGTGTCTAGTCGGGCAAACTTTAATGTACGGGAACACTGGAACAGGGGAACTTTTAATTGTGAAACAGTTTAAAAATTTGGAACGTCACCTTACGAAAACGTCCCATGTATTTTGTCGGACAGAACATCCAATTGATTTGTTACCCTTTCATTAAACCTCATGCAAAAATCAGACTGCTATTACTATAACCAACATGATTCCTGTCATTTGAAATGTTCTTCGTGTTCCACTCATTAAAATGCCCAGTTGGTGATAAACACCAGTCTGATTTTTGCATGAGTGTTTAATGAAATGGTAACAAATCAATTGGAAGTTATGTCCAACAAAATACATGGAACGTTTTCGTAGACTGACGTTCCAAATTTTTAACCTGTTCCACAATTAAAACTTACCCTGTTCCAGTGTTCCTATACATCAACGTTTGTCCGACTAGGCACCGTTAAGCTATTAACACATTTTCAGTTTGGTATTAATCAACTTTTTTTTGGTACGCCTGATCCAGGCCTATAATTTAAATATATGTATTATTAAACAATTAAGCATACCAAATGTTGTAAGTAGTCTTGTAGATATAGTAGACATTGAGATAATAATAATAACTTTTTTTTTGGTACGCGGGATCCAGGTCTAAAAGTAACGTCGAGATCAGAGCAATTATTATTCATATATGCGTTACGGTCTCCTGCACATTTCTATAAATACTAGTAGGTACCTGTAGGTCTGGATCCCGCGTATGAAAAAAAAGTTGATTAATAGCAAGCTGAAAATTTGTTAATAGCTTAAGAGTGTCTAGTCGGATAAACTTTGATATATGGGAACACTGTTGTTCTGAAGTTAATAAAATCGAAATAATAAAATAAATAATAGCGTCGAAACGTTAATAAAATCATTTTTAGGTAAAATTGTGGCTTATTTCCCATTTGAATATACTTGATTATGGGAACACTGGAACAGGGGCAGTTTTAATTGTGGAACAGGTTAAAAATTTGGAACGGTCACACCACGAAAACGGCACATTTATTTTGTCCGACAGAACAGACTTAAACTCTTCAAACAGAGATTAAACTCTCATGCAAAAATCAGACTGCTATTTATCATCAAATGGGCGTTTTAATGAGTGGAACATGTAGAATATTTCAAATGACAGGAATTATGACAGGTGATAAATAGCAGTCTGATTTTTGCATGAGAGTTTAATCTCTGTTCGGAGAGTTTAAGGCTGTTCTGTCGGACAAAATAAATGTTCCGTTTTCGTGGTGTGGCCGTTCCAAATTTTTAACCTGTTCCACAATAAAAACTGCCCCTGTTCCAGTGTTCCGATATATCAAAGTTTATCCGACTAGACACCCTTAAGCTATTAACAAATTCTCAGCTTGCTATTAATCAACTTTTTTTTCATACGCGGGATCCAGACCTACTATGTTGAAACGACTAAAGTGTTGGAAGGGGGCGGCAAATATTAAGTTGCACACAGGCGGCCAACACTTTAGCGGCGCCCTGCCCATGACGCATGAATGGCGTCACGAAGATTTTATCAAAGGTATCGATGACGCATCACGATGATGCAAGTGGCGTCAGTAGTACTGTGTTACTAAATGAACGATTTAAGTACGTGGTACCATTCAAGTGGCACTTGTTTAAGATGGGCACCGAACATGTTAAGTAAACATTTTTGTTTTATTGCATAAGAATGTTCAGTTTCGTTTAAAAATAAGATTTCCAAAATTTTACGCCTCAAAGCCTCATAATAACTTAGAAGTACAAATTTAAAATCTTCTGTGTTTTTAAAGCATTTCAAATGATCGAAAAAGCGCGCGAACCCTTGTAATGTCATATCGTTATATTTTGTAATGGTATCATTATGTTTGCTATCTATCTATAAGCCAGATTCCTACAGCCTCTGCCGCTTCTCGCATTTCGACTGCCATCTGTTTCTGTCCATCCATTCGTCTTCTTTGATGGTTATATCTCTCATGACGTGCCTTATATTTTCTTCCCAGGCAACTGAAGGCCTTCTTCTTCGTTGTTGTGGTATTAGACCAGTAAGGATCTGTGAAAAAACGTATATTTTTGGATGTGAAAGGTGGCATTCGGATTTTTGCAGATAAAGTTAGGTGACACCTTCAGTAATAATAATTGACTATGCTCCTTCTCAAATATGCCCGGAACATTATTAAAAAAATTAAAATATTTAAAAATTTCGAAAAACGTCGATTTTTTTCTGCTTTCTTTGCTTATAACTTTAAAACGATCCGTTTTGGAACAAAGTCGTAGAGAAATAAAATAAAGATAATTGAATTTTGTATGATATACGACTGGTCAAAAATGTCTTAAACGTATTACCTTTTCTGCAATATAGCGATAAATACAAAATAAGGGGGCAAAATACGCATGTTGTTATTCAATGTTTTTAACCACTTTAATGACACTTAGAACCTTAGTAATTCGCTTAGGAAATTCTTTGTAATATAGTTAAACCGTGTACCAAATTTCATTAAAATCGACCTAATAGATTTTGCATAATAAATTTGCAATCTAAATGTTTTTAAAAAAGTTCAAATTTTTTAAAATCTTTCTGAACAAAAAGTAGACCATTTAGAAGTTGTCTAATTTTTTTACATATAAAGAGGTGCTCTACCTATCTAATACACTTTACATAATTAAAATCGGATTATTTAAGGAGCCTCAGCAATGTTTTAAACTTATAAACAATTTTTTGGCTTACAAACAAATAGCTTTGTTTAATAATAAAAAAATTAATTTTTAGCAATGCAAATAATTAAAACCGGTATATTTTGACTTAAACTTTCAAATGCTGTCAGCAGAATTGTTATTTTATTTTTTAATCAAAAGTTATTCGCGTTCAAAAATTGCAATTTTTCGAATTTTTGAAAGTTCTACTGCGTTTATCTCGAAAACTGTGCATCCTACGAAAAAACTTGTAAGAACATTTTTTGCTTAGAATTACCCAATAAATACAAAAAAATACAAAATTTTATTTTGCGAAAAATCGATGTTATGTAATTCCTCAAGTTCTTTGTTTATAACAATCTTATCGACATCTGGATCAACTGTTACCCAAAAAATCGTGTTCTACGGATCAAAAAATACATAAAAATCTTGGGTAAGTCCATCTAAATAAAGGAGCCCGTAGCACCCCCTCCTGGCCACAGGACTAATTTGTTTATAAGCCAAAAAATTGTTTATAACTTTAAAACATTGCTGAGGCTGCTTAAACAATCCGATTTCAATTCTGTAAAGTTCATTAGATAGGTGGAGTCGTTGATTGAGGTATTGTTTGGTGTGGATACCCCCAATACCTCAATCAACGGTGGAGTGCTTCTTTATATGTAAAAAAATTGACAAATCTTTGTTTGCTCTAGTTTTTGTTGTGCAAGATTTTAAAAAATTTTAATTTTTTAAAAAAGTTTAGATTGCAAAATTATTATTCAAAATCTAGTAAGTAAATTTTAATAAAATTTGGTGTACGGTTTCAGCACATTACAAAAAATTTCTAAGCTAATTAGGAAGGTTCCAAGTGTAACCTAAGTGATGGAAAATCATTGAATAAGGAGAGGCTTGTTTTGCCCCCTTATTTTATAATTATGGCTATTTTGCAGCAAGGGTGATAAATTAAGACATTTTTAACCAATCGCATCTGATAGAAAATTTAATTATCTTTGTTTTATTCCTATCCGCTCCGAGCTTCGCTGGTATCACCACCTACTTACAGGATTACCGGATAACTTTTACCGGAAATTTTCTGGAAAGAAAAAAGTGTTGCCTATACTCTGTGAGTTTCGCTACGGTTGACTAGTGTTCCTATTTCGGCCGGAATTTTAAAGAGGACAGTAGAAAAGCAAATAATAGTTGTTTCAAACTTATTATTTAATTCTTATCGTGTAATATTTACAACGTAAAGAAGTAATTGGATTGTAATCGATAATTAATAGCAGTAAGTACAGAATTTATTATTCATTATAGGTCTGGATCCCGCGTATGAAAAAAAAGTTGATTAAGCAAGCAGTCTGATTTTTGCATGAGAGTTTAATCTCGGTTCGAAGAGTTTAAGTCTGTTCTGTCGGACAAAATAAATGTGCCGTTTTCGTGGTCTGACCGTTCCAAATTTTTAACCTGTTCCACAATTAAAACTGCCCCTGTTACAGTGTTCCCATATATCAAAGTTTATCCGACTAGACACCCTTAAGCTATTAATAAATTTTCAGCTTGCTATTAATCAACTTTTTTTTCATACGCGGGATCCAGACCTATTATGATTATTTTTAAGATTTTGCTTATCGTTTTGACTGACAACTAATATTAGAAAAAATTTATTCTGCGAAAAAGTATAATAATTTAATATAATTATAGTATAATACTTCTTAAATATTAACTTATGAATGACAGTTAACGGCATCCTACGTTTGCTGTGATTGGTCGTTATCTTCACGCATTCAAATTTTGGTTCAGGATTGGATTGTAAAATTGAAACCGTCAAAATTCGAGAGTGTGCTAACTGATCCTTTAGCTCAAATTTTTCTACCGTTTTAAAATTAAAATTGTGTTTACTTACTTTTTTCTAATTGCATCAATCCATTTTTGTCGTTGAATCACCTTATGCTTAGCGACAGGAAAGTTGTAGAATACACAGTTACTATTGTAACCAGTATTTCGACACTCTTTAATACAACTTTCGTGACATTTAAAAGTTATAATATGCAACTCTTAATGCAGAACGTCAAAAAGCAAATTTCCAGTAAAGGTTTACAAACTTGTCACGACTGGCGCTCGCGAATTTTTAATTATCCCCTCTACCTACGAGCTCACAGCGTATACGACTTTGTTCCAAAATGAATTGTTTTAAAGTTATAAGCAAAAAAAGTAGAAAAAAAAACGAAATTTTTTGAAATTTTTAAATATTTTATTTTTTTTATTAATGTTCCGGGCATATTTGAGAAGGAGCATAAATCAATTATTATTAACGAAGTTATCACCTAACTTTATCCGCAAAAATCTGAATGCCACCTCTCACATCCACCTAAAAACAGATCCTTACTGGTCTATATGTAATTTAAAGATTTCTTTGGCCATCTATCTTCATCCATTCGTTTCACGTGACCATACCACACTAGTTGTCTCGTTTCAGTTCTATCTACACTGGAATATACAGTATTTGCCCTCCTTCTAATATCTTCATTCCTGATATGATCTTCTTTTGGATATACCACACGCTCTCCTTACTCCTTAGATAATCCATTTCTACTGCTTCTATTATTTTTCTATCTTTTTTCGTGATCTGCCAAACTCCTGCCCCATAAGTCATAATAGGCTCTACCAAGGTACGATAGATTGTCAATTTCGTTTTTTGTATCTTTAGACCATAGTAGAAAGCTTATAATGTTTACCGCTTTTCTGTCCTGCTGCGTTCTGTTTTCGATGTCTCTTTTGGTAGTGCCTTCTTTAGATATTATAGATCCGAGATATTTATATTATTTACATGTTTTTGTGGTTCTAATTTCTAAATCTGGATCTTCTTCATCATCCCCTATTTTAAGATACCTACTCTGTCTTTGGCATATTCATATTGAGGCCCTATTTTTCATATTGTTTCTTTAGTTTTCTATATTCTGTTTGCTTAGGAGTTTAATATAGTTTTTGAAAAGATAGTATTGAATTGAGGGGGTTAGAAGTAAAAGGGTTTAAGTGCACTTTTTTAAAATTTTACTCTGAGTACAGATTCGCATACTTAAATGGTATTATAACTTGGTGGTAAAATTATTTAAGCATATTTCGCCCTACAGTCGCCATCTATCGCCATTACATTTAGTTCACTGAAAACAATTGCAGTTTGCTCTTGTAGTAAATAGGTTTAACGTGCGCTTGAACCGTTTTACCATAAAACTATTTTTAGTATTCTGTAAAAACCAACAGTAATAGACGGGAGTTTATTACTATTGGTTTTTCCTCCCTAGGAAAAGTAAAAGTGACGTCATGGTATGTCATTGATGAAATAACTCATTGACTCCCTATACAATATTCTATTATCTGTTACGTAAGTATCTATTGGCGAGGAACCGCAAAGTGGGCGACGCCTGGTGGCAAATTTGAAAAGCATCAACTCAAGGAAAACATTCACTTTGCCATTAACTTGTGTACATATTTGCGGTCAGTTTATGTTGTAATTAAAAATAATTTCGACTTAAAAAAACTATTGCAGTGTTCCTCAGTATTCATTCCTATTATACTCTACGTAATGACCTAAATTAACTAATGCCAAATCACACATTTTGTTAATTTAACGTTTGTATTAAACGAAGTATTTTTTAATGTTTAAGCGACTGCAAAATTAAATAAATGAATAAAATGTAGTATATATTCTGTACATATAATGTACATTGTTATGAAAAATATCCCGACCATTTCGTAATTTCCAGAACACAATTATTATAAAATAAATTCACCTACTTAGTTTCCAAGTTTCCAGTTTTTATTTAATTAAAAATTGTTATCTGTCGGTGTAAAATAAGCTGTAGTGCACCTATTAATTAAATTAAAAACAAAATTAGAAATCCTAAGATAGATTAATAATTTTTAGAACGCTGTGTGATTATCGGGGGCCAGATTTTTTTATGAAAAAAAGGTAAAAGCAAATCAGTAGTTAGCATCAAATTTTAATGAATGCATACAGATTAAACATAATATTGAGTCGTCTTTAAGTTATAAGATGTCTTAGTTGCAAAACTTAGTGGTTACTTTGGCAAAATACTCCTGTAAATGATTTTAATTTAACGTTTTAGAACTGTGAATTCAAATGACAAAATTAATTGTTTTCCTAGCGTTGTCGTCCATCTTTGAAATTTTGAGCGCCCTCTGTTGGAATTTAATTTTGCGAATACATTTAACGTTTATTTATAGAACACCCTGTATTTTGCACAGTGGTAAAAAACAGTAAATTATTATTAAAAAATGAGTAACCATTTTCAATTTCGTTGCAAAACGAAACTATAGCCGCAACATATTCTAGTCCAATCGGAGAGTGCAGCAACCACCTCTACCGGTTTCGAAACTTATTAGTCTCTCATCAGGAGACACATATACTGCTCTCTCTGATCTAACCAAAACAAACCCCGGCGTGCAGTGCCGGATTGCAACGAACGAAACGCCATAGATGCCCTAGCGCCAACTGCTAGCAAAAGACTAAGTTTTCACTCTAATGGCATATAAAATAACATAATGTTATTCCACATCCCACCAGACTGAAAACAATGGGAACCTTCTCTGGTAAATTATTATTTTGATTTAACAATGTTTACATTAATAATTTGACTTATATTTGACAGTTGACAGTTAATGTACCTACTTGTTAGTTTTATTTCTCATACATTTTGTAAGTTAGTTACATAAATAAATTATTTAAAAATGAATAAATGACTTGTTATTTGAGGAAGGCGGAAAAATCATATGCAGGTATAACATGAGAATAAAGTACCTTTTCCTCCCGAGAATGAAGTTTCTTATGAATGAAGTAAACTTCATTCTCGGGAGGAAAAGTAGCACTTCCCTCCCTTGTTATACAAATAGCTATTACTCATAATGAATAAGCTATTATACTGCCCTTTAGAAAAACCCTCTTCGGCCATTAAAAAAAATGTCTTAACAAAAACACTCAAATATTATGAAATATATCGCCTAGTGAGAACAATAGTGGCGAAACACGAAAATCGATGTTTTTGAGTTAAGTTCATCAAACGACATCTAAATATGCCCTCTTTTATGTGCAATATCGGCTAACAATTATTTAATTTCCTTATTACTAGAGGGCGCCTACAAGTCTTTATGGTATTGTGAATTTGTCAAATATTTTGATGCATTAACGACGAAAGCACACCAAACTTTATATCAACACTGGCGAATCTGTAATTACGCCGTGCTTGCATGTATTTGAAATATTAGATATTTTATTAAAGATAGTAGTACAATGTGCAATAGTGGCGAATAAGCACTTTTGTCTGTGTGGTCGTTGTTGCTTTTGTGTTTTTTTTATAAAACCTATTACAGAGAAACTCAGTTTCAATCGTTCTTAGGTACTTAGAAATAGCAAGTCAAGAAAGCGTCTATCCACTTTGGATCAGTATTGTTTAATTTCACACTATCGAGAACCAATATTCATTTCTAAAAAGAAGTATTACAAAATACATCAATTCCTTCTACTACTACTACTATCGGTTTACAGCGTTCTCCGACGCCTTCCGACTCCTAACCGCCATTCTTCTCTGTTTAACCATAGACCTGGAGGGATTTCTCTTTCCTCTAGTTCTTTTTCAATTCCCTCCCTCCAGCTTCTTCTCGGCCTTCCTCTTTTTCTTCTCCCTTGTGGTGTCCATGCCAAAATCTGTTTAGGGATCCTGTCATCTGGCATTCTCTGTACATGGCCGTACCATACCAATTGTTTTGTTTTTATGTCATCCAGTATTGTATGTGTTACTCCCATCATTTCTCGTATTCTCTCGTTCGGTATCCGATCTCTTCTTGATTTGCCTGCTGCTCTTCTCCAGAAGTCCATTTCTGTTACTAGTAACATTTTCTGCGCTCTTTGTTTCAGTGGCCAAACTTCACTGCCATATGTGATTATACTTTTAAGTATGCTATTGTATATGAGCTGTTTGTTCGCTTTAGATATTGTCTGGTCCCACAGAATGCCGTTCATCATGGATATGGCTTTTCTACCCTGCATGTTTCTGTCTTTTATAGCAGCATCGAGTGTTCCATCTTGAGTTATCTTCATGCCCAGGTACTTGTATTCATCGCAGTGTTTAATTTCTACCCCATCGTCTAATGTAATGGACTGTTTTGTTCCTCCAATACACATGGCTTCAGTTTTCTTAATGTTGACTTCGAGACCCCATTTGTTATATTCTTCTATTAGCTTCCGCGTCATGTAACTTAAGTCGTCATGATCTTGAGCAATCAGAATTTGGTCATCAGCGAAACATAGAGTGTATAGTGTTGTGTCGTCATTGAGAGGGATTCCCATGCCATTACATTTTCTTTTCCACAGCTTGAGTGCTTGTTCCAGATAAATTTTAAAAAGGGTAGGCGAAATACAACAACCCTGTTTCAATCCTTTCGTGATCTTAAATCCCTCAGACATCCTTGATCCAGTTTTAATTTTTGCTGTAGTTCCATTATACAGACTTTGGACTGCTTTGATAAGACCATGTTTAATGTTGGTTTGATAAAGGGTTGACCATAGTTTGCTGAGGGGCACACTGTCATATGCTTTTTGTAAGTCTACGTATACCAGGTGAACTTCTTTATTGACGGCTGTTTTTTTCTCAATAACTTGCGTAATAGAGTACAGGTGGTCTACTGTGGACCGCCCAGCTCTAAAGCCAGCTTGCTCCTCTGATTCGTAATCTCTATAGTCATTTTCTATTTTATTCTTAATAAGTTTCCCATACATCCTACTTATTGTGCTGTTTACCGCAATTCCTCTGTAATTTTCACATTGATCCTTGCTGCCCTTTTTGTGGATTGTTGACATGATAGATAATTTCCATTCTTTTGGTAATTCGGCACCATTTAAGCAATCTTGGAAAAGTTTTCTTAGCTGTTCTTGGAGTTTGTCTGTGCCGGCTTTTACTAATTCTGCAGGGATGTCACCAGGACCAGGGGATTTTCCATTTTTCAGGGATTTGGTTATTTCTTCCATCTCTGATTTACTTATTTGTAATGGTGATGAATTTATATGTATACCTATCATGTTGTCTTCTATGTTAACAAATTCTGGTCTTTGTTCTGTTAGTAATTTTTTGAAATATTCTTCCCATTTTTCCGTTGTTATTGGTGATATAACGTCTTTTTTCTTATTAGTTCTCATATTTTTAATTAATCTCCAACTCTCTGTGCTTCTTCTACCTCCTATGTAAGTATTGATTTTTTGGCAGTTCTTTTCCCACGATTCGTTCTTTTTTTGAGTTATCTTCTTTCTTACTTTGGCTTGGGCTTCTTTGTAAATTATTTTATCGTTGTCTGTTTTTGTTGATAGGAACGTTTGGTATTTCCGACGTTTATCTGTAATTTCCTTTTCTACTTCTTCATCCCACCAGTACGGTTTTATTCCTTTATGGTTTTCGTCACATTTCCCCAGTGCTTCTTCTGCTGCCAAATGAATGGACTTTTTGATGTGTTCGTAGTGTTCTTCGGTATTTTCAAAATTACCACTTTCTAATTTTTCATCTAAACGTTTTTTATACAATAGCTTTACACTCTCATGGTTTAGACTGCATAGATTGTACCGTACTTGTCTTATTAACTGATTTGATTCGATGTGCTCTTTTTCTTTTTCATATCTGTTTGGGAGTACTGCTTTAACTTTTAGCAGATGATGATCGGTGCCACATGATGGCCCTCTGGCTACTCGCACATCTTGTATTTTAATTGTAGTTCTCTGTCTTACAACGCTATAATCTATTATAGATTTCAGATTTCTGGTCTGTTGTATCCAGGTGTACTTATGTATATCACGGTGTGGATAAAATCCATTTAATATTTTTAAGTTATTTTGTGTGCATGTTGATATTAATCTGGTTCCATTATCGTTTCTGGTATTTTCACCGTGTGCTCCTACCACTTTGTTGTTAAATTCCCGTCCAACTCTGCTATTGAAGTCTCCTAGAAGTATGATCTCTCTAGATGTTCCTACTTTTATAATTTCATCGTTCAGTTGTTCGAAGAATTCATCTTTATTGTTGATCAATGCGTCCTCATTAATGCCATATACTCCTAGTATGGCTATTCTGCTTCCTTTTATCGTGATGTTCATTTTTATAAACCTCTGATTAATTGCTTCCCAAGAGGTAATATATCTTCTTAAAGTTTTGCGAATAACAATAGCAACTCCTTGTTGTGCTCTTTGGTCTTTAGTTACTCCACTATAGAACATGTCATAGTGATCCCACTTTTCGGAACCACTACCCTTCTTTTTAGTTTCCGTAAGCACCGCGATATCTATCTCTGCATTTTTGAGTTCTGACATGACTTCTGGTGTTTTTCGGGAGATACCTTGCACATTCCATGTACAAAAATTCATTAACCGTTTTCTTTGCAGTTTTCGTCTACTGTGTTTCCAATCTTGTGCTCCGAGGCTTTGGTTAGGCTTTTTAACATTGTACGTGTTTTATAAGTACCGAGGAGTTAGCTCGGTGCCTTAACCCCCAACCTGGAGGGCCAGGGATTTTACATCGGAGTATCCTTCTCCTATGCGAGTGGCTTCCACTACAGCTAGAGAGTCCCACCTACCCTGATCTTATACCATCCCTAAAATCAAGGGTTGCCAGCTCCGCCACCTTCGCCGTACCAAAAAGTAGTCTTCGTCGCCTTGGATGCCGTTCTGGACTTCATCCGTAACCCTGGACAAGGGACCCTTAGCAGGTGCTAGCTTCCCGGGTCAAGAAGCTCCTGGAATCTGCGGACGGCAGGGATTGATTCACTTTCCCTGATAGGACTATCCAATAGAATCCAAAGGACTCTAAAGGAGTTCCTACCCGCTACCAGACATCAATTCCTTCTACCCACAATAATTTCTTTAGTAGTTTGAAATACGAAACATACGTGAGTGAAATGATGAATTTAATTTTACTATTCATAGTTCTTTTGTTTACTTTTTATCTTTTATCATGTTTATCTTTCCTTGTTAACAGACATAATGTTAATAATTATTACTTAAGATCTTATTTTGTTATTTTTCTATTGTACTTTAGTTTCATTTTGCGAATAACTGGTGTGTACAATAAAATATTTTATTTGGTGCGTTTAATTTATTTTTAAAAGTAATTTTTTTTAATTATTTAAAAGAAACTAAACTGTTGCAGTGTAGTAGTAGTAAAAAGTATAGTGGCGAAACATCAAATTAAACATCCTCGATAATGCAATAATGGCGTAACGCAGAAAAAAAATCAAAAATAAATAGAATAAGTTGGGTGGATACAATCACAAATGTCGAGGTGTTGAGAAGAATGGGAAAAGAAAGAGAGGTTTTAAATACAATTGAAGTTAGAAAAGTGCAATATCTAGGACATGTCATGAGAGACGAGCGTTATAACTTGTTGCAATTAACAGTACAAGAAATAATACAGGGTAGAAGGAGTCGTGGAAGAAGACGCATATCCTCGTTAAACAATTTGAGAGCTTCGTTTAACTGCACTTCTGCTCATCTCTTTAGATCAGTGGTATCGAAAATGCGAATTGCCACAAGGGCTGATCCAGTGAGGGGGCCATGGCCCCCTCCGAGAATTTTAAAAATATATAAATTTAAATATTTCCAGTTCAAATGTTTTTAGTTTCAAACACATATTAAATGTACAAAACAGGAGATAAGTATGTCTTCTGGACTACAATTGAACAAAAGCAGTAACGGAAAACGGAAGCTTCAAGAATGACATAGGATGTTTTGAAAATCAAAATATTGATACTTTTACAAAGTGCCAATTGTTACAACGACCCTGGCAGCCATCAAAATTGTATCAATTTCTATATTCTGCACACACAAATAATAAAAAAGAAATTAAGCGTTAAAAATGAAGCCTGAGTCACCAGCTCTCAGAACAAGTGAGTTGGTTGGTACTTTTGGACATTCAAAAAGGATTGTCATTATTTAAAGGATATTATGGTCATAATAAAGGGATAATAGCACAAAGCCTTGTCACTAAACCTTTAACATCCTTCGTCGAACTCATGAGCAAAGACGGAGCCATACAATCCCATGAAAAAACATCATACCACAAGGAGTACGTTCAGGTTGGGCTAGATTTTCTACAAAGTTATCGCAACCCGCAAAAGTCAGTCATTAACCAGATAGACTCTCAGAGGTCTAAGCAGATACAAGAAAATAGAGAAAGACTACGATCAATAGTAGAGTCTATAGTGTTCTCAGTTCGACAAAATATTCCTCTAAGAGGCCATCGTGATGATGGCCTTCTGTTTCTGGACGAAGATGCTGGATCTAGCAATAAGAGGAATTGTTAAAGTTTAAAATCGCATCAGGAGATGATAAGACTCTTCAAAAACACCAATTTACAGCATCTTCCCGAGCAACATACGTTAGTAGCACCAGTCAAAATCAATTGATAACATGTTGTGGTGCAGAAATAATTAAACAAATAATGAATCAGGTTCAAAGTGCAAGTTATTACTCTGTCATATTTGACGAAACAACCGACGTATCCCACGTGGAACAGCTTTCTATAAATTTGAGATACATACATATAAATAACAATACATTCGTGAAGATTTGTCAAGTTCATATTTATGCTTATGAGAACATAAAAAATAATTAGTGAATATCAAGAAAGAGGGGAAGAACAAGGCGTGACAGGAGAAGCATCGGGAAAAATAATATTCAACTTATTGAAAGAACTGACTTTAAATAATACTTTAATGATGATAAGTTTTAAATGACTTTATGTAACTCAAAAGTATGTGAAAAGTGCTTTAAAACTCACCATTGTAACTCTAATTTTTTAAAATTACCCCCCGGTACCTCCTCCCCAAAAAACTGAATGGCCCCTCCCGAAAATCGGTCCTGGATCCGCCCTTGAATTGCCATGATCGTTGCCGACCTTCTTAAAGGAGATGGCACATGAAGAAGAAGAAAGTATAATCGCGCACTGTATACAGGGTGAGGCAAATAAAGGGCCTATTAGAAATATCTCGAGAACTAAAGGCAACAGAATCATGAAAATTTGAATTAAGGGGTTTTGAAGACTCATCTATTTAATGAAAATATTTTCATCTATTTGCTACTTCCGGTTATACCGGAAGTTGCTTATAACTTCGTTTTTTTAAATGGGACACCCTGTATATTTTTAAATTGTTGGATTCTCTTCGATGTCTTTTCTTAAAATATGATGTTTTGTAATGTTATACAGGGTATTTTAAAAGATAATTACGTTTTTTTATTAATTTCGTAGCAACATTCACTCCCTGTAGAATTGTAGTAGTTTGACATCTAAAACTCTACTTACGTTCAAATGATTTTTAATATAGTCTACTATTGTTAAGAATTATTAGTATACCTAAATTTGTAATTTTAGTATACAGGGTTGGTCGAAACTCGGAATGAGTATTTTCTGAGTTTTCTTAAATGGAACACCCTGTATTTTAGTTATATTAATTGTTAATCGCACCAACAATCTTAACTACCTAGGTATTTTGATAGCTAAACCATTATTGGTAATTTTAAGGATCAGTCTGTATTAATATATGTATTTATTTCTGAAAAACTATTTGTGATTAAATTTTTTCACGGCCAACCTAATAAAATTTTACGTATTTTTTGCATTTAATGATTAGTTTGAATCACCAATAACTCACAAATTAAAGCAATTAGGTATAGGGAATACTTATAAAATAAAAAGTACCATGAAATATCATTTCATTACAATACTTAAATACAGGTTCCATTTAAGAAAACTCAGAAAATATTCATTCCGAGTTTCGACCAACCCTGTATACTAAAAGTTCAAAATTAGCTATACTAATGATTCTTAACAACAATAGTGGACTATATTAAAAATCACTTGAACGTAAGCAGAGTTTTAATGTCAAACTGTTACAATTCTACAGGGTGTGAATATTGCTACGAAATTAATAAAAAAAACGTAAATATCTTTTAAAATACCCTGTATAATATTACAAAACCTCACATTTTAAAAAAGAAGATATTGAGGAGAATCCAAAAATGTAAAAATATACAGGGTGTCCTATTTAAAAAAACGAAGTTATAAGCAACTTCCAGTATAACCGGAAGTTGCAAAGAGATGAAAATATTTTCATTTAATAGATCATCCTTTAAAACCCCTTCACTCTAATTTTCATGATTCTGTTGCCTTTAGTTCTCGAGATATTTCTAATAGGCCAGTTATCTGCCTCACCCTATATATAGCACTGTGTAATTTCTTTGTCACCATGACTATCCGCCACATACACATAAAATAACGAATAATTACCCTATCAGCATATCTTAAGGTATTTAACGTATGGTCCACTGAAAAGTTTCCAGGTGATATTAGAGCTATCATACACGTTCGAGAATTTTCTCCAATGAAAGAATCCCTTAAAACTTGCGTCAGTTTACTACCTCTAAATGGAAGATGTGCTCCTTTTCTTCCTAGAGCTCGTATACATTCTTTTAATGCCAACAAACTTTTGTTAATATCGGCTCCTAAAATTAAAAGAAAATCAAGACATTATCGTTAGGTAACTGTGAAATGTTAAAAAAAATTAATTGAAATGAATTCATATTTTTACTATACAGGGTGTAACGAAAATACAGGTCATAAATTTAATCACTGAACCTAACTTACCTTAGTACAAATGTGTATATAAAAAAAGTTACAACCCTTTGAAGTTACAAAATGAAAATCGATTTTTTCCAATATATCGAAAACTATTAAAGATTTTTTATTGAAAATGGACATATGGCATTCTTATGACAGTAGCATCTTAAGAAAAAATTATAGTGACATTTGGACACCCTATAAAAATTTTATGGGGGTTTAGTTCCTTTAAGCCCCCCCCCCCCAAACTTTTGTGTACGTTCCAATTAAATTATTATTGTAGTACCACTACTTAAACAAAATATTTTTAAAACTTTTTTGGCTCTTAGTACTTTTTCGAAAAGTCAGTTTTTATCGAGATATTTTGAATATTTGTCAAATCCACCACATATTTTTATATGGTTAAGTACGATTATGGAGACTTGACTTGGTAATAATATAAAAATTTATGTATGATTTACATTTTTAGGTATATTTTGAACCGTATTAAAAAAGAAGTCATATCTCGATAAAAGTTGCCTTCTCGAAAAAATACAAAGAGGCAAAAAAGTTTTAAAAACATTTTGTTTAACTAATGGTATCGCAGTAATAGTTAAATTGGAGCGTACACAAACATTTGGGGGGTTTAAAGGAACAAAACCCCCATAAAATTTTTATGTAAACATATTAAAAAAGAAGCCGCAACTCGATAAAAACTGCCTTATCGAAAAAATACTAAGAGCCAAAAAAGTTTTAAAAATATTGAATTTAACTAATGGTACCACAATAATAATTTAATTGGAACGTACAGAAAAGTTTGGGGGGGTTTAAGGGAACAAAACCCCCATAAAATTTTTATGGGGAGCACAAATTTCACTATAATTTTTCTTTAAGATGCTCCTGCCATAAGAATGCCACATGTCCATTTTCGATAAAAAACCTCTAATAGTTTTCGATATATTCGAAAAAATCTATTTTCATTTTGTAACTTTAAAGGGCTATAACTTTTTTGTGTGCATATTTGTACTAAGGTAAGTTAGGTTCATTCGAACTATTTTTGGTCCCAGAATATGTGATTTAATTTATGACCTGTATTTTTGTTACACCCTGTATAGTTGGGAGTAGAGATTGCAATGGCTGGATCCAGCAATCCAGCTAGATCCAGCGTCTTTTTTTACATGCTGGATCCATCAGCGCCAGTCCACAATCCATCATGTCTTCATTAGCCTCTTTATTCAAAGCCGTGTGTCGGCAACAGTTTGTTTAGTATGCTGTAACGTTTCTATAACATAAAATTTTGCATCGAAAAAGCGTTGATAAACAATGACTCTGCGATAAAATTCTCTGCTGGCGAGTGGTCAATAATCAATCAGTTTATCGCTACTTTTCAGTCGGTGAAACTAGCTGTAGAAGCTCTTTGCAGAAGAGAGTCCACTTTGATAACGGCCGACACAACCATGAAATTTGACTTAGACAAACTAAATAGCCAGGACTCTAGCCTTAGTGCCGAGCAGTCGGAAGCACTACGCAACATAATCGCGGAAGGGCGCCTCTCTGAAATTACAACTACATTAGTGTACATACTTACAAAATCCAAAAGTGGATGACGAAAGACTAAATAGTCCTGGTTATTTCCCCATGCCGAAAAAAAATTCAATGCGACAAGAGATGAAAAATTTGTTGAACGTGTGTCCTTACGATAAGATGGGGACGTATGTAATATAATGTAAATTTATAGGTTCCTATCGATAATTTTACACCTCTACTAGTTTCATCTCTTTTATTTCAAAACGTGTTATGTTTTCCATCTTTTGTGTTATTTTGCGCTCATCACTGTATTGTACATACCTTCTATTTGTGTTTGTCGATTTGATTTATTGTTGTCGGCTCCTCGTTCATTTCCAGCTAAATCTATAAGAGAGAACTTTCCTTCGGCAGTTTTTGAACCGTTTCTTCTTAAAATTATTTGAAAGACAGCATGTGATCTTGAGGAATTTGAATTAGCCGAAGTTTGACCGGAAGTTCGTTCCAAACTTCCTCTCTGAATAAGATCTAATACATGTTCCACCTAAAAGCAAAACAGTAATTTTGAGGATAATATCATTAATGACTGGGAAATATTTTACCAACATTAGTTTTCGGAAATTTTGAAGATGCAATGATCAAATAAAATACGTTGACAAACAAAAGGTGAATCCTCTTCACCGACATGTAATGCCTAAGCGTCTCCCTCCAGGTCTTCTTTTGTTTTCCTTTCCTACTCCTTCTAGGATCGTGCAAGTCAGGAATTCCAGGGTGACCAACCAGGGTCACCAACGTCTTGACGTTGAACATGATCAAACCATATTACCACATCTAGACTCCTTTAATACTCTTTTATACTCATTCTTAATTTTATTATTTTTTGTCAGTGATCCGTCTAAACATTCTCATTTCCGCCACATGTATTCGTTGTTTCATTTTCTTTTTAACTACACCAACATTTATCAGTCTCTCTCACACCTGTACCAACACTAGTTGTAACTTCCTCATACATGTCTTTCACATATTCACCGGGAACTCCCTTCTTAGTGAGCACCCACCAGAAATTCTCTTGAGGAACTCTATCATATGCTTTCTCAAAATCAATTAATACCATATGGGCGTTTGTTTCTTTATAGTATGTATCTGTATTTTTCCATCATCTACCTTATAAGAAGAATTGCATATGTTATTGATATGCCTTGCATACAATTTAACTGATTATCTAACATTTCGGTTTCTTTACGTCCTCCTCCTAAGTGCCTTCTCTAATGAGGTTGGCGATCAATATGGCAAATTTCTCTCTGTTCTGGGCTTGATCAATTAAGTCATTTCCTGTTGTGTGGGTCCAATCTCTGATGTTTTCTTCATTCGTAGAGATGTACTTCTTCATTCGTAGTTCTGCTGGTCCAGCTTATTCTTAGCATTCGGCGGTACAACCACATTTCAAATTTAATGAATTCAGTTTGTTGACGTGATGCTGTTTTAATGTCCAGGTCTCACAGCCATATAGTAATCGAGACCACACATAACACTCTAGTGTTCTCAATCTTATTGTGATTGATAGCTTGGGGTTACAGAGCATTTTACGCATGTTCATGAAACCAGACCTTGCTATTTCAATGCGTCTTCTAATTTTTTTTTTGAGTGGTCTAGCTGACTATTTAGCTCTCTGCCCAGGTATATGAAGCTTTGGGAATTATGAAGGGTGATACCATTTTGTATGTTGGGTGTAATTTGTTCATGGGGGTTCTTGTGTAATACCATGATTTTGTTTTGGATAAGTTAATGTTCCTGCCCAGCCTGTGACTTTCTTAATTATGTTCGTCAATAATTTAAGTTGGTCTTCTGTTTTCGCTAATACTACGGTGTCATCGGCATATCTTACACTATTAATGATGATTCCATTGGCTCTGGCACCTTCAGGGCGATCTTCAAGAGAAGCTCTGATACTATGTTCGGCATAGCATCTCCCTTATTTTGGCAAGCAGGTAGCAATATACTGCTTCTCCATTCGTCTGGAATTTGTCCTAATTCATCATCAATTCATCTAATACTTCTTCAAAAACATGTATGAATCCATATTCACTTAATTTATCTGGTAAAAGGTTAGGACCAATTATACAATGTCCAACTATACCCACACACTCATTTACTGAAAATTTAGCTGAACACTACGTTCAATTGCAAAATATGAAATGATAACTCACCTTAGTAACAACTTTTTCAGTTAATCCAACTACTTGCACTTGCTGTTTTGCGTCTTCTAAAACACGCAATCTGTTCTTTTTAGATAGAAGATCAAACACCAATTTTCCATAGATTTCGAAAAAACTAGCAGAGACTGTAAAGTTCAGCTTAGCATATTTTGGCTTGTTTAAGTACTTAAATACATCTTGAGCTACTAATCCATAGATTCCACTTTTAAAATTTTGCAATTTTCCTAAAACACAAATTACATTTAACAATAAACATACGATATTATAACAAAAAAGAATTGTACCATTACTTTGGATATTTGATTTCTGTTTTAAACATATCAAACATCTTTGGAATGGACTGGTATCTCAACCAGTAACTTCTTCTTCTACTACTTAAATCAGGCGAGACACATTAGTCTCTGGCACTTGCTCATAGTCATAAGACTTTTGTACCAAACCCTGTTCTTCTCCTTAAACTCTAATAAGTCCTGTGGCCTCAACTAAGGCCAACAGTTTTCTTATTGGTAGTTTTAGGATCTCTTCTGGTTCAAACCTCATTTGACCAGTGAAGTCCTGCCTTACATCACCTAGCACACTGCAATGGCATAGTATGTGTATGGTAGTCTCTTCTTCAATTTCGCACTTTCTGCACCATGGTTCATTCACCTTAGCTAGTTTGTATAGAGTATAGGTGATTTCTTAAACGGCAATATCCAGTCACAATTTCAGTGACCGTTTTGGTATCTCGTTTATTGAGGTTCATCAAACTGTTCGAGAATTTTTTATCAATATTCTTAATTATTTTTTTAGTCTGGATTTGCTCTTGAGTGGTTCTCCATAAAGTCATGCCATGGAGTTAGGGTGTTTACATTGTAAAATGGCGTGCACCCTATCCTCCATGCTATGGCATGCTGGACGAGCCATACAGCCTGTAGTCAACACCCCGAAGTATGAGCGGGAATACAAAGTGTACTAATACTCATACGCTTATGAAACGCACCTGGCGGATCATAAGGGCCTTCACATTTTACTCTTTTTCAACTAGTCTTGAGTAAAATGTCTTTAATCTTTCCTATCGGCCTCTCTTGGCTACCTCTTGTTCTTCCGACCCCGAATTGCTATTAGGTTTCCGAGGGCAGATGGGTCACTGTATTTCTTTCTACTACATACCTACTCTTCAGCGAATGATTGCCGGTACAAGCAATCCCCCCACTTACTGACCAACGGCTTCGGGCGGATGAGTTGGTAAGTGGCAGGGCACTCTTTTGTCCTGAGACTGAGAAATCGGTCTCGAAGGCGGATGAACCCTACAGAATGGTCAACGGTATAAGGATGCAGAAGGCAACGGGAAACCACTGCATTAAAGACTCATGGAGTATCCCTAGAAATCGTCATGGCTCACAGAAATGACAATCAACAACCTACTAATCATGGTTCTCGGATGCCAAGATTCGGCAGGGGAAGAAACAATAGTAACGACAGGGCTTCCCAGGCCGTTAGTCAGCGAAATCCCTGTTCACTAAATATATACAAATCCACCTACAAAATCGCTACATGGAATGTAAGAAGTATGTATGAACCTGGGAAACTGAAGAATATACAGCAAGAGATGATGCGACTAGATATCGATATATTAGGAATAAGCGATACAAGATGGGTCAGCTCTGGCGAACTCAATACAGACAATGGACGAATCTATTACTCTGGAAGCAGCGACACCCAACACAGATATGGAGTTGCTATGATCCTCAGCGAAAAAGTAACGAGATCAGTAACAGGCTTCGTTCCGATGTCCGAAAGAATAATAATGTTGCAGTTATTGACAACCCATGGAAAAATGAACCTAATCCAGATTTATGCGCCAACTGCTGACAAAAATGAAGAAGAAATAGAAAACTTTTATAGCGAACTCCAGAAAACATTACATCTCACAGCATCTAGAGACATAACAGTGATCATGGTTGATTTCAACGCAAAAATTGGCGAAGGAAAATGCTACCCTAATGTAGGATCATATGGCGAACGAAACGACAGAGGAGATCGCCTAATAGAATTTTGCCAGGAGCATAATGTTATAGCCGCAAATACATTCTTTAAATTACCTAAGCGACGCCTGTATACATGGAAATCACCAGCTGACAAAGAGCACAAAATTGTCAGAAATCAAATTGACTACATCCTAATAAAGCACAGATATCGAAACTCAATTCAGGCAGTAAAGGCATATCCAGGGGCAGACGTATCCTCTGATCACAGTCTTCTTATTGCTAGGTTTCAACTTCAACTAAAAAAGACGCAAAAAAGCCGCAACAACAATAAACTTAACATACAGAAACTAAAGTCAGAAGAAACAAAAGAAAATCTGAAACACGAAATCAACACAAATCTAGACAGAAACCCAGGAAATAATTGCAACGTAGAACAGCAGTGGCAATTCTTCAAAACCTCTATATTAGAACCAAGTAAGAAAGTACTTACTACAACCAAATGTAAGAAAGAAGAATGGATGACGGAGGAAATTCTAGAGTTGATGAGTGAAAGAAGAAAAAACAAAACCATTAATAAGACCCGCTATAAACAGCTTCAAAACCAAATAAGAAGAAAAATTAGGGAGGCTAAAGAAACCTACTTCTCTGAAAAATGTAAAGAAATAGAAGAACTGCAAAACACATATGACAACTTCAACCTACATAAAAAAGTCAAAGAACTAGCCGGAATAGGAAATAGAAGAACCTCAAATATATTGCTCGACAAAAATGGAAATATTATAATGGAGACAAAACGAAAACTACGACGATGGAAAGAGTATATCGAGGAACTATTTCATGACCAGAGAGAAGCTAATACATCCGTAGATAGCCAAACGGGAGATGTAGGCCCAGAGATAACCAAATCAGAGGTTAGTCAGGCAATAAACTCTATGAAAACCAATAAATCTGCTGGTCCAGATGAATTGCCTAGCGAGCTGATAAAGTTGGTCAACGAGAAAAACCTGGACATAATAGTAGAACTGTTCAACGCTATCTATACTACTGGAATCATCCCTAGAGAAATGTTGACATCAGCCCTTGTTGACACCTATAAGGAAATTGAGGATTTCTAAAAATGCTGATGCTCGTCGAATCCTGAAGATATCTTATACCGACCATGTTACTAATCAGGGTGTTTTATTAAGAGTACCTACATAAAGAAAAAGACCTGTTAACCACAATAAAAACAGCCAAAATCTAATACCTCATAAGGAACAGCGAGAGATATGGACTGCTGCAATTAATGTTACAGGGAAAAGTAGAAGGAATACGTGGTTCAACATCTCAATCAAACAAACAAATCTTTTGAAAGCAGCATTGTGCAAAATATAGATTGCCATGATGTCGCCAACATCCGAAATGGATAGGCCCTACAAGAATAAGAAGAAGTCAAGTCAAAATCTACAGTGAGTTAGAGGTGACAGCACTTAAAGTCGTATAAAAATTTTTATCTTAATAGTTCAGTAGGGATGGCATTTGACCTTGCAAGGTGATAGCATAAGAGCTGTGCAGTGGCGGCTCGTCAGAGGAGGCAAGGGAGGCTCAGCCTCCCCATAAATTTTTTACACACTCTACACTGTTTTGTTTATCATGAATCGCGAAAACAACAAGTACAACTCTCACTATTATACAACGTGTAAATTCCATATTATCACTAATTATCCATACGTACGGAGCATTAGCATTAGAACGCATGATCTCGTCTCAGTTTTATTACATATTATTGTAGGCAGGACCCTGGGTTATCCCGAGATGCATGAACGGAGCACGGAGCCGAGAAGCCCAACAGTCTCCGTTGCTGATGCTCCGTGCAGCGCAGCAGGTGTTTAAGGAGACCCGGTCTCCTAACAGTGGCATCTACGGTGCCATCACACGCTGCCCGGAGATATACCAAGGGAGGCAGAATAGCTTTTCGGCTCCGTTGCGTGGTTGCGTGCATCTCGGGACAACGAATTTTAGGGTCCTGACTAAAAATAATGAAAAATCTGCGATTTTTGTTATGAAATTTGGTATGTGGGGTTATAATAATATTTGGAACAACTTGCTCAAATAACTTTTTCCGATATCTCTAACTCAAAGCAAAATATCGGTAATTTATGGTGTTTTTGAATTCGCAGTAGGCCGCGTTTAGAATTAAAAAAATTCAGTTGAGTATCTTAAAAAATTTGAAGCTTCATTATGTATGGACTGCAAAACTTCAAATCTGTATTTATTTTGATATGCGAGGTGTCTATTTACAAATAGATGGAATTGTTAACAAATAAACGACACAAACTTTGGTATTAAACTTTTACAATTAGACTAACTATTTTTAAAATGATATGATATCATGAAATTATGAATTAGGATGATATTATGAAATGTAAATAAAAAATGGTCAAAAAATGGGGCCTTAAATTACATTTTTTGGCGCATTTTTTTGCTAGTGCAAATTTGTCTAGATATTTTACAGTTAGGTATAGCCTCCCCTATTGTAAAAATCACGAGCCGCCACTGGAGCTGTGAGACATTTTTGAGTAGGTAGGTATTTTAGGCAACCTGAAAATTTTACAGGTGACTCTTCCATGATAGCCTAATACAAAAATGCCGGTCTGGCTGGAGGGTAGCGGTTATTTTCCCCAAAAATCCCCCCAAAGTTAAAAAAAAAGGGTAAACATTGTTATTACAAAAAATATCATTGGCGTGACTTTAAAGTAAATTTAAATAAGTATTCAAATATAAAGAAAATAAACAGGCCAGGCGATTTGAGGGCGATTTTAACTCTGTAAGATACTTGCATGGGCTCCCCAGGATTATTTTTAGGGGGTGCATCTGAACTTCAGAAGATTTCATCTGAATCTGTACATACTATTAACGAGTATTAAATATACAACTATACATGCATATCTATGTAGATTCCTTCCGGGCAGGGAGGTGCAATTGTTATTTTGACAGGGTATTTTTTAATATTAAAAATAAATATTCTAAAAAAGACAGGATTTTTTTTGGTGAAATGTTCCAACTGCCATGTGATCAAACAAATTACGCGTGCATATAAATGAAGAGCGCTATAGGTAAGCAGCAGTGTGAGAAAGAGCGTATACCGATAGCTGTTTGCGTCCTCTATTGTACCTGAGCGAGTCCGTTCGCTCAAGAAAAATCACGTGACCTGGCGATACCCATGTTGTTAAGCCTCGATACTTTAGGGTAATTATTATATATTATAGTTTTTTAGATAACTTTTTCTTAATTAAGGGAAAATAATACGTACTATACCAGGGGTGGCCAAACTGTGGCTCGCGAGCCACATGTGGCTCTCAATAAATGTACCTGAATTACTTTTAATTTTGTGTTTCAAAATTTCTTAAATTACTGACAAGTATTAAAGACTAAGTGTAACATCAGGACTAACACGGACAGTCGAACACCCCTTATCACCGTTGCTATTCAATTTGGCCTTGGAAAATGTAAGAGGTAAAATACCATCTGAGCTGATAGGGATATTTGTGAATCGAGGATCAAAACTGTTGTTGACATTTGCTGATGATCTAGATGCAGTCGCTTATTCTACAAGAGACGTGAGAGAGATGTTTTCACTTAAGGAAGCAACATGTAGTCTGGGCCTTCAAATAAATGAAGAGAAGACGAAATATCCAAAAATCCAAGATCAAGAGTTAGGCAGAACATAACTATTAATTGCCACAACTTCGAAGTAGTAAAAGAGTTTAAATATCTAGAGGCGGTAATCACAGATGACAATCACACATAAAAAGAGGTCTGAGCATGGATAGCTGCGTGGAATAGGGCATTATACTCCCTATCATCATTATTAAGATCTAAGCTACTAAAAGGCAATCTAAATTAAGACTGTACGTTCATGCCAATTATTCGCCCAATTGGTACAACTGAACGTGAAACATGGACTCTACATCATCAGGAAATAAATATGCTGCTGGTTTTTGAAAATAACGTTCTCAGAATGATATTTGGCCCTGAAGAATCGAAGTATCCTAAATTAGTAGAATTACTTGCATATTTGCAACAACGATGTGAACCATTTTATTTCAAGGGGGAAAGGAAGTTTTTGTTTTTATTTGATTCAGAGTTGGACAACCATCTGCAGATAGCTGTTTCTGCCTCTCAGGCGTCATCGGTTTAGCTATGCAGTCACAACTCTGAATCAAACATCAAAAAGCCTGCCTTATTTAAGGGAAATTACCGCGAATTTAATAATTCGACCTTTGAGACGCAAATTGTCTTCCTCGTTTCATTTTATTTCACTTTAAAATTCGTGAAATCCAAACACTGAGATAGAAATTTAATACTTTTTTACACTTTTATAAAATTGTTTAATTGCGGCTAACGAAAAATTTCAAATTTAAAAAAATGGCTCGGACTATCAAAGAGCTTGGCCACCACTATACTATACAATAGATATTGCAAGTATGATAGAAAAAGACAAATTTATTATTATAAATATATAGGTAGAAAAGTATAAAACTATAAACTAAATTAATTCGTGTCCGAATCTTGTACTTCTTTTTCAAACTCCTCATTTGAGCTTAAATTTTCATTCTCTTCTTCTTCGTCAGACTCCCCTCGAGACTCAGATTACTCTTCTACATGATCTGTAAATAGTCGTATTATGTATTTAGAATTAATTAAAAATTAATTAGTGATTAATTAATTGAGTTACTACGTACTTTCTGTCCTTTTATACGGAGTCGAAGCCTGGACAATCAAGGGCGCATCTGAAGAAAGACTTGCCATTGTTGAGATGTGGTGTTATCGAATAATGTAAAAAATATCATAGACACAACACGTAACAAACACGGAAACATTAAGAAAGATGAAAAAGGCAAAGGAAATATTGAACACTATATGAAGGAAAGAAAAATGAGCTAAAATAAAGGGTCAGAGACTCGAGGGGAGTCTGACGAGGAAGAAGAGAATTAATATTTAACCTCAGGTGAGGAGTTTGAAGAAGAAGTACAAGATTGGGACACAGAATAGTTTTATACTTTTCTACCTATATATTTATAATAATAAATTTTTCTTTTTCTATCAAATTTGCAAAATATATTGTATAGTGCGTATTATTTTCTTTTAATTAAGAAAAAGTTACTTAAAAAAGTATAATATATAATAATTACGCAAACAGCTATCAATATACGTTCTTTCTCACACTGCTGCTTACCAATAGCGCTTTTCATTTATATGCACGCGTAATTTGTTTGATCACCTGGCAATTGGAAAATTTCACCAAAAAAAAACCTGTCTTTTTTAGAATATTTATTTTTAATATTAAAAAATACCCCGTCAAAATAACAATTGCACCTCCCTGTCCGGAAGGAATTTACATAGCTATGCATGTATAGTAGTATATTTTATACTCGTTAATAGTATGTACAGATTCAGATGAAATCTTCTGAAGTTCAGATGCATCCCCTGAAAATAATCCTGAGGCGCTCATGCAAGTATCTTGCAGAGTTAAAATCGCCCTAAAATCGCCTGGCCTGTCTATTTTCTTTATATTTAATATTTAAATTTACTTTAAAGTCACGTCAATGATATTTTTTGTAATAACAATGTTTACCCTTCTTTTTTAACTTGGGGGGGGGGGATTTTTGGGGAAAATAACCGCTACCCTCCAGCCAGACCGGCATTTTTGTATTAGGCTATCATGGAAGAGTCACCTGTAAAATTTTCAGGTTGCCTAAAATACCTACTCAAAAATGTCTCACAACTCTTAGACCATGAGATACCCCAAATGCTATCATTTTAACCTTTAGGGGGATCAATACTAGTGTAAATTTAAAATCGCGACTGAATTCCGCCGTTGTGTTAGTCACCATCTTGAATTTAAAGTAGGAGCGTTTTTGCTCAATATCAATAGGTTTTCGTTACTGTACTACTATAGAATTATTGTACATACCTTTAAATTCGCCACCCATAGTATGTGTTTTTCCAGATCCTGTCTGCCCGTAGGCAAAACAAGTTGCCATACCTCCTTCAAAAATAGTCTTCACCAGTGGTCTCGCAGTAAATTTATACACCAAGTTATTGCCACAGTTTTCGTCAAATACATAATCAAACCTAAAATGTTGATTATCTACATATTTCGTTAAGTCCACTTTGTGTTTAGGTTCGTGAACAACGAGTTGATTTTTTGCAGGAACTGATATTACATCGACTTCTCTTCTAGATAATTCCTTTTCATTCAGCGGCCGTTTCCTCACACACACCTATAAAAAAAACATTAAATTATAATGTACTTGAGACTAAGTTTTCACTCTAATGGCATATAACATATCCCACCAGAATGAAAACAATGGGAACCTTCTCTGGTATAATGTACTTCTTTATAGTCTAGTCGCAACATAGGGGGTCCCGTGGACACTTTTAGTTCGCCGCGATTTGATGGTGGTATTATAGTCCATTCTTTAACGGTAAAATATTGCAAAACCTCTAAATTTTAAAGAACCGCTTGGATTGACATGAAATTTGGCATACACATAGCTAACAAGTCAAAGAAAAAAAGTGATATTGTGCCGATATGTGCTTTTGCCCTGGGGGTGATTTTCACCCCCTCTTGGGGGTGAAAAAATATTCGTCCAAAGAAAGTCAGGAAATGGATAAACTGGCTAATTTTAAGTAACTTTTGTTCTATAGAGTTTTTTCACTAAGTCAATACTTTTCGAGTTATTTGGCAGTGAATATGTTCATTTTTTCAACAAAATAACCACGCTTTTAGACGGTTTTTCGCAAATAACTCAAATAGTAAGTATTTTGTCGAAAAAACATTCTCAGAAAAAATATAACCTGTAAAAAATTTAAAAAAAATGGTGTATATATCACGTCTCTACACCTAGTAGAAGCAGAGTTATAGCTAATGAAAAAAAGGTTCATATTCGTCAAATTCCAAATGGAATACTTTAACGTAAAATAACCAAAAATGAAGCACATTTCGAGGAAAACTCATTACAACTTATATAAAGTGTTTAAAAAAAGCTTCATTTTTGTTTTATAAAAAAAATTTCTAGCATCAAAATTAAACAAGTTACGCTCAAAATAAAGTTAGTCCCTTTTGGTTTTGGTAAAAAAATCGAGAAAATCACCCCCTAATTACTATCTTAAATGAACGTTACGACTTCACAAGTTTCTTGACTCATGTATATATTGTTTATATGATCTGTAAGTTTTATCGGTTCGAAGTCCTTATTATTGAAAGGGCTGTAGTTAAAAGGGGTTGAACGAGTCACTGATCACGAATGTATGCAAATTTAGAAACACCAAATCTTAATCAATTTTTGTCTAACAGAAAAACAAAAAAATACATGATATTCAGAATAGCAAATCTGACTTTTTTTGTTTTTAGAGATTTTTGGTATCTCTAACAATTTTTAAGTTATTTTGAAAAAAAGCATATTTATCAAAATTTAAATTTTTAAAAATTTTACTTTGAAACCAAATTTTTTCAAAAATAAGCACTTTGAATCGATGAAACTTACAGATCATATAAACACAACATAAGTAAAATAATTTGTGGAGCGGTAACGATTATGTTAATTTAAGTTGCTAATTAGGGGGTGGTCTTCCCGATTTTTTTTGCAAAAACAAAAGGGACCAACTTTATTTTGAGCTCAACTTGCTTAAATTTAATGCTAGAAACTTTGTAAAAACAGAAATAAAGCTTTTTTAAACGCTTTAAAAAAGTTATAATAGATTTTCCCCAAAAAGTGGCTAATTTTTTGGATATTTCACGTCGAAATATTCTATTTGAAATTTGGTAAATATGAATCTATTTTTCATTGGCTATAACTCTGGTTCTACAAGATCCAGAGACCTAACGCGTACACCATTTTTTTACTTTTTTATAGGCTATATTTTTGCCAACAACGTTTTTTTCGACAAAATACTTACTTTTTGAGTTATTTGCGAAAAACCGTCTAAAAATGTGGCTATTTTGTTGAAAATTGAACATATTCACTTGCAAATAACTCGAAAAGTGTTGACTTGGCGAAAAAGCTCTATAGAACAAAAGTTACTTAAAATTAGTCAGTTTACCCATTTTCGGACTTATTTTGGACATATATTTTTTCACCCCCAAGAGGGGGTGAAAGTCACCCCCAGGGCAAAAGCACACATCGGCACAATATCACTTTTTTTCTTTGACATGTAAGCTATACGTATGCCAAATTTCATGTCAATCCAAGCGGTTCTTTAAAATTTAGAGCAAAAACCGTGAAAGAATGGACTATTATAGGTTTTTTGGGTCGCTGAATCCAATGGAAGTGGTCTGGAAGCCCAAATGTGGTGCATTTAATTGTTAACAACAAATTATGGTAAAATTAGGTGTTTTTCGGGAATTATTAGAAGCCCTGTAAATAAATTGATAGTGTTAAGGTCTTCTCTGGTGTATTTTTGATCGCTGAATCGAATGCGACTAGTTGCGATTACTCAAAATATGTTCTTGTTTTGTAAATAACAAAATAATTGTTTATTCGCTGAAACGCTCGAAATAATGCGCTATCTACAGCAAGTTTGTAGTCTTTTTCATAGTATTTTTATACGCTAAATCGATTTCCACTAGTCGTGATAGCTTAAACCACGTTCCGACTTTGTTATTAATAAATTATTGCAAAATAATGATTTATATTAGGTACGTTTACTCACGGTTTTTGCTCTAAATTTAATAAAATCACTTGTATTGACATGCAATTTTGCATACACGTAGCTAACATGTCAAACAAAACAAGTGATATTGTGCCGATGTGTGCTTTTACCCTGGGGGTGAAGTTCACCCCTTTTCGTGGGTGAAAAAAGAAACCTTTAAAATAGGTCCGGAAGTGGATAGACTGATTAATTCTAAGCAACTTTTGTTCTATACAGTTTTTTCACTAAGTCAATACTTTTCGAGTTAATTGGTTTTTTTGTTGAAAAATGAACATATTATTATTCACTCGCAAAAACTCGAAAAATATTGACTTAGTGAAAAAACTGTATAGAACAAAAGTTGCTTAGAATTAATCAGTTTATCCAATTCCGGACTTATTTTAAAGGTTTCTTTTTTCACCCCCAAAACGGGGTGAAAGTCACCCCCAGGGTAAAAGCACATATCGGCACAATATCACTTGTTTTGTTTGACATGTTAGCTACGTGCAGGCCAAATTTCATGTCATTCCAAGTGTTTTTTTTTTAAATTGAGTGCAAAAACCGTGAGTAAACGTACTATAAACCGTTATTTTTGCAATAATTTATTAATAACAAAGTCGTAACGTGGTTTAAGCTATCACGACTAGTGGCAATCGATTTAGCGTATAATAATGCTATGAAAAAGACTACAAACTTGCTGTAGATAACGCATTTAGAGCTTTTCGGCGAATAAACAATTATTTTGTTATTAACAAAATAAGAACACATTTTGAGTAATCGCGACCAGTCGCATTCGATTCAGCGACCAAAAATACGCCAGAGAAGCCCTTAACACTTTCAATTTATTTACAGAGCTTCTAATAATTCCTAAAAAAACACCTAATACACCTAATTTTACCATAATTTTTTAATAACAATTAAACGCACCACATTTGGGCTTCCAGACCACTTCCATTGGATTCAGCGACCCAAAAAACCTATAAAACCATCAAATCGTGGTGAACTAAAACTGTCCACGGGACCCCCTGTGTTGCGATTAGACTATTAGGCGCGATTGGGAAAACTATTAATTTTTACGATGCGCGCGCACATCGACAGAAAAAAGCAACAGTCTGAAATTAGTTGCTAAATCTTTCATAAGTTACGTATCAGAGTAAATAAAAAGTGTGAATAAATAAAAATAGTCCACAGTACATCGTCCTTTTTTGAAAATGATTACAAAAGTCTTAAAAATGATACTATAAATAACGTTATAGACTCTACCACATTCTGAAAAATTTCAGAGTACAGATTTGACGTGTTTCCTCACGCCTAAACTTGTAGCTCTAGCGCGCTTAGGTTTTGTGATTGCAAAACTATAATTTTTAATTTAAATCAAAAGATTATGCGTTAAAATAAATTAAATTGTTTTTGTCGGACAAAAAGAGGGCGCGATCATCGAGTCCGACACCCGCAAGATGTCACTCCAGCGCGGTACATTGTTGTTATTACAAAACTCTTAATTTTCAATTAGGCAATCCAAACCACGTGATTTTTAATGACAGGACGTATGGCAGGCAATTCAGCGTTGCCAGAGTTGTTAAAATTGTACCAATTTGATACAATTAACAACCAAACTTTTGATACTAAAGTCTCCTAAAGTAAAAACCTAAAATTTTGTGAAATAAGAAATTTGCTTCAAATAATATTAAACGACGTTTTTTAAGTTTTTGTACAAAATGTGTTGGTTTAGTACTTCGTGTCACTATTCCAGTCATTCCGGTGCATTTACAAAAATTTCTCTGGCAACACTGCACACAAGCGATTTTATTGGATACTTTATTTAAATTAAAATTTCAAATTTAAGATACAATGTGGTATTACTAAGTACCTAAAATAATAAAATATATATTACCCCGATGATTTTACCTAAAATCTATTTTAGGGATGCTCAATATTATTGGGGTGTAAAGTTGTGTTATAGAGGTAGCACCTTTTATCGGAACGACCACATCGAGCGTCATAGACGGGAGATGGTTCTTGATAACTGGTCCTCATAAGACAACTAACTCTCACTTATGGCTCCACGTGCCACACCCCGGGCAACTGCATTGGTCTGCAGCATAGAGAAATAACAACATTGTTGTTATTTCTCTATGGTCTGCAGGCTAAACTAAGTGAGGGTAGTCAGATATGGCGAAAACTCCACCGAGCGATTGCCGGTATAAGCAATCCCACACTTACTGACCAACGGCTTCGGGCGGATGAGTTGGTAAGTGGAAGGGCACTCTTTTGTCCTGGCGCTAAGAAATTGGCACCAAAGGCGAATGAATCAAGTAAATGATCAACGGCATAAGGATACAGAAGGCAAGGAGAAACCACTGTATTAAAGATCCAATTGGATATCTCTAGTACAATCATCATGGCTGTACAACGTACAATAAATTCTGGTACTGATCATGGACATCGGAAAACAAGATCCGGCAGGAGAGGTAATTCTCATGACAACAGGGCCTCTCAGGTCGTAACCCGGCGAAATCCCTGTTTTAAAGATGCAATAAATATTGGTACGTGGAACGTCAGAAGTATGTATGAACCTGGAAAAATGAACAATATTATACAAGAGATGCAAAGGTTAAATATCGATATTTTAGGTATCAGCGATACAAGGTGGTCGAGTTCAGGCAGCTTCGCGACAAACAACGGAATGATATATTTTTCAGGAAATAATGACCCACACCACAGATATGGAGTAGCAATTGTTGTATCAAAAAAAATGATGCAGTCTGTTATTAACTTTACACCAGTGTCTGATAGAGTAATATTCCTTCAACTTCATACAAAAACTGTAAATCTTAATATAATACAGGTCTATGCTCCTACTGCAGAAAAATCAGATGAAGAGGTTGAGGAATTCTATGAACAAATTAACCATGTTCTAAAATCTATAAAGCCAAGAGACGTCACAATTATCCTTGGTGATTTTAATTCCAAAATTGGGGAAGGAAAAAGCGGCAAATATGTAGGAAATTATGGTCTCGGGTTAAGGAACGAGAGAGGAGACCGAATGTTACAGTTCTGCCAAGAAAACGATATGATTATTTCAAACACATTTTTTAAACTCCCCAAAAGAAGGCTTTATACGTGGACATCACCTCAACATAACGCACAGAAAATAGTTAGAAATCAAATAGACTTTGTGTTGATAAATGAAAGATACAAAAACGGCATAAAATCGGTTAAGGCGTACCCAGGCGCAGATGTTTCCTCGGACCACAATCCCTTGATAGCGCGTGTAAGCATTAAACTTAAGAAACCTTCACAAAGGGTAAAACCAGATTACATAGATACCAGCCGCTTACAGAACTCAAAAATCAAAGAAGAATTAAAGCAACAGATAAACGGTAACCTAAGAATGTTGTCTACAAAGGAACCAAACACGCACGTAGAAAACAAGTGGCAAAACTTAAAAGAAGCCCTAATAAAACCCGCTCAGAATATCCTTAGCAGAGGAAATACGACAAAAAGACAAGAATGGATGACAGAGAAAATTTTAAGTCTCATGGAGGAACGAAGACAGTTTAAGGGAAAATGCAAACAAAAATACAACGAGATACACAAGCAAATTAGAGATGAAATAAGGTCAGCGAAAGAAAACTTTTACAAAAGAAAATGTGAAGAAATTGAAGAACTGCAATTAAAACATGACACGTTTAACCTACATAAAAAGGTAAAAGAATTGGCAGGTATACAAAAAAGGAAGCATCCCAATGTGCTATACAACGCAAATGGACAAATAATAACTGACCTACAAGAAAAGCTTACAACCTGGAAGAATTATATAGAAGAACTCTTTGCCGATGAAAGAGAGGATCATGATATTGGTAACATACAAGGTGAGGAAGGACCAAAAATCTCTAAAGAAGAAATACTATATGCTATAAAAACAATGAAAAATGGCAAATCACCGGGTCCAGATGGACTTCCATCGGAACTTCTTAAGCTTGTGGAAGATGAAACAGTAAATGTTTTGGTTGACCTCTTTAACTGCATTTATAAAACAGGAGAAATACCTAAGGAATGGCTTCTGTCAACTTTTGTAACTATTCCAAAGAAAACAAACGCAAAACTGTGCACCGACCATCGCACAATAAGCTTAATGGGACACACACTAAAAGTATTTCTTAAAGTGATACATACAAGAATTCACAAAAAACTAGACGCTGACATCAGTGATACTCAGTTCGGGTTTCGAAACGGGCTTGGAACAAGGGAAGCACTATTTGCACTTAATATCATGTGCCAAAGATGCCTGGATGTTAACCAGGATATATATATGTGCTTTATTGACTACAACAAGGCGTTCGATAAAGTTCGCCACGAACACCTGATGAGACTGTTGGTAGAGAAAAACTTGGATAAAAGGGACGTCAGAATTATCTTCAATATTTACTATAACCAGAAGGCGAATATTAGAGTAGAACGGGAAACAACCGAGGAACTCGAGATCAAAAAAGGCGTAAGGCAGGGATGCATACTTTCACCAACCTTGTTTAACTTATATTCAGAAGATATTATAAACAGAGCCCTTGCTGACCAAGATATAGGGGTTAAAATAAATGGCACTTTAATAAACAATTTGAGATACGCTGATGACACAGTATTAATAGCAGACACCCCGGAAGATCTCCAAACACTGATAAACAGAATAGTAGAGTGCAGCGAAAAGTTCGGTTTATCACTTAACATCAAAAAAACAAAAATAATGATGGTGTTGAAATCTCCACAAAATTTTTCTGACATAACCGTACATGATCAAAGAATTGAGCGTGTTAGAAAATATAATTACCTGGGAACTGTTATTAATGAAAACAACGACAACTCTGAAGAAATCAAGATCAGAATAGAAAAAGCTAGAGCTACTTTTACCAAAATGAAAACAGTTTTATGCGGAAGAGAGCTAAGTTTAAATCTTAAAATTCGCCTCATGAGATGTTACGTGCTGTCAGTTATTTTCTATGGAATGGAAGCTTGGACACTGAAAAAGATCGATACAAGGAAAATAGAAGCATTCGAGATGTGGATGTACCGCAGGATACTGAGAATATCGTGGACAGAGAGAGTGACAAACATGGAAGTGTTGCGAAGGATGCAGAAAGAAAAAGAACTTGCGCTTACTATTAAAAAGCGCAAACTGCAATACTTGGGACATATAATGAGGGGACAAAAGTACCAGCTACTACAATTAATTATTCAGGGAAAAATAATAGGTAAAAGATCCATTGGCAGAAGAAAACATTCATGGTTGAAGAATTTAAGAGATTGGTACAAGTGCAGCAGCTGCCAATTATTTAGATCTACGGTATCAAAAATACGCATAGCCTTGACGATAGCCAAACTTCGGAACGAGGACGGCACCTGAAGAAGAAGAAGAAGAATATTATTTTTTATTAAACTTATAAAACATAAAATTTGTTAACCTAGCTTTCTTCAATCTTCCAAATTACTTAGTTAAAACTTTTTAACTACTTATTAAAGTTTATTGACGTAAGCAATATTTGTTACTATGTCACAGAAGTATTTAGCAATACTTACATGGACATAAAATACGAAAATTACTTTAAAATACTAAAATAACACTATACTATCATATGCCTTCAATGTATTGCATGCCAATCGCCAGACATATTGGAATAGTTTGACAGATCGTTGGATTCCCTAATTGAAAGTATCGATAATAATTATTAATTACTAAAGATAGTCGATCTCTTGTCCGACAAATTTACAGCCTTGTTTCTTTAGTCGGATAACGTAAATATGTTAATTATGGGAGCTTATTTTTGCGATTACAAAAGTCATAATTTTAATCTTTTTAACGTTCAAATAATACATGTTTACTAAAAAAGTAATTGTCCGATAAAAAACATGAAGCAAACTTATTAAAAACGGAATTCTTTTTAAACAGTGGTAGTCTACTTGTACTTTGTCGGTATCGTCACAAATCACCTACCTCTAGTCTAGATGCTTCATGACAACGACAACGCTTTGTTTGGATAAGAAACGTCTAGTAATTAGTCTATGTTTACATTCGGTTTCTACATTTTCTGACGTTCTAGACGTCACTAGACATAAAAGTAAACAGTGCAACAAGTGAGGGGTCCAGGGCTGTATTAGCTCATTGTGTCTAGTAGTGTAGCGGTTACGGTATAAAAAGTTTTGAAATTAATTTGTCGGACTGGCTATCTGATACCAAATTCTTGTCGGACAGTGCTATGTTTGGATAAAGGACCCTCCAATCTATCACTTGTTATTTGTGTCCGAAATTTTGTAATCGCAAAACATAACCTGCCCTAATTAACATATTTATGTTGTCCGACTAAAGAAACGAGCCTGTAAATTTATCGGACAAGAGATCGACAATCTTTAGTAATTAATTATCAATACTTTCAATTGAAAATTAAGTGTTTTGTAATAACAAAACTGTACCGTGCTGGATCTTGCGGGTGTCGGACTCAACAATCGCGCCCTCTTTTTGTCCGACAAAAATAATTTATTTTATTCTAATGCATAATCTTTTTATTAAAATTAAAAATTATAGTTTTGCGATCACAAAACCTACCCGCGCAAGAGCTACAGGTTTAGGCTAAGGCTCCACGGGCGACAAATTTACGCTAGCATTAGCCGTAAAACGAACTTAAGACTCCGCGGAACGGAATAGGAATAGCCGAACTGAACCGATTACAGGACTTGTGCGTAGTCGGTTCAGTTCGACTATTCCTATTCCGTTCCGCGGAACCTTAAGTTCGTTTTACGGCCACTGCTAGCGTAAAGGGCCTAGCCTGGTAAGACGATGAAAACTGCCCCCAACTCGATTCGAATTCCATATAGGCGTTGATAGGTAATACCTCAATCAACGATATAGGTCACCGTTTAGCATATATAGTGAAACTCACTTTCTGAAATTTTTAGACCCTAGGTGAAAACATTCGTTTTCACGAAAAAATTATATAACGTGTATTTTTGCATAATGTTTCACCCTGAATTTTTTCAAATTTTTAAAATTGGTGAAACGCACATTTAAAAATAAAAAACCGCATTTTTTCGTTTTTTTTTTCGTTTTATGATACAATTTTATACATATTTTTCAAAAACGGTAACACCGTCACTAGAATATGTAAAAAACTGAAAAATAATTGGGGTTTGCTTAATAAAAATTTTTTGTAACGCCATCCATTTTCAAGATACAGGGCGTTGAAGAAAACAAAATTTTACACATTTTTTACGATTTTGCCGAAACTACTGGCAACTTTGTAATAAAACTTGGTAGGTTTTAAGAGGTAGTTATTGTGCATGTTTTGACATACAATTAAGGATTTAATATTCATCATTGGTGCACATAGGGGTAATGGTCTGAACTTTTCAAAGGAAAAAAGATAGTACGCCACTGACATATTTCAAATTAACAATCATTTTTGAATTTCTCATTCAATTTGCGATAAAAAAACTATCTTCCCATTTTTTCATACGACGCGCCGTTTTGCTGCAAAAAATAAAATATCTTAACGCTTCCAAAGTATTCGAATCAGTTTTTATAATGGATGTACGAGTGGTTTCACCCCTATTCAGCGGTCCCCATAAGCGCGGTCCCCGATTGAGCGGTCTCAATTCAGCGGTCCCCGTTTCAGCGGTACCCCGATTCAGCGGTACCCCGATTCAGCGGTGCCCAATTCAGCGGTCCCCATAAACGCGGTCCCCAATAGAGCGGTCTCAATAAGAAAATAATATGACAATGATAAGTAATTAGTTTTATTGTAGGATATTATTTTAACCTACTCTTGTTTGAAAATATACAGGTAATATCTAAGTATCTGGTATATACCCCAGTTAATAGGGAAAAAAATCATCGATTTCACGTAAAGATGTTCTACAGGGTTTTCAAGTTTTAAACGGTAGATGAGGGATAACTGATGATAATTCCGTGAAGACGTACAGCTGATTTTGCTTTTTTTTAACGATTGTAAAGAATGAAAAAAGCAGTTTTTTGACTATAAAACGTTTCTTGTACATTTTAGAGAAAAATGTTTCAAATAAATGTAGATCTAAAAAAGTTCTTTAATTTGGTGGTAAGCATATTGTAATATATAAACAATTGACCGAGATAATTGCAAAAAACCCTCATTTTTGCAGTAAATTATAAATATTAATAACTTTATTTTTTGCACAATGACGTAAAATTAAATGACTTTTAATTATGTCAATAATTATTTTAATTATTTAAGTGTGCTAAATTTCAACCAGATCGACCAAATAGTTTATAAGTTATTCAATTTGTTTATTCCAGAGAGCAATTGTTTATACAACTGTTCTTGCCCTACAGTGACTCTGTGAGATATTTAGCAGATCGCAATCGATTATTTGAGACTTTAATTTTAAGACGTATTAAAAAAATTTTAACATTTTATTGAAATGTTATTAAAAAAACTGTTTGAAAAAGACCTGACTTTTTAGCTTATAAACAATTAGAATAACTTAGATATTTTTTATATTCCGTGCTTGCATGTAGGCTCAATGAAAAGCTGATGAAAAAATTCATATAAAAAAAGAAAAAATAATTTTATATGACAAACAGAAATCAAGTTAGCATTTATTTTTTAATAAATCATATTTCCGTTGTTCATACAAACTAAGAGCTGAAAATTGAACAGATTGTATATGAGAATCTACATTTTATGATCCAGTTTATGAACTGCCTATGCAGTGAAATAATAAAAAGACCCTTTAAAATGATGGAAAATCATGGAAAAATCAATTGATTACATTTTTTTTTAATTATTGAATTTTACAATTGTTTCGTAACAATATATTAAATTTTGTAAATTTTATTAAATAAAGTATATTATTAAGATAAATATATAATAAAAAATATACATTAAAAAAGAAAAAAATAGTTTTATATGACCAGTAGAAATCAAGTTAACATTTGTTTTTTAATAAATCATATTTCAATTGTTTACAAATATTAATAGGTGAAAATTGAACAGATTTTATATAAGAATCTACATTTTATAATCCAATTTATGGATTGTATATGCAGTGAAATAATAAAAAGTAAGGACCCTTTAAAATAATGGAAAATCCCTGAAAAGTAAATTGATTACATTTATTATAAAAGTTATTGAATTTTACAATTATTATTATTTTGTAAGGATTCTGTAAATTTTATTAAATAAAGTATATTAGTTAGATAAATTCTATAATAATTATAAATTAATGCAATACATAATTTTTTTTAATTTGATACTGCCTTAATAAAGTAATTTTTTTTTATTATAATTTTATTCGATGAATCTATTAATATATGTATGTCTATGTAGGTAAGCATCTAATAAGTATAAATTATATTTTTGCATTTTTTAATGATGTATGTGTAAGTTCAATAATTAGAATTAAATTTCTGTATTCGTTTTAATAGTAATTAATTTGAATAAATATATATATATAATTAAGTACAAAAATTAAAAATAAAAGAATGTTCATGAATTTTAATTTGATTATTCTAGTCAACGTCTACAACTTACAAATTGCTTATTTGCAAGTTATAGTTCATCTTCTACAAAGTGTATTTATTTCTTTAAATAAATCATCTAACTCAACTTCGTCAAGAATGACTGCAGCGCGATTGAAACATTTTTTTCTCTTCTTCTTCCAGGCTTGTCGGATTTTTCATACTGGCATTATAAATGACCATCATTAAAAATGCTCGTTGCATAATGTAGTATTATTTTGAAAATACGTAAATAAAACATCAAAGTTTTTGCAAATTATTTACCATATTACCCTACTTTTTATGCAATTGCAAAGCTATATATATATATATATATATATATATATATATATATATATATATATATATATATATATATATATATATATATATATATATATATATATATATATTGTGATTTTGGGACAATTTATTGTTTATTTTATAAAATTCATTTTTTATTATTAAAACTACTGTCCCCAAGAGGGTCCTGTTTTTACTCATTTTCCTGAACAATGCCTCTTAAACAGCATGCTGCAGAACCAAACGCCGCTGAAACGGGTCGGTGGAATCGAGAACCGCCGAAACGGGGACTGCTGAAATGGGTACCGCTGAACCGGGGACTGCTGAAAAGGGTCGGTGGAATCGAGAACCGCTGAAACGGGGACTGTTAAAATGGGGTGTTACCGTACGGGTTTATGTAGATGTAGAAACTACTAGAAGTTCGAATACTTTGTAAGGGTTAAGATATTTTATTTTTTTAATAAAAATGGCGTGTCGTATGAAAAAATAGTAAGATAGATTTTTTGTCACAAATTGAATGAGGACTTCAAAAACGATTGTTAATTTGAAATATGTCAGTGGCGTACTATCTTTTTTCTTTAAAAAGTTCAGACCATTACCCCTATGCGAGCTAATGATAAATATAAAATTCTTAATTGTATGTCAAAAAATGCACAACAACTACCTCTTAAAACTCGTCAAATTTTATTACAATGCTGTCAGTAGTTTCGGCAAAATCGTAAAAAATGTGTAAAATTTTGTTTTCTTCAACGCCCTGTCTGTATCTTGAAAATGGATGGCATTACGAAAAATTTTTATTAAGCAAACCCCAATTATTTTCAGTTTTTTACCTATCCTAGTGACGGTGTTACATTTTTGAAAAATATGTATAAAATTGTATAAAAAAACGAAAAAATAACCAAAAAAATGCGGTTTTTTATTTTTAAAGGTACGTTTCACCAATTTTAAAAATTTGAAAAAATTCAGGGTGAAATATTATGCAAAAATACAAGTTATATATTTTTTTAGTGAAAACGAATTTCTTAGTTATTTTTTTATACTCATTTAAAATTTTAAAATCGTTCTAAAATTTAAATTTCCGGCCAAAAATTAAATAAAAATTTTCGGACAGAACTTTTTAAAGCTTACAACTTTTTTATTTAAAGTTTTTAGCTAGTTCTCGATGCGGCTGAAATAAAAAATAAAAACAAAAACCCTAATTAGGCTCTAAGTGGGTCACATGACCACCTAGGGGGCTAAAAATTTCAGAAAGTTAGTTTCACTATATATGCTAAACGGTGACCACCTAGGGGGCTAAAAATTTCAGAAAGTTTGTTTCACTATATATGCTAAACGGTGGCCTATATAGAATTCGAATCGAGTTGGGTGCAGTTTTCATCATCTTACCCGGCTAGGCCCTTTGTCGCCCGTGGAGCCTTAGCCTTTTAGGCGTGATGTGTGCTGAAACGCGTCCAATCTGCAGTCTGAAATTTTTCAGAAAGTGGTAGACTCGCTCAAACGAAGCAATTAAAAGCATTTTTAAGACTTTTGTAATCATTAAGTATGTATAATTTATTTACATTGTAAATTATAAATCATTACATTATTATCTAATAAATATTGTTTTGTTTCGTTTCAAAAAAATTAAAAACTATTATTTAATGACGCCAACGAAGTATAACTTCTTACGTGCGTACTCAAGTACACATACTCTTTCTTTTAATTAGTATTGGTTAATTAGCAATGTTTTCAAAGTTTTTAGGTCGAAGTCTGAAATTGTAGGTACATAATATTATACCTACTTACAGTGATTTGATTTTCTATTACAGGATCACTCTCTCTTAGGGGTCTAAACTCTATATTGTTTCTATATTCATTTATCATTTGAACAAACTCGTAAAATGGATTTTTGTGCTCCATGTGTTGAAGTTGGTCCCTGTGTGCTTTCTCATCAGCTTGCTTTTGCCTGCGCTCATCCCTGTTTCTGGCTATAATCTCCACCTTTACATAGTAAACCAGATGTTAAAGAAAAATAAATACACAATACCGACAGACTAAAATGGTTAAAACAACAAAATATCAGTTCAAATTCCGAATTTAATTAATTATCAAATAATATAGTAGGGGAGACAAGAATGCTCAATTTGCAGTTACTCGAGCGTTATGGGGACTTATTCGGTTGTGAAGAGTAGGTCCTAAAACCAAAAAAAAATAAGTTAAGTTTTCCATTTTAGTGGGGACTTTCCATTTTTTAATTTATTTTCCATTTTCAAGAATCGTTTTTCCGATTATTGCTCCATCTACCTATAATTCGAAAAAATGTCATGAATAAAAGTTACTTATTTTTACGTAAGGAATCCAAATCTGCAATAAAAAATGGGAGCTCCTATTTAAGATTTTAAAGTAACCCCTGCCCCACCTCCGTGGGAGGTCGTGTTTGGTGTCATTCGATAGATTTTTCAAAAATATTGAATACATGTATTTTTCAGTTTTTCGGTCTGATGTTCATTTCGCGAAATATCGCGGGGTTCCTATTTAAAATTTTAAATTTACCCCCACCTCTTTTCTTGGGTGGTCGTGTTTGGTATCACTCGATAAATTTTTGAAAAAAATTGAACACATATTTTTTAGTTTTTCGATCTGATGTCCATTTCGCGAAATATTCGCTTTTTTATGAAACTTTGTTACACCCATTTTCTTACGCCCCGCTCAAATCGTCAGATTTTTAAAATATACACTGTGCCATTGTTTAATGACTGTGCTGCATGTACTTATCTTACCTTATGTTAATCTGACAATTTCGAGTTTTTCTAAGGATAGATTTTTTTCGTATCCCCCTTAACAACTCCCCTATATTGTATTAAGCGCCAATATATGGCAGGGGTATATTTACAGGGTACAAAGTTTCTCCCCATATGATTTTTTAAAACGTTCGAGTAACTGCAAAAATCCCCTTTTGGGCTCCCTTACCATAATAAATTAAATTATTTATTTAAAAAAGATGAATATAATATGTTACCTTTTTGGCAGCTTCGGATTTATAGCAAAACCCTGAGTCCCTCTTTAATTTATTCGATTTTCTTGTATTAGGAGATTTTGGAGGACTAGAATATGGTGACACAGAATCTATAACAAATTATTTACTCATAGTAAAATTGAAAGCTCTCTGTATAGGCCAGGGTAATAAGACAAAAATATACCCTGTTCGTGACACTTCAGCAGCCAGGGTACTGAAGCGTTTTTTCGACAGGTAATACCTATAGGAACAAATTATAACTATTTCCTGCGTAGGATCTGGCGGCCATTTTTATTTATAAACACTCAACTGTCAAAAAAGGCATTTTCTCCTTTTTTTCAAATCAACGGAAAACAGTGAAACTTATGATTTTTTTAGTACAAATATCTTCGAGATTATAGAAAAAGCTTTAAAATGACGTATTACAAAGTTTGATATACTCATTTATTGTTAATATAATTGCGAAAAAAGGTCGGAATTGCAAAAAAATATTTTCTCAATAACTGTTGTAAAAATTAGTGTATAGCTTTGAAATTTTTGTCAAATGAGGGTTCTTTGGTGCTTAATATGTGATAAAAATTTCAAAGCGATTCATTCAATTGTTTAAATTTTATTCAAATTGTTTGTCCCAGAGAGCATTTTTTTTGCAATAACATTTATCAGAAAAGAATGACCTTAGAACCATTCCACAGGTGTCAAATGAAAGAGCATGAGCTACATTTTCAACTTGGTTTAAAAAAGTAAATAAAAAATGCATTTATTAGTAATAAATAATTATGCAAAAGTATCGTTAATTTTTCTTTATAAACTTTTTGAATAGCTTTTTCCAAAAAAATTAACTTTTTTACCCTGTTTTAAGTGCACAACTAACAAGTAATGTTATCTATATCATAATTGATAAAAAATTGTACTAAATATGTATAATTTCTTATATAACAAAATAAAAAGTTTATAAGGAAAGATTTACGATACTATTGCATAATTATTTATTACTAATAAATGCATTTTTTATTCACTTTTTTAAACCAAGTTGAAAATATAGCTCATGCTCTTTCATTTGACACCTGTGGAATGGTTCTAACGTCATTTTCTTCTGACTTATGTTATTACAAAAAAAAAATGCTCTCTGGGATAAACAATTTGAATAAAATTTAAACAATTGAATGAATTGCTTTAAAATTTTTATCACGTATTAAGCACCAAAGAACCCTTATTTGACAAAAAGTTCAAAGCTGTACACTAATTTTTACAACAGTTATTGCGAAAATATTTTTTTTGCAATTCCGACCTTTTTTCGCAATTATGTTAACAATAAATGAGTATTTATCAAACTTTGTAATACGTCATTTTAAAGCTTTTTCCATAATCTCGAAGGTATTTGTACTAAAAAAACCATAAGTTTCCCTGTTTTCCATTGATTTGAAAAAAATGTGAAAAATACCATTTTTTGACACTTAATTGTTTATAAATAAAAATGGCCGCCAGATCCTACGCAGGAAATAGTTACAATTTGCTGTTATAGGTATTACCTGTCGAAAAAACGCTTCAGTACCCTGGCTGTTCAAGTGTCATGGAAAAAGCCTTATGACCCTGGACTAGTAGCATATAAGTGTTATTTCAACGATGTAAAGACGTAAATTGCGATATTTATGCATGCTTCATTCATTATCATAAAGCGTTCAATAGGTATAGTAACGATCGACAAGACAAGAGCTGATGGAGATGTTAAGAAATATTGGAATAAACACCTGTGATCTAAGAATTATTAGCAATATTTACTGGAATCAAACATCGTCTATCTGGACAGAGAGAGGAGAATACGACGATATCAAAATAAAACGTGGAGCCTGACAGGAATGTATATGTATACTATCACCACTGCTGTTCAACATATACAGTGGAACCCCGATAAGTCGGCCCCCGATAACCCGGAAGTCCGGCTAACCCGGACCGATTTTCATCAGATAAACATTTTGATTTTCAGTACATATTTTGTATTTTGACAAGATCTGGGCGTCGAAATGTTAATAAAATTATTTTTCAATTTAATTGTGGCTTATTTCCCATCAAAATACATAGTTAATTATCAGACAAACATTACAACAATAAAAATGTATGTAATATAATATTTGAGAGATAATACGTATTTGTGTAATTTGAACTACATAATATACCATAGTAAAAATGATTCATGGCACACAACGTTCATTGTCGTGTTATCGAAAACAACAGGCACCTGTAAGTATCCTTTATTTATTTGAAACTGTCTTAGCATTGTTTAGAAAAGATTAAAAGACTATTAAAATTCTTTTTCAAACAATGGGCTTAGTCTTTACTGTTATTAAATAACATAACTTCCTTGCGATTGAGACGGTATTGTGTGTAGTAAAGTCGCATTGTTCGCTTCCGTTCTGTAATCGTTCGTAAATCTATTCAGATTTTGTGTTTTCACTACGTAATGGCAATAAAACGTAAAAATGTTGTTTTTGTTTCAAAATGATATCAAAAGACAGTTTGGACAATCGGTGCAAAGCTAATAAAGCTAAAAATGAGACTCTTGACGACGCGACGCTTTGTATGTGTGGTTTTGTGCGAAGCGCGAACGTGATTTACCAGTGTCTGTGTGCCAATTATAACGGAGTTTATCTGTAAGCATACCATATTTTATTAATTTTTACCATTTTCTCCGGCTAACCCGGATTTTCGATAACCTGGATCGGCCGCGGTCCCGATTAATCCGAGTTAACGGGGTTCCACTGTACTCTGATATGAGGAAATCTTTTAAGAAGCAGTAGAGAATGTATCAATAACATCAGATACGCGGACGACACGGTGGTATTCGCTGACAGTTGTAAAACCCTCCAGGAATTAATGAATAGGATCACAGAAGTAAGTCAGAGATTTTCACTAAATATTAAGAAAACAAACTGTATGATAGTTTATAAGAAGGAACATCAATTTGAACAAATTAATGTGAACGGTCAACAAATAGAAATAGTAAAATCATACACATACCTTGGTTCGATCGTCTCTAGAAAACAATATCTAGAGAAAACAATATCTGCAATTTAAAAAGAGCTAAGCTATTCAAATGTCATTATTTATCAATATCCATAAAAATCAGGTTACTATGATGTTTAGTGTGACCAACTCCAATTCATTCGAATTCGGGACAAGGCTCAAAAAATTCCCGAAATACGGGACTTTTCAAATTCGGGCCATTTGTTTTATTTAGAACTTTAATATTATTTTATTTTTTGTTTAACATTATTATGTTGACAATGATATTTTTGATGGGATTCAGTCAGCAACAATTGGTTGTAATAATAATTACATTTTTGTTTGTTTTTGACGTTTCGACTTTCAATCCGGAAATTGTTCTCAAAAAACAAAAATTAGAAAATTTACTGATGTTAGATTTCCATTTAAATATAATCTTAGGTTAATATAAAAATGTATTTATCAGTAATATGTATTACACCAGAGCTCTAAAATTATCGATTTGTATCCCTAGTGACACTTTGACAGTTTTAAAGTGAAATTATGTCAAAGTGTCACAAATCGATAATTTTTAAAAGCTCAAATGTAATTAGGTAAGATTATTTCATGAATAAAATTGTTTCTTAAATCATTTTAACTAATATTTTATTGATATCTCCATCTGAATATTTGCTAAATCTGTCCATGGTGTACTATTTGACAAGTTGTAAACAAAATCGTCATTAATGTCACTGACTGTTCATTTTTGCGTAGCAAATAAGGACATCTGACGTAATACCTGACGACGGAAAATTATCGAAAAAAATTACCGCTGTAATTTTTATTCTTGTAGGTTTCTATTGGTCAGAATATCTATGACTGAAAAATAATCATTACAACTCAGAAAACAGCTTCAGAACATTTTTATGTTGATTACTTCTTACCATTGTAGCTTGTTTCTTAAAATAATATTTGTCTTGCGACGAACTATAACACCACCATGTAAAATGAATGCATTTTGGATGTGGTATGAGAATATTACAGTCTAGAAATTGTCGACTTTTTGGTCACACCAATTCAATTTGATGTGAATTCTTAGAAAAATAACGTATTCAAAACTTCAAAATAGAATTTTACCAAAACGTTGAAAATTCGGATGGCCCGGAAGCCGTGTCCGGGACGCCGGGACACGACTTGGTAATTCGGGCCATGACCCGGATTTTTCGGGCTAGTAGTCACACTAATGATGTTATATCTTTCCTATACTGTTGTAGGGTGTTGAGTCGTAGTAGGATACAAAAAAATTGAGTCTTTCGAAATGTGGCTTTATCATCGAATTCTCAAGATATCTTATATCGACCACGTTACTAATCAGGACGTTTTATTAAGAAAACAAGAAGAAAAGCTGTTAATCACATTAAAAATAGCCAAAATCGAATACCGTCACATCATGAGAAACAGCGAAAGATATAATTTTTTGCAACTAATTTTACAAGGAAAAGTATGTAGAAGGAAAGTGACGAGCTGGAATGCGAAGGATTTCCTGGCTGAAAAATGTACGTGGTTAAATACAACAACCATAAATATTTTCATAACAGCAGTGTGCAAAGTAAAGATTGCCATGATGGTCGCTCACATCCAAAACGCATATGGACTATAAGAAGAAGAAGGGCTAGAATACCCTTAAATACTATTAAATCTAACTTAGACACTAACAATTATTAGATACTTTTAAAGAAATAATATACAAAAGCAATCTTCATTCTTTTTTGCAAACATTTTTTGATTTATAGTAAAATAATCTGCTTTAAAAGATATTTAAAAAATACGAGTACAGCAGAGAAAAAGTCGACAATTTGAAAACTTAGTTTAATATATATCTTACTTTGAATTCTGGGAGAAAAGTTGTGTTGGCCAGAAGAAATATCTCCTGGTATCCCTCTATCAACTGAACATCTTCTACTAGGCGACTCACTTTTGGGTAACTTTTTACATTCTTTTTCTTCAATGAGATATGGAAACATCTTCCCTCCTGTCAAAATGTGTCACATTAGAAACTGTCATTGAATACTATAGTGTTAATTTATAAAGAATATTAAAATTGCCCCTAGATATGCCAAAATGTGTCAAAAAATAACATTACCTTTTTCGGAAGGAGTCAATTGGAAATAGGTCGGAATCCGGAAAAACATGGTTGAGAAAAGCGTGTATATTCTCAGTAAAAACGCAAGTAGCATTTTACCAGCAATTTAATATTGTTATAACAGTAAATTATTTCATACTGTGCGACTTTTGGAAATATTGAAAAGCATACAAACAAAATGAATAATTCTACTAAAAAGGAAATCCTTTGTGGGTGGGGATGTCGTAATTTTAATATTTTGCGTCTTCCTTGTCTCACGATCTTGAATCATTATTTAATTCATACATATCCGTAGGTAGTTAATAGATTGGTTATAATTATATTATAATAGGTTAATTTCTAATCAAAAAACAACAGTTACTGTTTTATCTGAGACAGATACCCAGATGAATTGTCTTATCGAGAAAAAGTCACAACTTTTTGAGACCCGGCCCAAAAATTTTAAAGCTACTTTAAAGACTATAGCACCAAAATCTGAAAAACGAATATATATTATTTATATATTATTTATTTACACGCAGTTTTTAAATTACAAACTGTCAGAATGCACAAAATTAAGACAAGAACTTATTCAACAGTTGTCATTATTTTGTAAAATGAAATTTAAAAAATATGGACATAATAAGATAAACTTAGATGATAACAACAAATCCCTAGAAAACTTGTTAGGATATAATGTCTATTCTAGTTTTTTGGTTTAATTTAAAAGATTTACTAGTCTCATTGCTCATGGGAAAAATAATTAAGCTTAATGAGCCACGTGCTCAAAACGTTATTAAAAGTAATTCAAGTGGAATGCTAATGGCATTTCAAACCATATACTAGAAATATCACTATTTTTAAAAATGAATAATATAGACATTCTCTTAATATCTGAAAGCCATACCACAGAAAGAACGGTTACTAAGATACCTTACTATACTGTGTACTACGCAAACCATCCAGACGGAGGAGCACATGCAGGTTCTGCCGTTATTATTAAATCAAAAATTAAACACTATGCAGTCCAACCTTACATCACGGAAAAAATGCAAGCAGCCATCATTAAACTCGAAACAAACACCTCTCTCAGTGTAGCATCTATCTACAGCCCACCTAGACATCCCATTTCAAGCGAAGAGTATCATGATTTTATACAAACTATTGGATCCAAATTCATAGTAGCAGGAGACTGGAACGCCAAACACACCACATGGGGTTCCAGATTAATCAACCTAAAGGTCGAGCATTAATGAATAATATTCAACAAAATAACTTAAGATATTTATCAACAGGAGAACCCACATATTGGCCTACGGACCCCAACAAAATCCCAGATTTGGTAGATTTTGCTGTAACAAAAGGGATATCTGACATCCATAGTGCAATAGAGTCAAACTTCGATTTACCATCAGACCACAGCACAATAATAATAACTTTAAGCACACACATAATATGGAGAAGAATACCACCCAAACTGACAACTAAAGAAACAAACTGGGATATTTTCCAAAATTCTGTAAATACAAATATTAGACTAGATTTTAGGATAAAAGAAAACCAAGAGGTAGATGAAGCAGTAGACTATTTAACAACAGTTTTACAAACAGCAGGGTGGGAAGCAACACAGCAGCGTCAAAGAAGTGTGCAAGAAAACCATAATATTCCCCTCCATATAAGAGAACTTGTAGCAGAAAAGAGAAGAGCTCGACGCATATGGCAACAAATGAGAAATCCATTAAATAAAACGTACCTTAATAGGATAAGTCATAGACTAAATAGAGCACTACATGAGGAAAAAAACGACTCCTTCCAGTTTTATGTTTCGAACCTCTCACGTGAAGACCAATCTATATGGAAAGCTACAAAAAAATTTAAACGGCCGACAATAACAAATTCACCTTAAAGAAAAACAGATATGATCTGGGCCCGCACAAATGAAGAAAAAACCACCGTATTCGCAGAGCATCTTGCAACTGTATTCTCAGCACCAGAAAACAATGACGATGAAGATGACGATATAAAAAAGTACCTCGAAACTCCATGTCAACTATCTCTTCCTCTAACAACATTTACTCCGACAGAGGTTCGACAACAAATAAAAATGCTAAATCCTCAGAAAGCTCCTGGCTATGATTTGATAACCGGAGAATTACTTCAGAAGCTACCGAGAAAAGCAGTGGTGTTATTAACAGTAATATACAACAGCATACTACGTCTTCGCTACTTTCCAATACAATGGAAATTAGCTCAAGTTACTATGATTCCGAAACCTGGTAAACCCGCAACACAAGCAAATTCATATCGCCCGATAAGCCTACTCCCAATAATGTCGAAAGTATTAGAACGGCTACTATTACATAAAATCGAGCAAGTTGTCCCCATAAACGAAATTATACCACAACACCAATTCGGATTTAGACGTGAACACTCAACCATACAACAATGCCACAGAATAGTAAATATAATTAAAACAACTCTTGAAGAAAAAAAGTTTTGCGCTGGAGTGTTTCTCGATATACAACAGGCATTTGATAGGGTATTGCATCAAGGTCTCCTCTATAAACTAAAATTACACATGACAGACAACTATACTTTATTCTAAAATCGTATCTGACTGACCGATATTTCCAAGTCAAAATTGAAGACAACTTCTCAAATTACCACATCATCCAATCTGGCGTACCACAGGGTAGCGTTCTCGGCCCATTTCTCTATCTGATATTTACAGCCGACGTTCCAACCAGAAATGATACCTTATTAGCTACTTTTGCCGATGATACGGGAATCTTAGCAGTGGATGTCGACCCTAATGTAGCATCACAAAAAGTTCAAAATCATTTAGACCAATTACAAAACTGGCTCAAGCGATGGAAAATAAATGTTAATGCCAGCAAATCAGTACAAATTACTTTTACAACCAGAAAATCTACATGTCCTCAAGTTTCTATAAATAATACTCCGATTCCCATCAAGCCAGTTGTCAAATACTTGGGATTGCATCTGGATGAAAAACTCATATGGAAAACGCACATTAAAATTAAACGTAAACAATTAAATCTTAAAGTAAAAAATATGAACTGGCTATTTAACAAGAAGTCTCAGTTATCTCTTGAAAATAAATTGCTTCTGTACACAGCTATACTTATACCAGTTTGGTCTTACGGAATAGAACTATGGGGCTGCAGTAAACCTTCAAATACGAAGATACTCCAAACATTCCAATCCAAAATTCTCCGTATGATAAGTAAAGCTCCATGGTATGTATCCAACCAGACACTCCACAATGATCTGGACATCCCACTAATCAAGGACTTAATAAAAAATCGTTCAATAAAATATCAAAATCGCACCACTGACCACACCAACGACTTGATAAATAATTTATTCACCCAACCACTTGCTGAAAGAAGACTAAAGAGAATATGGCCAGACGACCTACAACAATAAAGAATAATACTTAGAGAACCGTCACTGGATGGTACCTAATTCACGTTAATTTACTTTCAGACTATTTACTTATTACTTTGTATTTAGAGTAGATTGTAAAGATGCAGTATATAAAAAAAAAGTAATTCACAAGCGGATTTATAATAAATGTGAAGAGAGAACGGGACATACTCAGTTTGGTTTAAAAAACGGTTTAGGAACTCGAGAGGCACTTTTTGCATGGAGTTATTGGTGCAAAAATGCTATGACCAGAGGAGAGATGTTTTTATTTGTTTTATCGATTACCAGAAAGCTTTTGACACTGTTTTACATTATGTGTTGTGCTAATACGAGCGTTAAGGGAGTCTTGACTGATTGATCTTGGAGTTACCTTAAACAGTAAATGGCACTGCTACGAATAAATAAAGATACGAGTAGCAATAGCTAGAAATACTTTTACCAAATTCAATAACTACCTTTGTCAGCGCAAAACTATCACCTAAGGGGAAAAGGGTATGGTTTGAAAATTTTCAAAAATGTTCGACTTTTTTATTATTTTAAATAAAAGTATGTAAAATCAAATCAATTTTGAGCTTTACCACGTTTATAGTGAGACTAGTATTGGTAGATCTATCAAAATAAACAGGCTGCTGTGGCTAGGCCACTTAGAATGAATGAGGCGGAGCTGTCAAAACACATTTATAGCCAGAGACCGGATGGAGTGAGAAGTAGGTGTAGGCCTAGATCACGATTTAAGGACCATGTGCAAGACGACTTGCGAGTGTTGGGAGTGCGAAATTAGAAAACCAAGGCGAAGGATGGGAAGGAATGGAAGCTGATTCTGGAACAGGCCAAGAACCTCCACGGGTTTTAGAGCCAATGATGATGATGATGATGATATAAAATCATGAACACTCCGAAAATTTCAGATTGATGGTAGCAAAATTACCGGATATACATAACGTTGAATATCTCTAGCTTCGACTCGCTTTGCAGCAGCTTTGCGCCAGCGCGCTTGAGCGTTGTGAGAAACGTTCGACAGTTGTTCCCCTTCTCTTTTGTAAATTACTCCGCAATTCAAAAACATATTTCGGTGTTCATCACTTTACGATTTGACTATTTGACAGACAAAAAAGAAATTGAAAATAAAAGTTGTCAAAACTTTAAACGCCTTTTTCCCAAAACTGCTATTTTTCAAAGGCGGTGAACATTGTACCTCAAAAACTACTTGTCCGATCCACCTGAAATGTTGTTTGCTTGCTTGGTTGGTTATTGGCCTTGCTTTAAGCAATTTGGTCAGCTCGATCAGGTTGGCGGTCTCGACGTTGACTGGCTCATGACCATGTCGGGCCCACCGAATATGTCTACTTCTTGATTTTTTGAAGTAAATTGGCTATGGTGATAACTTTGACTAAATATTTACTTTTTGTACAAGGTACAATAACAAACACAATCTATTAGTAAAAAGCATGAATTAGAAATATGTTGTAGCTAGTTGAGATATGTTGTACTTATAGATTTTCTTTAGACATTTCGTGAGATAGCGCTGTCAATATATTTTATACACGACCGGGCGGTAAAGTCCATATTATGTATTACTCTGGGCTAATTAGCAAAATTCATGGAAAAGTTATTTACCAGCAATTTTATTGCTGGAATCGAATTATAAGATCCTATATATTAATAATATAGGTATGCAAAGTCCGCAGACAGTGTGCTACTTTTTTTATAAACAAAATGGCGCCGACAAATCGTATTTTTTTCAATTATTGCTCTATAACTCCGAAGATTTTAACTTTACAACAAAAACACCTTAATAAAAATTCACCGCAATTAAATTCTGCATAGAGATATGATTTTCACGATTTGCTCCAACGAAAATTTTCCTCGGAAAATGCGGGTTTTCCTAACAAAAACTCTAATTTTCAAATAAAGTTTTAGGTAAGTAATTATTAATCAATAATTAAATAACTTAGTGACATCAAAGCTTTCTTGGTATAGATTGTAATTCCAGAAGCCGGTGAAATTTAAAAGAATATTTTAGCAACAATTCAATTGTTAATTAACAAATTACGATCGCAATAATAACCAAAATAATCATGATACATTGATCAAACTTATAAAGATTATAAAGATGAGATGCTTATTTAATATTTTATCGACAAAATATAAATTTTTCTTTTTTTTGCATAATCTTTAAATTTTGAAAAAAAAATAGTTTAAAAAACGCTGGTCTAATTAGTAAAGTACAAAGAAAGGTTATTTACCAGCAATTTTATTGCTGGAATCGAATTATAAGATCCTATATATTATTAATATAGGTATGCAAAGTCCGCATATAGTGTGCTACTTTTTTTATAAACAAAATGGCGCCGACAAATCGTATTTTTTTCAATTATTGCTCTATAACTCCGAAGATTTTAACTTTACACAAAAAACACTCAAATAAAAATTCACCACAATTTAATTCTGCATAGAGACATGTTTTTCCCGATTTGCTTCGACGAAAATTTTCCTCGGAAAATGTGGGTTTTCCCAACAAAATATCGAATTTTCAAATAAATTTTTTGAGCCAGTAATTATTTATCAATAATTATATAGCTTGGTGAAATAAAAGCTTTCTTGTTATAGATTATAAATTCAGAAGCCGGTGAAAATGAAACGAATATTTTAGCAACAATTCAATTGTAAATTAACAATTTACAGTCGCAATAACAACCAAAATAATCATGAGACATTGATCAAGCTTAGAAAGAATATAAAGGTGTGATGCCTATTTAATATTTTGTCGACAAAATATAAATTTTTCAACATAGAATGAAGTAAACACTTCTGTTGTATGTAGGTATATAATTTATTAAAAAATTCTTAAAATTTATCTACAAGGGAGTGGAAGTACAACAAAACGTTTTCGGTCAAACTGACCATCCTCAGTGTAAACGTCCAGTGTACAAGTAATTGAAACTAGCCACTTGAATAGGTGTAAAACCTCAAAATAACATTATTGCTACATTATGAGCTGTGTAGTAATCGACAATAAGTCGATGTCTTAAGATTAAAAATATATCACATGTGGATGTATGTCATCCTTGCTCGGAATTTACACAAGGTTGTGATCTGGTTATTGTCTATTACTACACAGCTCATAATGTAGCAATAATGTTATTTTGAGGTTTTACACCTATTCAAGTGGCTAGTTTCAATTACTTGTACACTGGACGTTTACACTGAGGATGGTCAGTTTGACCGAAAACGTTTTGTTGTACTTCCACTCCCTTGTGGATAAATTTTAAGAATTTTTTAATAAATTATATACCTACATACAACAGAAGTGTTTACTTCATTCTACGTTGTCTTAACAAAGGTATACAGCCAACTACAGGGTTTACCCTTTTAAAGTTTTTATAAATTTTTCATTTTTTGCATAATCTTTAAATGTTTAAAAAAAATTGTTATAAACAAATTAACATTTCTCAGAAATTGTTTATTATATTCTAATTTTAAAAAATACTTAAAATACGTATTTCATAGGTCTTGAAAATTAATGCTTTAAAAAAATTTTCCAACCATTTGCAAAAAAATTATGAAACAGCAAAGTAAATATACGAATTCTCCGTTGTTTATAATTTGTTTTAATTGTTTTAAAGCTTAAAAGTGAGTCTATGGTACAATCTAATTACTCACAAAGAATGTCAAAAATTAGTGCAATGGTTATATTTTAATCAAAGATTAAAAATACTTTTTTTGTAATTTTTAGCGCGAAAGTAGGCTTGATACAGAGCCGGAGATAAAATGTTCACTCGAAGCGACTGACACGCTTAAACTCGCGCGAGTTGTGTATGTGGGCGGGTAGCTACGGTACTGTATTATTCTACTTTCGCGCGTGTAAATTACAAAAAAATATATTTATAATCTTTAATTAAAATATAACCATTAAACTGATAATCGATATTTTTTTATAAATAATTAGCTTGTACTTTAAACTCACTTCTGCGCTTTGAAAGAATTTAAAAAATTATAAATACCGTAGTAATCGTATGTTTACTTTGCTGTTTCATAACTTTTTTGCAAATGGTTGCAAAAAAGTTTTAAGGCATTCATTTTCAAGATATTTGAAATGCGCATTTTAGCTATTTCTTAAAATTATAATATAATAAAAATTTTCTGAGAAACGTTAATTTGTTTATAACTATTTTTTTTAAACATTTAAAGATTATGCAAAAAAATTAAAAATTTAAATTTTGTCAACAAAATGTTAAATTGGCATCTCATCTTTATAAGATTTCGAAGTTTGATCAGTGTATCATAATTATTTTGGTTATTATTGCGACTGTAAATTATTAATTAACAATTGAGTTGTTGCTAAAATATTCGTTTAATTTTCACCAGCTTCTGGAACTATAATCTAAACCAAGAAGGCTTTTAAGTCACCAAATTATTTAATTATTGGTAAATAATTAATTATCTAAAACTTTATTTGAAAGTTAAAGATTTTGTTGGGAAATCCCGCATTTTCCGAGGAAAATTTTCGTCGGAGCAGATCGGGAAAAACACGTCTCTATGCAGAATTTAATCACGGTGAATTTTTATTTGAGTGTTTTTGTTGTAAAGTTAAAATCTTCGGAGTTATAGAGCAATAATTGAAAAAATCACGATTTTCGGGCGCCATTTTGTTTATAAAAAAAAGTAGCACACTATCTGAGGACTTTGCATACCTATATTATTAATAAGTAGGATCTTATAATTCGATTCCAGCAATAAAATTGCTGGTAAATAACTTTTCCCAAAAATGGCCTATTCTCCGATAATCAGCCCAGACTATATACATTTGGCGGGCGTAAAGTGCCACTTTAGCGCCCGTGGGCTTCTTTATCGCCCGCCGGGCGGTAATGTTAGATGGCGGGTGTGGTTAGTGAAACATAAAGTTTTTATTTATTGTATTTTATTTTAATAAAGGAATTATAACTTTAGCAATCAAACATGAGTTTCCCACATCTATAATTTTATATTTATAACACAATTTGAACAATTATTTATAGAAATGTTAGGGTTTGCTACTTTGCTCTGTTGTAAGTTGCTATGAACTTCCAATAACTCCGTATGATTTGTGGAAGGTGCATGCCCAAAAGAATCACCATATAAATTTGGACTGCACTCTGAGCAACTTGTAGATGGCATATCAGCATTGACAATTTTTTGGGCGATTTTCATTTTATTTGACACGGAATCTTCAATATATCCTTCCGCTATTGATGTAGACTTCCAACCAGTATGTCGTTTTATGTAAGGTCACCTACGTTAGCCAGCAAAGTTGCTGAGGATCGTCTAAAGCAATGGCCTGTGTAATGTTTTGGAGTAGGTAATTTTAAATAAGTCGCTATTTTACCAGGAATTTGACCAAATGTAATCTTTCCAACGACCTGACTGGAACATCTTCCATTATTGTTATACAGGGTGAGTCATGAGGAACTGTACATACTCCTACCTTGTATAGAGGCTCCTATGGGGAATAACAAATGACCATTAAAAAGTGTCTGCTCCCATTGTTTAATAATATACAGGGAGAGTTTCGCATTTTGACAGAAATTTGTATTCGTCATAATTTTTGAACGGTCAGATCGATGTGTCTCTTATTTTGGTCAATTGTTACACTATTACCACCTAATCAACTGATTTATTCAAACTAGAAAAAAATCAGGTCCGGCTTCAAAAAAATTAGTTCGTTTGGGTCTTAGAAAAAATTTCACCCTGTATACGCTTTTTGAAAACTATAATATGAATTTTACAAATTAGACAAATAGGCAATTACAATGACATATTTATTTTTTTCCCCGTACGATAACTTAATTTTTTATAAAAAAATCAAATTTGAGTATGAATTAAAAGTTTGGTAAAGTGAACCATAAATTTAAAAAAAATAACTTTTTTTACAGAAATTAATTTTTTTTGAACAAATATTTAACTTATGGTACCACCCAATCAACTGATTTATACAAACTAGAAAAAAATCAGGCCCGGATTTAATAAAATTTGTTCGTTTCGGTCTTAAAAAAAATTTCACCCTGTATACGCTTTTTGAAAACTCTTATATGAATTTTACAAATTAGACAAATAGGCAATTAAAATGGCATATTTATTTTTTCCCCACACGATTACTTAATTTTTTATAAAAAAATCAAATTTGACTATGAATAATTAAAAGTTTGGTAAAGTGAATAATATTTACTAGAAACCAGATTTAAAAAAATTAACTTTTATTACAAGAATTAATTTTGTTTGAACAAATATTTAATTTATGTTACCACCCAATCAACTGATTTATTCAAACTAGAAAAAAAAATCAAATTTGTCAAAATCGGAATTTTGCCATAAAAATAAAAAAAATTAAACAACGTTTTTCTCAAAACTAAAAGCTTCACCATTTTTTTTTTCTATACCACGTCTAGATCTAAAACCCATAGCACTTCTCTTTGGACTCTATAGTTTAACATAGACGTGATCAAATAGATAAATCTTAAATTTTTTCACTTAATTTTTGCGATTTAACTTTGCAATTACGAATCTGCACCTTTTATTTTTAAAAATTCATAACTTTTATGAGAAGAAGACGGAAAGTCTCAACAATTTTCATATTCACAATGGTAAGAGATATGTGCTGTAAAATTTCAGAAAAAAAATATTAAAATGGAACAGAGTTGTAGCGAGTTAAACAGTGATTTCATTTTTTTTTCAGATTTAGGTTAAAATTCCGATTTTGACAAATTTGATTTTTTAATACAAAATTAAGTAATCGTGTGAAGAAAAAAATAAATATGCCATTTTAACTGCCTATTTGTCTAATTTGTAAAATTCATATTAGAGTTTTCAGAAAGAGTATACAGGGTGAAATTTTTTCTAAGACCAAAACGAACTAATTTTTTAAATCCGGGCCTGATTTTTTTCTAGTTTGTATAAATCAGTTGATTGGGTGGTAACATAAGTTAAATATTTGTTCAAAAAAAATTAATTTTTGTAATGAAAGTTAATTTTTTAAAATCTATGGTTCACTTTACCAAACTTTTAATTATTCAGTGTCAAATTTGATTTTTTTATAAAAAATTAAGTAAGCGTGTGGGGAAAAAATAAATATGCCATTTTAATTGCCTATTTGTCTAATTTGTAAAATTCATATTAGAGTTTTCAAAAAGCGTATACAGGGTGAAATTTTTTTTTAAGACCCAAACAAACTAATTTTTTTGAAGCCGGACCTGATTTTCTTCTAGTTTGAATAAATCAGTTGATTAGGTGGTAATAGTGTAACAATTGACCAAAATAAGAGACACATCGATCTGACCGTTCAAAAATTATGACGAATACAAATTTCTGTCAAAATGCGAAACTCGCCCTGTATATTATTAAACAATGGGAGCAGACACTTTTTAATGGTCATTTGTTATTCCCCATAGGAGCCTCTATACAAGGTAGGAGTATGTACAGTTCCTCATGACTCACCCTGTATACAAAAAAACGTCGGTGGTTGATATTTGTAGTACGTAGTGCAGCATATTTTCTATATAAGTCGAGATAATTTGGTGACTTCTGCTCTTTGTCAATTACATTAAAAATACTTACGGTCAATTTTGGTTTTAGATGCTCGAATGGTTACCAGCAATGTTATACAGGATGAATTTAATAAATTGAGCTATAAAATTCATGCAACTTTTGAAACGGTATTTATAATAAATTGCAGGCAAAAGGTGGAAACAAAAAGAAGCATTAAAAAATAATTACTAAGACGATCGTGCAAGGAATTTTGTATCTTTATTAATAAATGATCATTAAAACAGTCGTGCATAAAAATTTGTATGTATTTCGGGCGTAAACAGCGTTTATGGACCTTACGTGTTAATAGCCCTCGCCTATCGGCTCGGGCTCTTACTTACACGTCGCGGTCCATAAATGCCTATTTTACGCCCTTGATACATAAATAACTATTTTGTTTAACAATAGTAAATATAAATAGAAGATATACGGTTTCGTTTTGATTTAACTATTTTTGCATAATAAATATGTTAATTGCATCATTTTTACAAAAAATTTCGGTATTTTGACTTCTGAGTGACAACGTTACCTCGAGAAACTCATAAGCTAATAAAGTTTTTTTGAATTTTTTGATTCATGATCAAATGACGAGTTCAGATGTCCACCGCAATTTTTTTTAGGTGTCTGTAAAAATTTGCCACCGTTGGCTTATTTTTCAATATTTTGACTTGAATTTTTTTTTAATATTCTTATTTTGTACCTACTGAATATGTTTATTTAATTTAAAAATAAAATAATTCTACCATAGTTTCAAAAAATTCACAAAAATGTGCTTTACTTGGGGGGTGACATTCACCCCTTCTAGGGGGTGAAAAAATGCGCATTTAAAATAGGTCCGGAAATGTATAAATTGACTAATTCTAAGAAACTTTCTATAGATATTTTTAATTAAATCAATACTTTTCGAGTTATTTGCGATTGAATATGTTTATTTTTCGACAAAAAAACACGTTTTTAGACGATTTTTTGCAAATAACTCAAAAACTAAGTATTTTTTGGAAAACAATATTCTTAACAAAAATGTAGCATAGAAAAAATGAAACAATCTGTATATTCTTGAAATCTATAGACCCAACAAAAGCAAAGTTGTAGTTCACGAAAAATACGTTCTTATTCGTCTAATTCCAAATCGAATATTTCAACGTGAAATATCCAAAAAATGAAGCACTTTTCGGGAAAAGCCCATAAAAACTTTTTTTACAGTTAAAAAAAACTTTATTTTAATTTTTTATAAAATTTTCTAGCATCAAAACTAAGCGAGTTACCCTCAAAATAAAGTTGGCCCCTTTTTTTGGTAAAAAAAAACGTGAAAATCTCCCCCTAATTAGCACCCCAAATGAAATTAGTCGTTACCGCTTTACAAATAATTTACTTATGTATTTTTTATATGATCTGTAAGTTTCACCGGTTTAAAGCGCTTATAGTTGAAACGGCTTGAAGGAGTCACTAATCACGACTGTATGCAAACTTTGAACAGCCATATCTTAACCAATTTTTGTCTTACATAAAAACAAAATAAAATATCATATTTATAAAAGCAAAACCTACATTTTTTATTGTTTGAGATTTTTCGTGTCACTAATACTAAGTTATTCTGGAAAAAGGGCACTTTTCCAAAATTTTACTATAAAACAAATTTTTTTCAAAAATAAGCCCTTCGAACCGGTCAAACTTAGAAACAGATCGTATAAACAGTACACTACATAATAAAGTAAAAGGTAATTAATTTTATTTAGAGTGCTTTTGAGCGTAACTCGTTTAGTTTTGTTGCTAGAAACTTTTATAAAAAACAAAGCTTTTTTTAAACATTTAAAATTTTAATAAGTTTTTCTCTAAATTTGCTTAATTTTTATGTTATTTCACGTTGAAATATTCGATTTGAAATTTGACAAATAAGAACGTATTTTTCATGAGCTACAACTTTGCTTTTACTGGTTTTATAGACTTCATTTACACTCTTTTTTCGTTTTTCTATAAGCTACATTTTTGCTAAGAATATTTTTTCGATAAAATATTTACTTTTTGAGTTATTTGCGAAAAACCGCCTTAAAACGTTGTTTTTTTTTTTGTCGAAAAATCATCATTTTTAATCGCATATAACTCGAGAAGTATTGTATATATGGTAGGGGAGCCCAAGCGGGGATTTTTGCAGTTAATAGAGCGCGTCAGGGAGAAACCTTGTACCCTGAAAATGTACCTCTACCATATATTGGCTCTTAATGCAGGGGAGTTCGTTAAGGAGGGGCGAAATAAAAATCTATCCTTAGAAAAACTCGAAATCGTCAGATTAAGATAAGGTAAATTAAGTACATGTAAAACAGTGTATATTTCAAAAATCTGATCATTTGATTAAGTAAAGAAATGGGTGAGTCCCAAATTTTCACAAGAAAAAAGCGAATATTTCCCGAAATGAATGACAGATCGAAAAACTAAAAAATACGTACTCAATATTTTTCAAAAATCTATCAAATGATACCAAACACCACTTCCCACGGAGAGGGGTGGGAGGTTAATTTAATATTTTAAATACGAATCCCGCGATATTTCGCGAAATGAACATCAGATCGAAAAACTGAAAAATACACTTATTCAATATTTTTGCAAAATCTATCGAATGGCACCAACACGACCCCTCACAGAGGTGGGGTGGGGGGTTACTTTAAAATCTTAAATGGGAGCCCCCATTTTTTATTGCAGATTTAAATTCCTTACGTAAAAATAAGTAACTTTTATTCGAGACATTTTTTCGAGTTATGGATAGATGGCGCTATAATCTAAAAAAGCGATTGTTGGAAATGAAAAATTAAATTAAAAATAGACAAGTCCCCACTTAAATGGAAAACTTTACTTAACTTTTTTTGGTTTTAGGACCTACTCTTCACAACCCAATAGGTAGGTCCCCAAAGCGCTCGAGTGACTGCACATTTAGCATACTTTGCTCCCCTAAATATAGATTCGGGTTAGAACGTCCTGCGACGTTTTCCGATGCCCAATTGCCACCGCTTTCTATTATTCCAATCTTCTTCTCTCAATCCTCGTTCGCTCATTGATCTTCTAACTCCTTCCATCCACGATTTCTTTGGTCTTTCTCGTTTCATGTGTGCCGGTGGTATCCATTTTGCTACTTTCTTTGGTAGTCTTTCTTCTGGCATTCTTTGAACATGTCCATACTATGTAAGCTGTTTTCCCTCTATGCAGTCGGTCACAGTTTCTTTTAGGCCCATTTCTTCCTTTATGGTGCTGTTTCGAACCCTATTAAGTTTCGTTTTTCTAGCTGCTCTTCTTAATGCATCCATATTTGTGGCTTCTATTTTCCTTATTTGATATTCTTTAAGACGCCACGTTTCAGATTCGTGTGTGTCACAGCAGTGTGATTTTTATCATTGTGTCATATATTGTCAATTTTTTTTTGTTCCTATTTCAGTACTCCATAATATTCTATTTAGAGATTTAATTAATTTTCTAGCTTTATTTATTCTAGTGTTTATCTCTGCGTCATCCGTTCCTTCTTTGTTAAAATTTATTCCCAGGTATCTACAGTTTTCACATCGTTTTATTGTTTTCCAGTTGCAGATCAGTAGTTTCCTCTCCTACGCAGAGGTACGTCTTTTCCATGTTCATTATCAGACCCCATTTTTTAAATTCCTCATTCAATGTTCGTGTCATGTACTCGAGATCCTCTTTGTCATTTGCACATATTTGATCATCGGCAAATTGGATGGCCTACAAGCAAGTGTCATCGTCCACCTGTATGCCCATTCCTTTGCATTTCGATTTCCACTGGTGGAGAGCTTTTACCAATATAGATTTTAAAAAGTGTCGGTGATAAGCAGCCTCCCTGTCGTAGGCCTTTATTGACTCTGAATGGTTCCGATATTCTGTTGCCTAATTTTATCTGGGCATCCATGTTGTTGTATATATTCTGAACAGCCTTTATGAGTGTATGATTGATTGAAGTTTTCTGGAGTATAATACCTGCCATAGTTTCGAGAGTGGTATGTTATATGCTTTTTCTAAATCTATGAATGTACGGTGTGTCGATCTATTCCGCGCTAGTTTCTTCTCTATAATTTGTTTTAAGCAGAACACGTTGTCTGTGCAAGATATACCAGCTCGAAACCCGCTTTTCTCTTCTTCTTCTTGGTTTTTGTATTCTTCTTCGATCATATCTCTGGTTATTCTTCCATATATCCTACTCACCGTGCGGGAAGTATTGATTTACATAAAAAAAAACTCTATCTATAGAACGAAAGTTGCTTAGAATTAGTTAATTTATCCATTTCCGGACTTTAAAAGCGCATTTTTTCACCACCGAGAAGGGGTGAATGTCATCCCCCAGGTAAAAGCAACCAACGGCACAAATTCAACTTTGAAGTGGAGGGTAAGTAGAACCTAAAACCAAATTTTCATGCAATTCGGAGTTGACCCTGAAAATTACACTCCAAAACGGTCATTTACAGGACTATAAAAAAACAGGTATATCCTTCAAAATGAAACAAGATAAAGCTCACTAGTCACACTCAATTAGAAAGCAGTTAAAAATTATAAATTAGTAACTTAATAATTGCTAAATATTGAAAGGAGATTTGTAAATTAAGGAATATCGTACGGCTTGTGTACATAAACACACAAAAATTATAGATAGACAGGAAAACAAAGAAGTACAAATACTCTGTTACGCATACGACGCAATATTGATGGTCCAGGATGAAGATAGTCTGAAGAGCAAAAGAATTTAACCATAATATTTAACCATAATGTAATAGTAACCAGTAAAGAACTAATCAGGTGGCAAGATGACTAAAATAGAAATCGATGGCATCGAGGTTAAACAAGTAATGTAAATAAAATACCTGGAATTACACTGTCCAGTTATGGAGACCTGGACAAGAAAGTGAGAAGTCAAGTACAAAAAGCAACTAGACTGGCAGGATCCCTTAACACTAGAAAGTCTGGCTTAGCATACCTACCTAAAAAGTCTAAAGGGATCGTTTTGACCCCAAGTTCTTAAATCGACACAAACTCAGTTTAAAGAAATCATATCAACTCTAGACGACAGAATCTGATTTTATTTTTTAATTTCATTGTTTTAACACATTTGCTGCCTATCAAGAACATTTAGAATATCATACAATCTGCAGTTTTTGACATTTGCCATACATTGCCTTGTTACAGCCGCGGCAATGATTGGAAGTATGATTTCCTTTACAAAATATTTTAAACTGACATTTTTTTCGTTTTTGGATAGTAACAGTGCTGGTTGTTAGTAGAACCGGTGTTGCTGGATGTAGTACCAGATTTCGGGAGGAAAAGTATGGAGCCCATAATTCTTCACACAGCTGACGAATAAACTTGCGAAGACTGAGTCTACTTTCAGTTACTTCTTTGTAAATAATTCATGCAGTTATTGCTCCTACGTCAAGAGTATTATAAAACACGTGAATACGCCATCGTCTTGAAGGGACTTTTGTAGTATAAAGTAGCGCCATTTGGTCCTCTACACCAACCCCATATTTGGTTTGTTTATAAAAATTTTCTGTTTGAGGAAGTTTTTTTCTATAGGCGGCAACATCCACTGATTGATGTATCGAACTCAACAACATCACATTTTGTCACTCTTTCCTTGGTATTCAGTACCTACCTAAGTGTTATTTTTTCATCGCTCTGGAATATAAGGGTAACATACAATTCTCTATGTTCACACTTTATGCTTAGAAAATCTTTTTGCTGTTGCGATTCAAAGTACCCACAAGGCTTGTTGATTTCTTTTACAATAACTTGGACAGTTTTAACGAAGTGAAGTAGTTATCTGTCGTAACATGTTTGCCCTTTCCCAGTTGATTTTCCATTATCCGCAAAACAACGTGTTCACCAACAATTTTATCTAAGTATACATATTGGGTAGATGATCAGTACCAGTATAACGGTAACCATTTACAATAAACAAACAAAAAACATAAATAAAAATAATTTTACCCATTCGAGAGGAATTCGAAAGAAAGACCAGTCGAATTTCTGAGAAAACGATAATAACTTACACAGGGCCAATTTGGTCCCTTCATACTTCTATGGTAGATTTGTTAGAAAAGCCATTTAATAGATATAATTAATAAACAATATTTTATTTAGTTAAATAAGGCTTTGTATCAAAATATTAAAAGTCATAAAATATAAAATTATTATTGCCTCAAATAAAAAACTACAATAACTTGAATTCTCAACAGGGGCCAAAAATTGGCCCCTCCGACTTTCTAGTGTTAACACTATATGGCGAATCCGACATATTAACACTGAGGATGAAGTCAAGAATTAATAAAGCCAGTGTAAGACCAATAAATAGTGACATATGCTCAGAACCAAGACCCGACACAACCACACTATGAGAATGGAAAGATTCTACTGGAATGAAAATGGCAGAGATGAGAGTACCTACTGAGAAGAATTGCGGGAAACACGCTGAGAGATCGAAAAAGGAGTGAAGACAGAAGAAAATGTAACGTACTGTGTATAAAGGAATAGACACTAAACAGAAAGAAAAAAGAATTGAATAACATCATAAGAAGAATGAGTAAGACCCGTGTGGTCAAAATAGCAAGAGATAAATCACTAATCGATAGAAGTATCGGCCGACCATGCAAAAGATGGAGTGACAACCTTCCTTATGCTGTGGCCACAGTAACGTTAACGTCTAACGTCCATTATCGTATTAATTAACACACCAAAAATGATGGAATAAACTGCGCGTTAATGTGACTGGCCACACTTATTTTAGCGCGTAGTCATCAGAAAACGCGTTTTTTAATCCAATAATTTCAAGATGGAAGTCGAAGCTGCTACGCTGTTATATTTTATGAGTGCCATTATTATTTTATGAATTTATTATTTTATAAACGGATCAAGCAAAAACCTAAAGAAGATGGTGGATGATAAAAATGCACAGAAAACGAACACGGTAATGACTTCAAATGCAAACCAGCTTGTTTCATATACAGGGGCGTCATTTGATAGGGTCAGAGGGCATTTGCCCCCCCCCCTGACCCTGAAAATGACTGAAATTTACAAAAAATAGATCAATTTTGTATTATGTTTGCATACATAATGTATTGTATATGTATATTAATGTGATATTCAAAGATCGGTGTGCTCAAAGCACTTGATTAGATAATTAACTAATTAATTAAATTTAATTTTAATGATGCACTTATGATTTAATCACACTATTTAATGCTCTAATCTCAGGGTTTTATATTCTCGTGCTTCAATATCTCCTTTGCTTTACATATGATAAATAAGGTCAAAGATTAACGGAATAAAACACATATACGGTACAAAAGCATCTATTGAAATAAATTCACCCTCAAAATATCCTCTAAAAATAATATCTCCTATTCTAATTATTGAAATAACCCTACCACTATCTAAAGTACTTATTGAAATTTGCGTTATGAATAATTCTACAAAAAAAATAAAACTGTCTCTCGGATGATGAGTTGTCCAAATTCTTGTCTCTGGTCGCCAACAATTTACTCTTAGCAGCCCCCTATGTAGTCAGCAATCTCGCAACAAATTATTGCAAGCCTATTGTCATTAATGACCCCCTACAGATGCACGTATCTTTCAAAAAACAATGCTAGCCTTTTCTCCTCTCGATAAACTGAATCTATTTCTCGTTCCGGCATGCAACGGTGACTCTTGGAATATAAGTAGAACAATATAACTTACAATGCTTTACGTGATGAGCTTCCGTCAGGACACTTATTTCAACAAACTCACAACTATTCACTTATCTGCCTTACTACTTCAGGAGACTCTTAGAGATCACCACTAGTCGACTTAACGATCATTTAACAACTGACTCTTCTTCCACCCTCTAACATTTCGCTAAACTCCCATTCTTCATACCTAGCCCCTCCTTTTTCCTTCTTCACCAATCCGAGTTCCTCAATTTTATCCCCATCTACCTTTCAGATAACAAACACCAATTTTCCCTACCATTAGAAATTTCCTAAAACTAATTACATGCCAATCGGTTTTTTTTTCCTTTCTTAATATCTAAACAAAGATTACATTCATTTAAATTTCTAAATACAATTGTTCCCTCGCCGCAAAAGTCCATTTGGGAAACCCGGTCTCATTGTCCAAACACATAACCACTTTCTTATCATACTAACTGTACAAAGAAAATACTTAATCCCTATTTAAATTTTGTTTACCTACGGCCATCCAAAGATAATTGACTTTCATTTCTTCGAAATGAATTTTGGTATATTTTTATTATATGTTTTAACTTTTCTAAAATATTAAGATCGAAACCATATTAATTCAAATTTTACATATCTTAACAACTCCCCGCCATTTGATTTGCCGAAAAAATTCTGTTATTTATTTAAATGACACAAGTTTTTTTTAGGATCAAATTATTCCATTATGTTACCAAACTCTACTCATGATACTTATAAATGTCGTGAATGTTAAAAATACCCCGTATCTTGCCTGTCTCTATATGCGTTAATTCATAACTATTTACCCCATTTTCCGTATTGACCCTATATGGACCTTCAAATACCGGCATCAATTTAGCACAAATACCATTTTGTAAATTGGACACCCTCAGTGCCCTCACTAAAACTTTATCCCCTTTCTGGAATGTAACCGGCCTTCTTCTTCGGGTCCTCTCTTGCCTTTAGAGATATTTCTCTCCACTTCGTCTCAATCTTCGTTGAACCACCTCGATCACTTCTTCGTATTGTCTGGGGGCGGTGTCTTCCCACGGTCTCGTAGGCATTGTTCCTTTCATTACATATAAAGGCGTCTCCTTGGTAACCGTATTTGGTGCACAGTTCAAATACGTCTCTATTTCAAACACTTTTCTGTCCCAATGTCGATGATGTTCTTCCGCAGCAATTCTTAGAAATTTTGTGACTTCTTGTATAAAACGCTCTGATGGGTTGCTCTGTGGATGTCGGATGCTTACAAATTTTGTATTTATGCCTCTCTCTCTTAATTCCCCTTTAAAACGGTCATTCCTAAAGTATGTCGCATTGTCCAACAAAATATTGTCTGGTCTTCCCACTGTTTCGATAAAATCGTCTATCTTCCGAAGTATTTCAGCTCCTTTCGTGGTTCTACATGGGTACAGTTTTAAATACTTTGAGAAAACATCCACCATAACTAATATGTGTTTATTCCTCTGTGTTGTTGTTATTAAATCGCTCAACATATCAATGGCGACAATATCCAGTTTCTTCCGAGCTATGACGTTTTTTGTGATGTTTTCGTTTTTGAAATTCTTACTTTTACACTTTTGGCATGTCTCGCAATTTCGAGTCATCTCTTTGGCTATTGTATAGTCCTGTCGACAAATGTAGTTCTCCCTGAACATAAGCCACACCTTCCTGCTTCCAATGTGTCCGTTGTCACAGTGTAATTTTGCTAAAACTTCTTTTGCCATCTGTTCCGTGATTACATATAGTTCTTTACCATCGACCCTCTTAAAATATAAGTTATCTTCTTGTTCGGCCCTTTGCTTTTCTCTTTCATCCAGTTGTTCCTGATTTTCCCTGATCTGAGCCAAAGAAAATAAGCCTGCTTCTTCTCTCATTATGTTCATGCCAACGTGGAGAGTTTTGTGGTCCTCTTTGCGGAATTGTTCATCTCTCGTCAACGCATCAGCCAAGATATTGTCAGTTCCTTTGATATATTTAAATTCAAAATCATACTCTTGAAGTAAAAGAATGCCCCTATGAATTCTATTATTTACCAGCCTATTTTTCATTATATGTACCAAAGCTGCATGGTCTGTTTCAACGGTGAATTTTGCCCCTAGTAGGTAAAACCGTAATTTATTTACACAAAATAACACACTGGCGAACTCTAATTCAGTAACGCTGTACTTTCTCTCATATGTTTTGGTTACACGGGAGACAAAACAGATTGGCACCTCTACATCGTCTTGGATCTGTGATAACACCCCTGCGAATTTTGTTATGGAAGCATCGGTCCGGAGAATGAAAGGTTGATCATATCTTGGGTGGTGTACTCTTACAGCTGTGGAGAAAGCTCCTTTTAAATTTTTGAAAGCCATTTCTTGTTCCGTTCCCCATTTCCACCTAACATTTTTCTTAAGTAATGCTATCAACGGTATTTCTTTTGTGCTGATGTCTGGTATTAGTTTTTTGAAATAGTTTGCCATTCCCAAAAATCCCCGCAATGTTTTTAAATTGGTTGGCCTAGCGTAGTTATTTATAATTTCGATTCTATCTTCTGCAAGACTAATCCCTTTTGTGTCTAATTTGAATCCTAAATACAGTATTTCCTTTTGGAAAAACTGACACTTTTGAATATTTAATTTCAATCCCGCTTGATCCAGTTCTTCTAGCACAGTGTGAATATGTCGTAGATGGCTTGTTATATCTGGTGAGAAAATTAATAAATCATCTATGTAATGTACAACAAATTCTTCATGCCTATTTAAGATTGTGTTCAATGCGCGAACCAAAGCAGCGCATGCACTCTGTAGGCCAAATGGTACCACCCTAAATCGGTATACCACTCCGTCGATCGAAAAAGCGGTATAATTTCGACATTTCTCTGCCAAAGGTATTAACCAAAAACTATGTTTCAAATCGATTTTGGAAAAAATGTGTGACCCTGTGATTCGTCCAAATATGGCTTCGATGTTCAAAGGCGCTTCGTATTGCGCGATTGTGTGTGAATTAATGTTTCTTGCATCTAAACATAATCGCAAATCACCACTCGATTTTTTAACGCATACTATCGGGTTGATATATGGAGAGTCACATGTTTCTATCACCTTGTCTTCGATCATTTTTTCAATTTCCTGTCCGACGCTTTGCCTGTATTTATACGGGATTGGATATGTCTTTGATTTAAAATTTTCTAAGTTTTTAACTTTAAAAGAATGTTCATAATTTTTAGCCACTCGGCTTTCTTCATTAATCAAATCTCCATAATTTTCTAGAATCTTCTCTACTTCCTTTTCCATGTTTTCTCCACATTTTAATTTTCTTTCATCCTCATTTTGTTCGCATGTGTTCACTGTCCATAATATTTCTTCATAAAATTCTGGATTCTCGTCCATTATTGCCATTTCTTCTCTGTCCTCATCCTTTATTTCTTCTTCTGTTTTTTTTTATCTTCAATTTCCATTTGGTATCCCGAGCACCATGTTTCTACTGCTTTCATTTCTCTTATGAGAACTTCCTTTTCTTCCTGCTTCCTTTCTGTTTTATCGTCGATTGCCGACAATTCTTCCGTATCTTCGATTTCCTGTCTTTCTCTTGTATCCACCGTGTTTTCCTTCTTTCTTTTTGAACTCTTCTTCTTTTTCTTCCTTCTTTTTTTTCTGGTTGATTTTTTTCTTGTACTTTCGGTTTTTCCTCTACAGTCATATTGATTTCTTTATGTTTTTCCTGTTCATTTATCTTTTCAACAATTATTTTCCTCTTTATTTCCGTTTCTTCTTCTATGTTGTCTGGTTCTGCTTTGATTTCCAGTTGATTCTCCGAAAAATTTATGGTGATATGTTTTTCACTCAATTCATCAATTCCCGCTATCATATCATGGTTTAAATCTTCGATCACCACACATTGCATAATATAGTATTTGTCTCCCACTCTGATCCGCACTCCCAAACCTTCATTTACTGTCGTCAATTTTTTTTTGTTTGCACCCACTAAAACAACCCTAGGAATTTTATACACAAATCTGTCCAAATTTAATTCTTTTACTAGTTTCTTATTGATTAACGATATCTCCGATCCAGAATCAATCAAAATTTTAATCGCTTTATGTTTTATAAATGCATCTAAGAATATTAAATTTGAATTAGAACTTTGTCTTTCATTTCCCGCCAACTGTATAAACTCTCTCGGATGACAAAATATACCGGAGAGTTGTTTATGTTTGTTCAGTGGATGCTTTATTGAAAATCCTGTCTGGATTCATTGCATACATCTTCTTCCTCGTTTTCTATTGTTACATGATTCATCTCCCTTCTATTTTGTCGTTGGAAATTCTGATTGTTTCTACCGTCCCTTTGTTCGTTCGTATTCCTAGTCGGAGGATTTTGTGCATCTCTGTTTCTGTTGTGATTTTCATATGTTCTATTTTTTGCGTGATTCCTGTTATCATAATTTTGTTGTCTATTGTAATTTTGGTATTCTCTCGGCCTATCTTCGTTTGTTGATTGGGCATGTCGGTTTCTCTGGTCATAATTTGATTGATACCTTCTTGCCGGTCCATTATATTGTTCATGTTGTCTTCTGTTTCGCATTTCTCTTCTTTTTGCTTCCCTTACTTGAAGGAATTGGCACAAACTATCAATATCTTGATAGTTTCTCAAAATCACGTGGTCCTCCAGCGTTTCTTCGAAATGTCTGCTTATCATTTCTACCAGTTGTTCGGTAGAGTATTTGTAGTCTAGATATTTGGAATTGTTATATATCTGCAAAGCATATCTTTCTTCCGATATTCCCATTTTCTCGTGATATCTTCCATTCTGTAGCTCTTGGTTGATTTCCCTCTGTTTAACTTTCCCCCAGAAATAGTTGAGAAATTTATTTTCGAAATCTGTCCAATTTTCAAACTCATCTTCTTTACTTTCATACCATAACGCTGCTCCTTCTTTCAGATGGTTTCTAATTGTTTCTTTGCAGTCGTCAAAATATCTAATATGTTGCAATTTGGTTTTCAAATTTTTAACAAATGGTACTGGGTGTGTTTTTCTAATATCCCCTCCAAATTGTATTTTCGCGTCGCTTGTACCAAGGATAATCATTTCCCTTCTTTCTCCACAATTCTGTTGATTCTTGAGTTCCGCAATTTGTTTTTCGTTTTGCTTAAATTTTTCTTCTATTTCTCGCCTGTCTTCTTGTATTGCATTTTCAAATTTGCTTTCTAACTGTTCTAATTCCATCTTCTGCACAGTCTTAATATTCTTCATTTTAGTTTCTATTTCTTCTCGTTGCATCTTCAGTTTCCTTTCTGTTTCTTCTCTAACTTTTTCTAAACAGGCTTTCACTTCATTTTCATATTTTTCCAAACGCTTTTCCAATTTGCCATCATTCTCTTCCAATTTCTGTTCTATTCTCTGTGATATTTCTCTTTGTGTTTCTTCCATTTTTTGTTGTGTTATTTCCATGGCTCGTTTTGCTTCCTGTTGATTTTTCTCTATTTTTTGTTGTGTTTCTTCCATGGCTCGTTTTGATTCCTGTTGATTTTTTTGCATTGTCCTTTTTGTTTCCTGTTGATTTCTATCCATTTGTTGTGATTGGAGTTGCATCAGTTGCAATAGTTTCTCTATTCCTGTTAATTCCTGTTCTTTTCTCTCCATAATCGTTGTATCTCCTTCATTATCCAATCCTTCTTCAACAATTTTTCCTCTTCTCTGTTTTCTTGCATTTTGCTTTGCCTCCTTGTGGTCGACATGTTGTTTCTTTTCGTTACTGTTTTCTTTGTCCCCGCCAAATGTGAAATTTTACAACACTCTATAAGTTGCAGAACACGACAAATATTTCTCCCCAAATTTAATAAATTTTCTCCACAAATATCAAATATGCAATCAGTAAATTTCAAAATAAATATCAAATGTACGATTGGTAAAAAAAAATCAAATAATTCAATGGCAGTAAATATCAAATACCTACGATCAATCCATAAATCAAAATTATTTTTACACCTGGAAAAATTGTCAAATTATCTCTGGATCACCTGTAGTTATTCCTTATCTCTTTCCCTACCATCAAATGCAAAGCTGCGATATTTTTAAGCCACCACGTTCTGGGCTCCAGTTAATGTGATATTCAAAGATCGGTGTGCTCAAAGCACTTGATTAGATAATTAACTAATTAATTAAATTTAATTTTAATGATGCACTTATGATTTAATCACACTATTTAATGCTCTAATCTCAGGGTTTTATATTCTCGTGCTTCAATATCTCCTTTGCTTTACATATGATAAATAAGGTCAAAGATTAACGGAATAAAACACATATATGGTACAAAAGCATCTATTGAAATAAATTCACCCTCAAAATATCCTCTAAAAATAATATCTCCTATTCTGATTATTGAAATAACCCTACCACTATCTAAAGTACTTATTGAAATTTGCGTTATGAATAATTCTACAAAAAAAATAAAACTGTCTCTCGGATGATGAGTTGTCCAAATTCTTGTCTCTGGTCGCCAACAATTTACTCTTAGCAGCCCCCTATGTAGTCAGCAATCTCGCAACAAATTATTGCAAGCCTATTGTCATTAATGACCCCCTACAGATGCACGTATCTTTCAAAAAACAATGCTAGCCTTTTCTCCTCTCGATAAACTGAATCTATTTCTCGTTCCGGCATGCAACGGTGACTCTTGGAATATAAGTAGAACAATATAACTTACAATGCTTTACGTGATGAGCTTCCGTCAGGACACTTATTTCAACAAACTCACAACTATTCACTTATCTGCCTTACTACTTCAGGAGACTCTTAGAGATCACCACTAGTCGACTTAACGATCATTTAACAACTGACTCTTCTTCCACCCTCTAACATTTCGCTAAACTCCCATTCTTCATACCTAGCCCCTCCTTTTTCCTTCTTCACCAATCCGAGTTCCTCAATTTTATCCCCATCTACCTTTCAGATAACAAACACCAATTTTCCCTACCATTAGAAATTTCCTAAAACTAATTACATGCCAATCGGTTTTTTTTTTCCTTTCTTAATATCTAAACAAAGATTACATTCATTTAAATTTCTAAATACAATTGTTCCCTCGCCGCAAAAGTCCATTTGGGAAACCCGGTCTCATTGTCCAAACACATAACCACTTTCTTATCATACTAACTGTACAAAGAAAATACTTAATCCCTATTTAAATTTTGTTTACCTACGGCCATCCAAAGATAATTGACTTTCATTTCTTCGAAATGAATTTTGGTATATTTTTATTATATGTTTTAACTTTTCTAAAATATTAAGATCGAAACCATATTAATTCAAATTTTACATATCTTAACAATATATAATGTTTGCTTCCGCACCTAGCAAAATTTCAAATGACGTTCCTGTTTATATATACCTCATTCGTTCCCATACCAGATTTTAACGATTTTATATATTTATTTAAATGGGTCTTATAGTATCCCATAAGTTGTCTTTTTTCTTTTTCAAATCTTCTACCGTCGCTGGAAAAGATAATGTTGCCACAATTCGACGCCAAGCGTCACCATGAACACCACGATTTTTATGTGTTTTTTGTCAGGGATTCCATAAGTAAGTTTCTGTTTCGAACACTGTTAAAAATTCAAGTATTTTCTCGACACTCCATTCCATTTTCGTAGAATAGTATCTATGTAACCCAGCGTTTCCCAACCGGTGGATCGCGACCCACTAGTGGGTAGCGGCGTGGCTCTTACAGTAGCTGAATACCGTAAATATATAACATCATAGGTGAGGGATGAGTCGCGAATATGAAAAAACATCCGAAGGTGGGTCGTCACACATAAAAGGTTGGGAACCACTGATGTAACCTATTTCCCAAAACAGATTACTCTGCTGCGCTGCAAGCTAGAACTTGTTGAAACAGTGCAAGTGTAGCCACAACAACGCGATAACCCACATAACAATTTCATGGTTTTAGTAGATTCATAGAACATACTTTTCAAAAAAAAGTATATGCTGAGAATATGCGTAATTACCATTACGAATGTGCAAAGCAGATGCTGAGTATATACTACATTACAGTACTTAAACATTCTATGTATATACTTAGAATGTACTACCGCACTTCTTTTCAGTATATACCAAGAATGTACTGTTTAGAACATTCCAAGGAAGTGCTATCTATAAACCTTCTATTTATATACTTAGAACGTACTACCGCACATCTTTTTAGTTTATACCAGGAACGTACTTTTTAGAATAATCCAAGGAAGTGCTATAAACCTTCTATTTATATACTTATAATATACTACTGCACATATTTTTAGTACGTGGGAAGAATATACTTTTAAGATTATAGCAATATAGCAAATGCTATATTGCTCAGAAGTATGTTTTCAGCATCACCTAATCTCATCCTAGGTTCTACCAACTATCATGTTTACATATTCAAATTGCATACGAGAATGTAATTAGTACATTTTACAATATTACTTAAAAAGTAAGTAAGTACATATAAATTTTAGTTATTTATATAAATATTATATAGGACTTAAATTATATTTATGTAGGTATTATGTGCATATCAAAATAAACATGCTGAATTTATAAAATAATACCTAAATATAAATATTATACAATATTTAGTGAAACTAAACTATAACTAAAATTTATATATTTTGTACTTACCTACTATTTAAGTAATATTGAGTTACCAAAATGAATTTAATATTTTCAAGCACCACAAAAAAAATAAAGATATATTCCGATCTTTTACGATCTGGTTTATGGTGTATTCTTTCCAAACTTTAAATTCCCACGATGTACAAATACTCATGGTAAAATCACAATGAAAACGAATTTTTTTCTTTAATACAAATTAATTTTTAAACTTTTTTACCATACCTACAAATAAACCAATTTTGAGAAATGAATTCGTCTGGGATACCTATGTACATACATAAATTTTATTAATTATTATAAAAATAATAAGTTGATAATCTATAAGGCTAACATTATTCTTCCTATACATACATATTTTTTTAAAATATTTTAAAAGTGCATACGTACAAGTATGTGTTAAGCACATACTTTTAAAGTATATTTGATGAAGGTATATTCCAAGAATGTACTTTTACGAATATTCTGAGATACTACTTACACGAATGTGCTCAGTATATTCGGTACGAGAATATTCTTTAAAGTATATGCAAAGAACATGAAATTTAGAATGTTTTTATGGTACATGCTACGCTTGTACTATGCATGTACTAAAAAGAATATACTCTATCGAATGTTGGTAGTATATGCTTTGAACATGATGCGAACATCATTGTTATGTAGGAAGTAACGGAGCAACTCCTTTGTAGTGTCGAAAGAAACCGACACCCGATCTGTCGCCTAACGTTTAACGGCATTAATAATGGCATTAACAAATTAGCGCGCTAAGTCATGGTTACACCTAACGCGTTAGTCAAATAATGCGTTAATTAACGGCATTAGACGTTACTGTGGCCCCAGCATTAGGTATCAATCCAAAAATGAATAAGCAAAATTATAAGGAAACTTCGTTTTCCTTATAAGGAAAACGAAGAAGAAGATATTTAATGAAGTTTTTATATTTTTGCAAACATATTGCAAAAACGTCTAAAATTTAGAAGATTTAGAACAACGTCTAAAATTTTATGTATTATATTTATCTAATTACTTACCCCTACTGTCATGAAGCAGTAAATATTTCTTAAGGAACGACATTATACATACAGACTTCACTACCTATTACTAACTACCAGTAAACTTCTAAAAATTTTATAAATTTACATTGAGCTTCTCTAAGGGATTTATTGACCAAACAAGGGGTGTTATTTAGTAAAGTGCCGCCCATATTTAATAATGGGAAAACCATTGATGCTATCAAAAAAGAACAATTGAATCAATATTTCAACACGTATGTATTTCTGTGAATATCCCTATTATATACCAAAGGGTATTGTACCTTAACAAAATTTAATTAAAATGAATACCTGTCAATGTGGTAATCAATTGACTCTGGGAACGGAATTTGAATTCAATCTGGATATTCAAGGATTTTTAAAATACAATATTAAATGAGCATAACAAAAACAAGAAAAAAACTTAAAAGAGCATTGTAAAAATAAATAAAAACAAAGAAGCACGAAATATTAGAATACTAGAAAAAGACATTTTTTCTCCTGGAAGCCGTCTGTTGTGAACCGGTCGTTCTGCAGCCACTTGGCTTATTATACATTTTCGATTCCTTTATGAAATAGGCCTGGATCCCGCGTAAGAAAGAAAAGTTGATTAATAGCAAGCTGAAAATTTGTTAATAGCTTAACGGTGTCTAGTCGGACAAACTTTGATGCACGGGAACACTGAAACAGGGGAAGTTTTAATTGTGGAGCATGATAAACGTGTCGTCCTGACAAGTTTATGATTGTGAAAAATAGCAAGTTGTTTTTAAGTTTATTCGATAACCAACGTTATGTAATATATGCGAAAATGTTTGTCCGACAAAAATGTTGGGCATTTTAACGAGTCCGACACGTAGAACATGTCACATCACAGGAATTATGTTGGTGATGAATAGCAGTCTGATTTTTGCATGAGAGTTTAATGAAAGGTTAGAAAAGCAATTGGAAGTTCTGTCCGACAAAATTAATGGGAAGTTTTCGTAGTCGGACATTCTAAACAGGTAAGATATAGACAAAAATTCTGGTGATAAATAGCTTTCCGACAAAGATGAAATTTAATTAAGTAAATTATTCCTTACCAAGAATGACTGCTGTCGGAAAAAAATAAGGGGTAGATTTTGTAGTCGGACAATTTAAAAAAATAATTTTTGAAATTTCAATAAGGGGTGATTATTCTATGTCAAAAGTACCTGCAATCAATTACAATCGATATCTTTCGATTTATCTCAACATCATTTAGATACCTCACTGTAATACATTTATAGTAGATTTATCTATCTATGTATGGATTGAGTGGTCTAGCTATCTTTGTCTGCCACATGCGCGGGATCGCTTGGTTAAAAGAGATATATAGACCACCTATCGACTTTTTGCACTGTATTCCCTGTCTACCCTTATGTCTATGAATACATTTCCATTTAAGAAAAACTGTCACTTTTGACAATAATTCATAATAAATTGCAATCGTAACTTCAAATTTAAACTAATCGATTTATTTTGGTAGCAAATTATTTCTTGTCATGTGACATATTAATTACATTATTATTTCATTTGTAGAAAGTTGAGAAAAATTACGTTATACAATTTTAGTAATAATTTATTTAGGTACCCTTTTTCAATCAGGCAAAGCATTATAGCACGAAGAATGATATTCAATAGACCTTTCACAATTATCTGGCAATTGAACCTCATTGAATTGATGACCAAGTATTTTACTAACTTTGTAAAATGTTCGAAAATTACTCAAAAATGTTCCGTTGAATGGTTTCACTTTTGATCTGGCGACTTAAAATTTAAACTGTTGACACTCAAAAATAGACACAAAAACACTCCATAGTTAATATAAATTTTAATTTCCAACACACGTGGCAAACAGAAACTCAGAGACCATGTACTTTCAAATACTACTTTCTATAGCACAAAGTGTCACACTGACAAATGCAGCCTTCTAATACATACTTCTAAGCATAATGTGTCATATTTACGTCTATTCTTATAAGCACCGAAGTTTTAGACTCTTCACATTTTTCAATGTCGTTTACAGGGTTAAGATTTGAGTATGGAAAAAATGTATACAACGTTTTTTGTAGGAAATTTTCCGTACTTTCTGATGCGCCCAATTAGAAAAGCCTAAGAGATTGCTTTCACATGTTCTTTGACATTTTTTATTGTCATTTTGAGAATATCTAGAACAAACTCCACCCAAAAAAATAATTATTTTGCAATATATACATGCATTGATACTTACCTTACTCTTTTTGGAGTGTGCATGTATATATATGCACATGCAAATATGTGAATATAAATAATAATATACAACTAAAATAGCTTTATCAATATGTGACTAAGTCATTCTGAGAAAATGTTTTTTATTTATTTCCGTCGATTTGCCCAAACTTTTTGTCCGACATATAACTTTTTGCGTTACAAAATATAATTTCTACATAAACAAATCAAAATTAGCTTGCTATTTATCACCAACATTTTTGTCTATATCTTACATGTTTAGAATGTCCGACTAGGAAAATTTCCCATTCATTTTGTCCGACAGAACTTCCAATTGCTTTTTTAACCTTTCATTAAACTCTCATGCAAAAATCAGACTGCTATTCATCACCAACATAGTTCCTGTGATGTGACATGTTCTACGTGTCGGACTCGTTAAAATGCCCAACCTTTTTGTCGGACAAACATTTTTTCATATATTATATAACGTTGGCTATTGAATAAACTTAAAAACAACTTGCTATTTTTCACCATCATAAACTTGTCAGGACGACACGTTTATCATGCTCCACCATTAAAACTTCCCCTGTTTCAGTGTTCACGTGCATCAATGTTTGTCCGACTAGACACCGTTAAGCTATTAACAAATTTTCAGCTTGCTATTAATCAACTTTTTTTCTTACGCGGGATCCAGGTCTAAAACCCATTCCAGAATTCTGGAACCCTGTACCAGATTATACAGGTCTAGTGGGTGGGTGCCATATATTGGCGAAAACGCAAAAATTTAAGGGAAGAAATCTATACGCCTACGAGAGGTAAATACAGTATTGCACCAGAGAACAAATTTTAATAATAATAGCCGCTTACTAATAGACTTCGCCAAAGAAGAGACCACCTACTTACAACGCAAAGATATACATAAAGGCACATAAAAATCTACAAATGGAAAGTAATCAATCTGATTGAGAAGGATGAAGAAAAGATTATTACTATTACTAACATAGGGACATACAGAGGGCCTAACCAGTTTATGGTAGGAGCGAGAATAAAACATACATCATACCACTTCTGAAGAAATTAAACACAGAAGAACGAAGAATGAATGGACTACAAGGTTAATGACAAGAGATGAAAAAAAAATTAAGAACAAGCAGTCAACGAGGAGATGAACACAGTCAAATAAGAAGAAGATAATCCAGAATAAATGTGAGGAAGAATTAAGACAAGTATGATAAAATCACTCAAAAACAATATAGTAGAAATTTAAAAAATGAAGAACACATGGTTCAACGATGAATGTAGAAAAGAATTTAGAAGAGCGAAGTAGATTACGACAAACTATGCTGAGATTAGAATCAGAAGATGCTGCAAATGAGTAAATTAAATAACGAAAAAACTAAAAAAAAATAAGAAAAAAGAAAAGAGTATATGTATAATGAAAAACTCATGGAAGAAATCGAGGAAAATTACAAAAATAAAGATAGAAGAACTCTGTATCGGGGGGCAAAAAATGAGAAGAAATGAGTACCTATTGTGTTAAATCTCTATTTATGAGAAATAAAAATGGAAAGAGTCGTTAGTGAATGAAAAAGACATTTTAAACTTAAACAGATTGAAGGAATACACTGCGAGGCATAAGTTAAGGATATAGAAAATGTATGCAGTTGTGCAAAGATTTACTCAAACTTCCTTTTTGTACTTATAACGGGTGGAAGAAAAGAGATGTTTTCCTTATGTTAAGTTTGAAACACCCTGTAGGGAGAACTAGGTACAAATCTGAGTATAGATCGGAATCGTACTGTAGTCTTATGTTTTGTGAACATTTTGTTTTTTGAATCTCCTTGATATCTTTAGAAACAAAGAAAATAACAAAGAAAATAGGTGGTTTTACCCTTTTACATGTGGTTTAACTGAAACAAAATTAAATTAACAATAAATAATTACACTTTTATAAAAAAGAACTTTTTTATAATAAAACCTTTTTATTATTTACAGGAAAGAATATAAAATTATTTAACGATAAACGATTTAACGATAAAATGCTTAAAATTCCAAAAATTATAGTCTAATAAAAATAGTTATTTTATGAAACAGTTCGTTAAGTATGCTTTTTGCGAACGCACGCGATATTTAGAGTACGAGCGACAACGGAGTGAGTGCTATAAATCGCGTAAGTTCGCAAAAAGTACTTCACGTACAGTTTCATACAATATTTTATCTACGATAAACAAATATAAAAACTGTAACTCTTCGTCACTGGAATTCATTTCTATTCTACAATTTTTAGAACTTTGACATTTAAAAATTCTAACTACTTTCAAACCACAAAACTGTCAAAACTTTTGTTGTAATTCATTGGTCATACTGTCATTACCATGACAACGCGAAAGATAAGGATTGCGACCATGACAACGCGAAAGTTAAAAACAGTGCGAAAAAGTAAATCCCATTTAAAATACATTGTTACTTCACGCACACTTTAAATCCTTCACGCACTGCTATCTATAATGACAGTTTTCACAAACTAAAAACGTATACATAATATGACATAGAGTAGAAAGAGTACTTTTTATAATATCACGGTTTTGTTATTGTACATGTACAGACATATTTATGTAGGGCACAACATATTTGAAAAGAATAATTAATATATAAAATATAAATTTTTAGTAGATGTATTAACTGTTATTTATAATTATGATTCCAAAAATTACACTAGTATAAAATAGTATTTTTTAAAATACCAAATACAGTGGAACCCCGATAAGTCGGCCCCCGATAACCCGGAAGTCCGGCTAACCCGGACCGATTTTCATCAGATAAACATTTTGATTTTCAATATTTTGTATTTTTCAATTTAATTGTGGCTTATTTCCAGTCAAAATAGTTAATTATCAGACAATCCTTTCAACAATAAAAGTGTATGTAATATAATATTTGAGAGATAATGTGTCTAGACTCTCTGTGTCGTGTACTTATGTGTGTAATTTGAACACGAGATTAAAAATTACTCATAGTAGACGCCGCAGAAACAACAGCCAGCTGTCTGTAGTATCTATTCCTTTTTATTTCAAACTGTCAGCATTGTTTAGGAAAGACTATTTAAAAAATTCTTTTATAAACAATGGTCTTTAGTATTGTGTGTCTTGTATTGTTTGGGTTTGGTGTTTTTTTTAGAATTGTAATGAGTAGGTACTGTGCATATTTATAAAAATATTTCATGTTATTTCAATTCTAACGGAGTTTATCTGTAAGTATACCGTATTTTATTAATTTTTACCATATTCTCCGGCTATCTCGGATTTTCGATAACCCGGATCGGTCGTGGTCCCGATTAATCCGAGTTATCGAGGTTCCACTGTACCACTGTTGTTTAAAACGGTATATATAATCTTAAGTATATAAAGTTTTAATTATTTATTAAAACAAGTAAAAAAAGATACGCAACAGCCGGGTTCCAACTGGGGACCCATAGAGAAATAAAAAGAGTGGGGACCTCTCGATCTGCAGTCTAATGCCACTTGGGCATCATAAATTTGTAGATATCGATTTATTAACGTACTTTAAAATATCATTGCAGTAGTCACATTTTTAAAATAGGTTGAAATTAAAAAAAAAAATGATTTATCCATACAGCGTGATTGGTCAGTAAAGCTTTGTAGATCCATTATAAGTAATAGATAGTAATAAAAGTTAATAACAAAAATTGTAGCCAACTTTGATTACATATTGATAATCAATAATCGTAAATTGTAAGTTTTAGACAATTATTCAGTCATGGGTTACTTAAAATTTGGAAAGATTTAGACCCGTAATTATTAATAATTTTGCTCTGAAAAATGAAAATATCTCGAAAACTAATAAATTTACACATAGGGAATGTTATACAAAAATTATAGTATGGTAATGGTACTTTTCGATAATGATATAAAATACAGGGTATTCTATTTAAAATTACTGAGAAAATAATGTACTTGCGTTTTGTCTCACCCTGTATTCAATATAAACAAAATTAGCAAAACAAACATTTACGAAAATTTTGACAATAAATAAAAAAATATGACGTCAATAAACCAATGACCTTGTGCTTGCTTTTATTTATACAGGTAGTTAAACTTGTTACGATTTTCATATAAAATTGGTTATATCTTTATAAATACCCTGTATAACATACCAAACCTTTATATTTTTGTAATCGAAAAGTTATGAGGATTTCGAATATAAAATAAAATACAGGGTGTTCTATTTAAAAAAACATATGTTTGGTCTGCCACTATTTTATCGAACACCCTGTAACATTCTAGCTAATTTTGTAATATGAAGCTCAAAGTTCGCTACAATTTTTGTTATTAAGTATTATCGCTATCTATTACTATAACGGATCTACGGAGCTTCACCCCACTAATAATTAATCACCCTGTATAATAGCAGTCAAATATTGCATTGTTAGCTAGTTCTAAGCTATCCTGAAAATTCCAGGTGTCTAGGTAGCCTAGAACTATTTTTAAAATGGATTACAAAATTTACGGAGAAAAGATTTTAAAAATAATAGTTAACAACACTTTAAAAACAGAAAGGTGCATAACGTAAACAGTTCTTATCGACACTTATACCTAAGAGTTATTTGTCAACCAGGTAAGCGGTATGCGCAGCGCAACATTAAGAGAGACGAGATTGTTTAATGGAGGCTTTGTGATGTTTTGGGGTGGAATTGCCTTGAGAGTTAGTACGAATTTGGTGTCTACGTGGAGGCTCTTTAAATAGCGGGAGGTACATTAGACATATTCTTTTTCTTTGAACACTCTTTTTCTTTCGCACTGTATGTAGGAAATAATTTCATCTTAGTGGTATGATAAGACATGGCCTCTTCACGTATCGCAGTCGTCATAACACATATTAAAGAGTAAAACCGTCTAGTTTCTTTGTTATTAAAGATATCAGAGAAATTTAAAAAATGGAAGGATCACAAAATATGAGACTACAACATAGTGTCGATGCATAATTACCTTTTTACCTTTTCCTCCCTACAGGGTGTCTCAAACTTTTGTTTCGAATAAAACACATGTTAAACTATAAAACCGTCTATTTTCTTTGTTTCTAAAGATATCAGGCACATTCAAAAAAACGAAATGTTCATAAAACAGAAGACTGCAATACGATTCCGATGTATATTCATTATTCTACCTCGTCATCTCTACAAGGTGTTTCAAACTTAACATAAGAAAACAGTTCTTTTCTTCCACCCGGTATAAGTACAAAAAAGAAGTTTGAGTAAATATTTGCACAATATTGTAAATACTAAAGAAATATCTAAAATAATAAAAAGAATTTAGCGAAATCTGTTAATTCGTTCACGAAAAAATCAACTATGAAAATGAGCATAAATTTTCTTTAATCAACTTATGCCTTGCAGTATATTTCGAACATTGGCTGAATAGATAAGAAAATCTTGAAGTAAACTTAGATAACGAGGAAGAATACCCAAATACACAGTCAAATCCATATCATATCGACGAGATACTCCATGGTTGTCTCACTAGGGGAGAAGATAAAAATATTATAGAGTCTAATAAATAACAAAAGTACAAGAAACGACCAAATAACATCTGATACGTTCAAATATGAAAGAAATGTAGACTGAAGAACGATTACCAAAAGAGTGGTCTGAAGCTATAATATGCCCCATTCACAAAACAGAAGATAATAGCGAATGCAAAAATTACAGGGGCGTAGCATTGGTAAACGTTACATATAAAATATTGGCAGTGCATATAAAGAATATACTAAAAAGAGAATGGAAGATATAACTGGTGAATATTAGATGGGTTTTAAAGAAGGAAGAAGCATAACAGAATATATTTTCTTGCTGAAAGAGGAAAGCTATTAATACCAAAAACCGACTCGTCATAAGGAATTGGTATTTTCTTAAGGATCCTCATGTTAATTGATATCATGCAAAAGTAGCAATGATTTAAAATATTCTCAGATTTACTCCAAATCATCAGCATTCCAAACGGCATAGATTCGTCACCTCCTTCAAGTCAACCGCTTAACTTTCTTGAGCAATTAGTACGGCATATTTTTTTGCTTATTGTACAGTGTCTTTTTTATTATTCTTTATTATATCTTTATTGTACTGGAGGCTCAGTTAGACTTCTATCAGCCCAGAGAACAAGCTGGATTTAGATCTGGATATAGCACTAACGGCCACTTACTGGTAATAAAAAAACCTAATAGAGAAGTCTGCGGAATACAACAAACCATTGGTACTGATATTCGTGGACTACGAGAAAGCATTCGATACCATAAGCCATAACATGATCAAATATATCTACCAAAAGACAACGACTAGCGTAAGACTGTCTGGACAACAAAAAAATACTTTCCTTATACAGCGAGGAGTACGGCAGGGAGACACCATCTCACCAAAGCTATTCATAACCCTTTTAGAATACGCTTTTAAGAAGGCAGATTTAAAACTAAAATATGGTATCAACATAAATGGAGAGAAGCTCAGTCATTTGAGATTCGCAGATGACATCGTCCTTATAGCCGATCGTATGGATGATGCAATAATAATGTTGAACAAATTATATCACGCTTCTTTAGAGGTCGGACTAAAGATTAACATCAACAAGACGCAAATAGTGACTAATGTGGTGCTCAATCGTAATATTGTTATTGATGGAATGGATATTGAGCAGACTGCATCTTATAAGTACTTGGGATATGAAATTCGGTTGGTAAGAGATAACCAAACGTGCGAGCCCTCACGTCGTATAGGATCGATTAGCCTGGGCAGCGTTTGGTAAACTGAACAATGTATTTAAATCGGACTTGTCCATATACCTCAAAAGGAAAATCTTTGACCAGTGTGTGTTGCCTGTACTTACTTATGGAGCTGAAACATTAACACTAACAAAAAAGGTAGTGAACAAGATTCGCGTAACTCAGAGGGCTATAGAGTGAAAGATATTGGGTGTCTCCCTGAGAGACCGAATCCCAAACGAAGAAATACGCCGTAGAACAAAAACAACAGACGTTGTCGAAAAAATCGCATCGCTTAAGTGGAATTGGGCAGGACACGTCGCCAGATTGTCAGACAACCGATGGACAAAACGTATTGTCGAGTGGAGGCCACGAGAAGAAGCACTACGGAGCAGAGGACGCCCACCAACCAGATGGACCGATGATCTGAAGCATGTTGTCGGTAACTGGATGCAAGTCGCATAAAACAGAGATAGATGGAAAGAGATGAGGGAGACCTATGTCCAGCAGTGGACTGGTACGGGTTGATGATGATGACAGTGTCATTTTTAAAGACATTGCCTTAATCCTTGTTCTTTTGGTTCATATTTACTCTTTAAACTCAGGACTTTAAACTGATATAGCAACTTTTGTGATAATATTATTTGTTGCTCTAAAAGCAGTCTTCTGGTGTTTCTTCTGATCTGGAGTCAGTGGCGGCCGGTCAGGGTCGGCAGTGCCGACCCACACATTTATAGATATAGATTTTTTTAAATATTTGTATCTGTGAAATAAAAAAATCTATCAGATAATACAGACTAAATTTTATTCATGGTTTTTAAAAGAATTTGATCAATCCGAGCGTTAAGTGATCCCTGCGCATAACAGACTTATCAAAAAATGAATGATCCGAGCCATTTATCTGACTTTTCGGCTAGCCGTCCCTAACATCCGTAGCTTGACAATTTACACGTAAAACTCAACGACATAACAAGTCGATGAGCAAGCGAACATTACTTTTCTCCGTGGGCAATAGCAGATACGGCATGGCAGGTTAAGCGGCAAGTACGGCACATTTCGGTCTGCCGGTCGGTGTTTCATTTGGAAGCATGCATCGGTAGAAATTGTCAAAAATAATAACGCCGTTTTACGTCGTTTAATTGATATTGTAATTTTTTTAAGTTGTCAGGAATTATCATTTAGTGGACATGATGGATCGAAGCATTTGTTAAAAATCAAAGTAATTATAGAGAATTAATAAAATTGTTTTAGAAATACCTATTTACTTTCTGATTCGAAGTGTATTCGTAATACAGAATGAACTAATACATATAATCAAATAGTTAAATTTTGAATAACGTTGTTGAATCTGAGATTTAGAAAACCATTTGCTTTTCACTGAAAGTAGATGAAACTTCTGATTATCATGTCATTCACAATTATCAATTATTTTGTTCGATACGCGTTACGTGGTAATATTTATGAGAGGTTTTTAGGTTTTAGAGATGTGAGTAAAAGCAATAAGGCAGAATATATTTTTGGTGTTTTAAAGAACAGATTCAAATTTTTTGATACCAAAAATAAATTGGTAGGACAAACTGGGGCAATCTTATGACGGCGTTGCTGTGAGGAGTGGTGAATTGAATAGTCTCCAGGCAAAAGTTAAAACTATTGCATCACAAGCTTTATTTACTCACTATTATGCGCATATAATGAATTTAGTTTTACATGATAGGTGTAAAAAAAATAAAGAATATCGTCTTTTCTTGCCAGTTTAACTCACCTAAACGGATTACTACTTTAGAACAAATTTGTTTCGAAAAAAAAAGCGAACAGTGTGTCAGACGCGATGAAATTTTAAATCTCGGTTAGTTTTATCTAAGCAGATTATCTCATATAGTTTTAGTATCTGTAGCAGATTTTCGTGAACAGCTTTTGGAAGTTTTTGATTTTATTATCGAAGGCGATGATTTTGAAAGTGGCGATACCTCGATCCGTGAAGCAATCGGTTTGAGAACTTTATTAAATACTAATGACTCTTTCAATATTTTTTTTAAATATTTTTAAGACAGAGTTTGCCCAAGATATTCCTTGTTGTTCAAAATCAGTCACCTGACATTATTTATTCTAAAAATAGAATACGAAAGCTGGTGCAAAATCTCAGAGATTTTCGTAATGATAGTAGTTTCCAATATATACGCAGTGACGTTTTGGATTCGCTTGATATTTCCGAACCACCCCAAAAAAGACAACGACATGATACATATCTCGAAAAACGAGTAAGTATATCTTGAAATTTTGGATACCTACTATTATATGCAAATAGATACTCGTTTTTCGAATTTTGAAGATTTGCAAATTTTTTACCTCTTTGACGATTTAAAATTTACAAGTTACGTTCGCCAAAGAATTTCCAAGATATTTATTATTACAACCCATATAGCACACAACGTCCGATGTACGTCCATATAACGTACATTTAAAGTCCAAACGTCCATGGACCAATACTGGACGTACTATGTACGTACATTACGGGACGTCCATTGGACGTTTGATTTCAACGTACATTGGACATCCATTTGTGGTCCATGGATATTTTACACAAAACGCGACTATTATATTAAGTCCCAATACAAACTAAATGAGAATCTTCTTGACAACGTTGTCGCTCTTCGCGCTATCGGTCGTGAAAGGTAGTATATCAGGTACTTTTAGGGGATTATCGATGTTAATTGTTGTGGAATACTGAAGGATGGTTTATTTATGATAATTCACAGAATGGCAAACGCGCTTGTAATATACAACAACGGTACTGACTCTAAAAATAGTTTGGAACAGAAACAGAACAGAGATTAAACCTCTTTTAATGTGCATGCTTCCTAGGGCGTCATTATCTGAATCTCGTCTTTATGAAAATACATCCTGTGATATATTTGTGTTTTCTGTTTATCGTGCAGGTGCAGTCGTGCATTAATGAAGTTCCTAGTTCCTATAATAAAGTATATATTATAATGAAGTTATAGTAAAGAGAAATAAAAAAGGTCTTTTGTGTAATATTTTTAAGTATAAGTTTAGTATTATAAGGAACTATTTCCTATAAAGGCTTTTTGCTATGTATTCACAAAATTATGGATACTAGATTGCTTTCTGAAAAGTGCCCTACAAATGTCCATAATACGTACATTGAATGTACATAAGGTGTACACTGAAAGCTCCAATACAACGTACAATGTACGTTTGTAGCGGACGTTCTATGGACGTCCAATTTTGTGAACTCTGGACATTCGTTGGACGTCCATCGGATGTCCATTGTACCTTAGCGGGACGTCCATTGGACGTTCCAGTGTACACAGATGTACGTCCATTGGATGTCCATAAAACGTACTTGTGCTATCTGGGAAGTTAGGTACTTAAAAATTATGCTGGTCCAAATATTTTCAGAAAGTGGGATAAGTTGCACAATATGTAGGTATGTATAATTCTATGTAGTAAGTACTGCAATTCATTACAACAAACTGTTTATCAATTTTCTTATTACCACCAATTTCTGCCTAAAAAAACGGGATTTACCTTGTCTCAAAAGAATCAACACGTATTGTCGAAACACCATGAAACAAGAGAGAATGTCAAGTACATCAAATAAAAAAAAAGCAAAAAACGACAAAATCTCCTAAGATGAATTAAGCCTTTTAGTTTGATGGTATACCTATATGAGGAGACAAAAAAACCTTGCCGACCCTGTCTCCAAGGCCACGAGCCGCCACTGTCTGGAGTAGAGTATTCTGTTCTGGAGTTTCAGTCAGAAGATCATTTTTTTCAGGGTGAGATAGGGCTTTTCATCGATTGTCATTTGTTTCGAGCTTCTGTCATATGTTGTATAATTTGTGTATGATATTAATATATACACGGATTATACGAGATCTGACAGAAGCTCGAAACAAATGACTGTGAATGAAAAGCCCTATTAATCCATTTCGATAATAAGACCAGTCCTGGTGAATGTCAGGCCACCGGCTGAGTTGTTTGAAGACCTCACTCACTGTTATCCAAGTAGACAAAAATAATTTTAACGTATTGTGGATTATTATACAGCACCGCATTTGACAGTGACAACTAGCTTGACAGACAGATGACAGATTAAACGTTTCAAATCCTCTAAAAATTTGCTTGTAATCTTGCACAAAAATATTTTAAGAACAATATTTTTCATAGATTTAGTTTTAAATAAAGACAATTAAGATGCCGGACCATTTAGGAGATGATATGCGAAAAATAAAAGAACAGAAAGAGGAGCCCGAAAAGGAAATTAAAGGTAACCCAAAAAGCTAATCTTTAGAAAATTTGCAAATTACAATGACAATATTTTTTAGCCCTGGATGAAGGTGATATAGCACTTCTTAAAACCTATGTAAGTTTTGTTTTTAATTTAAGTAATATCCGTATTATTTATGAGTATGAATTTTCACATTATCAAATCTAAACAAGAGATCTAAGAGAGTCATTATTATTCAGTTCGGCGGGATGATATTGTTCGATTTGTGAAGTTATATAAACAAGGGATCATTTCATAAAACAAATAGATCCCTTGTTTATCGAATTTCACGCCTTGTACAATAGTACCCGGCTCAGCTGAATCTTGATGGACAGAACGTCTGTAAACTTCTAATTTCCATTGATGTAATGTGACACAATGTCTATAAACGACATTTTTAAAATAACGAGTTGTGAGGAAAAATGTGTGTCAAAAAATATCACATTACATCTAGGTACAGATATAAGATATAGCATAAATATGAAATGTGACAGGGTCGTCGTCCACATGTTTACAACATATTTGTAAAAAACTCATTTCCATAAACTATAATATAGTTTTACAGACCATAGTATACAGACCATAATATTATGGTCTGTTATGTGACAATACGTCCTACAGTCGGAAAAATGAAAGAATACCCATGAACGATCACATCAATTACTTATTTTGTAATTTGCTGTCTTTTTCTATAAATAACAAACGTTTGTTATAGAAAAAGATAGCAAATACAAAATAAGTAATTGATGTGATCGTTCATGGGTATTCTTTCATTTTTCCGACTGTATCTGCTTTTTCATGAGTTTTGTAAGAGAGACTAAAAACTTTTTTTAGGGTCACCTCTTGTTTTCATATGATATTTTTTGACTTGTTTTGTAGTAAATTCAACTATTTATTTATTACAAAACAACTCAAACTTACATGTGAAAACAGGAAGTGACCCTAAAAAAGGTTTTTCGGTTATTCATCTCTCCTACAAAATTCATGAAAAAACAGATATGAGGTATTTTCACATCAACGACGATATTTGCTAAAAGAAATTCAGCGATTTCCCTATTCTACTTTGCAAAATACATAATAGTGTCAGAACACTTGTTTATACATTTGATGCACTGTCCATCAATGTGCTAATGACAATCTTGGTCCTCTGGTTCCACTATAACTATGTATTATTTAGGGACAAGGGCAATACACAAAGACAATTAAAACATGTGAAGAAGATATCCAAACGATAATCAAAAGAGTAAATGAATTAACTGGTATAAAAGAATCTGATACTGGTTTAGCTCCACCAGCTTTATGGGATTTGGCAGCTGACAAACAAACCTTACAAAATGAGCAACCCTTACAAGTGGCCCGTTGTACGAAAATTATCAACGCTGATACAGATGATCCCAAATACATTATAAACGTTAAACAGTTTGCCAAATTCGTAGTAGATTTGGCAGACTCTGTGGCCCCTACAGACATAGAAGAAGGCATGAGAGTTGGGTAAGAATTGTTTAGTTAACCCTTTGCAGTCGAATGTGATGATAAGTAAAGTGTCATACGAGTCGTTAACACATATATCATGCCTACTGAACTATGTGTCACTGTTTGACACATGAAAATGCACTGAGGTCTCAGTGGCTATTTAATCAATCTAATATTTTTAACAACATTATGTAAATAGCTCTATCTTTTTTTTCTATTTATTCTAAAGTATTCGTATTTGGTAGAATTGAACAAAACTTTAAACAAGCTACAGTTGAATTTAGAATGGTATGATGTGTTAATTAAATTCTTATTTAGTCAAAATAAAATTCATGTTTTTATACAATTTATTCTTAAATTTTATTAGAATATCAAAGGTAGAAGGTTGTAAACCACAAGTCAACTTTTTTCAGGAAGTAGAAAAAATGTTCCATTTAAGTAATTTTATGAGGAAGTAACCCAATAATTTTTTTCATTAATTTGTAGATCAATAATTCATTTATAAATTAGTGAAAAAAATTATTAGGTTATTTGAAGACCTTGGGACCAGACGGGGACTAGCCACAATTTCGTCAAAAATGAGTTTAAGTAGAAATCACACATACACACTTTAAGACCATATCAATGTCTCAAACAGAAAATTTCAGAGTTTTCTCATAGATGGCGCCGCTGTCGTTAAGTCCCGTTGTGTCACCATTACTTTATATTGCAACCGAAGGAGACAAGCCACAGTAGTAATCAACATGACAGCGGAACATTCCCGTGCATGTAAACGGAAAATAGACTTTTCTGAGTTTGATTCTGAACACAGTGACCAAGATCCGTTTTTAAATAAAAGCGAAGATGACAAAGACTATACAGTATCCGGAAGTAGCAGCGATTGGGAAAATATAAACTCAGGAACAGTAAGTTTATTTACTGTGTGGCTTGTCCCCTTATGTTATATTTTTTGAACCTAAAAATATTAGGATTGTTCTAAAGGTTTTTTGGGGCTAATACCTTTTTAGTAAAATACCTACTTCATTGCAGGAAAGTGAATAGGTTTATACCCCACAGACTTCTCAAAAGAAGGCGCCTTCTAGATATAGACACAAGGATACCCAATGACAAAAAATAAAGCACAAGACAAAAAAAAATCTAGTTTACGAATATGTATATAAATACAAAAGGGAAGAAAGTGAAACCAAAACATTAGGTGCACCTTGCGGTTGCAGAAAACAGTGTAGGCAGAACTTGGTGCTTGCCAACAGATTCTACCAGATACTGAGAATAATGAACCACTGGAAGACATTGAACATTTGGACGACTTTTCAGATATTGAAAATATTGACGACAACTGAATTATTTTATTGTTGCATTCTATGTTCATATTTTAGAATATAATTTTTTTATACAAAAGGGGATAAGCCTCATATGTTTTAAAAATGTTCAAAAACTCAAAAAACGTTAAATAATCATTTGTGTTACTTTTATTGTGTATTTAATATCATATTTCCAAACGATTATGGGCCTTACTACCAAAAAAAATTGGATTTCAGGATTTGAAAATAAGTTTAAAATGATGTTTTCTCCAAAATATTGTTTGGTGGCATGCCCCCTTCTGGTCCCAAGGTCTTCAATTCCTCATAATATTACTTAAATGGAGCGTTTTTCTACTTCCTAAAAAAAGTTGATTTGTGGGTTACAACCTTTTACCTTTCAACCATCGAAATTTTAAACGCAAACTTAAATTTAATTTGGGTCAAACATTATTACAGACTAGTGTATTATTTTCTTTATAAAATCAACAGAACTCCACATAAACACTTTTCTTTAATTGAACTGAAAGCCTCTGTAGCACCCGCAAGGTCAAACATAACTGTATTTAATAAGATTTCCTAGATTTGCTGAAAACCCAAAACGTGCGATTCTCAACTGAAATCTATTGAGCAATTCAAATATCCAGTTAAAATTTTTATCTATTGAATGGTTAATGAATTACTTATAAGAGGTGTATGTGATCGATATTTACAGCATACTAGAGATGCCAACTACTAAATCCGTGTTTTATGATTTTCATGTCTGATATGCCAAATGACCTGTGGGCCAAATTGTTAGTAAATTTATACAAGTAGTCCCAGTATATATATCAAACAGTAACGACACTCTGCGATCTTGAAAAAGTCACACAGTTTTTCCACGCTGCCAACTTCAAATGAGTAGTCGCAGAACTCACTGTGCTTCTACATATAGTATTTTTCATGAGCATTTTTCAGTGCATAATAAATGATAGGAAAAAGGGTAAGTCCGTGATAATATACATTTATGACATTTTAGTTAAATCTGACAGTTGTCACATTTTATTTTCAATTTGGAATAAAAACAAATCAAATGTGTTTCTTGCATTTATAAAATGGTATTTTCTTTGATTTGTATAATCTTATAAATTATACAGATTATATTTGTAATATTATTATCTAATTAAAAAAATATTCTTTTTATTATGGCGCCATCTATCGGCAACTAGAATAACTAGAATAAATGTTGTAAATGTCTGTAATCACGGACGTGCCTTTTTTCTGTCACATACAATTTAATGCGTTAGAAAGAAATCGAAAAACTGTGACGCACTGAAAGATGATCATGAGAAAAAGAATACTTTCAATCTTGAAGGTTTGACATTTCAGGTGCGTAGTAGCATAGTTGCTACTGTTTTAATCTTGTACATTTGTTTTAATGTGTTGCCTCTTGATGCTGTTGGAACTACTGAGATCATTCAAAGATTTGATAATTTATTTGATCTATTTAAATCGTCTAATATTTCTAACTGTAAACCCTGCAATAGGGCTTTTAGTAATTCTGATTACCAGAATGATTTTTCATTGGGCCAGTCAGGTCCAACTTTTCATTTCACTTGACAGATAACAAGATGGCTGCCTCCACAAAACGAGACTTCTAAAGCACCAACCAGAGTGTCACTACTGTTTGTTTTTAATACTGTGGTCATGTATATCATGCCAACAACTGCAAAGGGTTAAAAAATTGTTAAATAAACAGATATAATTTGTTTTGTTTTTAGAGTCGACCGAAATAAGTATCAAATTCATATTCCTCTACCTCCAAAAATTGATCCCACTGTGACTATGATGCAAGTTGAGGAGAAGCCTGATGTTACATACAGTGATGTTGGTGGCTGCAAGGAACAAATTGAAAAGTTGAGAGAAGTTGTTGAAACACCTTTACTCCATGTAAGTTACTTTACTTCTTCTTTCTCATGATCCTTAGTGCCCTTCAGGGCGTCGGATAAGAATATTGATACATCCTACAAAATAGTGCAACATAAATGTAGCCTTGTATCTCATATGAACCGCCATGGTGCTTAATATTGGTGCTTGGTTGTCAGTATTGCCATGTTCTTATAATGTATATGTTGTATGCTTCAAATATAATGAGAGAAACATTGGAGAAAGTACATTTTTATTATAGTATTTTATGGATTCTGATTTTTTTTTAATTTATGTAAAACACCAATGATTAATCATTTGTTTCTTTCGATATTAATTGCAGTTAACTACATATTCATTTTTTTGCAATTCCCTTTTGATTTGGCAATAGGGTCAGAACCCTCAAACCACCAGTTGCCAGACTGCAACATTTCAATTAAAATCAAAGGATGAAGACATGACAAAGGCTGGACATCATTTAGGTTTGCCATGTGAGATATGCCTGGCTCTCTATTAGCCATAATAGTCAACAACTAGAGCTGTTGTCTTGGCTTCATGTCGCTTATTTACAAAGTCTAACAACTGTATTTTGTTTTATGTAATTACTTATACTTTTAATTATTCATGTTATAATGGTTTCGTATTCAAATTTATAGCCTGAAAAATTTGTAAAACTTGGTATTGAACCACCAAAAGGCGTTCTCCTTTTTGGCCCCCCTGGAACTGGTAAAACTCTTTGTGCTAGAGCAGTAGCCAATAGAACAGATGCCTGCTTTATTCGTGTAATTGGTTCTGAACTGGTTCAGAAGTACGTAGGAGAGGGAGCAAGAATGGTTAGAGAACTTTTCGAAATGGCTAGGTCTAAGAAGGCCTGCTTGATATTCTTTGATGAAATTGATGCCATTGGTGGAGCCAGATTTGATGATGGCGCTGGAGGTGATAACGAGGTGAGAAATTTTTAATTTTATGGTCAAAGGTTTGATAGTTAAAACACAAATAAAAATCTAAATTAATATGCTAGTCAGTGAGAGCAAAAACAGGATATTACCTCCAAATTCTATCCTACTGCATGGACGTTAATGAAATTTTGGGAATAGCCTCTCTTATCTCCTAATTCAACGTCTACCCTATGCTAATGTGCGCAATTATTTTGGGGGCAGTTCCTATCCCTTCTTGGGGTGGAAAATTTTTTGATCAAGATAACCACGGAAGTTGCTAGAGAACCTACTTCTAAGCAAAACCTGTTCTATAATTTTTTTTTAAATCAATACTTTTTGAGTTATTTGTGGTTGAAAATTTGCCATTTTCGATGAAAAATGTCACCTTTTTGGGCGGTTTTTTTTGCGAATACCTTAAAAATTATGCATCTAACCTAAAAATATATACAAAACATTTTTGTAGCTTATAAAAAATCAAAGAGATTCGTTTCTTTACAAATCTTTAATAATACAAAAAGAGATGGTAGGTGAAGAGAGATTTTTTTTGGTGCATGCTCAAGTCGGTGTGTTCAACTTAAAATAACAGAGAAATGGTCGATTTTAAGTGTGTAATGCTACAAATATCTGTTGTACTGCTTGAAAAGACCTTTAAAACGAGCACTGTTATATATTGATTACATTCAAACTAAGCGAGATATGGTGCAAAAAAGTTGATGATTAGTTTATTTTAAGATAAAATGCGAAATATATTTAACCTCTCATCCACCAGATTTAAATGCATCGTTTTACTTCTACAATACCTTTTATTATAGTGTTATTTCTGTTTTCAAAAATTTTAAGCAAATTTAAAAATGGGCTCCAATTTGATCTTATTTTTTTTTCAAAAACCGTTCATTTTAAACCCGTCAACTTTTTGAACATAGAAATAACACTATGATAAAAGGTATTATAGAAGGAAAACGATGCATTTAAATTCTGGTGGATGAGAGGTTAAATAATACTCTTTTTTCTTTAAAATACATTAGTTATACATTTTTTTGCATCATATCTCGCTTAATTTGAAGACAATGAACATTTAACAGTGTTTGTTTTAAAGGTCTATTCGAGCACTACAAAAGGTATTTTTAGCATTATACAACCCCTAAAATCGACTATTTCTGTTATCTTGAATAAGTTGAATACACCGATTTGAGCATGCACAAAAAATAACCTTTTTTCATCTACCATATCTCTTTTTGTATTATAACTAGAATATTTATGAAGAAATGAATCTATTTAATTTTTAATAAGTTACAAAAATGTTTAATATTTTTTTTCGTTAGATGCATGTTTTAATATATTCGCAAAAACCGTCCTAAAAGGTGTCATTTTTCAATGAAAATGACAAATTTTCAACCACGAATAACTCTAAAAGTATTGAACAATCAAGTATTGATAAAAAAAAATTGTAGAGTAGTTTTTGCTTAGAATTAGGTTCTCTAGCCATTTCCGTGCTTATTTTGACTAACAAATTTTCCACCCCCGAAAAGGTGTGTGAACCACCCCCAACATAAAAGCGCCATATAATATCGGGTAGACTTTGTTTATTGAGCTATTCCCTACTTACAGTGAAAATATCAAGTAAATTGATGCAATTAATTATTCTAATTGGGAAATAAGCCAGAATTTAACTTAAAAAAAATTATTTTATTAACGTTTCGACATCTACATTGGATGTCATTGTCAAAATACAAAATATTAATAAATTAAACAAAAATGTTGTTGCTTAGTAAAAAATTCATCTAATAATTTAATGTAATCTGACGCAACTCAAAAATGTTGGCAATATCATGTATAATTATATGTCTGAATTGCCGATATAAATGAGTCTTAATCTGAATTTATATCGGCAATTCAGACATATATTATACATTTTAAAGTACATAGAAGACTTTAAAATGATATTGCCAATATTTATCGGCAGATTAAAGTTGCGTCAGATTAAATTAAATTATTAGAAGAATTTTTTGCTAAGCAACAACATTTTTGTTTAATTTATTAATATTTTGTATTTTGACAACGACGTCCAATGTGGATGTCGAAACGTTAATATTTTTTTTTCAAGTTAAATTGTGGCTTATTTTCCAATTAAAATAGTTAATTACAAATATGTCACAAAGAAATAGCTTCAGAACAATATTAAATTGATGCAGTAGATGGAATTCGGAGCCAAATACTCTTATTGACTGAAATATAATTAGAAAGTATGATGATTAACAACGGTTTGCCTTACATTACATTAATTTGAAAATAGTAGAGTTTCCTATTTCAATAAAAGAACTCACACCGAAAGGTAGAAGAGTTATGGATTAAGTGAGTAAGTTAGTAGTTCAATAAAGATTTCATTCATTCATTGATTCATTAAACAAAAAATAAAACAGATTAATACAGTATTGTTTTCTTGAATTTTAGTCATTTTACTGAATATTATGAACTAATGTTAAAACTGTTTTCTAGGTACAACGTACTATGTTAGAACTTATCAATCAGTTGGATGGTTTTGATCCTAGAGGTAACATTAAAGTACTTATGGCTACAAATCGTCCAGATACTCTAGATCCTGCCCTTATGAGACCTGGTCGTTTGGATCGTAAAGTTGAATTTGGACTTCCAGACCTTGAAGGAAGAACTCATATTTTCAAAATTCATGCTAGGTCCATGTCTGTTGAAAGAGATATTCGTTTTGAACTTTTGGCTAGGTAAGATAACAGAATTAATTTATGAATCTCAGCAAATGATGATCTACCTTTCCTGAAACCTCCTTGGTATTCCAGGATTATTTCATTTTCGTATTTAATTTGTTAAAATTATTAATTAATCGCCCTTTATACACTTGTTACAAAAAGTATCGTATAATATTAAGTCTAGAAGTTTTGATTACTATATCCTAATTTTTTTTGAAAATCCAAGGGAATGAAACCTAGGAATATTTAACAATGGTTTATTCTAGTAAAATAAAAAATCAAAGACTAACACGCCAAAACAATTAAAATAACAATTACATATTCAACAAAATGCATTCAACAATCATGCGCCTTTCTAGGTAGTCCCAAACATGCTCAATTGGGTTTAGATCTGGGCGGACTGCTAGCTAATCGAGAACTTGAATACCAACCTCTTGAAGATAAGATATTGCATTGTTGTTCTAGCAACGTGCGAGCGAGCGTTGTCTTGCATAAGAACGAAATTATCTCCAATAATTGGAACAAAACGCATAACATTTTCTTCAAGAACCTCTCTTATACAGTGATGAGCGCGCTAATAACACAAAAGAGTTCAAAGACGTGTCAATCCGGAAAGATGCCAAACAACATTTGTTCCTGCCGTAACACAAAAGTTCAAGATAAATTACAGATGTTGCAATGCTCCATCTTCAAGAAGTGGTTTAAGAACACTTGTGTGGATGTTTTGACCTCGGAAATCAGGGTAATGACAATGAATAAAGGTTATGATTGGTCTTGCATTGGATGTAGAGACATAAAAAACGACATCAAAGAGCTCAAAACATTCATAGTTAGTCTTCGCGATGAAATTAAAGATCTGAAATCCATCCACAGCAACACTCCCAAACCGAGTAATACCAATATAGCGCCGAATTTTGAAGATATTGTTAATGAGATAGCGGAACGCCAAAAGCGTAAATGCAATCTAATAATATATGGCCTTGATGAACCAGATCATAATGAAGCCTCGGATATCAAGAATACTGACAGAAACAAAGTTGCGGAACTACTCGGCGTAGTTAATCCCAACATCAACATTAACACCCTTAAACCGTTTAGACTTGGTAAATTTGCACCTGACAAGAAACGTCCAATAAAAATTACATTAAATAATGAATCTGAGGTTATTTTTGCTATCAAAAACGCGAAGAAAATTAAGAACAATCCGTCATTGACTGCTGTTTCAATTTCATTTGATCGAACTCCAAAACAGGTGGAATACTATAAGAAAGTAAAAGAAGAACTGACTCTGAGGCTTTTAGCTGGCGAAAAGGTTCGTATTAAATATTTTAGCAATGTACTTAAAATAATTCCGTTAAACTGAATGCACCCAGCAGTAACTCCAATGACTCCGTATCTGTTTACTATCAAAATGTGAGAGGTCTTAATACCAAAGTCGACATCTTCTCTACTGACGTGTCGAGCTCTTACCTAAGGTATTTCATTTTGGTTTTTTTTGTCTTTATAACGTATATTTGTTTTCTTTTTTATTTATTTATTTGTTTGCATGAGAATTGTTTATTATTTTTTTGTAAAATTGCTTTGTAAATGGGTAACTGTTGGGCAATAAACGCTAATATTAAAAGATGGAAAACATATTAAGTTGTGAGATAAAAAGAAATGCAACTTGTAGGGTTGAGAAATTTAGCGATAAAAACCCATAAATTTACATTCTATTTATTGTTTCCCACCTTTAGACAGATCAGATGAGTTTGGTAACTGCCACTGTGACAGTGACAATTTTAGTTAACATACTCCTCTGATACGTCTAAAGGTGGGAATCAATAAATAGAATGTAAGTTTATAGGTTTTTATCGCAAAATTTCCAACCTCTACTAGTTTCATTTGTTTTTATCTCACAACATGTTTTTTCCATCCTTTGCGTTATTTTGACTTATTAGCGCACTTATCACTGTATATCGATCAGCCGTCAGAAACCCCCTACAAAACACTGTTAATTCTGTGACTGCCAAAGCAGTTGCCTCCCCATAACGAGTTACCTCCAAAATTTCTGGCTGTTCTTATGTTACACTGTGCAAATCGCTGTCTGTAAATTGGAATGCGTCTGTCGGATCCAAAAAGTGCAATTCTTAACTCGTCAGTAAAAAGAATATTAGCCCATGTGTTCTCGTGTGAACCATAAATGTGCCATATGGTGTGCCCTCGTTAGCAGTGGAACAGTAGCAGGTATTTTGGCTCTAGATTCCAAATTTCTTAATCTCTTTCTTATCAAATTGGCCCAGAATGGTGTATTCCTAGTGTGACCAACTAGTCCGAAAAATCCGGGATATGGCCCAAATTACCAAGTCGTGTCCCGGCGTCCCGGACAAGGCTTCCGGGTCATCCGAATTATCAACGTTTTGGTAAAATTCTATTTTGAAATTTTGAATACGTTATTCTTACAAGAATTTACATCAAATTGCATTTGTGGGACAAAAAAAGTCGGGAATCCAACATCAATTGATTTTTAATTTTTCTTTTCTTTTTAGAACGATTTCCGGATTGGAAGTCGAAACGAAAAAAACTAACAAAAATGTAATTATCATCAGAACCAATTGTGGCTTAATCTCAATCAAAAATATCATTGTCAACATAAAAATGTTAAATAGTCAATAAAATGATTATAATATGTTCTATATTAAAAAAATGGCCCCGATTTTCATTGAAAAGTCCCGGATTTCAGGTATTTTTGAAGGCATTCTTCTTTAGCGGCGAATCGATTGAGGGTAAAATTTGATTGATCCGCCCGCATGCGCACACCGACAGTATGGTATTAGTTGTTATACGGGCTCTGATTGGGTGTTGAAATTTTGAAATGATCTGTCAATAATTGTTCAATATGGAGGTTATCGGTAAACAAAAATATTGTATAATATTAGTTTTTATTGATGTGTGGACAGAAATAAAATCAAATTTATGATTATAGTGACTTTTTAAATAGTTTTGAAAAGCCGCAGGTACGTAATTCTAAGGGCCGGTTGTTCGAACGCTAATCAACAATGATCATTATTAAATATTTAATTACTGTCCCCAAAACTGTCAATGTCAACTTTGTTTGGGTTGCTGAAAACATAATTAATTACAATTATGAGATTTATTATTAATTATGTTAATAATTATTGTTATATTAATTGATTATAGTCTCAGAATTGTAATTAATTATGTTTTGACAACCCAAACAAAGTTGACATTGACAGTAATTAATTATTTGATAATGATCATTGTTGATTAGCGTTCGAACAACCGGCCCTTAATGTTTCAGTTGGAAATACCTAATAGTTTCAATACCTATCTATTTGGAAAATGTAAACAAAATAATGTAGTTACCTATTAGTAGGCAATGCTTTAATTTACATAATCTGATTACGAACAAACTTTCGACAAATCTTCATCTCATATATCGTTTTCTTACTCTATATTTTGTTGTATTTTATTTCGACAAAAATCAAACTAATAATTTTATTAAATTCATATAAATTTATGGTGTAAACGTTTAGTTTGTGTATATTCCCACATGACGTATACGAGAGTTTGGTGCAGTTTGAAATGGCGTCAACTTTCGTACGGCGCGGTAGACGTGAAGTGGGTTCAAGCCCCAAGCAAGTTATTATTTTTTTATTTTTTTTTATAGATTTTATGATTGTAAGTATATTATTATATAATTTTTGAAGATATTCTTCTTTTTTAAAAGTGGTAGATAAGAAAGTTCTTTCTTCCGAGAATATTCTTCCTTACCGAGATACAGAGTGTTTTATTACAAATGTTCTAAAATGATTTTAGCCCATGGTTAAATCACCTTTTAATATTTTTGTTCAAACTTGACACACAGTTTACACATGCTAGGGTACTTCAACTAGTCTTAAAAGATAGTTTTCCGATGTTACCAGAGGCTTGCCATACTGATATATACTTCTGTTTCGCCCCTTCCTCCCCTTACAATCTACGCCACTGTCGTAATAATCATTTCAGCATGCATTTTGATCCTTCGTTACTTTTTATGTAAATATCATCCTTTGTCTCAATCCGGAGTAAGTAGTTTTCAAGTTATTTGCGTTTTAATGTAATGGATTCAATAATATTATGTATTTTAAACACATAATCTTATTGAATGTAGTTACATAGTCTTATGGAATCCACGCAATCCACTTATCTTTAAACGCAAATAACTTGAAAACTACTTACTTTATCGCATATCGCAATGAGACAAAAAGGATGATATTTATGCAAAAAGTAACAAGGAATCAAAAAACCATGCTGAAATTATTATTACGACAGTGGCGTAGATTGTAAGGGGAAAAAGGGGTGAAAATGTAGTATATATCCCTACAGCACGCCTCTGGTAACAGCGGAAAACTATCTTTTAAGACTAGTTAAATTCCCCTAACATGTGTAAACTGTGTGTCAAGTTTGAACAAAAAAATATTAAAAGGTGCTTGAACAATGAACTAAAATCATTTGAGAATATTTGTAATAAAACTCTCTGTATCTCAGTAAATAGGAATATTTTATTTAAGTGTTTTGGGTTAAATCTTCGTATTTTGTGCTAAGGTTTCTCCAGTTACGAGATGGACAATTGTTAATGAAACACCCTGTATACCTCTTCATTGAAAGATCAAACAGACACAGCGCACAAATCAAATTCTCGAACACAAATTTCCAAAATAATATAAATATTCTCTCTTATCGACGCCGACGTTTTGTTTGACTTTTTTTTTAAGCAAAAACACCCTTTAACTTGAAAGGTTATGGGTTTGTAGAACCCTAATAAAGGAGACTGTAGACGAGGATTATAACATTCTGCTTAAAATTAAAAATTACTTGTAGACTTTTTTCTGTTTTAAAAATTATGCGATATTTTTTGTGATTAGTGCATGAATAATAGGGAACTTGCATAAAATTTTAAATTCGAAAAAAATTATATAAATCACAACAGAACATAATTTAACACATGTATCAAAGAAAAAAAAGTTTTGGTTGTCTTTCGTTTGGCCCCTAAAGACGATTAAAAATTCAAATTATACCAGCCAGCCCCAAAACGCGTCGTGACGTCATCCGGTTATATGTTTACATTCTGCACCAACAAAGTAAACAAAATTGTATATAATTTTAAATTAGACATTATAAACGTCAGTATAAAATACAGTTATGTGACGTCACAAGTGTTTTTGATCGTTTGAACTATTCATAGAAAACTTGACAAAATGGTTTTATTTTCCATAGTAAACCTTCTTTCCTTTCCTTCAAAAACTGTATCAAACTCCAATCTCAACAAACTTGTATATATTATTATAATGACATACAATAAATGTCATTAGAATATAAATATTTTTCCCTTATTTCGCGACGATGAGCTGGCAAAATACCCAAGTAGGTGGAGGCCAATAAACTAAAGAAGGAGAAGAAGAATATACCTAAATATAACCATAATAATCTTCTTCTTCTTAAAGTTCCATCTCCTAGCGGAGGTTGGATATCATAATGGCTATGGTCACTTTGTTGGCTGCTGCTCTGAACAGTTGTAATGAACTACAGTTAAACCATTCTCTAAGGTTCCTCAGCCAGGAGATGCGTCTTCTTCCTGTGCTTCTTTTTCCTTGGATCCTTCCTTGCATAATAACTCTCAGCAGCTCATATTTCTCTCCTCTGGTAATGTGACCCAAATATTCTAGTTTTCTTGTTTTTATACTGTTCATAATTTCTAACTCCTTATTTAAACGTCGTAGCACTTCAACATTGGTAATCCTTCGATCCCACTGAATTTTCAACATTCTTCTGTAACACCACATTTCGAACGCTACTATTTTTCTTATATGTTGCCTTTTCAATGTCCAAGCTTCCATTCCGTATAGTAATATAGAAAATATATAGCATCTTAGAGCCCTCAATCTGAGAGGCAACTGAAGGTCTTTGTTTGTAAGCAGTGTCTTCATTTTTATAAATGCTTGCCTTGCAGTTTCAATTCGGACTTTATTTTCTTTGCTTTGGTCATTTTTGTCATCAACCCAGGTTCCCAGATATTTGTATGTCTTTACTTTTTCTATTTGGGTTTGCTCTAGTATTAACCTTTCATTTCCATGTTGTGTTTTTGAGACAATCATAAATTTAATTTTTTTCTTGTTTATTCTGAGTCCATATCGAATGCAATAATCGTTAATTCTATTTAACAATTCTTGTAGCGACTCAAGGGTGTCTGCCATTATAACGGTGTCATCAGCGAATCTTATGTTATTTACTGTTCTTCCGTTTATAGAGATTCCATCACTTAGTTCCGCTATCGCTTCCTGAAATATGGATTCACTGTACACGTTAAACAGTAGCGGCGACAGTACACAACCCTGTCTTACCCCTCTCTTTATATCAATATTCTCGGACTCTTGTTCGTCTATCTTTATATTGGCCTTTTGATTCCAATACAGATTGATGATAATTCGTAAGTCTCGTCTGTCTATATCTCTGTTTTTCAATAATTCTATTAGTTTTTCATGTCGGACTCTGTCGAACGCTTTTTCGACGTCGATGAAACAGGAATAAATATCCAGGTTCATATCTAAGCATCTTTGAGAGAGGAGGACATTAAATGCAAACAATGCCTCTCTTGTTCCAAGTCCTTTGCGGAACCCAAATTGGGTATCATCCATATCATTTTCTAGCTTTCTGTATAATCTTCCATGAATCACCTTTAGAAATATTTTGAGGGTATGGCTTATTAGTGATATTGTCCTATAGTCTGAACAATCTTTGGCATATATTGTTTTAGGTATTGTTACAAAGGTGGACTCCAACCATTCCCGAGGTATTTTTCCGGTTTTATATACTTCATTAAACAGATCCAGTAGTACAGGTAGAGTTTCATCGTCTAGACATTTCAGTAATTCTGCAGCTATTTCGTCTGGACCTACAGTTTTTCCGTTTTTTGCGTTTCGTATTGCTTGTTCGATTTCCTCCATTATGATCTCTGGTCCCGTTTCGCTATCGATTTCTTCCGGTTCTTGTCTATTATCCTCAAACAGATCTGTTATGTACGCCTTCCACTTTTTTAATTTCTCTTTGACTTCTATAATAATTTTTCCATTTATGTCTTTAAGAAGGCCATCTTTCTTTTTTCGCTGTGTATTTGTGATTTCCTTTATTTTCTTATGCATATTAAAGCTATCATGTTTTTTAGAATATTCCTCTATTTCACTGCATTGATTTGTCAGCCAGGTGGATTTGGCCTCTTTTATTTTCTTTATTATTAACCTCTGTATTTCTTTGTATTTGCCTTATTATATTATATAATACTCATAACTGTGTAATAAAACTATGTGACGTCACGGGTCGTTTAAACTATTTTATACCGCAGAAGACTTTAAATTTGTATTTCTAAGTTATTACGAGTTTTTAAAGCGTAAAATTTTGGAAATCTCATTTTTAAACAAAACTGAACATTATTATGTAATAGAAAGAATGTGTAAGTTCCCTATTGTTATGAGTCAAAAACGTGTTATGTTGATTTTTTAGGTTGTGTCCAAATTCCACTGGAGCTGAAATCAGAAGTGTTTGTACCGAAGCTGGTATGTTCGCTATAAGAGCAAGGAGGAAAGTAGCTACCGAAAAAGACTTCTTAGAAGCTGTAAATAAAGTAATTAAGTCATACGCCAAGTTCTCTGCTACACCAAGATATATGACTTACAATTAATTTTAAAGATTTTCTAATTATCGAATTATTTAAATTGCGTTTCTAAATAAATAATCCTTTTTTAGTGTATTTTGTTGTTTATTTACTGTTTTATCTAGAAATAGATAATGTCATAATGTAATAAGATTATGTACTTTTTTCTTTAATAGAATTGAAGAGAACTTCAACACTGAAGTCTTAACTCAGGAATCAGTACAGTTTTAATATAAAATTAGATTATCAGCAACAAATCAACAAAGAAGAAACGAATACAGAGGAACTTTACCAACTCCTTAAGAACTGTATCTGCTATACAAGCTGTAGGATACAAAGAAAAACAACAGAATAGATTTAGAATGGTGAAATTAGAACATCAATGATAAAACTATAGAGAAAAAAGCTTATGAGCTTTTGTTAATGACAAATGACAATGAGGACGAGGTTCCTAAAGAATATAGAAGTTGTAATAAAGAAGTGAAGAAAGAGGTAGCAAAATTAAAAAAGAATCATGGTGAAATAAATTTGCTGTAATCTAAAGATTCATAGGAGGAATATGTGTGATTGTGAGTGTGTTTCAGAAGCTTGGAAAATGAAAAGAAAAGAATCTCAGAAAAATCCAAAAGACAAGCACAAGAGATTAGAAATGTGAAATATACCATACAGTGAAAACTTCGAACTTCTGCACATGCTGTCGAGATGATAATACATAGACAAATAATATAGTATTTGATGATAATATATGGATGGGAGAGCCAGGAACATTTTGTTTGAAATTAATTTGGAGGGGGCGTCTATGAGACATTGCCGATAAACAGCCCCACGGGAACAAAAATTACGTGCTGGGTATGTCTTGATTACCATACCCCACAAGCTCGTAAGAACTCGTGTGCTATCCAGTAACAAGCACCCTTTTTAAACTACTTCGAATGTTTTAAATGGACTACAAAATAATGTAACAATAATGTCGAAGTACGTTAAGTGCTGCCATCTGTCTATCAAAATCCAAAGATTTCAGGTAAATACGTATTTAAAATTTAAATGAAAAAGAAAAGTATGTATTATATTTTGAAATATTATTATACAAAAATTTAAACTAAATATTTTAGTGCAAATGTAATACATTTTGTATTATAAATAAATACTAAACAAAAACAGAATTAATGTAATATTTTTATGCGGAATGTATATGCAACCAATTATACACAACTGTATATATGGTTATCTAGCTATCAGAAACATTCTATTTTTAAAATATAAAAATTAAGGCTTAAGGTGGCTGCACAATTGACCGGGAACGAGAACGGAAACTGAAAGCATCAGCAGATTCACAATTAAATGGTAAACAGCTGTTTTGTGTCACTGTCACTTGTGCTATTAATTATTTTTCTTCTCAAAATAAATTTTGTGGAACGATCTTTTTCTAATTTTATTAAAAGAACATGTCTGTGAACTCTAAAAATATGGATTTATTTGATGACGAGCTTTTATAATATTTTCGTTTTTTATAATCTTGGAACTAATTTACACAATATGTGTGCAATCGCAAAGGTTTGTCAGCATAAAGATAAAAAGCATATCATTCAAATATTTATATTATTATTGTATCTAGTTACCATATAAGTACACGTACTATGATCTATATCAATCATACGGATGAGGAATTTTTCCAATAAAGAAATCAATCGTCGTTCGTCATTTATTTTAATGCAAAATGTATAAAAATTGTCAATAAAACTTGATCACACACTTCTAATAACAAATTTTTATTGGGCATTTGACAGTATTTTTAATACTGCCTTCTGATTGGTTCCGGGAATACAACGGGAACGAGAAAGTTGAAACATGGTCAACTTTCCCGTTCCCGTTACCGGACAGCTTCTCGTTCTCGGTTATTGTGCATCTACAACATTAATTTACATAGAGGTTAACTTTTTTCCCGTTCCCGTTTCCGTTCTCGTTACCGTTCCCGGGCAATTGTGCAGCCGCCTTTACTTTCACAGCCGCCTTTACTTTATCCAAAATCATAGAGGTATATATTAACATAGAGTGAGCCTACCCTCCGCGCTTCCTGACGACAAGATCTCATGGACTGGTTTGCGGTATCTCTTTCGTTCGAGCACATTGTATCGAGAAACTAAGGCCATTATTAGACTAGGTAACTGGTGGCGCAACTAGTGGGGCAACTGGTGGCGCAACTAGTGGCTCCACCAAATTAAAGCACACAAAATATTATGGGCAACTGGTGGCCGATATGAGCAACTGGTGGCGCAACCAGTTACCGTAGTCTAATAGGTCTCATTTACTTAAATGCCCCTTGACGTAATGAGTCACTGGTGGAGCAACTTGGTGGCGTCACCAGTTGCCTAATATAATACTGGCCTAAGATGACATTAAGTGTGAGCATAGGCACGGAAGGGAAGGACAACTGTCGCAGCTTTACTATAGGTAAGAGTGAAACAGCACTAATCCAAATAAAAAAGATGGTGTCGCCACTTCGCTCTTGACACTGTGTCTATGATAATAGGGCTTTTCATCGATTGTCATTTGTTTCGAGCTTCTGTCATATGTTGTATAATCTGTGTATAATATTAATATACACGGATTATACGACATATTACAGAAGCTCGAAACAAATGACTGTGAATGAAAAGCCCTATAAGTCTATGTGCAAAATCATAGGCAAAATACGTACAACTCTTGACATTTCCCAGTAATTTTGTGGCAGCAAACAAAAGAGCGCCATCTAGTGGTATGAGTTGATAATGCATTTAAAAGAAAATTATTTGATTAAATCAGCATTTTGATTTTTGACGGAAAACATATATAAGGTTTGTTCCAACATGAACTTTTGGACGGCCCAGAAACCGTCACGAAACTACTTGTACCGTTTGTTGTGCGCATGTTCGTAATTGTATCGCCCAGTTATCGTCCCATGACGGTAATCATATGTTTGTCATTTTTGTTGGTGACAGCTTGTGTGCTTTTAGTCGATCAAAGGCTCAAAAACTTTAAAGAATTAAATCCTAGTGCTCAAGTCAGTCCAACCAGCACATTATGCATTTGCCCGATTACTGAAATGATCATCACGAAACCGTCACCGAAAGATCACAATTCTTGTTGGAACAGTGGGAAGGACGATCCGATGACGATCATATTTTTGTTGGAACGGATTTTGTTTACTGCGCAGAAGCGTTACCGTTTCGTGACGGTTCTCGGTCGTGTTGGAACAAACCTATAATAACCCATTAATAACCGGTTTGTGAAATTGTGATTGTTGCGAGGGTTGATATAGGTTTTGTCAGAAAAGTCTTAAGACCGCGTCCCACCATCAAATAATTTGATCAAACTGGTTTGAGCAAACTGAAAGTGACAGAGTGACGTCACATCCTGAGTGTTCATTGTGGATAATAATGAAAAATTTTAATTTTAAATAAAGTACAAACAAGTTACACAACTCAATACAAAAAATTTGATCAAACTAGACTGATAGTGAGAGCACAGATTTTTAGAATTTCAAAAAAACTGCAATTGTGACGTCACTTTGACGTACTTCCTCAAGTACGTCAAGTTTGCTCAAACTGTTTGATCAAATTATTTGATGGTAGGACGCGGCCTTTAAATCATCGCGTTAAAATTGTTATAAATTAAGTAATTATACTGTAGATATAGTTAGTTAATGTTTGAACATTAATTTAGTAGTTAAGTTAAAAGTTAAAACGGGATAATACGTTAGTAGTGAATAAGAAATACTGAAGGACCTTTCTGTAAGTTTTGCTTTTATATAATCATAGTAGCAGTAGTATAGTAGAGTAGAGGCTGGCTTAGGAGATGGACACAAACTCTCCCGGTCCCCCTGACAAAGGGGGCGGGATCTATGCTTTGCTTCATTGAACTCACAAATTTTTTTTAAATTCCATACACATGCTAGCCCCGAGACATAAAAATAATATTAATCTAATAGAAAAAGAACTCTGTGCTTTAAAAAATAAATTTCACAAGGATCAGATCATGCTAACAGAGGTTAATAACTTATCATCCAGGATTGAAACTATTAGTAGAAGAAAAGTTGAATACAAGGACACTGACTTCGGCCCATTCCTTATTATGATAGAGAGTGACAAGGGAAAAGCAGGTAATATCCATCCTATGGATATTGGGAAAGTATTTCATACAATCGGTACGACTGGAATTAAAGAAATTAGTAGATAGGGCATGAATAGAATCGGAGTAATTTTTAACACCTCCAGACAGGCAAATATGGTACTAAATAGCACATAAATCCTTGAGAAAGGATTTCTTGCTTATATACCTCAAAAAATGCTAACATCAAGGGGTATTATTAGAGATGTAAGTATAAATATTTCAATGGAAAACATAGTTAACGACAGTAAATTACAAAAAAACGGGAAAGTTATATCGGCAAGAAGACTTAACAGAAGAGTTTTAGATGGCAATGGGACCGTTACATACATTCCAACATGAACTGTACAACTACTCTTTGACGTAAGAACTCCCCCTAAAGAAATAATTATCTATTCAAACTTGGTAGCAGTAGATCCATACATCCCTCCTGTACAGCAATGCTTCAAATGCCTAAAATTTGGGCACTCATAAAGACAATGCAGGGGAAAAGCAAGATGCCCGAAATGTTCCGATGAACATACTGTAACGTACGATTATTCTGTTTGAATGGGGTAGCTTAATAAATGACTAAAGTTTTACAGAAATAGGCTAGCTGGAAATTGAAGAGACTAAACAGTAGGGCTCAGGGAAGGATCAGGCCGTATTTGCACGCCCTAGTAAGACGGTACCTACTGAAATACTTGAATGATAAAGAAAATAAATTAATATAAGGAGTAATGACAAGAAGAGAACTATTGACCAAGAAGATATTCAGAAGTAGTGTTGAGCGCCAGGGAAGAATTGAATAAATTCTTCTCCACGTGACCTATATTGCTGTACCTAACTAATACTATTAATAGATACTATTAAAATGATAGGATAATAAAACATATAAGTATGTACAACCACATTTAATAAAAAAAATACCTATAAACCCTATATACAATTTTATACACTAGCTAAATATCCGACGTACTATGGTAGTACACTCCTGTCGATAATGCAGGTTTTACAGTATGAAAAAACTAATATATGTAATGAATTTATTCTACTAAGGAAGTGATTTGATCTAAATATGCATGTACAAACTAATTATTACTGTAGAATACAAGATTGGCTGACAATCCCGTATCTGATCGGAAGTGACAACCTGACAATATCTGGTGAATGGAATAAATATTATTGAGTAGGAAATAAACCCTTCGATAGTGTGCACAGTATCGTCCCAGATAGTTTACAATCCTGAGATTATTTTAAATACCTGATACAATCATGAAAATGAAATATAAAATTCGTTGACAAAAAAAAATTATTGAATATTATAAAGATAATAGGGTTTAAGAAGGTGAATTTATATTATTATTAAGGTTATGTATTTGAGTTATTGAAAAAAAATTGAAAATTGAAAACTATTATTTAAAAGGATTGAAAATTCAAATTTTATTATAAAAACCTGGCGTTTCTACAAAAGTAGGCCTGTGGCTTCTCCAAAATCCTGGTGAGGTTGATGATGAGAGAGCCAGGTACGTATCCTCCGATCTTCCCAACCCTCGGGAGGTAAGGAACAGCAACACAGAGTATTGACGAGGAGGTACTTGCTAGTGTCGGTAGAACTCAGTGTCTATTCCAGAAACGAAAAAAAAAACATCCAAAACTCTTCCAATCCAAACCCAAAATAATACCAAAATGATTGTTTATTCCATAAATAAATGAAGCATCCAAATGTGACTTAAATTTTGTTATAGTCTCCCTCCAGTGGCTAAAAGAACAGAAAACCTTCTATTAGCTGGTTTTCCTTAAGTATCTAAGAAACAGGGCCTCTATAAAAAGGTGTTTCACCTTATCAGAACTTGACAGAGAAAAAAACTACGGAAAAAGTGAGGTTTGATGTATATGTTTTCATTGACCTTGATTCTTCTTGACTGGAAAAAGCCTTTTTAAACGAATATAAGGAAGTATTTGGACAAAAAAAATGTGGATCTTGTAATCAAAGATTACTATATGGAGTTATATACATGATAGAATGAAAATTATCATTGATTTTCAATTTATTTGAGAGTGAAAATGTAGTTCTAAGAATATTTTTTCCTGTGAGTGTATATTAGAAGTATTGAAAAAGTGATAATTAAAGAATAGCAATGCTTTTCATATGATCTAAATATGGTATTAAAAATGATTTAGATGGTTATTTTTTCTTAGCATGAAAAAGAAATGGCAAACCATAGTTAAGTGATATTTTTTTTCATACATACCCATTGTTTTCTTCAAAAAATATTGGAACCAAAAACTCTTCACAACCCCAAACAAAAAAATAAAACTTCCTCCAACGTAAATTAATCTTCTTATAACTTATTTCAACCAAAAGGTAAATTCTTACAATGGCCACCGGAGGACTTCTTGATCGGACAAGAACGAAAATTCAAGTGAAGTGCCAGCCGCTATGGCCGATATGACCTACACCCCTGCCGGATATCGTCATTGCCAACTGCTAGACTCTAATCTACCAGATATTACCAACTTTATCGTCTATCAACTGCAACCTCTAATACGAGTGCTTGTAAAGTTGGTTGCATACCTAGTTCCCATCGGAATAACATTTTAGTAACGATAGTAGTAACTCATCGTTACATTCCCCCATTACTTGTAAGAAAAAAAAATTGATCCTATGATCAATCTTTTTTTTTATTATGCATATACATATATATACTCATATAGATACTCCATACAAGTATCCACAGAGAAAAAATCACACGCTGTGGGATCCAACACAGGCGTGACCAAACCAAATTTCTAAAATATAATACGAACCTACGAATACTTCACTACTCTAAACTAACCTACCGTAGGACATCGTCCAAACTCTGATATATATCCTAAAGACCAAGTTGTGTTCAAGTTGATTCAGTAGATTTCTATAAAACCCCAAATTATAGTCAACAAGAACACCATAACAACAATATTCGAATAGAAAACTCAATATAACCTATACGACGACTAACTTACACTTACAGCTGACTCGATCGATCATACCTAACCGCAAATTATGAGTCATGTAAATGGAGTTGTCTTAATGCCCGATATATCTCATATGGTACCAACATACATACTTAAGGTTTATTATAACCCTTTACTAAATTCCATAATTTAGAAAAATTCTATTCTCAAAAAAGTCAAGTGGGACGAGTAGTACAAAATTGTTCTATCGATGGACAACAGATTTAAATAGTGTTGTATTTTCATTTAAATTTGAATTAACTTATTTACACGAGGAAGGCAAATAGTCCCAACTCTAGTTATTTTGCCTTTTATCGCGATAGAAAAGAGGTTTGCTTTAATGAGTGCAAAAACTGGAGCCTTGTAGTGTTCGTCAAAAGTAAGAGAAGCTAGTGCCTCTACAATCAATGGCTCGCAAGTTGCTCTACAATCAACAGCTCGTAAGTTGCTCGACAACCAACGGCTCGCTAGTTTGCCGGTGTAACAGCCTAGTTTGTAAGGCTTTTTTTGTGTATGGACTTGGTGCAGTGTTAAATGCAGCTGAGGGCCCTCTTGAAGACCAAATGCAGGGATTGAATTGGTAAGTGGACCTCTTTGCGCCTCATTTAATTCATCATTTTATTCCTTTTTTGCTCATGTTTAAGTTTTTTTATTGAACCGGTGTCAAAACTCCTTTAGAAAACAAAGAATCAGCCCCTATATGAGATCGTAACATCAAAGATCGCACATTTTGGTCACTTCGAACGTGGATATTGTTTTTTGAGGTGTTTTGATAGTCGGTTTTTTAAAGAATTTAAACTTTATTGCTTTTATAATTAATTGTTCAATTATTGTTGGGGTGGCTTGTTTTTCCTCGCTTGTATACAAAATTGCTTGTTAACAATTAATTTTGAATAATATAATAAAATTTGCATTTTGAAATAACGCCCAAAAAACATTGCGTACAGTTTTTGCTTCTTTTCTTGTCTAGCAGGTAATGTCAATTGGTTGACCTTGAATGGTTTTCAGGTATTCAATACACAGAATTTTGTGAGTTTTCAAATTTTAAAGTCCTCGCCTTTACGGCAGCTTGATAAGGATTCTTGTTTTTTGATAAATTTATTTAGTTTAATTGTTTAGGTCATTAAACTTGTAAAATATTAGCTATTTGAATTTATTTATAGTTAAAATTGCGTTCTCTTTATGCCAGTGGCAGCTTGACCAGGGGATCGTTGATTATTTGTATTTTTAATTTTATCGTTGATTACGTTAAACAAATTTTTATTCTTTTTTTCTCCATAATGGCTGATAAATTGAAAAAATATACGTTTCAAAGGAGAATGGCAATGAACGATTTAGAAGCGTTATTGCGTTTATCCCATTCTTCTCTTACAGAGGTTCATAAGCAGTCGCTTTTTCGTGTTCGGTACTCAGAGTTAGACGATGTTTTGGAGAGTTTTAATAAAAATCATCAAAACATCGTTACAAATCTTTTGAACTCTGAACCTACGGATGCTCAATTAGATTCTGAGGACATTATTCGTTCCCAATTTTTAAATGATTATTATCAGATCAAGGCTAATTTCGCGGATCTCTTTGAAAATGATGATAATAGTCAAAAAAATGAGCAAAATATCGCCGCTTCGAATGCAGTACAACCTCCTAGTAATGTTCGCTTGCCGCAGTTAGAATTAGTTAAATTTTCCGGTGAGTTTACGTCAGCAATTACTTTTTTTGACTTGTTCGATGCGCTTGTGCACCGTAGACCTAACGTTGATGATACGGAAAAATTAACGTATTTGATTCAAAGTTTAGAAGGGCCTCCTTTAAGGTTAGCTAAATCCTTGCCTTTAGCTAGAGAAAATTATGTTAGGATTTATGATAAATTAAAAAATAGGTATTTAAATAAACGTTTGCGTGCAATGGCACATTGGTGCAAAATTGAAGAAGCTCCCGCAACTATGTTTAAGAATTCTGATAGTTATAGTAATTTAATTGATACCTTTTCGGAAAATTTATTAGCTTTAGAAAATTTGGGTTATAAAATTTCGGATTTTGTGTTAGCTTACAAAATTCTCACCAAGCTTGACGAGGAGACTCACCAACGGTTTGAATTATTACATGGGTCTAGTGAAATGCCTACTTTTATTCAATTATCTGATTTCCTGGAAAGTCAATGCATTTCGTTTGACTCATCCTTGTTGTCGCCTTGTTCTCCCAAGGATTCTAATAGAAAAAATAAATCGCCTTCTAAACACAATGCAAATAAAAATGGTTCTAAAGTCAATAATCGCTATAGTTTTTTTTCGAAGCCTAATGCGACGACTTGTTTGTTATGTTCTGCCGATCACCATTTAAAAGATTGTTCTTTATTTTTAAATAAATCTCCTTATGAACGGTACAACGCTTGTAAGAGAATGCGTCTTTGTTTTAAATGTTTAGAAAAACACGATTCTCGTAGTTGTAGTGTCACCTCTCGTTGTTGTCATTGTAATTCATCCCACCATAGTCTTTTACATTTTAAAAAGTCTGAAAGTGCCACTCACGGCGTTACTTCTGTTGCTGCCGCTCCGACTACTGCTTCCTCTGATGCTCAGGTTAATACTGGAACATTGAGCTCACATGCTGCATCATTAGGTAGTGTTACCGCAAAAAACTCAAGCGTTTTGTTAGCTACTGCTGTGGTAGAAATTATGGATGGTTGTGGATTGTATCAACCTGTTCGAGCTTTAATTGATGGGGGCAGCATGACCTCTTTTGTATCTCAGTCTTGTATTCGTCAGTTAGGTATTAGACATTCTTCTGCTACCTTATCGGTACAAGGTATTGGTGCTATAACAAGTACAGTGGTTGGTCGAGTTGATCTTCAGATAAAACCTGTGGATAGAGTGGATCCTATTTTTAATTGTGAGGCGTTTGTGTTGCCAAAAATTTGTGAGGACCTACCCGTTGTTAGTTTGGATGTTGGGCATTGGTCTTATATTGCTAATTTAAAGTTGGCAGATCCTCGGTTTCATCTATCTGGTAAGGTGGACTTATTGCTTGGAGCTGATATCTTTTCTCAGTTATTATTAGAAGGTAAAGTTCAAACTCCTAGAGGTATGCCTGCTGCTCTTAATACCGTTTTTGGCTATGTCCTTATGGGTCACTGTAGTTCGGTTCCTATGACATCTGCCACCTCGTTGTTTTGTCACGTGGATCAAATGGTTTCGTTGGAGGAGTCTGTAAAGCAGTTTTGGAGTTTAGAAACTGTTCCTGAAGTAGAATGTTCAGCTCCTGAAGATATTCTTTGTGAGAAAAATTTTGTTGAGAGTGTTTGTCGAGACGGCTCTGGTCGTTATACCGTTGCTCTACCTTTCAGGGAATTATCTCCTGTTTTTCCAGGAATGTTTGAGTTAGCTGTAAATCGTTTTCTTTCCTTAGAAAAAAGGCTTTTGAAAAATCCTAGTGTTTATCAGGAATATTGTACCTTTATGAAAGATTATTTGGATTTGCATCATATGGAGCTTGTGTCAGAAACTTCTCGTCCATTATCTTGTTACTATATTCCTCACCATGCTGTATTAAAACCTGATAGTTTGACTACCAAGTTGCGAGTTGTATTTAATGCTTCTGCTCGAATTGGAAATCAGAATTCTCTTAATCAGTGCTTGTTTACTGAAAAGAAACTACAACAAGATATTTTAACTATTTTATTGGGTTTTCGACTTCATAAATATGTCTTATCCACGGATATTAAGCAGATGTATAGGCAGATACGAGTTGAGAAAAGTCATTGTGATAATCAGAGGATTGTTTTTAGATTCTCTCCTGATGAAGAGTTACAGGAATTTCGGCTATTAACAGTAACTTATGGTGTATCGTCTGCTCCTTTTCTTGCTTTAAGGACTTTGTTGCAGCTGAGTGAAGATGAAGGTAGAGAGTTTCCCGTTGCCGCTGAAGTTTTGCGTACGAGTACTTATGTTGACGATATAGTGTGTGGTGGTGATACCTTAGAAATTGCGCTAGATCTTCGGAATGAGTTGATATCTTTGTTATCTCGAGGTCAGTTTGAACTGCGTAAGTGGTCGAGCAATGATATGCGATTATTAGAAGGTCTACCGGAGTCGCATATTGGTAAGAAACCTATTTCCTTTGATGATAATAGTTGTTCGTCACCTCTAAAAATCCTTGGACTTGTATGGAATGCACAGTTGGATTGTTTTTCTCTTGAAGTGACAGCTCTGGACAAATCTTGTACTAAGAGAAGTATGTTGTCTGAATTGGCCCGAGTGTTTGATCCTGGAGGGTTTCTAGCTCCCATGACTTTGTTCACGAATCACCTTATCCAACGTTTATGGTTGTCCGGAATCGACTGGGATGACTCTCCTCCAGACTCAATTTGTAAAGTTTGGAACCAGTATAAGGAACAACTGTTATCCCTTGCACAGCTTGAAATACCTAGGTGCATGTTCGTGTCCAGGTATATTTGTTGTCAGGTACATGGGTTTTGTGACAGTAGTGAAAAGGGTTATGCCGCTGTTATTTATTTGCGTTTTGTTCTACCAGATGGTCAGGTTTGTGTCTTTTTTGTTTGCGCGAAGTCAAAAGTGGCTCCCATAAGAACTGTAAGCATTCCACGTTTGGAGCTGTCCGCTGCAGTTCTACTATCTAAACTCATGCAGTTTGTAGTCAGAGTATTAGATCCTAAACTTAAAATCGCAAAATTTGTAGCTTGGTCCGATTCTCAGGTAGCTCTAAGTTGGATAAAATCCTCTCCTCATCGTTGGAAAACTTTTGTTTCTAACCGGGTTTCATATATACAGGAACGCCTTTCTCCTAATAGTTGGTTTTATGTTCCTTCTGCTCAGAACCCCGCTGATTTGGCTTCCAGAGGTGTTTTACCTGCTCTAATGTTGGAGCAATCTCATTGGTTTGCAGGTCCTGAGTTTTTGTATAACACCGATCCCATTCCAGACGCTTCCTGTTGCTTTTCTGAGTGTGCTGAAATGCTTGATGAGGAGCGTACGGTAACTTTGGCTTGTGTTAATGATGATAATTTTCTTGAGAATCTATTGAATGACATTTCCGATTTCTCGTTTATACGACGACTTATAGCTTGGATCTTGAGGTTTGCTTGGAATTCAAAATTCCCCAATGATAAGAGAGAAGGTCCCTTAAGTTCAAAGGAACTTTATGAGTCGTTGATTATGCTAGTTAAATATACTCAACATCGATATTTTGAAAGGGAGTTCGAGGGAAATGTTTTTTCCAAACCTTTGCGAAAGTTGTCCTGCTTTATCGATGATCAAGGAGTATTACGGGTTGGCAGTCGTCTTAGATATTTGTCTGTTTCGATTGATAAGAAATTTCCTTGCATCCTACCTCGCGAAAGTCCATTAACTTATTTGCTGATTGATTATTACCATAAACGATACTGTCATGCTGGGCTGCGTACAGTTAGTTTTTTGCTTGCCCAGTCATTTTGGATTTTGTCTCCTAAGCGTGCTATACGCTCGGTTTTGTCAAAATGTATACAGTGTTGGAGGCCCAATCCTAGAAATTACCAACCTCCAATGGGTAACTTACCCCTAGTTAGAATTTCCCAGGTTAAACCCTTCCTGAATTCAGGTATGGATTTTGGTGGACCGTTTTATGTTGTGATGAATCGCTATCGAGGAGCTAAATCTTGTAAGGTGTATCTTTGCCTCTTTGTTTGCATGGCCACCAAAGCTCTTCATTTAGAGTTAGCTAGTGATTTATCGAGTGAGACTTTTCTCTCTGCTTTGCAGCGTTTCATAGCTCGTCGTGGTAGGGTTGATAATTTATATTCTGATCGTGGCAGTAATTTTGTTGGCGCTGCTAAATACCTTAACCTCATGAAAAATGCTGCTTCAAATGAAAATATTTCCTTCCATTTTAATGCTGCATCTGCTGCCCACTTTGGCGGTTTATGGGAGGCGGGAATAAAGTCAGTAAAGACGCACCTAGATCGCGTTATAGGCGATCAGATCTTGTCATATGAGGAACTAAACACGGTCGTACTTCAGATTGAATCGTATCTTAATTCTAGGCCCTTGACCCCTATAAGTTCTGATCCTAATGATTTGTCAGTTCTAACGCCGGGTCATTTTTTAAATCTAGAACCTCTTTCGGCTGTGTTTGAACCTCTTGATGGAGCGTATATTCCTGCATCTCATTTGATGAGATGGAAGTTAATAAATCAAATCCATAAAACTTTTTGGGAACGCTGGAGCAAAGAATATTTGCATACTTTGCATCAGCGCAGTAAATGGACTTCATCCGATAATTTAAAACCTATCGAACTAGGAACGATGGTCCTTATAAAGGATGATAATATCCCTCCGTCGCAATGGCGTTTGGGACGAATATCCCAAGTATTTCCGGGACAGGATGGAATTATAAGAGTTGCGGATGTTAAGACCACAAAGGGAATTCTTCGACGCCCCCTGGTCAAGCTGTGTCCCCTGCCTATCTAAATAATTCCTTAGTTTTTTTGTTGATCTTGTTATTAGTATGATATTGTTTAATTTTTTTTGGGATTTATTCCAGAGTGCCATGACTTAAGTTATTTTTTTTTTGTTTATTAGCTTGTAATAGTTTTAAAATGCACCATTCAAAGCTGCATTTTGGTGGGGGAGAATGTTGTATTTTCATTTAAATTTGAATTAACTTATTTACACGAGGAAGGCAAATAGTCCCAACTCTAGTTATTTTGCCTTTTATCGCGATAGAAAAGAGGTTTGCTTTAATGAGTGCAAAAACTGGAGCCTTGTAGTGTTCGTCAAAAGTAAGAGAAGCTAGTGCCTCTACAATCAATGGCTCGCAAGTTGCTCTACAATCAACAGCTCGTAAGTTGCTCGACAGCCAACGGCTCGCTAGTTTGCCGGTGTAACAGCCTAGTTTGTAAGGCTTTTTTTGTGTATGGACTTGGTGCAGTGTTAAATGCAGCTGAGGGCCCTCTTGAAGACCAAATGCAGGGATTGAATTGGTAAGTGGACCTCTTTGCGCCTCATTTAATTCATCATTTTATTCCTTTTTTGCTCATGTTTAAGTTTTTTTATTGAACCGGTGTCAAAACTCCTTTAGAAAACAAAGAATCAGCCCCTATCTGAGATCGTAACATCAAAGATCGCACAAATAGAGCATATCCAAAGTGAACAATCAGTAGAAATCTCGTAGCCAGTTCCAAAAAGCTAAAACATAGACCATAGTATAAACCAAAATAAATATAACAGTTATGTATTGACAAGAAAAGAAATTATTGTAGCAAGCCTTTTATCCTAAATTGATCCGACTGTGGACAATAGATTTATATGGAAGCATATCCAAGGTGGAACAATCAGGCAGATTTAATTAAGCAACGCTACAACCTAACACTCAATGTGCTAATAATGATTACATATTGGGTAATATGACCCTCACTCAACTGATCATCAGATTTGTATCAGATGCAACGGGAGGTCTACCTAATTAAATGGTGGACATAACAGAAGTTAGCTTACTCTGGGATTCTCTAACTATAGCTATAGCTACAACAAATTTATGGGAATAGCCAGAAAAAGCTAACCAATATTTCGGAATCATCTCTCATGAAATACTTCAAGAAGTCACATATTATTAACTCTTATAAATAAATCCAATTAAGTAAATACTAGAGAACAAGTAAATCAATTTCTAAAGAAACTGCAGATTAAGGAAATGTTCCCTAGTCACGCACAGACAACAGGACGTTGATCCTGATTCTAATTCACATACAAACAAAAATAATGAGTTTTCAGGAAAGCTGATGCTCGAACACAATAATCCCTTGGTGTAGGCAAAAGCTACCATATTTCCATAGGACTGATATCCAAGAAGTTACCATTATTATCAGAACAATAAATTGATAAAACTAAAGGAGAGTAAGTATACAATAGACAGACAAGTTTAAGACTAAGTCTCTATAGAATGATCATAAACTGAACATGGAATAAGAATGCCTAGTGCATGATTAAAATGATGATTAAACATTCTATCATAAAAATTCAGCATCTGAACTAATTAAGGTATGACCCAGGACTAGGCAACTGTGAGCCAGGAAATCCGTCTCCTATCATGTGCACAGTTGATAAGTAATACAAGTTTCGAACCCACGTATTTGCATAGCCAAGCTAGGCAAACCATTTTCCTAAGAAATATTCAATACGGTACATAACGAAATGGCTTCATAGTCTTTATCATAAATTTTTATCTCAATTAACTTAATTAAATTTTGACCAATGAAGTATAACTTTGGAATCACACTGTATACTCAAATTGCCTTTACCAAAACAAATATCATGATGACTTCTTTAGACCACAATAAGCTAATGTACCAAGGAATCATACTAAGCATTGGAATAACTTTCCAGTAGAAACTACAAAATTAAACACAACACCAGATAAACATAATCTAAACCTATTTTGTAGATACACTAATCTACAAGTGATGACATATATAAGCATAATCACATACAAGGTGTTACAGTTCCATACCAGTTCAATAATAAGCCAAATTAAGCTAAATCTCAATAATAACTAATGACATCTAACATACATAGAATATGGAAAGCTAGAAAAATTACTATAATAGATAAAACATAGAGTACCTATCTGGTGACTAAAATCAAAATCCAATCGTTAACCTATTCATTGAACAATCGAGTATTTCTAAAATTTAGAAAGAGGAATTAACTTGATCAATATTGTTAAGTTAATCTTCTTCTTCTGACGACGAAGATGCTAAGTCGTTGACAGTATTATCTGGTAGTAAGTCCTTTATATGAAATCGACCAAGTTTCCTGTTGGACGAACTATCTTTTAGTTCATATATTAAAGGAGAGATTACTTTACTGACAACACATGGGACATATTTCTGACAAAATTTGGCAGAAATAGCATCACCTTTGCTTGACTTAACAAAATTACGTTTTAATACCCGATCACCAACAAAGAATCGCAAATCTCTTTTCCTCAAATTGTATTGACTCTGTGACTTAAGGTAAGAAGATTTTAACTTCTTCCTGATGTCTGCAAATATTGGGGGTAAAGTCTGAAGATCATCTAAACGATGGAGTTTCTCAGAGATCTGAGGGAGATTTGTGGAATTGTCCGAAATTAAACCAAAATAATCACCAGACAAAGCAATATTTCTACCAAAATTCAAATAAGCTGGAGAACATTGAGTAACTTCATGGACCGAAGTTCTTATGGCTTGAGCTATTGAGTGAATATACTGGTCCCAAGCTCTGTGATCTGGATAAGTGTATGATCTAAGGGCTGTTACAATACTGCGGTTCACTCGCTCACTATGATTAGCTTGCGGATGGTATGCAGCATTATAAAAGATCTTCTGAACTTTGTATTTAGTTAGAAGGTTTTTAAAAGCCTTAGACACAAATTGAGGACCATTGTCACAAGAAACAATTTGTGGAACACCAAACAACAAAAAGACTTGCTCCTCCAAATATTTCACAATAGCAGGGACAGTGGCATTACGAAGAGGAAAAACTAGTGGAAATTTAGTAAAGTAGTCCACAACCACCAAACAATAGGTATAGCCATTGTAACTACGAGGATATGGTCCAATCAGATCCATGGATATCATCTGCCATGGGAAGTCAATGTTCCTAAAAGTACCCATTAATCCAGCTTGTGGCATAGTACTTGGCTTGCAAGTAGCACAAACTCTACATCTAGAAATATATTTCTTGATATAGTTGCGCATGCCAGGCCAATAATATAATTCTGCTATCCTACTAAATGTTTTATAAGAACCAAAATGACCAGATGTCACATTATCATGAAATGTACGAAGAATTTCATCCCGGTTTGCTGTTGGGACAACAATCTTCCAATCAGACATATTAGACAAAGCTTCCACTGAACTAACGACATGCTTATAAAGAATATTATTCTTTACTTTAAAATCAGGGTACTGATCAGGTGCTTGAGTAACCTTTTCTAACATTTTTTGATACCATGTATCCGGAACTAAAGTGGATAAGTCAAGAAGATTGACATCAAACGTTCGAGACAAAGCATCGGCTACTACAACACCATTTGCCTTACGATGGACGATATTATAATCAAAGGCTGACAACTTACAAATCCATCGAGACAAACGTTGGGATGGGTTACGCATAGAATGCATCCAGAGTAAAGAACTATGATCAGTAATAAGGGTACACTTACGACCTTCCAAATAGTAACGGAAAGCCTCCAAGCCGTGAATAATAGCAAGGAGTTCACGCTCGGTAGTGGAATAATTTTTCTGGGCCTTATTGAGCTTCTTACTAGTATATGCTATGGGGTGTTCAGAACCATCTTTCATCTGAAAGAGTACACCACCTGAGGCGGTATTTGAACAGTCAGTCATGAGGTAGAAATGTTCACTGAAATCAGGTGAAGTCATGACCGGAGCACTAGTAAGAGCTTCTTTAATACGATGAAAAGCATCGTCGGCTTCAGGAGTCCAGGTGATAGTCTGGCCCTTTTTCCTATTCTTAAGGAGGTCAGTAAGGGGTGATAATAAAGTAGAATAAGAAGGCACAAATCGACGATAGTAACCACACATGCCCAAGATCCTACGTAGTTGTGTAGTAGTTTTAGGAATGGGGAAGTCCTTAATAGCGGTTACTTTATCAGGGTCTGTTCTCAAACCTTGATGATCAACAACATATCCTAGAAATTTCAAATTAGGACGACAAAAATTACATTTCTCTAAATTAACAGTGAGATTAGCCTCTTTAAGGCGTGAAAATAATTTCTCCAATATTTCAATATGTGAAGAAAAATCAGGAGTAACAACTATGATGTCGTCTAAATAATAGAATACGAATGGTTCGAGTTGGGGACCAATAACCAAGTCCATTAAACGACACATTGTTTGCGGAGCTGAAACTAGACCGAAAGGCATTGTGACAAATTGAAATAACCCTTTACCACTGACAGCGAAAGCAGTATACTTCTTACTCTCTTCGCTTAACGGAATTTGTAAGAAAGCTTTGGATAAATCGATCGAAGAGATATATTTGGCATTCTGAAGTTTGCTCAGAATTATATCTATCCGAGGGATGGGATAAGCATCTCGATTAGTAGTGATACTATTAAGTTTGCGACCATCAAAGCATACTCGGAATGATCCATCCTTCTTCTTTGTCATCCATAACGGCGAACAAAATGACGACGTCGACTTTTCGATAATGTTTAAAGAGAGCATCGAATCAATTTCTTTACCTAAATCTGCTTGCCATGCCTGAGGTATGGGATATTGATATTGTCTAAACGGAGTTGAAGTGTTCACTTCGATAGTATGAGATATTAAATGTGTACGGCCTAATCTATCTTTGGAAGAGATAGAAGAAAATTTAGAGATAATATTCTCTAACTGGTTTTGTTCTAAGCTAGACAAACTAGAAAACTCACGAATGGCACTTACAGTTGCGACATTAAAGGAAGATATAAACAACGAAAAATCTGAGCAATTTAGTGTACTATTAAATGCATTCAAGAAATCCATGCCAAGAATTACAGAATTTTTAACTGAAGGTATAACATAAAATGTAACCATTTTCCGAATATTGGCAACTACGATTTCTGTGTCAAATTTACCTGTAATTGACTGGATAGCACCATCCGCAGTAGAGACTTGTAAAGAAGAAATAGGCATACCATTAATATCAGTATTTTCTAATAATTTCAGCGATTACGAACCTATTAGAGAAATGTTCGAGCCACTATCTAATAGAGCTAAACAAGATTGTCCTAAAATTTCAATTTCAAGATAAGGTCGGTTATCATTATGTTTCCTAACTAATAACGAATTTATATCAAAATCCAAAATCTCTGATTTATTTTCAAAATTATCTGGTATTAACATAGACATATTATTATTATTTACAAACGTACAACCTGGTATAGAATTTGGAACTGTTTCCTCGTCTTGATTATGCTTATTACTAAAATTCCAGTTTAAGACTGGAGGGGATAATCTACGATCAAGCGAACCGCACGAGTCAACTGAAGTGTTACTAACAATTACTTTTTCCCTGATTTCGGTTTGCGTGCTGGTCTCCGATTGGAAGTGTTTCTTCCTTCCTGAGAGGTGTTCGAGCTGCTGGCGGGTATTGGACCTGAAGCTTCGTCTACAGCTGCGGTCATGTTCCCTGATGGGGCTGCTGTTTGAGGAACGCTCAGGGTACGAGCCTCTGCATGCTCGTTTCCCGAACACTTAAAACAGTTACGTTTAAGCGTATTTTCTCTACCACAACCGTGGCAGAAAATCCGTGTTTGGGGTCTGGTACAATCCCGAAATGCGTGACCAACAACCTGACAATTCCAGCAAGACAAAGAATAAGTAGTCACAGACACATTCGGTGTATGGGGTCTAGATTGCCAAGAACGATTTCTCGAGGAGTAAGAGTTAAATCCAGCACCAGAATTAGGTGTTGTAGGAGGATGAAAAGACCAGGATAGAGTTTCCTCTAACCGTTTACACTTATCTGTCAGGTCTTCGATAGTGGCTATATCAACAAGTGCCAATTGGGCATGGTAAAAAGGTAGCAAACATTTTAAAATTATCTTAATTTTTGCATTATCTGTTAAAGGAGTATCTAAACGACTACACATACCCAACATAGTGTTAATAAACATAGTCACTGATTCTCCAGGTTTCTGCTTGCGGTTCTTGATCTCGTCTAAGAGATCAGTTTGGAAAGAATAAGGCAGAAAATCGGATTTTAGTTTCTGAGCCAAACCAGTCCAAGTGGTAAAGCTACCACGGTTGTTCATAAACCACGTAAAAGCATGGCCTGTAAATAATTCGGCAGAAGCCGAAAAAAGATCTTCCTCACTCACACCTCTCGAAACACGAAGACATTCTACCCTATCTAAAAATGAAATTACTTGGTCATAATGACCTTCACCAGAAAACGAAACTCCCCACTTATGTACCTGCACAGGCTTGGGATGTAACAAGGAATTAGAGGCTTGAACTGAAGAAACAGGAGTGGACGTGGCTAGAGGATTTACTCGAGAATCGAGTTCACCTTCTAGACTGAGAATCCTAATGGACATAGAGCGTTTGTAAAGTTGTTGCTCCTCATCTGAGCAACATAATAAGTGGACACGACCAGAGATATGAGCAAGACGTGAAATGTATCTAGAATACATGCTATCATGGACAGTCCCTCTAAAATTATTTATCTTTTGCGTAAGATCCTCTAGTGTCTCATTTATTCCCTGTTGTTGTTCCAGGAAAGGAATAGCTGCAGCTGAAATCTGACGGAAACTCCTATTTCCTTGCTCCTGTTTAAGAGCACCACGCAATAGACTGCGTTTTCTATCACATTTAGCGGCTTCTTCAACCTCTATTTCCCTTATCCTCAGCTCATAATCTAACTCCCTAACTAACAAATGTTCTGGCTGAAAGGTACACATGGTAGTAGGAAAAATTTAGTAACAATAAACCCAACCCAACAACGACAAACCGAACCCACCCCAACAACTAACGACCCAATTAACCGACAATCTACTAAGCGAGCTGCTCAACCAACGAGCTGCTAAACTAACGACCTAACAAACCGACAAACCAAATATAACCGAGATATATATTTGGGGTAGATATTTAAAATAATTTAAGTAAATGTTTAAACGAAAATGTATATAAAAAAATGAAAACTTTATAAATTATATATAGGTATGGTAAGCAAAAATTTAGCTAACTGTAGTATATTGTGGCTGAACCTAAATCAAAAGTAGTAATGTACCTAGATATCAAAAAAAAAAAATCATTCAAAATTTTTCAAAATAAATATCCAGGTATCACCAAACCGACCAGACCGAAATGTCAACCAATACACCTGTTCAAATATTATCCTATTCACGATTTACAATTATTATTTTAAATAAATTAAAATAGTACCAATACAGCAATATAAGTGCACTAGTGTATTTTCCAAATAACGTACAAAAGGAATCAAAAATGTATCTCTATATAATTACAAAATATACAACAATAGACCAGAAAGATACTTACTAGAAAAATTTACAATAAGCAACAAAATAAAGAAAGGTACTGTCTTACTGAAAGTCGGGCTCCACGTTGGCGAGCGCCAATTGTAACGTATGATTATTCTGTTTGAATGGGGTAGCTTAATAAATGACTAAAGTTTTACAGAAATAGGCTAGCTGGAAATTGAAGAGACTAAACAGTAGGGCTCAGGGAAGGATCAGGCCGTATTTGCACGCCCTAGTAAGACGGTACCTACTGAAATACTTGAATGATAAAGAAAATAAATTAATATAAGGAGTAATGACAAGAAGAGAACTATTGACCAAGAAGATATTCAGAAGTAGTGTTGAGCGCCAGGGAAGAATTGAATAAATTCTTCTCCACGTGACCTATATTGCTGTACCTAACTAATACTATTAATAGATACTATTAAAATGATAGGATAATAAAACATATAAGTATGTACAACCACATTTAATAAAAAAATACCTATAAACCCTATATACAATTTTATACACTAGCTAAATATCCGACGTACTATGGTAGTACACTCCTGTCGATAATGCAGGTTTTACAGTATGAAAAAACTAATATATGTAATGAATTTATTCTACTAAGGAAGTGATTTGATCTAAATATGCATGTACAAACTAATTATTACTGTAGAATACAAGATTGGCTGACAATCCCGTATCTGATCGGAAGTGACAACCTGACAATATCTGGTGAATGGAATAAATATTATTGAGTAGGAAATAAACCCTTCGATAGTGTGCACAGTATCGTCCCAGATAGTTTACAATCCTGAGATTATTTTAAATACCTGATACAATCATGAAAATGAAATATAAAATTCGTTGACAAAAAAAAATTATTGAATATTATAAAGATAATAGGGTTTAAGAAGGTGAATTTATATTATTATTAAGGTTATGTATTTGAGTTATTGAAAAAAAATTGAAAATTGAAAACTATTATTTAAAAGGATTGAAAATTCAAATTTTATTATAAAAACCTGGCGTTTCTACAAAAGTAGGCCTGTGGCTTCTCCAAAATCCTGGTGAGGTTGATGATGAGAGAGCCAGGTACGTATCCTCCGATCTTCCCAACCCTCGGGAGGTAAGGAACAGCAACACAGAGTATTGACGAGGAGGTACTTGCTAGTGTCGGTAGAACTCAGTGTCTATTCCAGAAACGAAAAAAAAAACATCCAAAACTCTTCCAATCCAAACCCAAAATAATACCAAAATGATTGTTTATTCCATAAATAAATGAAGCATCCAAATGTGACTTAAATTTTGTTATAGTCTCCCTCCAGTGGCTAAAAGAACAGAAAACCTTCTATTAGCTGGTTTTCCTTAAGTATCTAAGAAACAGGGCCTCTATAAAAAGGTGTTTCACCTTATCAGAACTTGACAGAGAAAAAAACTACGGAAAAAGTGAGGTTTGATGTATATGTTTTCATTGACATTACAAAACTGCACAGTTTCTGTACCAAAATGCCTATACTGCGATCTCGAACACCTGGCCACAAATAAAATTTGCAAAGAATTCGAAAGACAAAAAAAATAAATGAAGTAATGGTATTTCAAGATCTCACCTTTTTTGAAGCTGCTAAGCTGTTTCCCCCAATTAAGGAAAAGCCAGAGAATTCGAGAATGTTTGAAAGAAGAAGTAGGGATTTTCCTTCCTTACTATCCAGTTCACCCAGAGCATTCACTCAAGCTCTTCAAAAATCCCCATCCTCCACTTCCCATTTCCAGAGTCAAAGTCATGTGGTCCCAGTTAAAATGAAAAATAAAGTAATTCTTAAAGACATTAGTTATGACAAAGAGGCGCATAAAGCTTTATTAAATGAGGATCTAAGCAGAAACTTATCTAGATTACCGATTTTAAACAAATTAAATGATTCACAAAAGCATATGGGATCACAAGGCCCAAGTGTTGCACTCTCATTAACAAGCAATCCTGTACATTCTCAGGACAGTGTATCTTCAAAAAACGTTGATTTAACCTCTGATAATAATATGGATTTTGCAGGTTTTGATGAGTCACATAATACATCTAATTTTAGTAAAAGTAGTGTTGAATGAATTGTCATTTATTTCTTACAGATAATGTAATATATTATTTTTTATATTAAAAAGAAAAAATAATAATAATAGTAACAAATTGTATATATAGTTATGATATATAGGGCCAGTTGTTCGAACGCTTATCAACATTGATCACTATCAAATACTTAATTACTGTCACAACTATCAATGTCAACTTTGGTTGGGTTGCCGAAAACATAATTATTGATGACAATTATGAAATTAGTTAATCAATTATGTTAATAATTGTTATGCTAATTGACTAACTAATCTCATAATTATAATTAACTATGTTTTCAGCAACCCAACCAAAGTTGACATTGACAGTTGTGACAGTAATTAAATATTTGATAGTGATCAATGTTGATTAGCGTTCGAACAACCGGCCCTTAATATTTTACATTGGAATATTAATGGTTTCTTTAACAATAAGCAAGATCTAATGGTTTTTCTTAACGAATATGATGTTAATATCATTCTTCTAAATGAAACACATCTGAAATTTTCACAGCACTTGCATATTCCCAATTTTTACTGCTATAGGGATGATAGGATTGATGGATGGGGTGGAATAGCGGTACTTATTCATCAGTCTCTGGCAGCTGATAGGATAGACATTTCACATATTCACTTGCCTGAAAAATGGCAGGCTATCATTGTCAAATTTGAAAAATTTTGTATTATAGGATCGTATAAGACACCAGATGTTCGTTTTCGTAAGGAGATCTTTAGAGAATTGGTTCAAATGTGTGATAAACCGTTTTTCTTCATAGGTGACTTGAATTGCCAACATTCTTTATGGGGTTCATCATCTAACAATCCGAACGGCAATCGTCTTGCAGATCTTTTGGAGGAGGATAACTTGTGTTTTCTCAATACAGGTGAGGCGACAAGAATCTCACCGCCTGACTCAAACAGTGTCCCTGACGTAGCTGTCGTAGCTATAGCATCTCCAGGTTTGACTGTGGACTGCCTTTGGGAAGTTTTTCCAGAGATAGGAGCAAGTGATCACTTTCCTTTTGTAGTGTGTTATGGGCAGGATAGAAATAGTCCCCAAAGAAATGACCCTCTTCAAGATCGCAGTATCTTTAATCTGAAAAAAGCCAATTGGGAACAATTCAACCAGCTAAGGCCATTCAAATGAAGAGAAGAAGAAGAAGGATTAAATCAAAATACAAATTTAGTTGTGAATTATTTTCTTTAATTTTATATTGTTACTTTTTAATTTACATAATTTTTCCTTCTTACTATCGTTAATTTTATTTACGTACGCTTTTATTACCGAACTTGAAACATTAGAATATTTATTTATAAAAGTTCTGTGACCATTTGTACTACATTTTGGAGAGTTTCTTGTAACATTTTATTTTAATTTATATTTAACATTTTCAACACTCTCTTGTATATAATTTTGAAAATACCTTTTAAATATATCATTATACCTCAAGTTGCACCTAAATTTCACACTATCAGGTGCAGTGGCGGATCCAGAATTTTTTTTGGATGGGGTCATGGATCTTGAGGGTGATTTAATTACTTTTCTCTTATGCAAGGTCACTTAGTCTTACCACCCCTTTCTAGGATAAGTGGGATTTTCATTATTTTTTGGATCGGCCTATTTTTTTTGTTTGACGGCTCTTGGTTTTTTTAGCATTATTGAATTGATATTTATTTTCGTCTGGAGGGGGGGGGGTGGTCATGACCCCCGTGACAACCCCCTTGGACAGTCTTGGGTTAGCCTTCTTGTAAAAAGAAATTGCAGCTAAACACACTCTTATCGGGGTGAATGGAGGCAAAGTAATACGTACATTTTTTAGTTAATTTTGTTGCCATCCTAGGTATTTGCTCAGAATCAATTTTACCGAACCTATTTTATAAGACATTTTGTGTAAAAATACAAATTCAATACCAAGATTAGCTAATTAGTTATCCAAAAATTAACAAATTTAAATTTGTATGTTTACATTGAGAAAACGTAGTTATCAACTCCAACCGGCAGAGGCGTTAGTAGCACCGTGCTGCCAGTTTTCTGTCGGAGTTGGATGTAATTTGCTTTATCTTAATGATGGATAAAAATTCAAAGCCGTCATACGAAGTACTTTGTACTTCAGTAGGTACTACTACAAGTAGGCACTGTACTACAAGTAGGTACTGTAGGCATAGGCGTAACCAGGGGGTTTTGGGGTTATAACCCCCCCCCCCACATTGGGCTGTACTTTGAGCTTTATACGCTTAGCACCATACCCCTCAGAGACATTGCAGTAGTTGTAACTCCCCTTTCCAGTAGTTGTAACCCCACCCCTTAGGATCATCCTGTTTACGCCTATGACTGTAGGTAGGTGTAGGTATATCTTTTTTCCTATCAAAGTATTGATAATTTTTAGCGAGTCGAGTATGTTATATGGTACGAAAATCTGAACTCTCGTTCTTTGTTATTGGAGTGTACTTTTTCCGAAAGAGCCACCTATGTATGTCCGATATTGCTATTTCCCCTGTTCTAGAGATAAAATCTTCACTTACTGCAGGGTAGTCATTTCTGGTGTTGTTAACACCCACTTATACACAGGGTTAACGAATGGGTAACCACAGGTTCCTGAAGTCGATTTCAGCTATGACAACTTACTTTCGTAGGTACCAGTGGCGCATCTAGAATTTTCCTCTTGGGGGTGGGCTGGCTTGGGTACCCATTTTTTTGTATTGGTTGTATTATATTGTTTATATGCCTTGCAAGGGGTTTTAACCCCCAAAACCCCCCTCGGTGCGCCAGTGGTAGGTACGAAAGTTGATAATTTCCGAAATACAGAGTGTCAAAGTTAAACTTTTATTTTATTTATTGTTGAATATTTCCTGACAGGCATAGGATAACAGCACGAAATTTGGTAAGCGGGGGTCTTTTGGGACGAGAAATCTAAATTCGTCGCCAAGAATTGTGTATTACCCAGAGGGCGCCACATACGTCCTTCGCGCGCTCATTTAATACGTTTAATTTAGTACCCTTTCTACATAGTTTTTGAATTAAAAATTTTATTCGCCTATTATTTTTACTTAAAAAAGGACCATATTAATCTCGCTAAACTCAACCGTTTTCGATATAAACGCATTTTAAATCAGCGATGCAAAAATTTTTTTTTGCATATTATTGTAGTTACACCGAAAAATAAACTTAAAACTATAATAATTTACAAAAATGTATCGCAAATTCCTTCAAATGGAATTTACTTTGCAATGACATAAATATGAGAACTTGCACAATTATTATGGTTCGTTTATTTTTCGGGTGTAACTACAATGTTATTATGCAAAAAATTATGTTGCATCGCAGATTTAAAATGCGCTTATTTCGAAAACAGTTAAGTTTAGCGAGATGAATGTAGTACCTATATCTTTTTCTATAAATAAAAATATTAGAATAAAAGTTTTGATTCAAAAAGTATGTAGAGTGGGGGATAAAAAAATTGAACGTATTAAATGAGCGCTGAAAGACGTATGTGCAGTGTTGCCAATCGCATTTCTCTAGATTATCCGATAATCGCTAGAAAAAATATCCGATTTGTCACGAAAAGGTACGCAAGGTCAAAAATTATTCTGTTATTAAAATCAATGTTGCCAATGTTATTCTTTTAGTCCCCTTAACAACCATCAAATAACAAAATCCGTTGTTCGTACGCCAATCAGTTGATTGTAATCAATTATCATTATGATAATTACCATAATTGATTGATTAATTAATTATTAATTATCAATTAACGTAACAATTATTAAGATAATTGATTAATTAATCTAATCTTATAATTGTAATCAATTATGTTTTCAGCAACCCAATCAAAGTTGACATTGACAGTAATTAAATATTAAATATTTGATAATGATGAGTTGATTCCATTTCTGCTTAGCGTTCGAACAACCGCAACCGGCACTTTAATCTACTACTGGATTCTCTATTTCAAAGTTCAAAAATTTTCGTTTATAGATGAAAATCTTGTATCCTAGCTGATTATTACCTAATTCATGTATGTAAATACTATTTACTTACTATTATTATATTATTCGTATTTTGTATTATAGTAAGTGTTAAATTCTAAATAAATAAATATAAATATTTCGTTATTTGGATCGTTATATTAATTTATTAATATAACGCTACAGCTACATTAAAAGCATAGGCGCAAAATTTCTGGTCAATGCTTTTAAAATGCATTATTTTTTCGAGTCCTGAGACAGCTATAAGTATTATTTAAAAATTTAAACGCAGAATGAAAGATTACATTAATACCGAGGGCCGAAAGTCTCTGAAGACTTCTATAATTTTTATTCTAATATGTTACAGGGGTAAAAGGAAAAGAGAATATTGAGTGTGATTTTTAATTTCAAATATCTCATTCAAAAGAAACATTTTGTTTATTCTAAGGGACTTTCAGCCTTCGATAATAATGTAATCTTTCATTCTGCGTTCAAATTTTTCAAAAATATTGATTAGTTTTCTCAAGATTCGAAAAAAATGAATAAGTTTAAAGATTATTGGTCCGAAATTTTGCGCCTACGCTCTTTTAACAACTAAAGATTTATTACAACTAAAACAATAGAAATGTATTTGACAGTCTTGTAGTTATTAAGGTATCAAAGTTATTATCCATAATACCCGTGGTGCGTTCAACGTTAATGTCCGGCTAAATAATTTTTATAGGCAAAAAATTTGAAGGATTTTTAAGTTAATTAGTAGATATCTAGATATTACTAGTTTCAGATAAGTAGATTTTTCTACAGCCACTATTCCAAATGCATTTTTCTGCACCATTTTATGTTAACAAACTTAATATTTTCTCACAGAATAACTGACAGTAGTGTGCAGAAAAGTGACGTTTCTGTGCCGGAAAGTTTTTTCTGCATAGTACCATTACATTCATCAAAAAAATCATAAATATAATTGAGTAAAACATTAGCTTCTAATAACACAAAAACATACTGGGTGATTCATTAAAACTAAAGATCATGGACTATGCTAGACTTTCGTGACACACCCTGTATATTTAAATCTATGTTTATAAAGCGCCCATTTGAATTTAAAAGTTAACGGGTCACAGCATTTTTTAATAATTTTCTAAAATAAGTACACAAACAATTTTATTCCATAAGTAGTTTCCATACTTTCTAATTTCAAAATTTCACCCTGTATTATTGTTAATTATATTTCGTTAAAATTGGTTGTTAAGCAGCTTTTAAAAATATAAAAATATATAGGGTGTTCCAATAAAAATAAAACATATGGACTCTGCCAGGCTTGCGTCAATCACCCTGTAGATTTAAATTTATATTTAAAAAATGCACATTTATATATATTAAAATCGATTGGTCCCAGCGCTTTTTATAGTTCTTTAAAACAAGGACACAAATAATTTTATTCCGTAAGTGCCTTTCACACTGTATAACGGTTTTTGAAATTTGAATTGGATTAGTATGCCTTAAGTGGATGCACTTGTGCATTTAAATTCTAAACAAAAGAATCGGCACATGTCCCTTTTGTCAAAAGATGAAAAGTATCGGATGTCACCTGATGTCACTAACATTCATCAAGTATAGGCTCACAAACCATACATACTTATAGACGTTTCACGACCATGTTAATCTTTTGGATCGAATTAACGCCATCTCTTGATTGGAATGGGAACTAAATTGACAAATTTTAGTTACGTGGGAATTTTAAATTATAAATTTTGCGGGATTTTTGATGAAATTTCGCAGGAAATTAAAACAACAGAAAGACAATTCAATGTTTTACTGAAAACTTCAAATATTCCAATTTGTTTTGAAAATGCTAAACACTACTGCCATGTGTCACGTGAAAGCACTGATGTAATATTGAGTTGAATGAAAATTTTTGAAAGAATCTTGTAGGATGATTGTTTAGATAAATACCTTATAATCTTTTACAAACTTCCAAAAATATATAGGCCCGAAATGTTGATGACACACTTGTCTATTGGAATAAACTGTTTCAGGATCTATTATATTGTTTTTTTAAATGTGGAGAAACACAACACGGGATGATCAATCAATGTAAACTAAAAATTCTACTCATAAAAACGGAGAGGAGGTTAATACAATTGATTAAAATTGTAATTAAATCTAATTAAAAACGTAACACCACTATACACAATAAAATAATTAAGTCACAAACTGTAAAATAAAAAGTAAATAACAAAACAAATTAATTTAATTGTCAACTGTCAGTTGTTAAATATGACAAGAGAATTGACTGACAGCGACATCTCTGGATTGGAATGGTAATTAATTTGCTGTCTTGACCTTGACAATTTACGTGAAACGTCTATGAGTATGTATGGTTTGTGTATAGGCTATTTATAAAAATTTGTGTGGAACCAAGCAAAATTAATGTGTTGTTGGTGTTGGGAATATGTATATGGATGAGAAAGTTTTAGTCGATGGTAGATATATTGAAAAATATCCGCAAATATCCGATATATTTAAAGGTACGAAGAAGATACGACAACTCTCCAAAAATCGGATAATTATCCGCAGATTGGCAACACTGCGTATGTGGCGCTATCTGGGTAATACATCATTTTTGGTGGCGAATTTACATTTCTCGTCCCAAAAAACCCCTCGTGGTGTTATCCCATCTTCTTCTTCTTTAGGTGCCGTGTCTGTATTCAGACGTTGGCCGTCATCATGTTTACAATTTCCTGAAATCTCTCTCTATCGGCTGCTGCGCGAAATAATTCTTCTACTGTGCAGCCACACCATTGTCTAATATTACGCAGCCATGAAAGTTTCTTTCGACCAATCCATCTCTTTCCCTCCACTTGTCCTTGTATTATAAGGCGAAGCAGATGGTATTTAGGTCCTCTAATTATATGGCCGAAGTATTCTGTTTTTCTCCTCTTTATGATGCTTATGAGCAGACGTTCCGAATTCATCATTTGAAGAACACCTTCATTGGAAGTGTGCGAAACCCACGATATCTTTAGGATTCGTCGATGGCACCACAATTCGAATGCTTCTATTTTGTTTAGCATTGTGGTTTTTAACGTCCATGTCTCACAACCATACAATAGGATAGACCACACATAACATTTCAGCACCTTCTTTCGAATATTCATCGACAGGTTTCTATTACATAAAACTGGTTTCCAGGTCATAAAAGCCTTCCGTGATATTTCGATCCTAGTTATTATCTCTTCATCAGAGTCACAATTTACATTTAACCAGCTGCCAAGGTACTTGAAATGATTTACCCGTTCTAACTCCTCTCCATCAAGAGAAAGCTGACCTTGATCTATATTAATCTTTCCAACTGCCATCCACTTTGTTTTTGAAATGTTGATTTTAAGGCCTCTCCGATAGCTTGCTTCACTGACTAGATTTAGTAGTGTCTGAAGATCTTGTAAATTTTCAGCAAGAATGGCTGTATCGTCAGCGTATCTAATATTGTTGATTACTTCTCCGCCTAGCCTTACTCCCTCTTGTCTGTCATCCAAAGCCTCCCTAAAGATTTCTTCAGAGTACAGATTAAAAAGGGTGGGTGATAAAACACAACCTTGTCGTACTCCACGTTTTATCGGCAGTTTTTCAGTACGACTGTCTCCAATTTGGATAGAGGCTACTTGATTGTAATATAAGTATTTCAGCAGTCTTATATCGTAGTGGTCAAGTTCTGCTGCCTGCAGGCAATCGAAAAGTGTATCATGTTTTACTCGGTCGAATGCCTTCTCAAAGTCGATGAAACAAACATAAACGTTCTTTCGGAATTCACAACTTTTTTGTAATAGAACGCGCATACAAAATAGTGCTTCTCTAGTTCCTAGACCATTTCTAAATCCAAATTGCTTATTACCCATTCTAGTTTCGCACAGAAGGAATACTCGGTTTTGTATAATACGTAAAAGTATCTTAAGTGTGTGACTCATCAAACTGATTAGTCTAAAATCGCTGCATTTGGTGGGCCTGCTTTTCTTTGGTAATGTTATAAACAGTGACTCCAACCAATCATCTGGTATTTTTCCTTCGTTGTAAATTTTGTTAAAGAAAGTAGTCAAGTAGGTAATGTTTTCCTCGTCCAAAAGTTTAAGTAGCTCAACAGGGATTTGATCTGGTCCAGGTGCTTTATTGTTTTTGGCTTGTTGTATTGCTTTTATGACTTCTGACTTCAGTATACTGGGACCTCTGTCTAATTGGTTGTCACAGGTAGTATTTGGAGCATTTTCTCGAGAAGCATCGTCAAAAAGGTCACTGATGTGTCTCTCCCATTCTTTGCATTGTTGTTCGTGATCACAAATTTTTCCGTCTGCGGTTTTAAGTACGTGAGCATTTTTCTGTTTTCTAATTCCGGAGGTATATTTAAGTTTCTTATGGAGGTTGAAACTGTCATGCTTTTTTTGGAGGTCTTCTATTTCTTTACATGAATTCTCGAGCCAGGATTCTTTGGCCTGTTTAATTTTTCTTTTTACGAGTTTGTTAATTTCACGGTATTTGATAATATTTATATTTTTGTATTTTCGTCGAACTTCCATCAAGTCTAGAATTTCTTGGTTCATCCATTCATTTTTTGCCAACATTGTAGGTGTTTTTAAAGATTCCCTTACGTCCTCTAAAATCGAGTTTTGAATATCGTACCAACATTTGTTAATAGTTCTGTTTTCGTTTGGTATATTTGATATTCTGTGCATTTTACTATTTATCTGCTGTGCTATGTGTTCGCGCGTTTGGGTGTTTTTAAGGGGGTCGAGATATTATATCTTACTAGGCTTAGTTGGCTTTGTTAGTTTCTTTAATTTAATTTGTATTTTGGAGCAGAGTAAATTATGATTTGAGTTTATGTCGGCGCCGGGGTAAGTTCTTACATCTTTAATATTGTTCCGAAATCGATGGTTTATTAGGATGTAGTCTATTTGATTCCGTACTATTTTACCTTGATGTCCATCTTGAGGGGATTTCCACGTGTAGAGACGCCTTTCTGGAAGTTGAAACCAGTTATTTGTAATGACGAAGTCATTTTCTTGGCAGAATTCTATTAGACGCTCACCTTAGCCGAACTTTCCGGTGATGTTTTGTGTCATCTTTTGTCCAACTTTAGCGTTAAAGTCTCCCATAATTATTGTTGTTTCGTGTTTCTTTGTTGTTCTTAGCACTTCTTCTATTTGATGGTAGAATTCTTCCCTTTTCTACTCATCTGCATCTGTAGTGGGAGCATAAACTTGGATGATATTTATATTTACAGGTTTAGCATCATTTTAGCATTCAGCTGTATTAAAATTACTCTGTCTGACATTGGGATGAAGTTAGTCACATATTTACTAATATGCTGTGTCATAATTATTGCTACTCCGTTTCGATGCATATGGTCTTGATTTCCAGAAAAATAAACGGCGTATCCGTGTGCTATGAAATTCCCTGTATTTGGCCATCTTGTTTCACATACCCCATGATAGTAATGTTTAATCTGTCCATTTCAGAGAGTAGATTTCTCAGCTTACCGGCTTCATATAAAGTTGTTACATTCCATGTAGCTATTTTATCCCATGCCTATCAGGAATTATTCAAGAATAAATAAAAGTTTAACTTTGACACCCTGTATTTCGGTTCAACTTTCGTACTAAAGTAAGTTAGCTTAAATCGACCTACTTTAAGCTCAGGAATCTAAGGTTAAGCTATGGCCCATTCGTTACCAAACACCCTGTACATTTTGACTTGTAGTTAGGTCCATAGTACTTACTGTAATACTTGTAATAAATAATATAATTCTTTTATAAATTTTACCACTTCATGTGCCGAACGGTTTGTTTGAATCTTTATTAGCCCTTTTGTGGCTGCTTAACTAAACGCTGCTAAATCCAGAAATTCAGTTCGGACACTTTTTTTGTAAATATACCTAGTAAATAATCCATAAAGGAAGTACTGAAAATATGTCATTGGTTAGTTAAATTTCAGTTCGGTTTGAAAATATGCCCTTTAAGGATCACCCTAAGACTTCCGTGGAATTTAGAACAAACACCAAAGTAACAGTTAGTCCATTAAAATGTTATATTTTTTAGGCCGTACCTTGCATTTCTTAGAGGAGTCAATTTTATTTCTTTAATGTGTAGGGGGGATCAGTAGAAGCTTAAGTTTTTGGGGTTGTCATCCTTGTCCCCCGGTCGCCATCTTGGAAATGGGATGCAAAGTGGATTCGCGCTATATCTCGTAAACTACCAACCCTACGGAAAATCTAATTAAACATAGAATATAGCAAATTAAATTTTCCACAATTTTGTTTCTATTACTTTTTTCGTCAAGTGACCAACAAAAAAGATATAACCAAAAATATGTAAATTTTTTTTAACAAGTTTCCTTTTGGAGGTTATAACTTTTTTTCAGTTCATTTTAAAATAAAATAACATTATAGCAATTTTGTAGAGGGTTTTTCAGTGAACAATTTCCACTATAAAGTTGTTTAATTCTATTTATTTATATAGGTTTTACAGCGCTCCAAACTTGACCAGATTCTTCAACGCTCATAGGGATACAATAAAAACAAAAGTTACGCTTACTTTTCTATCTATATATATTTTTTATTCATACAATTTATTATGATTTTAACATTTCTATGCTATTATTAATCTGTTTTTGACCTTTCTTCCCACTATAAAACTTATAACTCTAAGCAGATATAGAAAAGGCCCAAGAAGTTGTTGAGGACAAACTCGCCGCTTCAGAAGAAGAATGACGCAACCGCAAAATTCTTAAGCATAGCAAAAAAACGATTTTTGATATCAAAATCATAAAGTATGATAAAAATTAGCCATTCACCACACCGTGGTCAGGATCTCGAGATATAAGCGTTTTTTGGAGTGTGCCGCTTGTATATGAAGTAACATAACTTTTTTCCTATTACATATTTTGACTTAAAATTTTCCAAAAAACTTTTTCATGAACTATATTTTATTTTTGTGTTGGTTAAAATTATAAACTAAAAGTTTGTCACTCAACTTTTTTAAGTAAACATGAAACTAACGAAATATGATGACAAAATGTTAATAAATTAACAACTCCTTTTTTAATGTGTTTAAACATTTTGGACAAATTTCATTGTTATCTACATACTTCAAAGATGACACAGTAAAATTTTTAAAAGGAAATATTTACAGAGACCAAAGATACAGCGAGGTAACTTTGAAAAATCATCAAAATTGATTTTTTGGCATTTTTGTATAAAATTTATTTTTTTAACATGTTCCACCAACTCTAGATAAAAATAAACTTCATATTCGGATTCAGCAACCTCGAAAACATAAAAATAGACCAAAATTGATCATCCACCTTAAATTTGATTTTCGTGGTTGGCATAACGGTTAATGCCGCTGGTCTAATATAGATAGAAAAGCATTATTTTTCTACGAGAATTTGAGAATCTGGTCAAGTTTGGAGCGCTGTAAAACCTAGATAATAAATAAAATTAAACAACTTTATAGTGAAAATTGTTTATTGAAAAATCCTCTACAAAATCGCTATGATGTTATTTTATTGTGAAATGAACGTAAAAAAAGTTATAACCCCCAACAGGAAATTTTCTCTTATTTTTGTTTATAACTTTTTTGTTGGTCACTTTACGATAAAAAGTAATAGCCATAAAATTGTAGAAAATTTAATTTGCTTCATTTTATGTGAAAATAAATTTTCTGTAGGGTAGCTAGTTTACGAGATACGGCGCGAAAGCCCTTTGCACCTCTTTTTCCAAGATGGCGGCCGAGGGACAAGGGCCTCAACCCCAAAAATTTGAACTTAAGCTTCTACTGAACCCCCCTACACATTAAAAAAATAAAATTGACTCCTCTAAGAAATGCACACTAAATGTAACATTTCAATGGACTAAGTATTTTCCCTCTGTAAATATTTCTTTATAAAAAGGACATCTTCTTCTTGATCTAATTTCATTATCCGGTGAGAAGTATGTAATGAAAGTGTGACTTGTGTGTCTTCGGAGACCCATGTCAAAGGATAAGATATTTTTGATACCTTTCGTATTTCTTTATATCCTTTCTTTCGGTATCTTTTGTTTCCTTTGCCTATTTTTGGATATAAAGTTATATAGTTATAGTTGGATATAAAGTTAGTTCTACCTAAATAATAGGTACATCGGGAAATTTTCTTGAAATAAAAAACATGTAATAAAAATAATGTTCTCTTATTAAATAATCAAATAAATATCGTTGTAAAAACTTATGTACAATTATATAAGTACAAATGTAATTTGGCAGCTTACATGAATAAAAATCTGGAATAGATTCAAAAATTTAGGAACTCAAAAGAATAATAAAAATTATAACTCAGTCATTATCATCTTTCTTTTTTCTAAGTTTACCTTCTCTTTGAATGGTTCTAGTAACCAAATCAACACATTCAGAGGTGGAAGGTTCACTTTCATCACTTTCATCGTTTACAATGGAAGACAAAGTCATTATATAAGAGCAAGCTATCCTTAAAACAGATAACTTTGATAGTTTTTGATTATGAGAAAAAGAAGGTATCGACCTCCTCAACGTATCAAACGCGGCACTAATTGTATGCACTCTAGTCCTTTCTCTAGCATTAGCTTCGATCCTCCTCTCTCGTGTCATGTTTTTGTAGTTTCGTTGCTCCCTGCGAGGCATCTCGGAAGATTTTCTACTGGTACCAGGAATGGAACTTTGCAAGGTAGGAAATAATTCGGATGATTGTAAGATTAACCTCTCTGTTTCTGCGGTAGAAAGACTCTGGATCTGAGGATGGATAGGAACACGTATGTCTTCGTTGTTAGGAACTTCCTCTCTCTTTTTTATTAATGGCACAGGTTCAGACTGTTGATAGAAGTTAACTGGGGAAGGTGGTCTAAAGTAAGGCGCAAACTTGGGTTCCACCTTTTCCTCCAATCGTCGCTGGCACTCAATTTTCGGTAACTGGAAGCTAATTGGTTCTTGTTTCTTAATATTAACCACAGTCTCATTTTTAACAGTAACTGGTTCCTCTACCTTCTTAGGAGAGGGACTCCAAGGTCTGAAGGGATGGCTATCATTTATCTCAGCTTTAACTTTGAGGCACATTCTCTTTTTTAAAGGCCCGGTAAATGTTTCCGGTGTCTTTCTTGGATCTATCCGTTTTCTCTTATTAGACAAAGATATTGCTGATACTTTGACTTCAACACTATCTTCTGAGCTGTCAGTAGGGGAGTGGATTTCGTGCTCCAAATAGTCTTCGCTCGAACAGAAGCCCATGTCTTCGGAAGGGACAGCCATTTTGAGATCTGTAACAAAGAAAAATTGATTAGTTAACTTATAGATATTATTTATTCGATTATTAAAAAGATCATGATAAATACAGCAACGGGACTAAAGAGTATAAACGTAGTAAAAAACAATAAATTATTAATTAACAGGTTGAACAAAAAGAATATTAACGGTATGTCCACAACCTGACAGATACTGTTAAGAAAAGGTTATTTACAAGAGATACCATAAATTTATGCTTATTTCTCCTTCCCTCTAATTTAATAAAAGTTGCCTTATTTCTTTACTATTTAGGAAAAACTTATTTATGGACATGTTTGACGTTTTAGAGGATAAATTGAGAAGGACACAACGTAAAATGGAGAGATAAATGCTTGGAATAAGCTTAAGAAACAGACTAAGAAACGAGAAAGGTCGTACACGAACCAAAGTGGAAACATTATCGAACGTCTTACAAAGCAAAAAAGGAGATGGAATACATGGAAAAATGTCTGGAGGAGGCATTGTTAACAATGGACAAATCACAAATCAGATCAGATTAATGATAATATTACATATCATTATGCAAAAACAAAGTTATTAACATTTATAAGTTACTGCAAAAATAAGGATTTTCTTTTGTAATTATCTTGGTAAATTATTTATGTATCTTAATTTAGAAATTCGCAAATTTAAAAACTTTCAAGATCTACAAGTTTTTTATCTGAACCATTTTTCCAATAATTGTTTAAAAAATTGTTTAAAAAACAAAGCAAACAAAAAAGCTGTCTTCAAGAATTTGTCATCAGCTATTCCTCATATAGGTACCTATTAGTATTAGAAGCTTCAAAATCCATTTTCAAAAAACGATTTTTGCAGCAGTTTTTTTTCTTTACTGGTCTATTATAGTGATGTAACGAATATTATATGTATGCACATTCGCATTTGCGAATATTCGCATATTTTTGCATATTCGCATTCGTATTAGCATTCGCGAAATTTGTGCTAATATTTGAGAATATGAATATTGGAAAAAAGAATGTGTGTGTACTTTGTACGCACGTAAGAAGATATTCTTCTATTATATAATAGGTAATTTAAACGAAGTAAATATACTTAACAGGTTATTTGTATTTTATTTAAAAATCAAACTAACTTTCTTATCTACCACTTTCAAAAAATTTTTATTAAAACAACCAAAAATAAAAAAATATATATAAATCGCCCAGGATTTGAACCCGCGTCATTCCAATCTCAGAGCTAACGCATTACCAACTAGTCCAGCGAGGTCCTTGTAATTGACATGTAAGTTTCGGATATAATTACACAACACGGCGACATATAGTGTAAAAATGTTATGCTTACATAATATTTTATTATTTTACTACAGAGAAACACAAATCCAAAAACACAAGAATTATAATAAATGCATAATACATTTCCTAAAAACACTAATATATTATTTTAATGACTTATTTGCACGGTTACAGATACATACATACCTATCTTGAAAGATTAGCAATGAACTAGATACTATCTGTGTACATACTGTTTGCGCAGGCGCGCAGATTTATGTACAATTTTACCCTCAATCGAATCGCGCCTAAAGAAGAATATCTTCAAAAAATAATTTGAAGATAACATTAGGTTAATCAAATCAAGATCTATCCACTTCTTATCATCTTTTTTTTATTAAGAAAAGGTAACTTAACCTCGTATAATCACATTATCAACCTTCACTTTATTTTATTATTTGGTATTATGTAAGCTTAAGATTCAGTTTGATTTACACTAAATATCAATTAACTTCTCATTATAAATTTAGAAAACATTACAAAAATAGAAATTTTTTTTAAACTGAATATTCGCATCCGCATTCGCGAATGTCGGTATGTAGCAAATATTCGCATTCGTATCCGCGAATGTTCAAAAAATGACATTCGATATCATACATCGCTAGTCTATTATCTCATCTTCCAATTTCAAATTTTATTGCTTTTCGATCTGAAGAACTACAAATAATCGGGAGTTATTACTGAAGCGACGATTCTGATTCTCCTAAATTAGTTTATTTTTCAAAACTGAATAGTAACCATTCGTGCCAGCCGCATCATATTCTAGTTCAATCGTGTTGCAACAAAATTGAAAGTGGTTATTCATTTTTAATTTACATGTTTACTCTGATTGGAGTACGAAGGGAACCATTCTCGTTGGAACTTAACCGCGCTGAGCAGACGGGACGTGAATTATAAATTGTAAAATTCCCTCATCTTCCTTAGTCTCAGCATCCGTTATGGCTTGCAAATTGTAGAAGCCTCGGAGGTGTAACCAGAGAAGGTTCCCATTGTTTTCAGTCTGGTGGGATGTAGAGTAATATTTTTGGTGTTGTTCTATGTGCTATTAGATTGAAAACTTAGTCTTAAGTTTATTTTTGTTAAATATGTATTCCTTTAATAACGATTGTTTTGTCAAAAAAAATACAAAACAATAACAAAAAATAGGCTGGTCTAGAAGTGAATTTAACGAAGCTTTGGAAGGGTAATGTGGAGTTCGAATTGGAGGAGAAACTATTAACAATATCAGATATTATGCAAGTGACACAGCGATCATGGCTGAAAGTATCGAAGTTCTTCAATTCCTTATAGATCGAGTCACTACAGAATGCTCCAATAACTATCAAAGACAAAGTTACTTGTGGTTGGTAAACAAGTCGTTGGGTTATTTATGCCTATCCCTTATCCCTATGCGGGGTCGGGTTCCCTAATTGCATTTCTCCACACAATTCTATATTGGGCCATATCAATGTTAATCCCCTTTACCAACATGTCCTGCCTTATCGTCTCCCTCCAGGTCTTCTTTGGTCTTCCTCTCCTACTCCTTCCAGGAATCTGCACTTAAGCTATTCTTCGTATTGGGTGATTAACGTCTCGACGTTGAACATGACCAAACCATCTTAACATATGCTCTCTCATTTTGGCATCAATTGGTGCCACACCTAGACTTTCCCCAGTATACTCATTTCTAATTTTATCCTTCTTTGTCACTCCACTCATCCATCTAAGCATTCTCATTTCCACCACATGAATTCGTTGTTCCTCTTTCTTTTTCACTGCCCAACATTCAGTTCCGTACATCATAGCCGGTCTTATGGCTGTTTTATAGAATTTTCCCTTCAGCTTCATTGGAACTTTTCTGTCACACAACACACCACTAGCTTCTTTCCACTTCATCCATCCAGCCCTAATTATACTGAATGCATCTCCATTTATTTCTCCATTACTCTGTAATACCGATCCTAGGTACTTAAAACTATTGCTTTTCACAATAATTTCACCATCCAAAGATACCATTTTATTTGTAGTAACTCCATCTTTAAATGAACATTCCAAATACATACTCTGTTTTTGTCCTACTAAGTTTTAAACCTTTTTCCTCCAGAGCTTGTCTCCACTGTTCCAGTTTTTGTTCTAAGTCTCTTTCACTATTTCCTGTTAACACTACATCATCAGCATACATTAGGCACCATGGAATGCTACCCTGTAGTTTCGCTGTTATCTGGTCCAAAATCAATGAGAATAAATAAGGACTAAGCACCGAGCCTTGGTGCACAGAATCTCTCGAGGAACTCTATCGTATGCTTTCTCAAGATCAATGAATACCATATGAGCGTTGGTCTCTTTATTCCTGTATTTTTCCATCAGTTGCCTTACAATGAAAATTGCATCTATATACAACTTGGCTGTACGTTGGCCCTATACAACTAATTGTTAAAAATAAGTCGATTATAAAAGTTAACCATTTTAAATATCTAGGATGTTGGATAAACCAGACACTGAATCCTGATGAAGAAATTAAAACTATAGAAATTGCAAGAGGAACATTTATGCAACTTAGATCTATACCGTGCAATTCTGAGCTGAACTTACAACTAAGAATCAAGTTCCTAAAATTTTATGTGTATCCTCTATTACCATGTATATATGGATGTGAAACCTGATCCATGAAGGCTAACATGATGAACAAATTAGAAGCCTTGGACATGTAGTCATATCCTAGAATAACCAAAATATCATGGATTCAACGCATTTCACACATATAAATCTTAAACAGAATAGGTAAAGGCGAAGGTGACTTAACGAAGATGATATAAATGAGAAAACTTGAATATCTAGAATCTAGGGCATATAATGAGAGGTATAATATATATAATCGATTATATACATCTGCGTCAGATTATAAAACTTAACAAGGAAAACCAAACAGCAGAGATCAAAAGACGAGTTAAGTTAGACTAGCATGAGCGGCATTTGGCAAACTAAGCTACATCCTTAAAAACAAAAGATATCCACAACATCTTAAGACCAAGGTATAAAATCAATGCGTACTCCCTGTTCTCACTTATGGTTCCCAAACGTGGACGTTTACAAATGCAAACATGGACAAAATCATAACGCAAAGAGCAATGGAAAGGCAAATGTTGCACATAAGACTAATGGATAAAAAAGAAACGAGTGGATAAGAGAGAAAACCAAAGTTAGGGATGTTAGACAAGAAGTTGCAAAATTGAAATGGAGATTTGCCGGACACAATATAAGACAAAAACAAGACAGATAGAGCAAAATTCTTATAAATTGGAGACCGTGGGAATATAAACGAAGCAGAGGAAGGTCCCAAATGAGATGGTAGATAGATAATAAGATTAGATAGATAATGAGAGGTAGCAGATACTAGATCCTGCAGTTAATACTTAAAGGAAAGACCCAAGGAAGAAGAGAAATTTGTAGGAAGAAATATTCATGACTCCCAAACCTTGGTCAATGGACTGGTTTATTAGCAGATGAATTATTGTTACATGCCGCGCAAGATCGAGAACTCTATCGGCAAATGGTCATGAAAGCAGTACTCAAAGAAGAAGTGAATTTGTGAAATTTACGGCTGGTCAATAACGTGTCAAAACAGAGCTTTCCAAGATGGATACCAATTAAGAAAAGAATCTGTTTTTGTAAGAAAAACAAGTTCCTGAAACTTATTCGTCCATGAATGAACAGCACCCGATTATGTATTGATATTCTTTGATAAACTGCCAACCCACATGTACCCGGTTCTCTACGTGAGTTTGCAAAGCCTTTCATCGTAACAACATTTGCTACATCAAAACATCCGCTAATAAACCATAATGCTACGCTTATTTATGTATTAGCATCTTGAATGAAATCTATTTTAGAAGTCTAGGTAAGTAAATACACGGCGCAAAGAGATGGTGTGTTTAAAAATAAATTTTAACTGTTTAATTTCATAAGAATCGTTTCAGATATACCGAATTACCGCTAAAAATATCATTTCTTCTCTTTGTAAATAAAATGCTAATGGAATTGATACCTTGATTATTAAAATAGGTATGAAGGAATTTAAAGTATTTAAACTAAGCGTGTGGCAGCAAACATACCAGGTATCTCAAAAAACGTGTTTTTTCGATAAATTTAGTTATACAGTGCAAAAGATCTTTCAAAATCAAATTTTTACAGATGAAAGTATGTACCGGGTGTCCCAATAAGAATGACTCTCGGCCATATTTCAGGAACCGTTTATAGTAGAGCTTTGAAATAAAAAATTTTATAACAAAAGTTGCCTCAGGAAAAGCCTGGAAATTATTTTCATAATTGTGGGTCCACCGCCAGAGGGCGTAATTGAATATCAAAAATTAAAAAATCAAAATTTTCCTAATGAAGAGGCATTGGAAATCCGGTCATCGTATTTTTCATATAATTCTGCGCATATTTGATTTCGCAAGTTTAGGTCTACCTTTGCAAATAAGAGGTGGGGGTGAGTGGAAACCTTGTTATGAAAAAATGGCTGTGAGTCCGGTTCTGTTAAATCAAATCTTGCAAATTTGGTCTTGTTGAAAACAGATCTTTTTCGTCAATGTAAGAGTTATGATTTCGAACCAACCTACTAAGTAATATGCCAGCTATAAGGCGTTATTTAATTTTTTTCAGAAATCTAGTTTTCTTTGGAAAATATTAAATACAAGTATGCATTTTTAAACCTACATTATAAAATTAGATGAAATTAGCAATGGAATAGCGAAAACCGCATGTCGATACCTTTTTTCTATCTCGAGATATCATACGAAACGTGTAATTTTAAAAACATAACTACTGTCACCGGTAAACGAAGTTAAGAAAAAGTAATGTGCTATGATAAAAACAAAGAAACATTTTCCAGATGTCAACGTATATAATAGGGCTTTTCAACGCTTCTCATTTGTTTCGAGCCTCGGTCATATCTCGTATACCTATTAATATTATCACGGATTATACGACATATGACAGAGGCTCGAAACAAATGAGAAGCGTTGAAAAGCCCTATTAATTAAAACAACAAAAAAATAAAAATAGCTATTTAGTGCTAGTGACGACATAAATGTTCAAATTTTTGCAAATCATTTTCGTTGCAAGAATTTACTCTTTCAGATTGAACAGCGGTCTCAATTTCTGCTCTTGAAATGCTTTCGTATTCTCTGGATAATGTTTTCTCGAGTAGTGTATTAGTATTGTAAATGCTTGCTTCAAAAATTATGGACAATAATTTGAATATTTAGGTCGTCACTAAGTATGTAGTTGTTTTTATTGCTCTGTTATATTTTATAGTGTTGTTTGTCTTTATATTGTTGTTTTAATTAATTATATTTTTATACGTTGACATCTGGAAAATATTTCTTTGTTTTTTCCATAGCACAGTAGTTTTCATTAACTTAGTTTACCGGTGACAGCAACAGTTATGTTTAAAATTTACACGTTTCTTAAGATATCTTGAGATAGAAAAAAGGTATCGACATGCGGTTTTCGCTATTCTATTGCTAATTTAATCTAACTTTATAATGTAGGATTAAAAAGGCATACTTGTATTTAATATTTTCCAAAGAAAGCTAGATTTCTGAAAAAAAATTAAATAACGCCTCCCAGCTCCCAGCTGACTTATTACTTAATAGGCTGGTTCGAAATTATAACTTTTACATTAACGAAAAAGATCTGTCTTCAACAAGACCCAGTTTGCAAAATTTGATTTAGCAGGACCTGATTTACAGCCCCTTTTTTCATAACAAGGTTCCCACTCACCCCCACCTCTTATTTGCAAAGGTAGACTTAAACTTGTGAGATCAAATATACGCAGAATTTTATGAAGAATACGATGATCGGATTTCCAGTACCCCTTCATTAGGAAAATTTTGTAAAATTTAGATTTTTTAATTTTTGATATTCAATTACGCCCTCTAGCGGTGGACCCACAATTATGAAAATATTTTCCGGGCTTTTCCTGAGGTAACTTTTGTTATAAAATTTTTTATTTCAAAGCTTTACTATAAACGTTTCCTGAGATATGGCCGAGAGCCATTCTTATTGGGACACCCGGTACATACATTAAAAAACTTGCAATTTTTTTTAAATTGCGGCTCAAATGGCTGCTCACTCGTTCAGTTTTTTGGTGTGTCCTCATTTCTTAGAAACGAATTATTTGAGAGCAAAGAATAAATGGTTTCATATTCTGTATCGAATTGGCGATGGTCATAAGTACTACATTTTTACAAAAAAAAAACAAAACGACAGACTTTTGAATTTTTTGACTCTTTTTTGCACTTTTTGAAAATGTACACTACTATTCCCTAACCAGTGAAAGCTAATAATCTAAGGAGGGTTTCGAAGAAAAAGGGGGGTTGCCTTCATAGGTTTAGCAGCAGCTTACAACGTAGATACTGCTATACAAAATCTATGTTACTCTTAATGATAACATCTAGTTTGGATCGCTCCTTCTTAATTACAGAGAGGAAGAAGAGGCCCAGGAAGAAGAGGCCCAGGAAGAAGAAAATGCTCCTGGCTGAAGAATGTAAGAGACTGGATTGGCATGGACACACATTCGATACTAAGAACAGCTCAATGTAGAGAGCAATTTGCTGTAGTTACAACCAACATTCAGTAATGGAGAAGGCACCTTAAGAAGAAGAAGAATTGAAATTGAAGAAATTGAAACGCCGAAACAAACGTAAAAAATGTAATTTCTATTTCACTAAATTGTGTGTTGGGTAAACATGGTAATTTGGTAAATTGATAAACAATACTGTTTGGCTATGATGATTCATAATGAAAAACGTGAACTTTTAATAGAGATTTAAGTAATAAACGTAAAAAAAAAACACAATTCATGCTCCCTAGATGGCATCATCAACCTATGGAAAAGTGTAAATTTATAAAATAACATGAATTTGTTGTTCACAAGATGTACAAAGCAGTTTCTGATAAAAATGAAAACAAAATGCATTATTCAAGAACAGATGGTTAGCAGTAAACTTTATCTGATATAAATTATCGTATTATCATCAATCGACCACTTGTATTGGCCATATGGAAACAGGATATTAGTTCGAATACGATTGTGACTGTTAATTTTACTGTTTGTATAATAATTGACAAATTATGTTCACATAATATATTGAATAGAGAAGCAAAAAAATATTAAAAAATCCGAAATTGAAACAGCAAATCTCATATTTATCATCAATAACAATAATTATAAATTTAGTTTAGGTAACACCTTTGCCATCATCAAGGAATCCTAGAACAATATGAATAGAAATTAACTTCTTATTTTGAGAAAGTCGTAAATACGTCTATAAAAATCCTAAGTACATATACAAGGTGTTTCATTAATAATTGTCCATTGAGTAACTGGAGAAACCTTATCACAATATACGAAGATTTAACCTAAAACACCTAAATAAAATGTGGTTCCTTACTGAGTTACAGGGTGTTTTATCTACAAATTTAAAAACTATTTTTGCTCAGCATTTTAAAACTACTCGACGTATCCTTTTCATACTTGGCAGAGAGTGCGACTAATAGACACTCTACTAAATTATGATAAACAAAAGATTCTGGCTACTACCAGAGGCGTACGACAGGGGATGGTGAATGGTTGACCCTTCTCAAATTCTACGCCACTGGAAGAAATACTATTTTAATGCCATTTTTAGATTCTACAATAATTTCTACGTAAATAATATGCTCTTCATTGGTAACGATAAAGTCATTAGTTTTCGATATATTTGAAGTTAAATATGAAACGGCACAGTTATTTTGATTAATTTATGATAATATGATTCATATGATTAAAATTTAAAAATTATTTGTACCCAGTACTTTAAAACTATTTGGCGTATCCTTATCATACGTGGCATAAAGTGTAGGTACTGCACACCCTACTAAATTAAGATAAATAAACGTTTCTACCTACTACCAGAGGCGTACGACAGGGGGTAGTGGCTGGTTGACCCTTCCCAAATTCTACGCCACTGACGAAATTGCTATTTTAGTGTAATTTTTTGATTTTGCAATAGTTTTTATTTAAATAATATACTCTTCATTCGTAACGATAAAATGATTAGTTTTCGAGATATCTGAAATTAAAAATGAAGCGACGCAATACACTGATCAGAATAACCGTGTCGTTTCATTTTTAACTTCAAATATCTCGAAAACTAATGACTTTATCGTTACGAATGAAGAGTATATTATTTTCATAGAAAGTATTGAAGAATCCAAAAATTGAACTAAAATAGCAATTTCGCCAATGGCGTAGAATTTGAAAAGGGTCAACCATTCACTTTCCCCCTTCGTACGCCTCTGATAATAGCCATAAACGTTTGTTTAACATAATTTATTAGCTTGTACAGTACCTATACTTCCTGCCAAGTATGAAAAGGATACGTCGAACAATTTTAAAATGCTGAGCAAAAATAGTTTTTAAATTTTTAGATAAAACACCCTGTAACTCAGTAAGGAACCACATTTTATATAGTGTTTTAGGTTAGATCTTCGTATTTTGTGCTAAGGTTTCTCCAGTTACTATATGGACAAGTATTAATGAAACACCCTGTATAAATTCATTATTTACTGGATGTAGTATTATTAGAAGAATATGTTTGTGAATAGATGATCAACGTAAAGGCGCAAAATTTCGGGCCAGTGCTTTTTAAATGCACTCATTTTTGAAAAAATTAAACATAATAAAAGATTATTACCGAGGGCCGAAAATCCCTGAAAACTTCTATGTTTATTTTAATAAGTTACAGTGGTGAAAAATAAGAGAAAATTGAGTGTCATTTTTAATATCAAATTAATATTTCATTCAAAAGAAACTTTTTGTTTATTCTAAGGGACTTTCGGGCCTCGGTAATAATGTAATCTTTCAATATGCGTTTAATTTTTCAAAAATGCTTATTAGTTTTCTCAGGATTTCAAATATTGATTCAATGATAAAAATATTAACACAGCGTAGATACACCCCTACATAGTAAAATTACCAACAAGGCACTGATCGTATCAGCGCCCTAGCTCCATCGAAAGGGGGACGCTTTAGTACATACCTGTATGTTAAAATTATTTCGAACCTTGTGATTTTACCAACAATTCACGGAAAAAAGAGCGCCACTCCACAGGACAATAAAAATGGGGTCTTCTTCTTCACGTGCCATCTCCGCGACGAAGGTTGGCAATCATCATGGCAATTCTAATTTTAGATGCTGCTGCTCTGAATAGTTCGGTTGATGTGCATCCGTAGAATCCGTACCATTCCCTCAAGTTACGCAACCATGAGATTCTTCTCCTTCCTATACTTCTCTTGCCCTGGATTTTCCCCTGTATAATCAATTGAAGTATGTTGTATCTCTCATTACGCATAACATGCCCCAGATACTGCAGCTTTCGTGTCTTGATGGTTTCCAATATTTCCAGTCTTTTGTTGACTCTTCTCATGACTTCGTTGTTTGTTATATGCTCGGTCCATGATATCTTCAGGATTCTTCTATACACCCACAGTTCAAATGCTTCCAACTTTTTAGTAGTCGACGCGTTAAGTGTCCATGCTTCTATCCCGTAAAGCAGGGTCGAGAAAATATAACACCTTGCCAGAACTCTCAAGTCTAATTTCAGTTCTCTTGCACAAAGTACCTTTCTCATTTTATTGAAGTTTGTTCTTGCTTTCTCTATTCGAACTTTGATTTCTTTGGAGTAATTGTTTGTGTGATTAATTATTGTGCCAAGATAGTTGTAGTTTTCAACTTGTTCTAAAGTTTTACCTTTAATTGTCAGGCTTTCATCATTATTTTGGGTTTTTGATATCCTCATAAATTTAGTTTTCTTGATGTTTATTGATAATCCATATTCTTCTCCATACTTAACTATCTTGTTCATTAGCTTTTGGAGGTCTTTAAGGTTGTCTGCTATTATAATAGTGTCGTCCGCATATCTAATGTTGTTAATTGGCGTTCCATTTACCTTTATTCCTGCTGTTTCTCCCTCAAGAGCTCTTTTCATAATTTCTTCAGAGTATGCATTGAAAATGGGGTACAGAGGTAAAATATAAATATTTATTATTAATATACAAAATATATGTTATAGTCTTCGAATGAATAAAAACCAAGTGTTCATAACAATATATTTCGTTATTTTGCCAGATATTGGGAGGCTATAAGCTATAAGTAATATTGTTGATGCCTTTATTACCTGCGACATTATTATTACACGTTTAGAGATCCACAGCTGTTCGAGAAACATAAATTCCTACTGGCAAATGATTCAACTTTTTACGATGCCGTATTTTAATCATAACTTCCATTTTTAACTACACTGTTTATTTTCCTGAAAAATATTCCGCCAACTGATTCTATTAAAAGCCTCCGTATTGAAAAGAAACTGGAAAGCTGAGAAATTCACGTGATTTTTTCAAATTCCACCAACTAAAAATAGTTACGACTTCTAATTATTTTTGGTTTATGCTAGTGTAGGTTGTTAAGGAATTCGAAAAAATGCTGTTAGCAACTTGTAAACATTGGAAGTGATTCATAGTGGTTGATTTTGCGAAAAATATTGTTTCCTTCCGTCAGAATTTTGTTACTGCGTTTTATTTTTACTTTTGTTTTGATTTATTCCGTCCAATTTGGTTAGAAAGAGTCGTATTTATGGTTCATTGAAAAATAAAATTACCCTGTTTTCAGTGTTTTCTATTTGTGTTTCATTAGCAGATGATCTAGTCATCATAGCAAAGACGAAGAGGACACTAATAGAAGCAGTTGAAAAGCTAGATAAGGAAGCCAAAGAGAATAGGGCTAGAGATAAGCCAGCACAAAACAAAATACATGACGATCGAGAAGGACGACACAACGATTCGGAAATATCTAATAACAAAAAACCATAAATTTGAAACTGTATCAACATTTAGTTATTTCGGAATAATAGGAAAACCCGGCAAAGAGAGAACAGAGGAAAGAATTCTGAAAGGCAAAAAACATTTGGAACGAATAGAAATCTGCTGAGAAGCAAGACTCTAACTAAGAGAACAAAGATAAACCTATACATATAACCCAAGTAGCACAATAAAAACATTTTAGTTTTATTTAAGGTTTATAAAGGTTTTATTGTGGTAACTAAGAAGATAATGGTTTTAAAGCTACCTTGTAGATATACTGACAGAAATTTAAAACTGTAAGCAATTGTCACTAGTTTTAAAGTATCTAATAAGCGTATCAAATAAGACTAATTAATCTTAATAGATAATTTGTCTTATTATAGTTTTAAAATTCTCAGTTCACTTTAAAACCAATCAATTTTATGAAAAACTTCCGGACTGTTTGGTTTTATTAGATTTTAGTTTGTTACCTTTTAGTTTTATTGTAGTTTCAAAGATTCTCCTAATATGACTATAAAACCTATTATTAAAACTACTTGATCTCGAGAATATTATGTCAGTAAAACATATGTCCTAAAACTATTTTTTTAGTTTTCTTTAAAGTTGCTTTCTTAAAAGCAATTAGTAGGCTATATTGAAACCAAACGCTCTTAACTGAATCAATTTGGTTATCGTAAAAACTAAACTATGCTTCTTGTTCGAAACAATAAAACTATATCATCCCCTCTTCTTTCATGTCCAAAAAGGTCGGCCATTTATTTTAGAGCGACACAGTGGTGTCAGTATAAAGAGGGAACCTCTATATACTGTGGTGGTGTAGTGTGTTGTAAAAAGTGGAAGTACAGTTAGTATGGAAGATATGTCGATTTTAGGTTATATTCACGTTAAAACCGAGTGGCATTATTGACAACAGCATTAAAACTAAACGGTTTTAATTCCAAGGCAACCTTGCTTTTATGTAGGATATATGCTCTTGGAAACGTATAAAATAAAACCATTTGATCTTAACAATTTTCTGTCGATAGACCAAACAGTTTTATTTGGATTTCGGCCATATTGCTTTCTGGAGATGCTGAAAGCCATGATAGATTACAGTATAAAGCTTGCATAAAAATTATACATAAGCGTCTTAAAGACATAAATTCGATTTATTTTAACATTAAAAAATTAAAATTGTAGATAAAATTATTTTTCTTTCAAATTAATATTTTTCGGATTTAAATTTTTTTATTTTTATTTTTTAATCGCCAAAAGTCGGAAGTTATTTGATATTTAGACCTATTTTTGTTAAATTTTGACATTATCAATAAAGTTGGGTGCGCAACTGTTTTTCTACCTATCAGACCGAAATAACCGAGTATGTACTTTTTATTATTTTATGGTTACAAATACCTACCTATCATAACACATGTAAAAATGTGTTGACCTATATGGAGTATATGGGTTTAAAGAATCATTTAATATGGTAAATTGTCATAAAAAGTCTCCATTTAAGAAACCTTTTTAAGTTTGCTATAAAACTGTCCGCATTAAAGTGTCTTTTAACATGGTTTTAAAGCACTTTTACAGCAGCTTTAAAACCAGTTGCTTAAGAAAAAACCAAGTTTTAAGGTTTTTATTTTTGGTTTTATTGGCCTCTTTCAGAGTGGGCCCTTTTATGATGAAAGCGGTTTTGTTGCAACCTTGGTTTACTTAAAAACCAAATGGTTTTAATTTTAGTTTTATTCTACAGTTTTAAAGCATCCTTAAAAGACTTAATAAACCCGTTCAGTGCTACTTGGGAAGACCTGTTGTTACATATAAACATATATGGGATAGAAACAATAACGATTAACAAGAAAGCGGAAGACAGTCTTCAGAAATTTGAAAGAACAATAATGAGAACGATACTGGGCCACAATGTACTAAGAGAGGGAGTAAGAAGAATGAAAACAAATGCCGAAATTGAAGAAGAATTAAAGGGAGAAAATACAGTTAATTACCTAAAATCTCTTCGCTTAGAATGGATAGGACTGTGGCGACACGCTTCAGTTACTATTTTGCTAATTTTAATTCTTAATAACTTTTTCAAAATGAAATAATACGTCCCATTTTAAAATTCACAAACCATATGCATAAAGGGCCTATTAAATTTTAAGGAACGAAATATATCAGTATTCAGATAAAATGCCTTATCAGCTTTTAAAACACCAGATGTTGATGGCCTGTTCAGTTTATGTATGGGAAACGCAAATTCCATAATAGATGGTGGTTTACGGAAACAATTAAATGAAATTACAATAAGTGTAAGACAACGAACAATAATATATTTATTTATTTTTGGTTAAAAAGGCGTACTTATATCTCGTAAGAGGGTTTGTTATTCTTTGCGGGACGAGGGTTTGTGTCAGACTGCCTGTGGACTGTGGATGAACTAAAAACATTAGTTTTTACATTTCTGTGATTTTTAAAGAAGTTGAAGACTGATTTATTGACATAAGGAGGCTGGCCCTTTATCGTCCCGTAATCTATTATGGAATTTGCGTTTCCCATACATAAACTGGACAGGCCATCAACGTCTGGTGTTTTAAAAGCTGAGAAGGCATTTTATCTGAATACTGATATATTTCGTTTCTTAAAATTTAACAGGCCCTTTACGCATATGCATTCATTTTGAAAAAGTTATTAAAAATTAAAATTAGCAAAATAGTAATTGAAGCGTGTCGCCACAGGACATAAATATACAGAGAAGCTCACACTCAGATATATTGAGAAGGATAACTAACGACACCGCTATGGCCCAGGTGTAGGGGAAGGCCGGGAAGAAGATGGATGGATGATGGAGAAGAAGATATAAGAGCAATGAATGTTAAAGATAGGAAAGTTCAGTGCAAGGACAGAAAGAAATGGAAAAGAGTCAGGACAGCGGCAAAGACACACAGCAAGCTATAAATGGCAGAGGATTAATCCACTTCACCCAAAAATAGGATTTTGAACGCCATGGCGTTAGGTATAATCGGCGTTATTATAATGTAATGCTTCATGAACGAATGAATGCTAATAATATAATATTAATGCGTTGTTTGGGAATTCGAAAAATTGTTGCTGTTAGCAACTTTGTAAACATCCATAGTGGTTGATTTTGCAAAAAATACTGTTTCCCTCCGTCAGAATTTTGTTAGTGCGTTTTATTTTTACTTTTGTTTTGATCTATTCCGTTCAATTAGGTTGGGCAGAGTCGTATTTATGGTTAATTGAAAAACTACCCTGTTTCTATTTGTCTTTCATTAACAGATATGCTGGAACATTCGCTCATAAAAGCATAATATTTGTTGATTGCATTAACTAGTTCTTTATTCTGTACGCAGTAATCAATCTATGTTTACAATTATTATTGTTAAAAAAAAGAACACATTTCGATTGAATATAGCAATTTAAATAGGTATAATTTTGGTCAGGATATAAATAATTACATTATTTGTTTTTAAATGATTAATTTGTTTTTGTTATACGCTGCTAACAATAATTCAGAAACGTAGAGTTAACAAAAAAAGGATAATGTTTCTCAATAAAAATGTCATATGTATTTCTTCTCAATAAGTTAAAAGTTCAATAGCTGTCAGTTAATAGTTTTTAAATTACACTTTATTTGGTATTGTGAGAGAGTTATATACGACCCTACGAGCTGCAAAGTGACCTAACCCACACAGGTATTTACCAAAACGCGTTTATTACATTAAAGTTATTCCTTTTGTAAAACATTGTAACATTTTCCATATCATAACTAACTCCTCGTTTTCGTTTTTCTGTGGGAAATGGGGGTCCATATTCTAACACTTTTTTGGGGATTCTTCTTTCGTCTTACGTGTCCGTACCATATTGTACCTATTGTTTTTTGATGCCATCTATGATAGTTCTTTTTATTTCCATTTGTTGTCTAACGTCATCGTTTCTTATGTGTTCTATAGTCTAGATCTTCTTGCTGACCTCCAAAAATCCATCTCAGTTAATTTATCTTCATACTTTTTGGTTAATTGCCAGACTTCAGCTCCATATTAACACTGGTTTTAATATTGTGTTGTAAATTCGATTTTTATTTTCTGTTCTTATATTTTTTGCAACAGTACCCAATTCAGGGCTCCTATCACCTGTTTTCCCTTTACTACCCTTTCTTTAATATTTTCTTCGTTTCGTCCTGTACTAAGTTAGTTAGTTTTTTAGTTAGTTTTATTCCCATCTATTTATATAGTCCAGAGAAATAAGATTTTTCTCGTGACACATCCCCCTCCAGGCCGAAACCAAATTTTTTGAGTAGTATGGACTATGGACATCTATATTAATAACCTATATGTTTCCTGCAGCCGATTTTGATGATATACATATTTATAAACAAATAAAGATCAAAAAAGGGTAAATTTTCGCTTTTTTCGTCTGTTACAAAAAGTGAAGCATTCTAAACAAATTTGAGAATAAGAAACTCATAAATCATATAAAAAAACTTCAATACGGCGTTCGCTAAATATGTCTGTCCTTATTTTTACTTAGAAAATTGCAAAATAAGTCATAAATTTTGAGATTTTATAAATGTTCATAACTTATGTAAATATTAAGTTAGAACATTCTTATTACACGGAATGCTGAGACTTCCTGTGCTTAAATTATATTTTAAATTTCAAAGCAATTGGTCAAATAGGTTAAAAGTTATTTAATTTGTTTATCCCAAATTCATTTTTTGCAACACTATAAGTCAGAAAATTATGAGGTTACAGTAATACTTCGGACAGTTTATGAAAGAAGAACATTTGTACTATTAACTTAATTTAAAAAAAAATGGCAAAAAGTAATTTTAAACAGTGTAATTATTTTGCAAAAACATGTCGATTTTTTGCTTACTTATAAACAATTAGAATAACTTTTTAACCGTTACCCGTAGAAAAATTATTTTTTTTATATTTAGAAAGACTGAATTTTTATACACATTTAGAAAGACAAACAATTGTCCAAGGACAATTAGGGACGAAGTTAGCCCCCCCCCCTTTTTAATTCACATGTTCTTGCAAAATAATTTTGCAATATTTAGAATTATTTTTTGTCATTTTTTTTTTAATTAAATTAATAGTGTAAATCTTCTTTCATAAACTATCCAAAGTATTACTGTATCATTTTCTGACTTATAGTGTTGCAAAAAAAAATTAATTTGGGATAAACAAATTAAATAACTTTTAAACTATTTGACCAATTGCTTTGAAATTTAGGGTATGAATGAAGCACCATAAGACTCAGCATTTCGTGTAATAAGAAGTAAATGTTCTAAGTTAATTTTTACATAAGCTATGAATATGTATTTATAAAAACTCAAAATTTATGATTTATTTTGCAATTTTCTAAGCAACCGATAAGGATAGACATATTCCGCTAACGCCATATTGAAGTTTTTTATGCGATTTATTACTCTCAAATTTGTTTAAAATGCTTAACTTTTTGGTAATAAACGAAAACAGCGAAAATTTACCGTTTTTTGATCTTCATTTGTTTATAACTATTGTATATCATCAAAATCGGCTGCAGGAAACATGGTTATTATTATAGATGTCCATACTACTCAAAAAATTTGGTTTCGGCCTGGAGGGGGTTGTGTCACCAACAGGATATTTTTTCCTTATTTCTCTGAACTAATATTCATTGCAGCTTGTAACTGTCTCCTGTTTCAGGTTTATGTTCTCCGTTTCTTCCCTTCCTACGCATAGGTATTGTGTTTTCTTGGTATTCTACTCTATTAGTTTGCTTGTCATATATAGTCAAGATCTTCCTTGCCCTGCAAGGATCTTCCAAATTACAATTTGGTTATCTGCATAATGCAGCGTGTAGAGGTAGAGTATCGTATCTCCTATCGGTAGTCCCATTTCATTGCACTTCTTCCATTGTCTAAGAGCTTCACATAAAAAGTTTAAATGCATTTTTATTGAAACCAATTAGCGTGTAGAGTATCGTATCTCCTATCGGTAGTCCCATTTCATTGCACTTCTTCCATTGTCTAAGAGCTTCACATAAAAAGTTTAAATGCATTTTTATTGAAACCAATTGGCTATTCAACACATCTTTAGGAATCCACCATCATAGGCAACAGCAAACATTGAAACACAATCAAAGTCTGTTCATTAACGTATTTAAGCATTAATAATTGTTTCTGAATTCATACTGAATATTAATTAATGAAACAGGCGGAAGCGGACCCAGTCAATTAGGCATACAATAAAAATATGGCGCTTGCAGTCAGTAACCAGTGATATGTAAATACCCAGAATAGATAAGAGCATTTTTCAAAGGTCAAACTTAAAAATGTTTAATATGGTGTTAACAAAAAGTGTTCGATGTTTTACAATGTAATTTTGAATTAATTCTGGTTGAACGTTAACAGTAATTAGAACTTCTATCAGATTCTGTATCAGAAGTCAAATCCGAGAATCTAATAAAAAAAATGGAAGGAAACTTCTATTGTTAGAACCAAGATGGTAATACCAACCTGAATTCCTGCCTTCTAAAATTTGCAAGATAAACGAAACATGAATAAAACAGACTAGGGGGAATCTAAGATTGCATTCCACAACCGGTCGATTCATCTAGGTAAAATTCCATCGAATCTTGAGAAAGAATAGCATTCTTTTTCGTTCCTAACTTCCATCGCTACACCTCTTTCAGGGACAGGGGACGCTTCAATGTCTTACTGGTTATTCATATCAAGCGATTCTCACCAACCACTCTTCTTTTCCGTTCTGTAATATGTTCAGTTTACTCTTTTATTCTTTTTAATGAGCAGGGATTATCGAGGGGTTTTATCCAAGAACATCTCTACTTGAACTCCATGATATCTTACAATCAACATCCCTTACCTCAACTGTCTAATGGGTTGAAATGGATCATTATGCCTGATTTATAGGACGATTTGTTAATGGATGCTCTAGTCTAGAAGGTGCAGAAAAGGACTTAATGATAGAAGGAAAATGAAATACAAAGTGTGGAACAACTCCCCTGGCAAATATTATGTTATATACGGAAAAAAAATACTTTCAGTGTAGTTGAGCCATATATAAGAAGAAGAATTTCAAACTGCCAGATGTCGCGAGAAGTGGCATCGACTATTAAAAGTCGAATAATTGACTTGAGACACTTATCAAGCAAGCGTAGAATGAGTCAATACCTTTCGTGTCCAGTGCAAACCTACGATTTGCCATCAGTGTTCTAAGCCGATTTGTATTTCATGCCTTCAAACATGGGGAAAGTCAGTGATTGCTGCAGACCACAATCTTGGTACTCTGCACCCGATACACTCTCAAACAAGTGAACCTGTTCACATTCTTCTTCTTAGGGTGCCTGTCCGTTCCGAACGTTGGCGATCATTCTGGCTATGATGACTTTGTTAGTTGCTATACGGAATAGTTGTGTTGAGGTCTTTCTATACCATGCTCTCAGGTTAGCAAGCCAGGATATTCTTCTTCATCCTGGGGCCCTTTTTCCTTCAATTTTACCTTGTAAAATGCACTGGAGTAGCTCGTATCTGTCTTGATTTCTCATTATATGCCCCAAGTACTGCAGATTACGGCCCTTCACGATGTTGGTTAAATCTGCGGTTGTGTTCATCCTCCGTAGTACTTCTTCATTGGTGACTTTGTCTGTCCATGGTATCTTCAGAATCCTTCTGTACAACCATAACTCAAAAGCTTGAAGTTTCGATAGAGTTTCCGCCTTCAATGTCCACGTTTCTACTCCGTATAGAAGAACACCAAAATAAGATTAGTACGTGCCTTAATTTTTCCCATACTTATTTAATTACGGATCCGAAACATGGACAATGAATTCGGACGACAGAAAAAGGATTGACGCCTTTGAAATGTGGTGCTGGAGAAGAATGCTTCGGATCTCATGGACGGAACACAGAACAAATCACTCAATCCTCCAAGAGCTTAATATTCAGACTCGACTTTCCTCTATTTGCCTCTCCACCGTCTTAAAATTTTTCGGCCATATTGCAAGAAGAAGTGATGATAATCTTGGGAGACTTATAATTTCGGGAAACGTTGAAGGGCGCAGAAGTAGAGGTCGCTCACCTACTCGATGGACGGATCAAGTACAGAAAGCCAGTGGAAAAACATTGTCTGAATCCATGAGGGAAGCTCAGGACAGAAGCCGATGGAAAGAGATAGTTGCTCGTATTATAGGGAATCACGACACTCATCAATGAGGAAACGACTGACGAGAGAGGAGAGAGATAAAAAACAAAAAAGTAAAAAATTCTTCTATCTCGGGGTGCCAAGTCTGTGGACACAATGGCCATTTTTATTTTTGAAGTTGCTGCTCTAAAGGCAGGGGCGCAAGACCAAAAGTAAGGCCACGGAAAAGGTGGGAAAATGAAGTGGTAGCGAACGCTACCTGGAAGTGGACGAAGATCAGTGCGGAACCGGCAAGGTTGGAGGAGCCTAAGGATCATTTGAGCTGTATCGTCATTGGAAAGATACTTTAGTTTAAAGCTAGATTTGTCCACGGGAGAACCAACAGACCATGAGTACAACCTAACTTTTGTTTGGCATAAAAGAAAAAACTAAAAAATTCTTCTACCTTGGACTGTGCAGTCTGTGGACTATGGACACATTTTTATTTCTGAAGTTGCTGCTCTAAAAAATAACTATGCTCAATGCTCAAAAATTCTGTCGTAAGAATACCTACCAGATTTGAAAGAGAAATACCTCGTTTATTGCATTAAACTGCAATAATAAGTCCTGTGGCCTCAACCAAGGACGACAGTTTCCTTATTGGTAGTTTTAGGATCTCTTCTGGTACAAACCTCAGTTGACCAATAAATTCCTGCCTCATTTTATGCAACATGCTTCATTCACCTTGCCTAGTTTATGTAGCTGTTTTCTTAAATAGCAATTTCAGTTACAGCATTATATCTGTTTTTTGTCAATATTAGGTACTTATAACTTTATATTAGTAATATTGTTTAATTTTTGTTTTGAATAAATTTTAGTAGAGTTATTGATTCTTTTGCAAGGTTCTAATACGATTGAAATTTGGTCAGAATATTTTCAGAAGAAATTTATTTTCTTACTGCACCTTGACGATCTATTTGTTCCTTTAAAAATCAGTTGCAGTTGCAGTATTCGATAATGGAGTATCTAGTATCTCAATATATGATACATGTCCCAAATACGATGTTTCTTAAATTCAAGAATTCTTGTTGACGTTATCAGTCATCAGTATCAGTTGACATATTATCAGCACTCGAAGATATTTATTTTGTAGATTATTTGCATTTGAATAATAATGATAGCCCCCTGCACATGTATGTATTTGAAGAGCAACAAAAAACTGAGAAAGTAAATACCAAGGTGTAGTTTGAGTAGTTGGACTCTAACAAGAACCGGTGCACAAAACATAGAAGCAGATATTGAACACATGAAGTGTTATTCATATTAAGGTTTCAATAACAACGAGATTTTTACACTGTTAATTAGGTATATGTATTATTAAAATTGTGATATTTTGGTTCTATGTCATTGTTATCTTATATATTCTATAGGTACATACATTTCAATTATGTAAAGAAGACACTTAAATACTGCTAAATAAATGTGATATTTGAAATCATTATACTATACATGCCAGCCATGAATGATGATATAGAAAAGAACTTCAAGAAAAAATCAAAAGAAGTTACACTATCAAAACTGATTTGAAGTATTTTTTATGCTAAAAATTCATGTAGATTTGTCAAAACTTGTGTGAGTACGTGTGACCATTTCTAGAAACGTTCTGGGGAGAAGATCGAGAGTCATGATCATGAGAGACCATCTAGAGGTGATGGTCGGACCATCACCACTAGATGGTCCGACCAAATTAAGAATTCAGCTGGAAACTCATTCTGCGAAGCTCTTAGAGCAGCTGAAGATAGAGACCAATGGTTAGGAATATTGGAAGAAATCACGATGCTCAGTAATGGGGAAACTACAAGAGAGAGATGCTGCATTGGGCGGGACACATAGGAAGAATGGAAGACAACCGTTGGACGTTGGACAAAGCGAATTCTCGAATGGCGACCAAGGACAAGTGGGCAAGCAAAAGAAGTAGAGGCAGATCTCAAACAAGATGGACTGATGACATCAAGCGAATGGATGCAAAAAACAGCAAACATATATGAATGGACTAAGGGGGGCTTACATACTAAAGGAAGCTTCCGACGAAGGATGGAATAGATGTTGTTGATAATGAGATGATGATGATGCATTGGATAGCAGAAGTGCAGAACAGAAGATGGAAATATCTGGAGGAGACCTATGTTCAACAATGGATAAATCAGGGCTGATTGATGATGATGATGCTGCAACAAATATCTAATGAGCTATTACCAGTGGTGTCATGGTGCGGGAACGCCGTTCCGGCACTGGTTAAGAAAAGAAAAAAAAATAAATAGAGAATTTAGGTTTTGTAAAGGGATAAATCGCCAGGAAAAGACGGGATAACTGTAGAAATGCTAAAAAATGGTGGGAAAACAACTAGAGAAGTTTTGTACACACTTATGAATAAAATATTAATGACAAAACAAATACCCAACACTTGGAACGAAGCAGTAACATTGTTACTATTTAAGAAAGGAGATAAAAAGGATCTAAAGAATTACAGACCCATAACTTTACTAAATGTGATGTACAAACTATTAACCAAAATATTAACAAACAGATTAACAACTAAATTAGATGGATACCAGGCAAGAGAACAAGCTGGATTTAGAAAGAGCTTCAGTACAAGTGGCCACCTTTTAACGATGAAGATATTAATCGAAAAAGCTAACGAATATCATATCCCGCTATACAATATTCAGTAAATACAAATATATTATATAATAAGGCAACAACAACTATTAAGCTAATGAAACAAACGGAGCCTATTAAAATAAACCGAGGAGTAAAACAAGGAGATACCATCTCGCCCAAGCTATTCAACCAAGCGCTAGAAGATGTGTTCAAACAACTGCACTGGGATGGTTTGGGTATAAACATAAACGGGCAATATCTGAATCACTTACGATATGCTGATGATATTGTATTAATAGCAGAAAGAAGTGAAGAATTACAAAGAATGATGGAAAAACTAGATAGAGAATCGACAAAGATAGGACTGAAGATGAATTACAGTAAAACAAAAACCATGACCAATCAACAAGAACAACTAGTAATTACAGTGGCACAAACAAGAATAGAACAAGTAAAAGAATATATAATATGTATATCTAGGACATATCACTAGATTAAATAAAGAAAATCAGACCGAAGAAATAAAGAGAATAATAAGATTGGCCTGGGCATCATTTGGAAAACTGTCATTCTAAAGAACAGAAAATACCCGCAATACCTAAAAACAAAAGTCTTCAATCAATGTATACTCCGTTTTAATATATGGCTCTCAGACCTGGACGTTTACAAAAGAGAATTATGGAAAAAATAGCAAAGACAGAAAGAGCCATGGAAAGACAAATGCTGAACATTAAATTATCAGACAAGAAAAGAAACGAATGGATCCGTAACAAAACAAAAGTGAAAGACGTCTCTACCCAAGTAGCAAAGCTTAAATGGAAGTTCGCCGGACATACCCTACGGCAGAAGGATAAAAGATGGACTAAGACGATACATTGGAGACCATGGAACCACAAACGAAAAAGGGAAGGCCACAGATGCGATGGTCAGATGACCTGAAGAAACACACTGGATCAAAATGGATGCAAATTACCCAAGATAGAGAGGCATGGAAGAAGGAAGGGGAGGCCTATATCCAATGATGGATGTTTAGGGCTGATTAGATAGACAGATAGAAACAAAAATTAGCAGTGCGTTTCGCTTCCGGTACTGCGTTCCGGCACTGCTAATTTTGCCATGACACCACTGGCTATTACAGCTTAGAGCTCAGAAAAACCAGAGGCAAAAACTACATTCTCTACAGTTTAATGCTTTTTTTAAAGCCATATACGGAGGCAAAAATTTCAAATAAAAAATTATGAGTCCTATTTCTTACAAGACTTTTCATACACTTTCGTTAAATTGTTACACATTTGACAAGCCCTAATATTATAGCAACTAACTTGTTTGTAACTTAGTAACTTTACTACAAGTTTGGAGTCAAAATTTTAAATAAGGAAAAAAATGTAGATACTAACCGTTGATAGACAAATCAAAACAATCACCATTCGTCATAATCCCATAAAACTAAATGATGATATATCACAGCACATAAAATGTCACAAAAAACTGAAAATTTACAATTGAATCAAAAAGCGCGTGTGTTTTGAACTACTGCGAAAAGTCGTACAACCAACTCGTAGTAGATTTAATGAACAACTGACGGCAAACAAGAGGACGTGCTTTCTGTTCTGGTCGCTGCAGTGAATGTTTTCAGTTGTGCGGCCCCAAATAGGAGGAAGGGGGGTGTGGGCGCACTCTTTGGCGCCAGCTGTCTGGCCAAGCTGACTTGTTAAGTGTGAGAAGTAACAGGGCAGAGGGCCCGCTGCTTTGGAATTTACAGATACGGACTAAGTGTCTGTTTTGATAGAAATAACGAAACAGGTGTTTCGACCGTGAGATTAAATAAATTCTTAATTTATCAAAATATCTCTACAGCTTCCGTTATCAATGCGGAAGTTCTGCCTGCCGGTATCCTAAGCTTTAAGTGAATATTTTGTCACCTTACCGTATCATCATTATTATTTGTTATTTAAAAGGTAATATTTTGCAATCTATTGAGTATCATACACATAATCGTTCCTATTCTACCGTCAAGGTGCGTCCCGATATGCTGCAAATGCCGTATCGAACCTTTAATGTCTGGACCCACCTTTAGGTGTCGAGGAAGATACTGCTAACCCTTAATGAATTCTCTCCATTCTTTCCTTTTCTTCGCCATTTGTGTTGCTTCTTGCTAAGATTTGCTATTATTTTGTATCATCATCATTCTCTTTGCCTTATCCCTATGCGGGGTCGGCTTCCCTAATTGCATTTCTCCATACAATTCTATCTTGGGTCATATCAATATTAATCCCCTTTACCAACATGTCCTGCCTAATCGTCTCCCCCCACGTCTTCTTTGGTCTTCCTCTCCTACTCCTTCCAGGAATCTGCACTTCAGCAATTCTTCGTATTGGGTGATTTGCATCTCGACGTTGAACATGACCAAACCATCTCAACCTATGCTCTCTCATTTTGGCATCAATTGGTGCTACACCTAGACTTCTACTAATATACTTATTTTTAATTTTATCCTTTTTTGTCACTCCACTCATCCATCTAAGCATTCTCATTTCCGCCACATGCATTCGTTGTCCCTCCTTCTTTTTCACTGCCCAACATTCAGTTCCGTACATCATAGCCGGTTTTATGGCTGTTTTATATAATTTTCCCTTCAACTTCATTGGAATTTTCCTGTCACACAGCACACCACTCGCTTCCTTCCACTTCATCCATCCAGCCCTAATTCTACTGCATGCTTCTCCTCTATTTCTCCATTACTCTGTAATACCGATCCCAGGTACTTAAAACTATTGCTTTTTACAATCAGTTCACCATCCAAAGATATCATTTTATTTGTAGTAACTCCATCTTTAAATGAACATTGCAAATACTCTGTCTTTGTCCTACTAAGTTTTAAACCTTTTTCCTCCAGAGCTTGTCCCCATTGTTCCAGTTTTTTTTTTCTAAGTCTCTTTCACTATTTCCTACTAACACGGCATCATCAGCATACATTAAGCACCATGGAATGTTACACTGTAGTTTCGCTGTTATCTGGTCCAAAACTAACGAGAATAAATACGGACTAAGTACCGAGCCTTGGTGCAATCCTACTTTCACATGAAATTTATCAGTCTCTCCCACACCTGCCCTAACACTAGTCGTTACTCCCTCATACATATCCCTCCCAATCTTTACATATTCACCAGGGACTCCTTTCTTATTGATACAGAATCTCTCGAGTTACTCTATCATATGCTTTCTCAAGATCAATGAATACCATATGAGCGTTTGTTTCTTTACTCCTGTATTTTTCCATCAACTGCTTTATAATGAAAATTGCACCTGTAGTTGATCTTATTGTTGATCTGATTTGCCCTTATTTTGTAATATATCTTATATGTCGCTGATCCACTCTTTTATTGGCACTCTTCTGTTTTTTCCTATTGGTTTAGCTTCCCACACTCTTTTCACTCGCCTGTTACTGTCCATTCGCCATATATGACCGAACCATTCTAATTTTTCTCCTTTATCGTTTCAAGTAGCAGTTTGATTTTAAGTCTGTTTCTTATTTCTTAATTTCCGAGTCTGTCTGTCCTTCTCACCCCTATTGTTCTTCTGAGGTATTTAATCTCTGCCGCGTCTATCCTACTCTGGTGTCTTCTGTTTAAGATCCAGTTTTATGTTCCGTATGTCAATGTTGGCTTATATTATTATATTGTTTGATATATTGTCATCTTCGTTTTCCTTGAAATTTCTTTGTTGTTAAGGAATCCTCTATTTAGAGTCTGGTATACTTTTCCTGTACTCTCTAGTCTGTCATTGAGATCATCCTCGAAGTGTCATCTGTCTTGCATTTTTCCTATATATTTCAACATCTCTGGACTAACTTCGTCGCTTCCAGGAGCCTTTCCAGTCTTTATCTTTCCTATTGCTTCCTCTAGTTCTTCTTTCTATATAGCTTCTGTTTCCTCCGTATTTTTTCTGGTCCGTCAATTCCGTTGGTTTCATTTTCCTTTGGTTTCACTTGCTCTCCTTTCTAAAGTTGTCCGAAATTTTCTCTCCATCTTTCCATTATATCTTTGTTATCGGTTAATATTGTTCCGTTTTTAGTCATTATTTGTTTTAGTTTTATAATGTTCCGTTTTTAGTCATTATTTGTTTTTTCTTCGTAGGGTTTTCAGTGTTCTGTAAAATATTTTTCCACCTACCTCTACCGAAAGTATACTTTTCCTGACCTGATTGTAGGGAGCAAAGTCGTACTTTTTCTCCCTAGGGAGGGAAAGTACTTTTCCTCCCTAGGGAGGAAAAGTAAATGTAACGTCATGGTATGTCATTGATGAAATAACTTATTGACACCCTATACAATATTCTATTATCTATTACATAAGTATCTATACATTTTACCGTTTATTTATAGAGCACCCCAATTTAACTTATATTTGACAGTTGACAGTTATACTGTACCTACTTGTTAGTTTTAGTGCTCTAATAAATTTTGTCAGTTAGTTACATAAATAAATTATTTAAAAATGAAAAAATTACTTGATATTTGAGGAAGGTGGAAAAATCATATGTCTAACATGGGAATAAAGTGTCTTTTCCTCCCTGGAATGATTCGAAACTTCATTCTCGGGAGGAAAAGTAGCACTTTCCTCCCTTGTTATACAAACAGCTATTACATTTTATTTACTGTTTTCTTCCATTTTTTCTCCGAACTTTTCCCAGCTTTTCTTTTTCTCATTTTAACTATTTCTTTGACTTTTGTTCTCTGTATTTTGTATCTTTCATATTTTGGTTGAGTTTTGTCTTCTAAGTATTCTTTCCACAATTTCTTCTTTTCTTTAATTTCTATTTTTACTTCCTCATTCCACCATGGAGTCCGTTTCACTTTCCTATTGTTTCTTGTTGTCTCACATACTTACTAGTTTTGCTGCATTTTTCGTAGCATTTCTTCTTCCCATTCTTCTTTTATTATATCTGTCATTTCTCCTTCTTTGCCGATTTCCTTCTCTAATACCTCTTGATATCTGATTTTTGTTGATTCTTCTCTTAGGTTCTGTATTTTATGATTTCCTTGTTGTTCATATTATTATCTTCTATGCTTTTTATTTTATTTTCTTTGCTGTTGAATGGTCAAGATGACATTGGTTATAAGTATCAAAAATAAACAAAATAACGACAATGACTAAAGACAAGAAGAATTTTACCCACTGGTAAAATCAAAGTACAATTATTATAAAGTCATATAGGAAATAGATATACAGTTTATAACTACTAACTAATTAGTTTACAATTTTACTCTAAATGGCCAGTCCAGTGGTTTGAATCTCTTTAACTTACGTTGTTCTTGGGAATTGTCTAGGTCCAGGAGGTTAATAAGTGATTTTGTGACTGATTGTCTAGGTTAATAACTGATTTTCGTGATCTTCCAGCTTGGTAATGTATGCAATGCTACATTTTTTGATGACTTCCTTAACCATATATTTATTTTAAGGTCACAATAAATAATTATTCTGTTGTGAATGTACCACGGTGCATTGGTGATAGTTCAGCTGAATTTTTTTTGGAAGCATTGAATGATTTCGATGTTGGAGTGACTGTTTGTTCAGTGTTCCCCATAGTTCCAACCCATATGTCCAGATGGGCATAGGTATTGCCTTATACAGCAGCAATTTGATATCCAGGGATAACCTTGATAAGCGACCTATTATCCTACACATATTCCTGAATTGGAGCCCTAGTCGCTTTCTCTTGGTCCAAATATGTTTCATCCATGTGAGACTTCTGTCCAATTGAATACCAAAATATTTACCTCGTTGGCTGAAGGAATTGATGATTATTTAAAATTAGAGGAGGGCAGGTTCCTCTTCGTATTGTAAATGTAACATAAATAGATTTTTCTTCGTTGACTTTAATTTTCCATTCCAAAAAACCAATCCTGTAATCTGTTTAGATGCGCTTGAAGGAGATGAGAGGCATTAAAAAAGTCAGCATGTGAGGCTAGAATTGCAGAATCGTCGGCAAATGATCCTAGATCATTTCTTTTGTAGGTGGTCTCTCCTCTAGTGGTTACTGAAGAGTTGTAGATAAATCTACATCTAAGTCGGTTCTGATAAATGACAAAACAGGTGTTTCGCTCACGAGATTAAATAAATTCTTAATTTATCAAAAAGATCTCTACAGCTTCCGTTATTGACGCGGAAGTTCCGCTATGCTAAGCTATAAGTGAATATTTTGTCATCTTATCTTATCATCGATATAGATAACAGTTTAGTAGGAAAACATCCGATTATTATTTAACTGTTATAATTAGACAAATATTGTTTGTATTTATTAAATATCGTGTTTTTATAGCATTGGCCAAAGTTGATTGTAAATAATGACAATTACATTTTTAAACGCTTTTCTTTAGTTCAATCGTTCAATTTTAGTTCAATCAAATTTTTAGACGTTAATTTGACTGCCTTTTCTTCAATGCAAATGAATGAAAATTTGCAGACATATGCATTATTTTAATGGAAAATGCTTAAATTCTCCTCTTTTTTACAATAAAGAAACTTGAACCTTGTATATGAACTATACTATACATATAATTTCACACGTAATTACTTTTTTACGTTAACTGTTTACGTTATGTTTCATAAATAAACAATAAAGTTTCAAATTTTTTGCCGATTCTGGCTACTTTTCATCATCATTCTTTTTGCCTTATCTCTATGCGGGGTCGGCTTCCCTAATTGCATTTCTCCATACAATTCTATCTTGGGTCATATCAATATTAATCCCCTTTACCAACATGTCCTGCTTAATCGTCTTCCCCCACATCTTCTTTGGTCTTCCTCTCCTACTCCTTCCAGGAATCTGCACTTCAGCAATTCTTCGTATTGGGTGATTAGCGTCTCGACTCTCGACGTTGAACATTACCAAACCAACTCAAGCTATGCTCTCTCATTTTGGCATCAATTGGTGCCACACCTAGACTTCCCCTAATATACTCATTTCTAATTTTATCCTTCTTTGTCACTCCACTCATCCATCTAAGCATTCTCATTTCCGCCACATGCATTCGTTGTTCCTCTTTCTTTTTCACTGCCCAACATTCAGTTCCGTACATCATAGCCCGTCTTATGGCTGTTTTATAGAATTTTCTATTCAGCTTCATTGGAATTTTTCTGTCACACAACACACCACTCGCTTCTTTCCACTTCATCCATCCAGCCCTAATTCTACTGCATGCATCTCCATCTATTTCTCCATTATTCTGTAATACCGATCCTAGGTATTTAAAACTATTGCTTTTCACAATCATTTCACCATCCAAAGATACGATTTTATTTGTAGTAACTCCATCTTTAAATGAACATTCCAAATAATCTGTTTTTGTCCTACTAAGTTTTAAACCTTGTTTCTCCAGAGCTTGTCTCCACTGTTCCAGTTTTTGTTCTAAGTCTCTTTCACTATTTCCTACTAACACTACATCATCAGCATACATTAGGCACCATGGAATGCTACCCTGTAGTTTCGCTGTTATCTGGTCCAAAACTAATGAGAATAAATAAGGACTAAGCACCGAGCCTTGGTGCAATCCTACTTTCACCTGAAATTTATCAGTCTCTTGCACACCTGTCCTAACACTAGTCGTTACTCCCTCATACGTATCTCTCACAATCATATTCGCCAGGTCTTATTGAGTGCCCACCACAGAATTTCTCGAGGAACTCTATCATATGCTTTCTCAAGATCAATGAATACCATATGAGCGTTGGTCTCTTTATTCCTGTATTTTTCCATCAGTTGCCTTACAATGAAAATTGCATCTGTTGTTGATCTGCCCTGCATAAAGCCAAATTGATTTATTATCGGATATTTCGGTTTCTTCACGTATCCGTCTATCAATTACTCTCTCCCATATTTTCATGGTGTGGCTAAGTAGTTTTATAGCCCTGTAGTTTGTACATTGTTGTATGTCTCCCTTGTTTTTGTAGACAGGTACTAATATACTGCTTCTCCATGTCTCCATTCGTCTGGTATTTGTCCAACTTCCATAATTCTATATGAATATGAATACTATGTACAACGTTAAAAATGATATTAGTCGAAATAACATTTTTATAATAAACAGGCAAATATTGCTTATTATGATATACACTCCAGTCGTGATATATTTTTTTTAATATTGGCACATTACATAAGTGCAATATGTTGGTTTGAATCCGGTTCTGTCTGGAATTCGTTGGGCGACGTTAGTTAGCGATGCAGGTGGACCGCTTTTTCATCAAAAGTTTTCGGTGGAAGGTTACACAGGTACCTGGTAGGGGGTATTTGGCTTTTTAACGCCACTTGTAATATCACGCTTCGACAGGTACCCATTGGCAGACGGGCTAATTGTTGTTATCGGGTCGGGGAAGCTGCAATAAAACCTAAAAGGCGTGTTATTATTTTAAACTGTAATAATCATGAGGCGGATGAGAATGCTAGTGTTCTTTTGTAAATGGGTCGCCGCTCGTTTGATATAAACACCTTATAGGAATTCGGTAGGGTTCGAAGTTCAGGTATCTGAAAATAATAATTTATTTGATTAGTTAAAACCAAACTTATGTTGATCTTAATTCTAGAATCTAGAACAGTGCCGTTTTATCCATTGGGCGCTTGGGGCGGGCGCCCAGATTCCCTTATAATAACAAATTAAAGTCCGCTAAATAATCGAGGACCATATTTTTTTAAATAAAGAAAAAGACTACGAAATAACTGCGATTTCGATACGGTCTGTCTGATTTTAAGACTGATAAATAAGAACTGTGACAACTTTTAAACCAAAGAGCGATTCCTTAAGGCTTAAAAAATTGTAAAAAAATGTATGAAGCTGGACCTGGAGACAAATAGACAAAGCTTATAATAGAAGATTAAATGAAAGCAACTCTTACAGAGTAAAACCTAATGGAGGCAAAGAGAAGTGTTAAAGCTGTTTATTGTTACCCGTGCAAAATATTTTCAATTGAAAAAAATAGTTGAACTGATTTTGGATATATTTTACCCACTGGAAATATTTGAATAGTTTACTCAAATCTCACGAAGAAAGTAAATTTCATCTGAACTCTATGGTTACATTAATAACAAGATCATCAGTTGGAGTTAGATGGATCATCAGTTAAATTGGAGTTATAGACGCTGGCTTGAAAGAGCAAGTAGAACGCGAAGCTGACTATTGAGTAAAGGTCCTAAGAAGAGTTGTTGTCACCATTAAATTACTTGCTCTTCAAGGACTAGCTTTTCGTTGATACCATGAGAATTTAACGAGTCGTCATAAGGGAAATTACTTAAGTTGTCTTGTATACTTTGCTAAACTTTGCTTTTGACAACTTCTTAGCTCAGCATTTACAGCGGAATGCGAATAAAGAAAAAGGTTCTGTCTGACCAAACTTGCAATGAATTCCTGGAAGCGATGAAAACAAAACATGTAGAAACTTTTGACGCTGTAAATGCTTTACTTAAAATTTACGGATCCATCAAACATATTTTTCCAGTTAAGCAAGAATAGAGACAAAAAATCAGCAGTTAGAAGTGAAGCCAAGGCACTGCATAATAAAATGGATACCTCTGAGACAGGTTAACTTGGATACTCTATTGACACTGATTTGGGCAAGGATTTTAAAACGAGTGAATGCAACAAGCAAAACGTTAGAAACTGTGGACTTGAACGTGCCAATTGGAGTAGAATTAATGACATTTGAGCTTTGTTGTAGACGTAAGAAATAAATTAAACGAAATTGAACTATGTAGAAGCCTAAAATATTTTTTTGTGAAGGCAATAATCTCAAACATATTCTATAGAATTGGCCTTCAAAAAACAAAGAAAAAATTTTTTTCGATGAAGCAGTTGAAAGTGAAACAATTTTAAAGGGGCAAGAGATTCAGAATTGAAGTACATACCTATTTAATGTTATATGCCACAATATTTCTCAAGATCTTTTAAAGAGAATATAATGCTACAAATATGTTCAGATCAGCTGTTAGATGTTTTTTACGCTAAATAAAGAAGAAGTCAAAAAGTGAATTAATATTATATGCGAGGAATATAAAAAAGATGTTGATGAAACCAAAGAGAACTTGCATAATGAAAGTATTCATTTTATAACGTTATGCCAAAATTTGAATAAACATTTGAAAATTTGGTGTCATCTAGGATGCAAAGGCAACTTTTGCCAATTTTTAACTTTACTGCAAGTTTATTTGATGATACCAATTTCTAATGCGTCAGGCGAGCGGTCTTTTTTGGCTTTAAACAGAATAAAGATACATACTATTGTGTTTTCAATTTATCAATCAAAAGCAAAATGAAAATTAAATTAAATTTTTTTTAAATAATGCGGGCACATAAATTTGATACACCCTGTATATTGAGCTGTAAATATTTATTAGAATTTAGTTTGGATGTAAGTGGATTTCTCTTTTAATGAGCTTTCCGATGAACCATTAAAGACTTTTGTGAATAATAAAAGTGAAAAGGACGATGTATTTAGATTTAAAATGGAAATAGATTGTTTATTACGAGAACTATAGAATCCACAGGTAGATGTAATTATCACTTTCAAAGTCAACAAGGGAGAGCTGTTTTGGGTCACGAGAAGACATCAGAGTGAGTGAAGCAAAAGGTCAGTCAATTTATGTGAAAGAGATTTTTATGTTCGGAAACTAAATTTTTTAGTAAAAAGCATATGAATTAAAATTCCAATATTTCAAAAAGTAAATAGTAAATATAGGTAATCTTGCGAATACATAAATTTGTTTTGTTTTAGTTTTGTTTTACCAAAGTCATCGGGAACAAACCGATAAATTGTTTTTTTTTACTAAAATAAATTTAAGTGGTAGAAATTTCATTCGGACATCTGTGTCCACAGGTTTTAGATTTGATAGATTTTAGAGTATTGATTTTGATAAATAAAAGACAATTCTGTATGTTTATTTTAATATTTTGCTTTATTTCTTTTCCCTATTTTATCCCGATTAGGATCAACTAAGAGATACTGAACCCACGAGAGAAGATAAGTATAACGTGAGATAATTTAGATTTTTTTTAATAGTATAAAAAGGCACCCTGAGATTTTTTATTCATTTTTATGTATGATTTGCGACAATTAAATAATTAATCAAATAAATAATAATTAATATAAAATTAATAAGAAGCAGATCATAACAACATGGCGCCCAACGTGGGGAATTAAAGTATCTCTGGCTGTGAATTTGAGGGGAATAGGAAACGGAAAAACAGGTGAAGGAAAATTTATTTGCCCGTCGGTAAAAGTTGATATATTTAAAATTTTTGAAATATTTGTTTGACTTAATTTTTTTATCTAGGTACAGTTTTTACATATTTATTTTATTTTTGATTGATTTGAATTTTGAAACATTTAAAAATTTGTGGGATAAATTGATTATACTTGGGGAGAGAAAAATTTTCGTCTCGACAGCATACAAGGTATTTTCGGATTTCATATTAGGCGGGGATAAATTTTAAATACATGTCGATAACAACCAGAAGCAAAAGCAAAGAAAACAAAAACAAGAAGAACATTTGGAACAAGAAGAACATATAGAACAAGAAGACATTTTTGAAACAACAATCATGGCATCAGAACAACAGGAATTATCAGGAATAGATAAAGTAATACAACTGATGCAACTCCAGTTACAAAAATGGGACGAAATATTAAATAAAAGGGATAAAAATCAGGAAGAAACATCAAAGAAGATGGATAAAATGGATAAAATGCAAGAAAATCAGGAAGAAACAAAACGAGCGATGAAGGAAACACAACAAAAAATGGATAACAATCAACAGGAAACAAAACAAGCAAAAGAAAAAGAACAGGACATTCTGGAAATGGACAAGGAACATATATATATATATATATATATATATATATATATATATATATATATATATATATATATATATATATTGTGGCTTATTTCCCATTCTAAATAGTTAAAATTGTAAAAATGCCACAAGAAAATAGCTTCAGAACAACATTATATATATATATATATATATATATATATATATATATATATATATATATATATATATATATTAAAAACATGAGATGTAGATCCTTGAAACACACTCAGTGATCAAAAGATCCAAGGTTAATGGTTTGACGACCACTCGTACGAAATCAAACAGATGAAATAGAGAATGTGGAAAAATCCCCTTACGAACAATTCACACATCCACCATTTCGGGTTGGGAAAAATTTTTTGAATAGAATCAAAGATCCAAACACCAGTTCTTAGAAATGTGTTTCGCCCTCTTCAACCTCTCTGGGCTTATCAATAAAGATGAGAGGTTGAATATCTTTAGACACATTCCAATCAAAAAACAACATTCGAGACCTAGACATAGAAGGTGCGTAAATCTACGGCAAGTCCGACAATGACAGTCTCAAGTTTTAATTCCCTAATTACTTAAAGTAAGTAACCCTTAATTATATATATATATATATATATATATATATATATATATATATATATATATATATATATATATATATATATATAACAAAATTGTTTTTCTTGGGCTTAGGTTCAAAGATTAGGTTTTAAATTTGGAACTAGATTTTATTTTCCATTTATACACAATCAACGTTTCGGTGGATATCTCTCACCTTTGTCAAGATTGATTCTAAAATTACAAATGAAAGACAATACATTATTTTAGAAAAATATTAAAAACTTACCAAACACGTAAAACGACAAACTAACGACGATGAACAGACACAAATTAAAAATTGAGTGTTGATATCTCATTGCTTACTGTCCAAACATATTTTATAGTTAATTACAGGAGCGTATCTTTTATGTTGTGAAGGGATACAAAGTGGAAATATGTTATTTTAAGAATTTTTTATTGATGGTGTGATTTATTATTAATTAAATTAGATTAAAATAAATTCTATTTAGGTTATCCGTGTCTTTCCTATCGTTGATTGAATTTTTGTTTCTTTTTATTTCTATTGATTCGTAAATCTCCCTCTTCTTTTTGTTCTTCTCATATATATATATATATATATATATATATATATATATATATATATATATATATATATATATATATATATATATATATATATATATATATATAATCGGTTCATAACGTTCTACGACGTCTTCCGATTCCCAATCGCCATTGCTCTCGATCGTAGCACATGTCTTCGTTCAAGCCTCTTTCTCCGATTTCCCTATGGATTCCTTCTATCCAGCTTTTCCTAGGTCTTCCTCTCTTCCGCCGTCCTTTTGGTGCCCATCGTAGCACTTGCTTGGGTAATATGTCTTCTTCCATACGTTGTACGTGGCCAAACCATCTTAGTTGCTTTGTTTTTATATCGTCCATTATTGTATGCTTTACATCCATTATCTCCAATATTCTTGTATTTCTGATTCTGGACAAGGAACATGAGAAACGGAAAAAGGATAATTTTGACAAAAAACAAACGGTGGAAATGAATTTGGCAATGAAGCAAGGACAGAGAAGAAAGAGGAGAAAGCAACAGAAGATAAATAAAAACAATGAAGCCTGGGATTCCTCGAAAAAAGAGATGAGCCCACAAGAAGAAAAAGAAGAAAAAAGAGTGACAAAGGAAATTGACGATTGGAATTCCTCGAAAAAAGAGATGAGTCCAGAAGAAGAAAAAGAAGAAAGAAGATTGATAAAAGAAAATGAAGATTGGGATTCCTCGAAAAAAGAGATGAGCCCAGAAGAAGAAAAAGAAGAAAGAAGATGGATAAAAGAAAATGAAGATTGGGATTCCTCGAAAAAAGAGATGAGCCCAGAAGAAGAAAAAGAAGAAAGAAGATCGTCAAAAGAAAATGAAGATTGGGATTCCTCGAAAAAAGAGATGAGCCCAGAAGAAGAAAAAGAAGAAAGAAGATTGACAAAAGAAAATGAAGTTTGGGGTTCCTCAAAAGAAGAGATGAGCCCAGAAAAAGAAAAGGAAGAAAAAAGATTGACACAGGAAAATGAAGCTTGGGATTCCTCAAAAGATGAGATGAGCCCAGAAGAAGAAGAGATCAGAATAGAAAAAGAAGGCGAAAGAGATACCTTTGAAACTGTGTTATTTGAAGAAGAAGTAAACAGGGGAGAAGCCAGAATTGAAAAAAGTGGTATTTGCACAGCAGTCGCGCTGAGATATTATTTTATTTACGAAAATGTAGGCGGAGGAGAACCTGAACTTCGTTTTGTGCAACATCCCTTAATCGAACTAGAAGTTGATATTCCAAAAGAGGACAAAGAGGAAGAACTAACTCCAGAAAACGTGGACTATGAAGACGATGTAGAATATTTGAGAAGTTTAGACCCTAAAGAATGGAGGTCACAAGATCATTACAAAGTCCTAGGTATTCCAAATATAAGATACAAAGCAACAGATGACATTATCAAAACTGCCTACAGGAAGAAAGTCTTAAAGCAACATCCTGACAAACGTAAAGCACTAGGGGAAGAAATCAAAACAGATGATGACTATTTTACCTGTATAACAATGGTTTATGAAACTCTAGGAAATATAAGTAGGAGAAGAGCGTACGATTCTGTTGATCCACAATTCGACAATGATCTACCTTGTACTAGTGATATAAAAAAAGACTTTTATAAAGCGTTTACGTATTATTTTGACTTAAACTCCCGATGGTCTGAAAAAACACGGGTGCCCAAATTAGGAACTGAAAATTCGACAAAGGAAGAGGTGGAACACTTTTATTCGTTTTGGTATGATTTTAAATCATGGAGGGAATATTCCTATGAAGACGAAGAGGATAAAGATAAATGTGAAGATTGTGATGAGAGAAGGTATGTGGATAAGTTAAACAAAGCTGAGAGATTAAGAAAGAAAAAAAAAAGAAATAAAATTGATATGTGGAGAACAAAAGGAGAAGGAACTGCGTGTAATATTGATGGAATGTGAAAATTTAATAAATGAAGAAAACAGAGTAGCCAAAAAGTATGAAAATTCATTTGAGACTAAAGACTTAGGAAATTTTCGATCGAAAACTTACCATATCCCATCTAAGTACAGACACTGGGAAAAAGAAAGCAATTGTTTTTCAGGTGGGACTCAATATTTTGACACAATAGAAAAGTGTTGTTGCCGAGAGAAAATCATATTTTTTTGCACTCATTAATACTGATTTTATCTCAGAACAAGGCGGGGATGTTTTTGTGTTTTCAATTTATCAATCAAAAGCAAAATGAAAATTAAATTAAATTTTTTTTAAATAATGCGGGCACATAAATTTGATACACCCTGTATATTGAGCTGTAAATATTTATTAGAATTTAGTTTGGATGTAAGTGGATTTCTCTTTTAATGAGCTTTCCGATGAACCATTAAAGACTTTTGTGAATAATAAAAGTGAAAAGGACGATGTATTTAGATTTAAAATGGAAATAGATTGTTTATTACGAGAACTATAGAATCCACAGGTAGATGTAATTATCACTTTCTAGAAAAGGTAGTTTAAAAGAAAGTTTGGAATTTTAATATCTTTGTTTCAACCCGAGTAAATATTGTAGGGTTCTCAGAAAGTAATTAGGATGGTCGAAATAATTTTGAAAATGACTGTTTGTTTGTCGAATGGAGAAGTCGATGTTTCTGATTCTTGGCAATGTGGAAGGGGAAAAGTGGATTGGATGATTGAGAGAGTTTGAAAAAGAAGTCATTATGTTTTTGGTATCGCTGAGGAGCAGTTCGACGTTTTCGTGAATAGATAGTTAGCAAGTACCAGTGGTTGTTTGATAGTGGAGAATAGTTTGAAAAGTGGAACGAGAGACAGATCAAATTGAGACGAAATACTTCTTTGATTCTGTATTATTGTGAGAAGGAGAGCAGAGAATTTTTGGAGTTTTGTTTGAATCGAGTACGTGTCAAAAGAGGCCCGGCTTGTTGGAGAATTGGTGCTGGTATGCTGATAGTTTTGAAGCTGGAGAACGGAGAGGGCTTTGATGAGTAGCCTTTAACATAGTCAACAAGGGAGAGCTGTTTTGGGTCACGAGAAGACATCAGAGTGAGTGAAGCAAAAGGTCAGTCAATTTATGTGAAAGAGATTTTTATGTTCGGAAACTAAATTTTTTAGTAAAAAGCATATGAATTAAAATTCCAATATTTCAAAAAGTAAATAGTAAATATAGGTAATCTTGCGAATACATAAATTTGTTTTGTTTTAGTTTTGTTTTACCAAAGTCATCGGGAACAAACCGATAAATTGTTTTTTTTTTTACTAAAATAAATTTAAGTGGTAGAAATTTCATTCGGACATCTGTGTCCACAGGTTTTAGATTTGATAGATTTTAGAGTATTGATTTTGATAAATAAAAGACAATTCTGTATGTTTATTTTAATATTTTGCTTTATTTCTTTTCCCTATTTTATCCCGATTAGGATCAACTAAGAGATACTGAACCCACGAGAGAAGATAAGTATAAGGTAAGATGATTTAGATTTTTTTTAATAGTATAAAAAGGCACCCTGAGATTTTTTATTCATTTTTATGTATGATTTGCGACAATTAAATAATTAATCAAATAAATAATAATTAATATAAAATTAATAAGAAGCAGATCATAACAATACATACAGTGGAACCTCGATTATCCTCAGGGCACCGGACCAAGGGTATGACGGATAATTGAAAAGACGGTTAACAGAACATTAAAAAAAAAATAAAAATTCGTAGTACATATAACTCTCAAATTGTATTTGTATGTTTTATTTGACAATATAAGAGGGATTTATGTTAGTACAGTAGAATCAATTTAATTTAAAATATTCCGAAATCTTTGGTTGTTTTATTGTTACTTCACATTTTGCAACGGCTGAATTTCTTAATCGAGATAAAATCATTAAATCTAATAATAATTATTGGGCTGTGCGTTTTTATTTTCGGCTTGCGATTCTAAAAAATTGAACTCTAAAAGCACGGTATCATTTATCATTACCTATTTAAATTGAAATTTAATCCAGAGCCCTGAATAAGAACAAAAATTATTTACATAAAAAAATGCGGTGGTGGCATAACTGCACGTGTACATTTCAACGAATTTCGTTTGGCTTATCGCAATGCGCAAACAAAATGAATTGATGACTAAATGTTTACTTATGTAGTCAATATAACTTATGTATGGACCCTGACGGTTAACAGAGGTGACGGTTAATAGAGAGACGGATAATCGAGGTTCCACTGTATTATATTGAAGGTCAAAGGGTCAAGAAAACCTAGACGCATTATCACTATCGTATTATAAAAAATGAAGAAGTGGAGCAACTGAATTTTGATAGTATTAATATGGCAGTTGGCTAATGCCTATAGTCAAGAAAAATAGTGAGGTAAGTTTTGTCTTATATATTTTTTAGAATATGTTTTTTTGTTTGTCATGTGTTGTTCTGTAGAAATTTCTGTTTTTTTTTTATAATTTTAAATGTATTTTTTGGAATATTTTTTACGTTTGCTATTAATCTCGTTTGTTTTAAAAATCTTTTTTAAAACTTTTAAAAATGTATGGGTTTTACAATAAAGGTTAATAGTTAATGTAGGTTAATGCATGTGTTTTTTTGTTAAGAAAAATTGACAACGAATAGCAATGAAGGGGGCCCTTAAATCTCGAGTGCCCAGGGCCCGAAGTTAGGTTAAACCGGCACTGATCTAGAAGGTGAAGTACGTAACCTACATATATGTATATCGAAATTCTACAAAACCAAGGGAGTTTTAGTTCTCAGATGTATCCCTTCCCTTTCATATTTTCTTTTTACTGTAAATTCGACATCTTTTTATTTTAACATTTTGAATTGAAGTTCCCAAGTTGCATTGGGAACTTCCATTTTCCCAGTAGTCCAATCTCTATAAAAGACAGTAGCACCTCTAAAAATCATACGAAAATGCTGAATTTTGCTGATAATGCCATGTTTCTTCCAATTCCAAAACAGGTGCAAAAATTTTGCCGCTACTGCCCCCGAACTGCCCCTAAAACTGTTCACGTAGAGGGGAAAATGGAAAACATCGATTTACCAAGAATATGTAGGTATACGTCCTAAAAAATATTTCAATCAAGAAATGTATCTGAGATAATTTTGAACAAAAATGTTTATTAGCACTTTTTGTGTAGAATGAACCATTCTCTCAGAAACAAGCTTGAAGGGACCGGCGATTGTGAATGCCACTTGGGCGCGAAATTAATTTTTTCTACGAGCGTGCAAAAATGTCTACTTTCGCTCACGCATTTTAGTTTAGAAAGTTTCACTTTTCCGCACGCGTGTTACTTTTCCGCACGCGGTTTTTACTTTTCCGCACGCGTGTTAATTTAGATATGTTAATATGGCCTTAAAGTAATTATAATACATGCAATATACTAATATTTAGATATTATTTACTAATTTATTTCAAATATATCTTATTGTGTTCCTGTTTTAATGAAATTAACGCGACTATTTCACTAGACTGTTTTTAACTGATAAAACTTCATAGCAACGCATCGTTTCCTACTGACAAAACTCCTTAGCGACGTGATTTCTCAGCGACAAAATTATGACAGATCCGTCACGAAAGTGTTTGGTAATAACAAATTAATAAAGATTATATTTCGTTGATATGGTGCATTAATTGTCTCGTGAAATAGTCTTGTCGAATGTCATTCGAGAGAAAATTATTTACCGGCAAAATTTTCTCCTGGTTTCATTCAAGTTCGTTGCCTTTTGGTAATTTTCGCTTATGAAATTTTGACAAAATCACTCGACTGACGTCTCGTGATTTAAGTCAAAATTTAATTCGCGAAAATTGCCAGGCAACAAACTTTCATACCAGTCGAAAATATTGCCGGCAAAATTTCCTCTGTTGTGATATTATACAGTACGTAAATTGTTCAGCTGGACATAGGAAACATACATCGTATATATTTAGATACATAAATCCATACATTGTATTATATTGAGATAATTGTGGCAACTGAGCTACAAATACAAATTGTCAGTAATTGTTTATCCTTTCAAAATTCGTTAAACGTCAAGTATTATTTGTCATCTGAACCCCGAAGCGAAAAGTATTGTTTAAAATGTTTATTTATACTTCTCCAGAAAAGATGCAAATAATTAAATGGTATTATCAAGGTAATTCGTTGGCAGAATGTGTAGATCTATTTGCTAATACTTTCGAAACTAGACCCATACCTTGTAGACAAACAATTGCAAATGTTATAAATAGTTTTGAAATACAACATTGCTTAAAAGATTGTACAAAATGTCACAAAAGAAAAGAGATGTCCCCGGAAAGACAGCAGGAAATCGAAAGAAGGGATGAAGATATTTGTTCTACAATTGAGGTAGATAACTGCAGAACCACCAGAAGTGTCGCCAAAGAGTTGGAGGTTTCGCATACCACAGTTCATAAAGTTCTAAAAAAATATGGCTTTAAGAGTTTCAAATACTCGAGAACCCAGGAGTTATTTCCCGGAGATCATTATCGTAGAATGGAGTTTTGTCAAGCTGCAATGGATGCATCTCACGAAAATGATGATTTTGTAAAAAATATTCTTTTCACCGATGAATCGTCATTTTCTGTACGGGGTCATCACAATCCTTCCAGAACGCGGTATTGGTCTCAGGAAAATGAACATAGAAGCATTGTACATCGGACTCAACGCCCTCAAAAACTTAATGTGTGGACCGGCATTTTGGGTGACCATGTAATTGGTCCATTTTTCATTGAGGGAGTTCTGAATTCAGCTAAATATCTTGCTCTTTTACAAGATAGCATTATTCCAGCTATTCAGAATCTCCCAGATGTACGTTTAGAAGATGTCTGGTACCAACAGGATGGCTGTTCCGTTCATAATGCGCGTATCGTGAAAAATTATTTAAGCACAATTTTTCAAAATCGCATTATAAGCGGAACAATCAACCAAATTAAATGGCCTGCAAGATGTCCCGATTTGGCTCCCATGGATTTCTTTTTCTGGGGACATATTAAATCCACCATCTATGGCAACGATCTCGAGAGGGCACATAGTCTAGAGGATTTGGAAAATAAAATAAGAAACGCTTGTGCTACGATTACGCCACAACAGCTTGAAAACGTGAGACAAGCATTTTATGATAGACTAGGTTATTGTTATTTGAACCTTTCATTTAGTTTACTTATTATTTTCTACCGTATAATGTATTGTTGGATTTCCAATTACTTTAAATTAATTATTTATTTGTGTTTAACTAGTTTGAATAATAATTTTTCGTTTTTTGTTGGGCATAGTACACAATAAAAATTTTGAAGGTTTTTAACTGCATTTTATTCATTTTAAATTATTTACGTAGATTTACAGATTTAGCAGAATCACCTCCCTCGAGTCACACGTAATAGAGTCTTTTTCATGAAAGAAAATTCTACATACAGTTTAAAAACAATAGGCGTGGTTTCCTGTAGGCCTATTGGGGACTATCTTTCAACAATAGAAAAGATCAGCGCACTGGCTAGCTTACTTCAAGTGGTATGAAAACGGCTAGGTATGTTTGTAGAGGAGAAATTTACTTTACTCAAAGGATTGTGACCGATCAGAGGTCACAGGTCAAAGTATCCTCAAAATACTAAGGTAGCCACTTGAGGACACTTTTGCCTTTGACCCCCTACGACACGCAAAGACCGCCGTTCGTGAAGTCACAATCCTCGTTTATATCCATTTCGACTGACACAAATAAACGTCAAAACATGACAATATAGTAGCTGAATATTTTTGGCCTGAGGGAATGAGAAAACTGTGTCTGTTTAATTTTGTAATTAGTTTTAAATAAAAAATATTTTAAAAATTAAAGTAAAATTATTAACTCATCAATCATAATCTTTGTTTTTGAGTTATTTATGGACATTCTTGCTTACAAATTCACTTATTGTATTCGTTGTAACAACTCTATTGCACCAGAAACTCGAACACAAGCTTCAACTAACACAGATTAGCGCAGTTGCCACACTCAACTTAATAGACATTGCCTATGTCCAGCTGTACGATTTACGTACTGTATACGACAATTCGATGAAATAAAATTATTTTGACATAATATTCGAAAGTCAAATCGGTAGACAATAACAGTCGTTTTGAATCATCGTCATGGAAACCAAGATCGTCGTCATGCTAACTAATTATATTGAAAGTTTGGTTTTGACAACCTTGTCAAAGAATTAATTTGTGTATGTATTTTCATATTAATTAAATTAATTGATTAAGATTTGGTAATTTTTAAAGACTCTTAGAAAAAATATTATTCCTAACTCTTGCAGAAAGACTCTTTGCCGCACTCGACTGCTTGCCGAACTCCCGCTTCGCGTCGTTCGGCAAACTGCAGTCGCGTGCGGAAAAGAATGACTTTCTGCACTTGTTAGGAAATAACTATTTTTAATAAAATTTGTATCTACTCGACGCGCGACGGTTAAAATTCGATATTTTCCTGTGTCCTGTGGACAAAAATCAAAATGCGGTTTAAAGGTGAAGAGTGCAGTTTTCGCATGTGAAAATTTTAAATTTTGCCGCAAAAGAAGTCAGTTTCTATAAAGTTGTAAAAGAGACGTTGCGCGATTTTTGCCGTTCTTTACTTTTCCCATTAGAAGATGTGTAATTTTGAAAAAGTACTTATGCAATAAAAAAGAAGCCGTTTAAATGTTTTAGATATTTAGATTGTTCGTAATGTGAAAGTTTCAGTTCAGCATTCATTTTTTAGTCATATGTCAATTGCCTCATACGTGTTGCTAAAATTCAAAATTTAAATTTCATATAACTTATAGGTACCATAAGTATGAGTTTTTGTGGTTTTTCTTTTTCTTGCAGTACCGTCTCCTATCGGAAGTTGGCTACCATCAAAGCAATCTTAACTTTGTTGGCTGCAGCTCTGTAGCCAACTGATTGGCTACAGAGATTCAAAGATACAATATAATTGTATTGAACTGCACCCGTACCACTCTCTTAAATTTCGCAACCAGGAAATCCTCCTACGTCTCACATTTTTTCTCTTTTCCAAAATTTTTCCTTGGATTATGAGCCTTGGCAGGGAGTACTTTTCCCCTCTCCTTATGTTGCCTAGATATTCCAGTTTTCTCGCTTGTATGGTACCTATTTATGACTTCCCCATCTTCAGCAAAACATCTTGATTGAGACATCTTGATCTCTCTCTGTCCATGGTATTTTCCACATTCTCCTGTAGCACCACATCTCGAATGCCTCAATGTTTTTGATGTCACATCAAGAACTGTCAAGAAGGAAATTATAAAAGATGTTTCAAGTCGTATTGTAGAGAGATCTACACGTCCAAATGACCTTTCTCTAATCCACAATATAATATAATACGTTATATAGTATAATAAGTTTCTCAATCCTTGTAGGTATATAATTCTCTGTTTTGTGGTTTAATCTCATATAAAGTAATATTAAGTATGACAAAGCCAATAAACAATATGCAGATAAAAATACATAATAAATGGCAAAATATATTAGGGGCTAGGGGAGTGCAATTAGAACGAAAACATGCATTGTTTCGGAAAAATTCAAACAAGCTTATATTTTTCTAAAACTTTTTTTGTTAGTTTATATACATGTTAAAGTAAAAAGTTTTTTTTTTTAATTTTTTTAACTCGCAGATTTGGCCGCTAATTGTTTATTAATTGTTTAAACAATAACAATTGTTTTGTATAAATAATTTTAAAAATATCGATAAATTCATTATTTTACTTTGATCAAATATATTTCTATTTTGTTTTTGATTATGCTGAATCCGAATATAGCATTGCAATTTGAAAATTCGTATACAGAAGCTCTTATACAGTGTGTCTGCGTAGCTAGGAACCACATGGAAAACTTTTTTATTATCAATTTCACGAAAACAAGTTGTTCTTAATAAAATGCTCTGGATAGTCAAAAATCTAAAACTCAACCATCAGATATCAAATTTTATCAATTTTATACGAGTTCTGTCAAAAATATGAATTTCGTTAAATAGTAAAGTACCTTTATATTCCAGAATATCAAAAAATGCTATTATGAAAAGTTGTTTGAAATTGAAAACTATGTCTAAATATACAATTACATCATTCTAATCGAAAAAAAAAAATTCAATTTTTTCTCAAATTACGGATACTCATCATCATTTTATTACAATTATGATAACTATTTTATTATCACTTTTACGAAAAAAAGTTATTCTTCATAAAATGCTCTCCCTGGTCTTAAATCTAAGATGCAATCATCAGATATCAAACTTTTTTAATTTTATACGAGGTATGTAAAAAATATGAATTTTTCTTAAGAGTTAAGTGCCTTTATTATTCACAATATTTTAATTAGAAGGATGTAATTGAACACTAAAACAAATTTTTCAATTCCAAACAACTTTTCTTAATAACAATTTTCGATATTGTGAAATGTAAAGGTACAGTAGAACCCTGCAAATCCGAACTAATTGGGGGGACAGCCTGTTCGGATTCCAAAAAGTTCGGATTATCCGAAAGTTAGCCTTAACTAGTAGTTCAAGGTTTTCATTGTGATTTTGAGTAGCCAAGCGTTCTCGCAAGAATGTGGACAATATTTTTGGACTCAAGTTGACTAAGGGAGAACCAAAGTAAGTTTGTGTTTAACCTTTATAAATATTTTATGAACCTATATATTAAAGTATAATATTTATTTTTAAGAAATTTTAAATGTCAAAGTCCTAGTAATCCTACATTGTCCAATTTTCTGGCTTTACTCTGTATAATAAACATGTTTTTAAGTTTTTGTCTTGAATTTTTAAATTTTTTTCACTTTCCGTTGGTTCGGATTTGCCGAAAGTTCGGATTCGCGGGGTTCGGATTTACGGGGTTCTACTGTACTTTACTCTTGAGTGAAATTCATATTTTTTGACATACCTCGTATAGCATTAATTAAATTTGATATTTGATGATTGCCTCTTAGATTATATATGATGCAGAGTATTTTATAGAGAATAACTTTTTTTCGTAAAACTGATAATAAAAAAGTTATCAATAGGTTCCAAGTTACGCAGACATATTGTATAAGAGCTAAAAAAAATGTTTTTTGCTGAACATTTATTATTGTTGAAGCTTATTATTAAATGTATTTTAGGTAAGTTTTACAGAAAAAAGTTTTGATCACTTTGTATAAACATTTTTTTAGCTGGTAATTTTCGGTTTTTGTATTACATTTTTGTTATCTTTCTTAATTTTCTTAAAAGAAATAGTTTATTTCATTTCTAAAGTAAAATAATTTAGTGCATTTTAAAGATTACATCGTAATCTTTAAAAAAGCACTTATAAAACTGTAATAGATCTGTTCAAACTTGAGTAATACCGTCTTAAAGTGGTGGTAATTCTATAAAACTACGAAGATTTCAACAATTACAATTTTTGAGACGTCATATCAGTTGAATTAAATTTTTGAGATTTTTTTTGAATGAAACATCATTTAGTAAGATGCTTGAAAGGTAAGTTGTGAAAAATTAAGAGTTTTATAAGAAAAATTGTATTAGTTACACATTTTTAAATCATTTTTAAACAAAATTCATATAAGCTTCACTTTCCGCCCACACCGTACTTATGTCCATACATTTTATTTCTTTCTATTATAACCATAAGATACCTTAGTTATTCTTCTTTCATGTTCAATTTGTAAAATTTTATTTGATCAATTAGTTAAAGAATTACGTTAAAATAACTCAACCGTGCACTTCGCCGTACGTTAGTTTACAGTGCGCCAATGTTTGTGAGAAGGGTGACTTTAGCGTTATAAATAAAAAAATATAGAAGGTACAGATTTAATTCTAGAAAATTCTTTATACATATATTTTTTTTTGTAAAATTTTCTGAATTTTTCGAAAAAACATCGAAAAAACATCTAATTTCGTAGTTCATTTGTTTAATAAAAAATGAAGCACCCACTTCTCGAGTAGAACTTTTTGATCGGACTGGGACGTTTCGCCGTCGCCGTTTCGCCGTCGCCGTTTCGCCGTCGCCGTTTCGCCGTCGCCATTTCGCCGTCGCCGTTTCGCCGTCGAGCCACTTGGCCGTCGGCCGTTTCGCCGTCGAGCCAGTTCGCCGTCGCTATCCCGGCATTGGTTAAGTTTACAAGAACGTGATAACATACTAACTTTAGTATAATTAGAATACATCATTAAATAGATAAATATGACTATTATCGGATTCCCGGAAATAAACAATATTGAGAAAAGGGATTTCAATTTCAATTGTTTTTACTGTATCAAAAATAAAAAACTTCATTATGCAAAAGTGATAGTATATAATCGTTGAAAACCATTCAAAACTTTTATATCAAAGTAATGATCATCCCAAAATTATAAGTACGAATGCTAACAACGAAATGGCGACGGCGAAATGGCTCGACGGCGAAACGGCGACGGCGAAATGGCTCGAGGCGAGACGGCGACGGCGAAATGGCGACGGCGAAATGGCGACGGCGAAACGGCGACGGCGAAATGTCCTAGACCCCTTTTTGATATGTTGTTTATTAAACATTTCTTAATGAAATTACAAAATTGTTTGATTTTTTCCGAAGTGAAAACCTATATGATATTTTTTTTGAAGAACTAAAAATGAATCGCATAGATATCTGCGCTCTGACAGAAACAAAAAAGAAAGGAACTGGAATGGAACAAAAGGAAAACTACATTCATATCTACAGCGGAGTGAAGAAGGAGAACAGAGCAAAGTCAGGAGTATCATTTGCAATACGCAAGAAATATAAGAAAAGTATAAAAGATTGGGAATACGTAAATGAACGAATTTTAAGAGTAGGTCTAAAACTCTATAACAGAGAATTAGAAATATTTGTTGTATATGCTCCTACCGATGATTCAAACCAGGATGTAAAAGATAAATTTGAGGAAAGCCTAGCGGACACCATCTCAAAAATCAGCAACCGAAAAGAGATTATCATGATGGGCGACTTCAATGCCAGAACTGGGTCAAAGATCAATGACGACATTGTGGGAAGATTTGGCGAAGAAACTGTTAACAACAACGGAACAAGACTTGTGGGACTATGTGAAGCGTATTCCTTACGGATAACGAATGGATTTTTTCAACACAGATCCATCCATAAATACACATGGACGCAGCCAACCCGACAATTGAAATCGATTATAGATTACGTCATCATGAAGCAGAAATCATCAATTGTGACGAAAGATGTACGAGTCTATAGAGGTGCAGAATGTGGAACTGACCACTTTTTACTCAGAGCAGATCTATACTTTCCATATATCTTGAACAACAAAATTGAAGAGACCCAGGAAGAGATTACAGAAGAACACCCGCCTCAGTACAAATACAACATCGACGCACTGAAAGATAATTCAATCTCCTTTCTTTTTAAATTAAGACTGAGCCAAAAGATAACCAATACACAGTTTAATACAAGAACAGCAGATGAAAAATATGATCGGCTAAAAAAGTGCTTACATGAAGCTGCATTCGAAGCGTTAGGGGAAAAATCCTCAAATAACACTAATCACCCTTGGTTTACAGATTCTTTAAAAGAAAAGACGAGGGAAAAAAAAGAAGCATATCAAAAATGGCTCAGTACCAATTGCTCAGAAGACCGAAAAACCTACGCAAGAATAAGAATGGAAACAAAAAAAGAAGTGATTAAAACCAAAGAAAATATGTGGCTGAAGAAATGTGAAGAAATAGACACTCTTATGGGAGGAACAAAAAGCAGAGAAGCTTGGAGAACAATATCAAATACAAGACAAAACGTACAAGAAAGATGCCAGATATCCCTTATAAGTGTAAACGAGTGGGAAACATACTTTAGAAACCTATTGCAAGAGAATAGACAGGAATATGTAAGGCAAACCATCATCGCCCCAAACAACCTGGAACAACTAGAAGATATAACTATTCGAGAACTAGAACTAACGTTAAGAGAAATGAAAAACAATAAAGCTCCTGGTCCCGGAGGTATTCCAATTGAACTCATTAAGCACAGCACGACACAGGCAAAAGAAATTTTAGTTGAAATATTCAACGGATGCCTTTCAGGCAATAGTGGCGTGCCCTCTGAGTGGAAAAACTCCATAACTACCCCTATATACAAAAAGGGTGGTAGAAAAAATTGTAATAATTACAGAGGCATTAGTGTGACCAGCTCAGTTGGAAGACTGTACGGACGAATAATAAAGAAACGGATAGAAAAGGAGTGGCAAGATTCCGAAGAACAAAGTGGATTTAGGGCAGGTAGATCATGCACAGATAACATTTTCTGCATAAGGCAATTACTAGAAAAACGTTCTGCTAGAAATCTAGAAACTCACATGGTATTTGTAGACTTAAAAAAAGCATACGATACCGTTCCCAGAGGAAAAATGTTTGAGGTATTACAACAAACCACTTTAAATAGAAAATACATCCAAACAATAAAAGATCTCTATGCTAATGCAACAACAGCAATTAAAATTGGAACGAAACTTTCAAATACCTTTGAAACTTCGAAAGGCCTTTTACAGGGATGCTGTCTGTCGCCCACTTTATTTAAAATTTACCTTACACATGTGTTAAAATATTGGACTAGGAAATGCCAAACAATGGGGATACCAGTAGGAGATTCTTATTTGTATACGTTGCTATTTGCTGACGACCAAGTTGTGATTGCTGCTGATAAAGATGACGCCAGTTACATGATTAGAAAATTGAAAGAGGAGTACCAAAAATGGGGTTTGGAAATGAGCATGGAGAAAACTGAATACCTTGTAGTCGGAGGTGATACTGAAGACTTAGAATTAGAAGGGGAATACATAAAAGGATGTGATGAATTTAAATATCTAGGTTCAATTTTTGACAAAAACTCCACATGCGATCAAGATATAGAATATCGAATAAGCCAAGGAAGAAAAGCTATAAAACAGCTAAATGGCATTTGGTGGAGTACAGGACTGCAAAATCAGACAAAGAAAAAAATCTACCAAACTATCGTGGAAGGAATTGTCCTGTACAACTCGGAAGTGTGGGAAGTAAAAGACCGACAAAATAAAAGACTTCAAGCTTTAGAAATGGACGCGCTTAGAAGAAGCTGCAGAATATCTAAACTGCAGCATATCCCAAACGAAGAAATAAAAGAAAGAATGGAAGTAGAAAAGGATATTATAGACAGAATAGAACAAAAAAGATTAATATGGTACGGGCATGTCCAGAGAATGGGACCAACAAGATGGCCCAAGAAAATGATCCAGTATGTACCACCCGAGAGAAGAAAAAGAGGCAGACCGAAGAGAACATGGATACAAGATGTAGAGAAAGCAATGAACAGTAGACAACTCAACGAGGAAGATATTCGTGACCGAAAAGCATGGCGAATAGGATGCGGGAAACGGCGAATGCTGTAGAACACCCGATATATATATAAAACCTATATGCACTCCCCTATTTTGGGTGTAGATATAAAAAAATTGGAAGCATTTGAGATGTGGCTAAATTGGATAATATGTACTTAAAATACCGTGGACTGACCGAGTCACAAATGAGGAGGTCCTCAGAAGAATGAAGAAGAACCGAGAGGTACTGACCACCATAAAATCTCTCAAGTTACAATAGTTAGAACTCATACAGATCATCCTACAAGGAAAAATATTTTGAGAGCGATTTCCAGGAAGAAGAACATCCTGGTTAAAGAATCTCAGAACCTGGTAAAACACAACATCTGTGCAGCTTTTCTGCACTGCTGCAGAGAAGCTAACGATTGCCATTATGATCGTCAACATTCGTCACGGATAGGCACATCAAGAAGGAGAGTAAAAGATGTTTCAGGTCGTAGTGTAGAGAGATAAATCTGTAGGTCCGAATTAATGACCTTTTTCAAATCTACAATATTACCAGAGAACGGCAGTTTTCGCCAGTGGAGCACACCTACACCCCCTACACGCGACACTATATACACACGAAATTTTCGATTTTCTAAATCTGACTGAATTGAAAATTGGGTTAACTCCCATCTTAAAGTTCAGGAAAAGACTCACCCATTCATATGTCAACCGTCCATTTTGGTCCAAGGGTGTGGATTTTACGACCCTTCCTATTTAGGATCTGTTTTTCGTTCTCGTCCCCAAAACTCCCAAAAACTTCGAAAATTTAACTCCGACCTTTGCGGCTTCTAATAGAAGCGATCATTACCTTTCCAACGCATGTCTAATTTTGAAAATCGGTTATACCGTTCAAAAGTTACCGAGCTCAGAAATCTGAGTCAATTTTTATTTAAAAAAGGAAAATGTCGATATGTATGTATGTATGTGTGTGGAAAAGTTAAAACGATCTGAATTTTTTTTTCTGTGTTTGAAGAGGGAGTGAGGGCCGATTCAGAACCGGTGTAGTTTGTGAGTTTTGACTACCCATAAGCCAGCTATATCAGCTTTTTCAGGGTAAAAAACGGCATATTTTTTGGCGGTATATATCTTCGGTTCAAGAAGAGAAAGGAGAACAGTAAATACACCAAATAAATACCGTTGAGTTAAGCTTTCAAATGGTGTCTAAACTGTCAGGATCAGACATATACACGGCTTAGTATAGCCAAAATTTCAACCTACGAATTACACCAATAACTGAGCGTTTGTAGAAGGACTCTAGACGAATCTAACGGTGTATACCTTATATCCGGGAAAATTCGAATTTTTAAGTTATAGGCTTCATAAGTATGATCAAATCTATTTCTTATGGGAAAAACGGCTTTTCAAGCTCAATAATTCCTGTAATAGCTTCAGTTATCATACTTGACCTTAGATGCATAAGATACTACTTGTCAATACGTTTCAAACTCATGTTTAGTGAACAAAATCGGTTAAGTCGTTTAGAAGTTATTAAGCTACAAAAGTATAATCCAATTAACGATTATTCCCTAAATGGTTTATGTAGTTGTAGTGGTTACGACGCTAATTTGATCTGGCAACGGCCAATCCGAGTTCATTTACCGGCCATCCCAATATTTTTTTCAATTTATTTCGAATAGAAAAAAAAATAGTGTGCATTCGATGGACACTAGATCATTTGGTAGATAATGCGAAAAAGGCGACCATTTATAAAGCTTAACGTGTAATCGAGAAACATTGCATTCAACTTTATACATTTAATTTATAAATAACTTTGAAAAACTTCTGATACAAGAATAAAAAACCGCTAAACGCCGTAAAAATGAGTGGCGCATACAATATTCCAGCTACAAAAGATCTGACATGAATATTACGTGGCGCGAAAATGTATTTTCATTTTGATGCAAAACAAAATTCTAGTTTTATTTTAAAATATTTTTTCATAATATTTGCTAAATTTGACGTAAACGCGCCACAAAAGAGTTTCAAAATTCAAACTGTATCAAAGTTACTCTTTTGTGGCGCGTTTTACTTCAAATTGGGCAAATATGAAAAAATCTTTTAAAATAAAACTAGAATTTTGTGTAGCATCAAAATGAAAATACATTTTCGTGCCACGTAATATTCATATCAGATCTTTTTTAGCAGGAATATTGTATGCGCCACTCACTTTTACGGCGTTTAGCGGTTTTTTTATTCTTGTTATATACTTAATACGAAGTTTCTCAATCATTGTAGGTGTAGGTATATATAATGTTTATATGGAATTCATTTTGTAGGTAAACTCTTCTTTGAAATAAGAAGAAAATGTGATATCAGATTCATATTGCCAATACATTGTCGTCAAATTAGCTCGTCGTGTAGCTATATATTGTGAAGGTCGCGTTCTTGAAAGTTTATGTTTATACCATAATAGATGTTTTTGACATTATTATTTATCCGAGAAAGTGACGTGTACAAGGAAGAATTTAGACGCCAGATATAAAAGTGGTATGTATCTACCTACGTCTTGTTTTATAGTCCAGTGTCTATTTACTCGATAATTTTATTCTTAGTGGACATGATATAGTTAAAATATTACTACGGCGACTGTTGTTTTATTATTAATTTTATTTTTCAACAATGTTATTGTATCTTGTAATCTTCAAAAGTCCGAGCCAGTCTAATACCTACTACGAATCGGAGCTAACCAATATACCACGGATGACCAATTGGATGAAGTTCAAAAGTGAAGAGTTCGGTAGAAATCAAAATTAATCAGAAAAACCAAGTAAGAAATAAGTGGATGTCATGATGTCAACTAAAGAACATCATCGAAATGACTATGTACAAAGAAAAAAGTAAAGTAGCAGACCAATGTTGCAAAAACAAAAAAATGGCTGTGAATGGAAGATTTGTTAAAGAACCTAGAAGAGAATAGTAATTTCCGCACTAAACTATTTGAATACCTAAACAGAAAACAAAAGCTCAACAAAGAAAATGAAGACCAGCAGTTAAAATTGACAATGGATCATGGGAAACACACTTCACAGAACTATATATAACATAGATGCAAAGAAAGCCCTGAAGAGGAAGAATGCTCAAGGTAAGACATAAAATAGAATGAAATAGGTATACCAACATAATATAATGAATATTTACACATAATTAAAAAAATGAAACAGAAAAAACACCTGGCTCAGATGAAATTCCCAACAAGCTAACTGAAAACGAGGGGGAAACAATATTAAAAAGCATCTACAACCTAATAGTTAGCATATGGGAAGCAAAAGAAATGCCCAAGATTGGAAAGAAGGCAGAATTATACCAATATTTAAGAAAAGAGAAGTAACAGACTGTAACAACTGTAGAGGAATATCTCGACTTAGTAAAACATACAAAATTCTAACAGGTCTCTCATCAGACAAAAATTCACTCGATTCACAGAGGAAAGAGTTGAGGAGTATCAGCAAGGATTCAAGTAAGGCATCACACATAATTCTTATCAAGTTGTCATCACCGAGAGATCGGATCCCAAAGGCTAATAAGGAATATTAGGCCTGGATCCCGCGTACCAAAAAAAAGTTGATTAATAGCAAGCTGAAAATTTGTTAATAGCTTGACGGTGTCTAGTCGGATAAACTTTGATGTATGGGAACACTGGAATAGGGGAAGTTTTAATTATTGTGGAACGTGTCATCCTGACAAGTTTATGATTGTGAAAACTAGCAGGTTGTTTTTAAGTTTATTCAATAGCAAACTTTATATAATATATGAAAAAAATATATGTCCGACAAACATGTTGGGCGTTTTAATAAGTCCGATACGTGGAACAGGTTAAATGACAGGAATTATGTTGGTGATAAATAGCAGTCTGATTTTTGCATGAGAGTTTAATGAAAGGGTAACAAATCAATTGGAAGTCTGTCCGACAAAATACATGGAACGTTTTCGTAGTCTGACGTTCCAAACCTGCAACCTGTTCCACAATTAAAACTTCTCCTGTGTCGGTGTTCCCGGACATCAAAGTTTGTCCGACTAGACACCGTTAAGCTATTATGAAATTTTTAGCTCGCTATTAATCAACTTTTTTTTGGTACGCGGGATCCAGGCCTATATCATATGGATATAGTACGGGTGTCCCCGAAAATAGTGCGTTCCTTATAGGTATAGATAGAAGGCACAATGTAGAGCAAAAAAGTCTTATAACATTTTTTTCTAAATTCAGCCGTTTGGCCAAAAAACGAAAATACATTTTGATATGCAAATTGAAGTCTGGCAACACCGTGGAACACAAAAGCTAAAGGTTGACACATTTAAAAATAGTAGGTTTGTAGGTCACTTGTATCTGGTAGGTAGTACAGTAAAAAGGTAAATATCAACCAAATGTTTACACATTTTTTCACCCCGTCCTCGTCCCCTCACATCAAACAAACCAAGATATTAATAGCAAAAATGCCACATTATTAAAGCAAGAAATAATTATTTGGCAGGTAGGCACGTACATCTAGGGGTGTCAATAACCCTAAATCACACCTCAAATAGTAAATAAACAAGAGGTTCAATTAGATTAAATTTCCAGTCACAGGTTCTTCTACGCCATGTTTCCAGCTCGTTTAAATTAATGAAAATAAAAATTCACTCCTATGGAGAACAATGTATTTTTTTTTCGAAACGGTTAACTTTAGAAAAAAATGTTAAAGGACTTTTTTGTTCTAAATTGTGTAATATATCCACACCTTAAAGGAACGCACTATTTTCGGGGACACCCTGTATATATATAGGACAATAGGAGAGGTGTGAATAAGGTATAACCAAATACGAGGGTCAACTGAGAAATTGATATAGGGTCTGTAGCTATGTCATTAACTATAGATTTGTTGATTGAATTTGATGATTGAACATGAGAGGCACAAACACCCATTCATACACACTTGAACAAATAGAAAATGCACATTCACAAATTCACGTATGCTCAATCGAAAAATCACTAGATTACTAGACACAACTGATTCGTCATACCATGAGATTTGTGCTGTAACTATTGTGCTCACCAATCCCGATGTGTAATACAGTCACACCATAGTGTCCAGAGAATGCATGGTATTACAAAAGTGCTTATGAATTTCGGCTGAAGTGAAGTAGTCTTTTCATTGAATTTTTCGCAAGATTATAGGTTTGTTCTAGCATCAGTTTCAAATGGTTTGAAACCATCAGGGAATAGTGGACCAGCGCGAATAGAGGGGATAGCACTGGTGACTGTATTATGTTTTCTCACTGACCAACTGTTTGCTGACGGTTTCTGACTAGTTTGACTGTTTGCTAGAACAAACCTAATATAATTTGTACAATAATTAATATTTTGTTCATTTTACTACTATTATTCTCATTTTGTTTTTTTGGAATAGAGATTCTCATAATATAAGTATCTATTAAATTGCTTTGTAATTGAAGATATTTCCTAATACATATTTGCAAATCATGATAGTTTCTAGGTTCTATGTGTCATATATGGTACAGTTAAAAAACATCTATATTAACAGAATTTTAAAAATATGTATTATCAACTTTATCGGCATTTAATCACCAGTCTATTTATGTGGTTGTTACATGAACCAAAATAAGCGTCAAGCTGTTAAATATATGCAAAAATGTAGTTTCTTACAAACACATTCCTCCTCTGTCATAAAATTTGAGAACTTGGAATTCCCCCCAAAATTATGGTAATTGTCTTAATAGATGATAAAGTTCCGGTTATTGTTTGTGGAAAAAATATATTAACAAACTCTTTAGATTGAATATATATCTGGGTGTCTGATGATACATATCTAACCTCTTTTGCCGATTGGGGTAGTTCTAGGTCTTTAGTTCTAGATAGTGCGGCAGATTCGTGCAAATATTATAAGAAATGTGCATTTAATGATAGAAGCATATAATTTGGACCACATATACTGCACATATAAAGGTTTAAAATTAGATAGGAGGCCATCTCAGATTTTGCCTTTTACAAAAATGGCGGGGATTCAAAATGGCGACTATACATAATATGTGACTAATAGCACGATAACTTTTGAACGAGACTTCAGATTTCAACCAAATTTGGTATATAGGTTATTTTTTTAATGTATCAGATCGAGGTCTTGGACCGGAAGAATCGGTTTACCAGAAGTTGTGTTTTTCCTGGTTTTTATGTAAAAATATGTTGTTTTTTCTTCAATTATTTCACCCTGTATGTATTAATTTTTCAAATAGTTAATAAGGCCATTAAAAAGAGCGTAAAAATATTTTTTAGGAAATATTTTTAACTTTTTAGTTATGTTAATTACCATTTATTAAGTGCAAAACGTATCTTCACATGTACCTATATGCGACAGATTCGTGCAAATATTATAAGAATTATTGTGCATTTAATGGTAGAAGCATATAATTTAAACCACATATACTACACATATAGAGGTTCAAATTTAGATACGAGGCATCTCAGTTTTTGTTCATTTTACAAAAATGGCAGGCATTCAAAATGGCGACTATACATATGTCACTAATAGCACGATAACTTTTGAACGAGATGTCATATTTCAACCAAATTTGGTATATAGGTTTTTTTTTTGATGAATAATATCGACGTCTTAAACCGGAAGAATCGGTTTACCAGAATTTGTATTTTTACTGTTTTTTATGTAAAAATATGTTGTTTCTTTTTCAATTCTTTCACCCTGTATATATTAGTTTTTCAAAAGAGTGATACCGGCGTTGAAAAGAGCGTAAAAATATTTTTTAGGAAATATTTTGAACTCTTTAGTTATATTAATTACCATTTAATACATGTATAACGTATCTTCACATGTAGGTACCTATGTGCGACAGATTCGTGCAAATAATAAAATATAAGAATTATTGTGCATTTAATGGTAGAAGCATATAATTTGGACCACATATACTACACTTACAAAGATTAAAATTTAGATATGAGGCCATCTCAGATTTAGTTTTTTACAAAAATAGCGGGCATTCAAAATGAATCTTCCGCCCATAGGTACATGTGAACATACGTTATGCACTTATTAAATGATAATTAACACAACTGAAAAGTTCAAAATATTTCCTAAAAATATAATTACACTCTTTTCAATGGCGTTATTACCTTTTTGAAAAATTTATATATACAGGGTGAAAGAATTGAAAAAGAAACAACATATTATTACATAAAAACAGTAAAAACACAAATTCTGGTAAACCGAGTCTTCCGGTTCAAGACCTCGATATTACTCATCAAAGAAGAACCTATATACCGAATTTGGTTGAAATCTGACATTTCGTTCAAAAGTTATCGTGCTATTAGTCACATATGTATAGTCGCCATTTTGAATGCCCGCCATTTTTGTAAAAGGAACAAAAACTGAGTTGGCCTCGTATCTAAATTTGAACCTCTATATGTGTAGTATATGTGGTCCAAATTATATGCTTCTACCATTAAATGCACAATAATTCTTATAATATTTGCACGAATCTGCCGCATATAGGTACATGTGAAGATACGTTTTGCATTTATTAAATGGTAATTAACATAACTAAAAAGTTAAAAATATTTCCTAAAAAATATTTTTACGCTCTTTTCAATGGTGGTATTAACTTTTTGAAAAATTAATACATACAGGGTGAAATAATTGAAAAAAAAACAGCATATTTTTACATAAAAACCAGGAAAAACACAACTTCTGGTAAACCGATTCTTCCGGTTCAAGACCTCGATATTATACATCAAAAAAAGAACCTATATACCAAATTTGGTTGAAATCTGAACTCTCGTTTAAAAGTTATCGTGCTATTAGTCACAATTTATAGTCGCCATTTTGAATCCCCGCCATTTTTGTAAAAGGCAAAATGTGAGATGGGCTCATATATAAATTTGAACCTTTATATGTGCAGTATATGTGGTCCAAATTATACAGGGTGTCCCGAAAAGATTGGTCATAAATTATACCACACATTCTGGAATCAAAAAGAATTCGATTGAACCTTACTTACCTTAGTACAAATGTGCTCATAAAAAAATTACAGCCCATTCAAGTTACAAAATGAAAATCGATTTAATATATCAAAAACTATTAAAGATTTTTTATTGAAAATGGGCACGTATCATTCTTATGGCAAGAACATCTTAAAACAAAATTATAGTAAAATTTGTCCACACCATAAAAATTGTATGGAGTTTTGTTCCCTTATACCCCCCCCCCCAAAGTTTTGTCTACGTTCCAATTAATTCATGATTGTGGTACCATTAGTTAAACACAACATTTTTAAAACTTTGTTGCCTCTTAGTATTTTTTCGATAAGCGAGTTGTTATCGAGATGCGGCTTCTTTTTTAAAATATTTACATAAAAATTTTATGGGGGTTTTGTTCCTTGAAACCCCCCAAATGTTTGTGTACGTTCCAATTAAACTATTGTTGTGGTATGTACCATTAGTTAAACACAGTCTTTTTAAAACTTTTTTGCCTCTTTTTTTTTGATGTCACCTTTTATCGAGATGTCTTTTTCAAAATATACCTAAAAATGTAAGTTATAAATAAATTTTCACATTAACAACAGGTCTCTATAATCGTTCTTAGCCATATACAAACATGTGGTGGATTCGACAAATATTCAAAATATCTCGATAAACACTGGCTTATGGAAAAAGTACTGAGAAGCAAAAAAGTTTTAAAAACATTGTGTTTAACTAATGGTGCCACAATAATAATTGGAACGTACACACAAGTTTGGGGGGTTTAAGGGAACAAAACCCCCATAAAATTTTTATGGGGTGCTCAAATTTCACTTTATTTTTTTTAAGATACTGCTTCCATAAGAATGCCACATGTCCATTTTCAATAAAAAATCTTTAAGAGTTTTCGATATATGAAAAAAAATCGATTTTTATTTTGTAACTTCAAAGGGCTGTAACTTTTTTTGTGTGCACTATTATTAATTATTAATTAATTAATTACACTACTATATGTAAGTGAGGTTCAATCAACCTATTTTTGACCCCAGAATTTGTGGTATAATTTATGACCAATCTTTTCGGGACACCCTGTATACTTCTATCATTAAATGCACAATTGTTTTACATATCGGCTGCACTAAGAATGCCAAACCTTTTTTGGGCATACATGTCACATGTTAGCTCAATGCGGTCATTAGTATATTTTTGACAGCTGCATAAAGTTAACGTATTTGGAAAAAATGACGCATATATGGAGAAAAAGTATTTTCGATCTCTCATTAAACATTATTTTATCTCAGAAATAAAATGGCAAAAGAAACCAAAGAAAAGCTGGATAAATATTATGGAACTAATGCTCCGTTAGACTACACTTTCAACATTTGGTTTCGTGAATTTTGTAATGGCCGTATATCTACATTGGATGAACCACGATGCAGTTATAGTATACATCGGACAATGTGAAGAAAGTCCACGAAATGGATAACGCATATATATTATGAAGAAAAACTATTTTCGATCTCTCATTCAACATTATTTTATCTCAGAAATAAAAAATAAAATAGCGAAAAAACCAAAGAACAGCTGGATAAATATTATGGAACTAATGCTCCGTTAGACTACACTTTCAAATTTTGGTTTCGTGAATTTCGTAATGGCCCTATACTACATTGGATGAACCACGATGCAGTTACAACGGACAATGTGAAGAAAGTCCACGAAATGCGTCTAGCTGATCGTAAAGTGTAGAATTGACATGAATTGACAGATGTCACAGTTTTGAACAGATTTAAAAAAAATATCCTGCCGATGCATGGATGCCGCGTTTGCTGATCATTGACCAAAAACACCATCGTGAGACTACTTCTCAGCAGTGTTTGGTGAGTGTCTTTTTTTCTTTTATTACTTACTCATTGTGATGAAGATATTACTATCTTTATATCACATGGAGATATCCAATTTGATCTTTAATGCAGTGGTTCCTCCTCGCCTTCTGCATCCTTATGCCATTGACCAAGTCTTTGATCTCCTGCCTAAAGGGTGCCCTACCACTTACAAACTCATCCGCCCTAAGTCGTTTGCCAGCAAGTGGGGTTTTGCTTATACCGTCGCTTATACCGACAATCACTCGAGGTTTGTTCCAACTCGATAAAAAACCGTTCTTGAATCGTTACGCGCATGCGCAATAACGAATAATTATGCGCAGTAACACATTGTTCGTTACTGCGCATAATCGTAACCGTTCGAGAACGGCTTTGTATAGAGTTGGAACAAACCTTTGGTAAATGACTGGTCACGCAGATAAAGAGATTGGTCAGCAAGGGGGGAGAAAGGGGATATTTAGGAGTGTGTGAGTGAGTAGAGGCGCAAGTTACGCTGTTACGCAGTTTGTGTGTAGGGTGCCACACTAACCCCCACGCAAATAAACCCCTCCACCACTCGAACACTGTCAAAAGGACTGCACTGTATCTATGTATATAATTGTCCCAAAATTGTAGTTCCCCTAAGTTTCTGTTTTGTTTCAGTTATGACTACTTTGCTTATCGATATGACGATCTTTCAGATTGTTGTTTATTTCTTGTTCCTTTGCCCCTAATCTTCTACATCTCCAATTCTATTTTGTTCTAATTTAATCTTTAATCTATCTGTTATTCCAAATACTGCATATCTCATAATTAGCTACCATATTGATTCTTTGTACATACTGTAACACTCCTTATTTTTTATTTCTTTCTTAAAAAAATAATCAAAATAGTACATAGAGCACCTGCGTTAGGAAATAATCCAGGCGCTTGTGACTACATTCCACCCAATATTTTAGGTTCGGGAGCAGCATCTTTGTCCACTGTGCCACATGCTCCGTGTTGTTGAATTCTTCTTGCCATCTTTCAATTGTCCTTTCTCTTTCCTGTCTTCTCTCAGCCATAGTGAGCTCTAGGTTCCTTCTCTCATATAGTTCTTTTCTTTTCACTACCAATACATACAGCGGAACACATCCAGTGATGGTCCACAAGGCTGCAGCAAACACAGTCCTGTATCGCATGCCACCCGCAGCAGACTTGTTCTGTCCACTCGTGTCATGAGCCCCCTGTAGGCCTGTATCTCTACCGCTTCATTCCAGACTGGTGCCGCGTAGAAGACGATCGACTGCACAACACCGTGCAAAGCCCTCCTCCTTTCGGATTTGGGTCCCCCAATGTTGGGCATCAACCTCCCCAACGCAGCCGCACTGTTTGCAGCCTTCTAGGTCACCACACGCACGTGCTCCCCCCCCCCACTTTCCCTTCTGGTCCAACGTCACTCCTAGGTATTTTACGTGTTTCTTGGGTATTAGACACGCCCCTGCACATTGTAGTTCCACACTTTGCCTGTTCCTTTTCCCTGTCAAAATTATAGCTTCGGTCCTCTCTGCTGCGAATTTCAGTCCGTGCTGTATTGTATCATCCGTTTCTTCACAACGCCGCCTGCGTTTCGTACCCGGTATTTAAGATCTGGCTCGTCCCCCGCCACTACCAGCGAGGTCGTCCGCGAATGCGAAGCGAGTCGTACCCTCTCCATATCCACAGTTCATCATCCCGTCATATGCCAGGTTCCATAGCGTCGGGCCCAAGACAGATCCTTTCTCTACCATAATTCTTCTCTCAGACAGATAGTCCTCTACGACGTTCATCAGGTATCCAGGACATTCTCTCTCCCCCATTACCTTCATTACCTCGTTCCACTGCAGCGTATTGAATGCATTCCTAACATCGAACAACAACAGGGCCGCCCAACGGTGTTCATCTCCTCAATTGCGCAAAGTGTGGAATACACTCACCGTGCTTTACCCTTTACAAAAACCAAATTGCGCATAAGCGCCATAACAGACGGGCGACTGTGGCCTGCCACTCTGTGGATCGACAAAAGTAGTTTCCGATGATTGACCGTGGGTTCTTATGTGGAGTGGACATTGCATCACAGACGAGCGACTGTGGCCGGCCACAGTCGCTCGCATAAGAACCCACGGTAAACTACTTTTGTGGATCCACAGAGTGGCCGGCCACAGTTGCCTGTCTGTTATGGCGCTAAGTGCCAATGTAATTTTTCATTAATAGTTTTAAAGCATATTTTATGTTGAAACAAAGTAAAGGACCCGCTCTTTGGCGCTCGGCGCCCGTGTGCGCCGCACACCCTGCACAATAGGTAAAGCCGCCTCTGAATAGGGACTAGATTAGGTTAAAATAGGTACATAGTTACCTATTCTAACTTATGGGGCAGAGTGTTGACAAGTCACAGGAAAGGAAAGAAAAAATATAGAAGTAGCGGAAATGGACTACATATTTACGTATTATGGAAATGGAACACGTACTAAATGAGGAAATAAGACAACGGATAAAGAATGTATATTCCACGGATGACCAAATAGAAACAAAGAAATTGCTATGGTATGGCCATGTTATGAGAATGCTAGAGGAAAGATGGCCAAAAAGAGCATTAGGGGAAGTATGCCTGAGACGGCATACTGGGTGAGATGGCATATCACGCGTTTTTCGTAAACTATTCCAAATTTGGTGCCTAGTGTGACAGTTTTCAGTCCCTCAAGTTAAAATGTGTCAACATTGTTGAACTTATGCATGTTAGTTTTATTTTGACAGCAATAGCCTTTGGAATGTTAATTAAGTAGGACAAAATATTTATTGACTTTTTTTGTATCACTTTATAATTCGCGAGTCTTTACACCTGAGTTAAGTTTTTAAATTTTGTGATGTTCATTTACCTTATGCCTATCACGCCAGTATCGATTTATATCTTAAAAATGTGCTTAACAAAAATTAGGTTAAAAAAACGGTATGAATGCAATGTTGCCTGAGATGGCATAGTAAGCAGGTGGATTAGATGGCATATGTATGCCATCTCACCCTTATGCGTTTTTACACTGCATTAATTTTGTTATATGATTGAAGTTTGTCGTTACAGCTATGGGTCGTTTTAAGAGGAATTCGAACCGACAAAATCGATTCCGTCGATGTTGAGACAGGTGACGAGGAAAATGCTGCTTGCATTTTTTGTAATGGCCCCTTTTCATTATCTCGTTCTCGAAAAACCTGACTAAGATGTGCCAAATGACTAACCTTGCCAAATTTGTGGTAAGTGGTCATATTCCGAATGTGCCGGTGTACCCAAGACTACAAAAAAATTATTTGTGACTTATGAGTCGAGATTAGTGCCTTTATTTCAAGGGTATGCCATCTTACCCACATGTATGTGGGTGAGATGGCACATGTAATACTTTACAATTTATTTTTTCAGAAAAAAAAACTATAATATGTACCTTGTTAAAAAATAATGTTATTATGTAAATGTTCCTAGCACTGACTTTGATTTTTATTACATGTCTAACTCTATCGATTATCGATTACAAAACATTTAAAAGAAAGTATGCCGTCTAAGTCATATCTCCCCTAAGTTACACGCCTAAAAATAGAAGAGGAAGGCCTACAGAAACATGTAAGAAAGGCATAGAACAGTCTATGGAAGATAGAGCTATAGAAGAGAACGAGTGGATGGATAGAAAACGATGGAGAGCGAAATGTGGGATGCGGAGGAGACCGTAGGAACTCCACTGCTTATATATTTATAAATAACATTTATAAAAGTTGCTGAGTATCATAGTTTATATTTTATGGGAATAAACCAAAATAATTATCTATTTTATTGATGTCTCGACTTCCAGCTTGGAAATCCTAAAAAAACTTCACAAAACCGGTAGTCCTGCTCTGTTGGTGATCCAGTTGGGATTGGCGGTAGAACATCGTTAGGTTAAATCTTGGTATTTTATTTCTTAAGTTTTATGTTTATGTCAAAATATCTGGACTACTGCAATGCACCTGTAGTCAAAATATCAAACATGGAATCTGCCTTCGCAAATAAATTTGTATATCAACGCTTTACGCCTACTTCCAATACTCAATTTTCATTAATCTTTATTTATATTATGTCTGCAGCAGAATATCAAAAGTTAATTATGCATAATATCAAGATATTTTAGAAAACCGTATCTTAATCCTATTTTGGATAAATTCATTTGTGTTTGATTAGTATCGTTAAATTTCGAGAGGTAAACATTCTGAATAGCAAGAAGTTGTAACGATAAACTACCACAGAGAATTGAAATACTATTGTAAAATAATATTTCAATCAACTGTGATAGTTATCGTTTATGTCTTCTTCTTCTTCTTTAGGTGCCGTGTCTGTATTCAGACGTTGGCCGTCATCATGTTTACAATTTCCTGAAATCTCTCTCTATCGGCTGCTGCGCGAAATAATTCTTCTACTGTGCAGCCACACCATTGTCTAATATTACGCAGCCATGAAAGTTTCTTTCGACCAATCCATCTCTTTCCCTTCACTTTTCCTTGTATTATAAGGCGAAGCAGATGGTATTTTGTTCCTCGAATTACATGGCCGAAGCACTCCGTCTTTCTCCTCTTTATGATGCTTATGAGCAGACGCTCCGAACTCATCACCTGAAGAACATCCTCATTGGAAGTGTGCGAAACCCTCGATATCCCCAGTATTCGTCGATAGCACCACAATTCGAATGCTTCTATTTTGTTTAGCATTGTGGTTTTTAACGTCCATGTCTCACCAGTGGCGCACGTAGAATTTTTCTCTGGGTGGGGTTGGTTTAGGTATCAAAATTTTTTTGTATTGTTTGTGAAAGACAAGTTACACTATCCTATAGGCAAGGAAATAGCTTCAGAACAACATTAGGAAATAAACTTCTACTAAACACTTCTAACTTTTTCAAAGTAAGACGGATCGTTATGAAACCTTTTGCATTCAATTCGGGAGAGTTCTAGAAAAATTCTTGAATACTTGGCATGAGGGACAAATGAAAATTGCATTGTTGTAAGCGGAAAATGCATTTTCCAAAGTGCTTCTCAAAGTGTTCAAAAAATAAAAATTCACAACTGGAAAAATACCTAATCATGGAAATAAGTGCAATTTTTATACACCGGAGTTTTGAGGTCGCTGAACAGGAATATCGGGTCGGCGAAGCTATAAGAAGTACCTGGTGCCCGGTATCCCGGTAGGCACGTCGTCTCCTGGAGTTTTATGGACATTCATTTTATGAAAATCGTTGAAACTTGTTTTTCCGGGGTTATTGAGGTCGCTGAATACGAATATTGCTTCTGTGAAGCTGTATTAGGTACCTGGTGCCCGGTATCTATGACAACTCCTGGAATTTCATGAAAATTCGTTATGAAAATAGTTGAAATTTATTATCTCGCAGTTTTTGAGGTCGCTAAACACAAATATTGCCTCGAAGATGCTGTTTTAGGTACCTAGTGCCCCCGTACCTACGTCATCTCCTGGAGTTTTATAAAAATATTCGTTAGGTACCTAGTGCCCCCGTATCTACGTCATCTCCTGGAGCTTTATAAAAATATTGGTTAGGTACCTACTGCCCCCGTATCTACGTCATCTCCTGGAGCTTTATAAAAATATTCGTTATAAAAATAGTTGAAATTTATTTTCTCGAGATTTTCGAGGCCGCTGAACACGAATATTGCATGGAAGATGCTGAACGACGTACCTGGTGCCCGGTATCTACGTCGTTTCTTGGAGTTTTATGGAAATTAGTTATGAAATTCAACAGTGAGTAACAATAACAGTAAGTTATTTTAATTCAGAGCGCAAATTATGAAAAACGAAATAATTTGAAATATTTTTCAGCGTCAATAATAATTTTTTTAGATACAAAGATGTCAGAACCTCGAGTATATGATCAAAACTGCCAATTGCCTTAAAAACCCCGGAATAACAAATTTCAACAAATTGTATTACGAATTTTCATAAAATTCCCGGAGACGACGTAGATACAGCGCACCAGGTACTTCCTATAGCATCTTCGTTGCACGATTCGTGTTCCGCGATATCAAAACCCCAAGATAATAAATTTCAACTATTTTTATAACAAATTTCCATCAAGCTACAGGAGATGACGTAGTTACCGGGCAGCAGGTATCTCGTACAGCATCGCCGAAGTGTTCAGCGACCTCGACCAAAAATTTAGGGATAACAAGTTTCAACGATTTTCAGAATGAATTTCCATAAAACTCCAGGAGTCGACATGCATACTGGGATACCAGACACCAGGTACAGCCGGTTCCTAAAAAAACTGATACGACTCTTAGTAAGATTTGATCATGTTGAGCAGTGTATTTGATTGATCTGACATTATATTTATTATGACAGACAAATAATAAAATAAACAAACAACAAACAACTGATTACATATTATGTTAATTCATAAATTGTACTAATTATTAAGGTCTAAATGTTTATATTATTTTGAATTCCTGTATTTTATAAAGAGTATATAAATGATAGTTTTTACATCAAACAGATCACATAATTATTGTAAACGTGGATTATACAATAAAACAAATTAATATTCAATTCAGCCCTGTAACTTATTAAAATAAATATTATAGAAGTTTTCAGGGACTTTCAGCCCTCGGTAATAATGTAGTCTTTCATTCTGAGTTTAAATTTTTCAAAAATATTTATTACTTTTCTCAGAATTCGAAAAAAATTAATACAATTAAAATACATTGAGAATTTTGACATGCGTCACAATTTTGCATTAACCCAATGTAAAATTCTAAACTGTTGAATTCCAGCTTTTCTAATTATTTGACATCAAAAGATATTAGAAACTGTTTGTAGAGGATTGAAATCTGTATTAAAAACAAGTGTTAAAATTGGTCTACGTAATTAAATATATTCCAAATGTATTTTGTAAAATATTTATTTATTTAATCATGATATTTTGTAAAAATGTAATACATTTCAGTTTTCAGCCCAAACTTAGGCCACACATAATGCAATATTGTTCACATTTTTGAACTGTCAATATTTTTATTTTATCATCTATTGTTTAAAAACAATACAGTTGATAAGATACCCTCAGTTGCGGAGAAAGTATTAATAATAAAGATTAATAATAATAATAACCGTGGAACAGAATAAGCTATCTGACAAATTTTAAGATTTGGCAGTGACATTGACAGTATGTAAATATTAAGTATTTATCCTTCAAAATACACTGCTCAATTTTCTACAAAATACGCTTCAAGAGTCGTATCAGTTTTTTTTGGAACCAGGTGTACATCTTACAGCTTCGCCGACCCTATATTCCTGTTCAGCGACCTCAAAAACCCCCCGAATATGAAAATTGAACTCATTCCCCTGATTACTTTCCGAGTTGTGAATTTTTATTTTGTGAACATTTTGAGATGCACTTTGGAAAATGCATTTTCCGCATACAAGAATGCAATTTGCCTTTGTCCCTCACGCCAAGTGTTCAAGAATTTTTCCGAAGCTCTGTCAAATCGAATGCAAAAGGTTTCATAACGATTGAGGCGTTCTTTGCAAAAACCCCAGTTGTCATTTTTTTTTCGGAAATGGACTTATGCCATCTATGGATTGAAGGACTAATTACCTACGTTCCTTGCGTAAGAAACTTCCATTAAAATCACAGTAGTCCAAAATATAAGCGACAAAAATATAGGCGATTCCGCATAAACCCCATATGTCAAGCGCAATTCCCTTCAAAACCATAGTTGTTAATGACCCGTGTTGAGCTGGCCCCCCCCCCCACTTGCAAAAATTAAAAAACAAATAGCCCTGATTTATGAGCTATTTATGAGCTCTCATATTCCGCAAACTAAAAATTTTGAGCTCGTTCCACTGAGCAGGAATTTAATACCCTAGTGGGGGGGGCTGAGTCAGCCCCCCCCCACTACTTAAAAATAGGAATATTGAATCGGTTTTTGCGGCAGAATTACGAGCTATTTATGAGCTCTTGAAATTATATAGTTTTGATTTTTGAGCTCATCCCCTTCACCCCCAAACAACCCTTTAATTGATTTAACTTAAGAGAAAGATGCTGAGAAAACTTAAAATATATCGTATTGCGGATATAATTCCTATAGCTTATATACTCTAAGAATAAACTATTAAATCAAGGGCATTTCGATTATTGAGCTACAACCCCTTCGCAAGAAAACCACCCTATCTTCCCGGCTTAAGAGAAAGTTGTACTTAAAATGCGTTAAACTAATTATTTGGCGACTACATATCATTTAATAATTTATAAGCTTCCAAATTACGCGTATTTAGATCAGTAAATTGCAATTTATTTTGTATAGTGCAGTCACTGAAGGTAAAAATCAACGATTACCTTCAAGTTCGGTGAACCTTCATCGATATTCACAAAAAAAATGGTCAGTGGTTAGAGGATACGTCAAGAACCAAAGGTGACATGGTACCACCTTGCGCCTTTACCCTGAGGGTGGATACCGCCCCTTCTCGGGGGTGAAAATTATTTTATAAAAAATAACTGCACAAATCAATAAAAGAACAAATTAAAAGCAAAATTTATTATATAAAGTTAATAAAATAAGTCAATACTTTTTAAGTTATTAAAGATCAAAGATTTTAATTATTTGTGAAAAAAATGCATGTTTTGAAGAGGTTTTTTGTAAATCACTGAAAAACTGTAAGTTTTTACAAAAAAGTTAATAGTAGTTTAATTCGTATAGCTTATATTCTAAGAATAAACTCTTAAATCACGCACCTTTCGATTATATAGCTACAACCCCTTCGCAAGAAAACGACCCCATTTTCCCGGCTTAAGAGAGAGTTGTTCTTAAAATAATTTAAATTGATTATTTGGCGACTACATATCGTTTAATAATTTATTAGCTTGCAAAATATACGCATCTCAATTATTGAATTGCCATTTTCTTTCTATAGTGCAGTCACTGAAGGTAAAAATCAACTATTACCTTCGATTTCGGTAAATCTCCATTTATTTTCACGAATTGACAATAACAACTTGGGGTTTTAGCCTGGGGTATATGTCACCCCTTCTCGGCAGTGAAAATTACTTTATTAAAAATAACCCCACAAATCGAGAGAGGGACAAATTTTAAGCAAAATTTGTTATATAATGTGATTAAAATAAATCAATACTTTTTGAGTTATTAAAGATCAAATATTTTAATTTTTGGAAAGAAAATGCATGAGCGATTTTTCATAAATGTCTCAAAAACTGTAAGTTTTTACAAAAAAGTTTTCATCACTAAAATTGAAGCTAATAAAAAATATAATAAATTGCTTACTTGAAAAACCTTTAATGTTAATTTTAAGTAAGTTATTGGTAATTAAATGTATATTTTTTTCCGCGACTGTTCAAATCTAAGGGCTCAAGCTTAAATAACGGGAAAAAGATGCATTTTATAACACTTAGGTACTAAATACTTGTCAAAGTACTTAGAAATACCCAACAAAAATAAGATCCAGAAAAAGTTGATAGTATCAAAATCCGCTCACGAATTTTCGTGAAAATGAATGGAGATTTACCGAAATCGAAGGTCATAGTTGATTTTTACCTTCAGTGACTGCACTATAGAAAGAAAATGGCAATTCAATAATTGAGATGCGTATATTTTGCGAGCTCATAAATTATTAAGCAATATATAGTCGACAAATAATTAATATAAATTATTTTAACTACAACCCTCTCTTAAGCCGGGAATATGGGATGGTTTTCTTGCGAAGGGGTTGTAGTTCAATAATCGAAAGGCGCGTGATTTTAGAGTTTATTCTTAGAATATAAGCTATACGAATTAAACTACTATTAACTTGTTTGTAAAAACTTACAGTTTTTCAGTGATTTACAAAAAACCTCTTCAAAACATGCATTTTTTTCACAAATAATTAAAATCTTTGATCTTTAATAACTTAAAAAGTATTGACTTATTTTATTAACTTTATAAAATAAATTTTGCTTTTAATTTGTTCTTTTATTGATTTGTGCAATTATTTTTTATAAAATAATTTTCACCCCCGAGAAGGGGCGGTATCCACCCTCAGGGTAAAGGCGCAAGGTGGTACCATGTCACCTTTGTTTCTTGACGTATCCTCTAACCACTGACCAATTTTCGTGAAAATCGATGAAGGTTCACCGAAATTGAAGGTAATCGTTGATTTTTACCTTCAGTGACTGCACTATACAAAATAAATTGCAATTTACTGATCTAAATGCGCGTAATTTGGAAGCTTATAAATTATTAAATGATATGTAGTCGCCAAATAATTAGTTTAACGCATTTTAAGTAAATACAACTTTCTCTTAAGCCGGGAAGATAGGGTGGTTTTCTTGCGAAGGGGTTGTAGCTCAATAATCGAAATGCCCTTGATTTAATAGTTTATTCTTAGAGTATATAAGCTATAGGAATTATATCCGCAATACGATATATTTTAAGTTTTCTCAGCATCTTTCTCTTAAGTTAAATCAATTAAAGGGTTGTTTGGGGGTGAAGGGGATGAGCTCAAAAATCGAAACTATATATTTTCAAGAGCTCATAAATAGCTCGTAATTCTGCCGCAAAAACCGATTCAATATTCCTATTTTTAAGTAGTGGGGGGGGGCTGACTCAGCCCCCCCCCCCCACTAGGGTATTGAATTCCTGCTCAGTGGAACGAGCTCAAAATTTTTAGTTTGCGGAATATGAGAGCTCATAAATAGCTCATAAATCAGGGCTATTTGTTTTTTAATTTTTGCAAGTGGGGGGGGCCAGCTCAACACGGGTTTGTTAATGACTGCGTTCACCAGATGCAAACACATTCACAAATGTTTGCGCTTTGATTCTAAACTTGTTGACAGCGAACTGAACGGTTGGTTGTTTAGGTTAAAATTTGACATTTTGCTTGCTTGGTTTGAACGTAACCTAAAATAAATTTTCTCAATAAATACGTTTTTGAATTTATTTTTTTTATTAAAGGAAAAAAGAAAATTTATATAATAGATAATAACGTAGCAGAATGTCTTCAGTAGCCTTTATTTTATATATAAAACCCTTATCAATATATTTTACAATATATACAATTTAAATTCCCGCCATATTTCAACACGTTTGCAAAGTTCAACTTAAATATCTTATGTTTGCAAAAATGGCGACCGCTTTCCAAACATGTTTGACGTTAGCAAGTCGTTCAGAACCATAAAGCGCAAACTGATTGCCAACGTTTGCATCTGGTGAACGCGCCCAATGACTATTGGTGTTTTTGCGGGAAACTTTATAGCTTGGCTGTCAGTAGGTTTTTATACGTCAAAGTTCCTTCGAATAGTTGTGTTGTGTGATTTTATAAGTAAACACCATTTTTCGTTCATTTTTTATTTTGGTTTATTACTATAAATATCGTTTTTCCTATAAATTAATGAAAAATTCCTGCAAAAACCCCATATGTCAAATTAATAAATGTCCTTCATAAATAAACAAAAGGAAAAATAATGTTATTTATATTGTAAAGTGTGTATAATCATCAAAATAATAAATCACCAATTTGAGAATTTCCGTAAACTTAATACGGTTCAATTAAATAACTTTTTTTTAAATATCTTCAAAGTTGTAAATAATGACAACTTGTTTTTTTGCAAAGAACGCGAACGCCTCGATTGGTCTTACTTTAAAAAAGTTAGGTGTTTTAGAAGAAGAGTTAGGCGATTTTAGTGCGTTATTTCCTCGCCTACTACTATTTTTTATATGCTCTGGGAGGGGTTTTAACCCCCAAAACCCCCCCTTGGGTGCGCCACTGTGTCTCACAACAATACAATAGGATATACCACACATAACATTTCAGTTATTATCGTTTATGCCAGCCTAGCTCAATTTCTTTGGGTTGTGAGTATATATGAACGATGAAAATTTAGATGGAGGCAAATAAAAACAATAAGTTAACTAATCAGGTTTATTTTTCGTTAAAGACACAATAAAATAATGTATTATCAAATCAAAGATATCAAGACCTTGCCGAAAGCTAAAGTGAGCACCATACTCCCGGCGAAGTTGATCGAAGTTAAGCAAGTACGAGAGTGAAGACAGCCACTTCTTGCAACTTTGCTTCGCTTCGTTCTACTTCCGTTCTCTGTCGGTTTTACGCATCCGAGTCAAAGGGATCGAAGTCGGTATCGCACCGCTTGAATGTGTTCCTCGTGAAGTTGAACGAGTGTGTAGTGATGGGTACTTGGACTTCGGTCAACTTTGCCGCAGTAACTTCGCCGAGAGTGTGGTGACAGTTCAGATTATACTTATGGCACTTTTTATCTGTCGGTAGCTTCTAGATGTTTGCTGCTGGTTGATTGCAGACCTGGGCTTAGATGTTGTGGCCTCAGGTCCCTGCAGTTGTAGTTGGTGGTGTTCAGTCGATGTTCAGATTTCAGATGCATCGCCTGCGATGTTGGAGGTTCCACGCTTCAGGAAGTCCTCCCGAAAAGAGAAGGGTTGCTCAGTAGTTTTATTTCTTCCAAAAAACTAGAATACATAATGTATATCAGACATCAAGAATAATTGAAAGGGCTACTTGCCATTCTTCAGGAAATAATCAGAAACATTATAGCGGTGGCAAGGAAGAAATTAAATAGAATTATTAGTAATAATAATAGTTAAATTTTTGTATGATTCCTACATGCATATAAACAAATTGAATATACCCCTATCATAAAATCGAACATGTGCTATGAAACAGTTAGGTTAAATAGGAAGAAATGGTTAAAAGAACTATGAATATTGAATATTAAGCTTACAACAAAAAGTTGTACAGTATAAACACTTACCCCAATTAAGAAAGTCTGTTGCAAAGGCGGATCCAGAGAGGGGGGAGGGGGCCATGCCCTCCGGGACCCCGAGCCCCCCGGGACCCCGTGCCCCCCCGGGACCCCGAGCCCCCCCGGAAATAATAATTTTTGCATTTTTAGAATGATTTCTGAGGTGAAAATTGAAACGTCAAAATAAAGTATTGTCAACTGAAAACTGAAATTGTGGTTAATTTTCATTAAAGTAATAAATAATAAATAAAATGTGTTACATATATTTTCTAAAATTAGTTAGCTACTACATATGTTTAATATGGGTAATTAATTTATGTACATATAATCAAAGAATTGAAATTAATTTATACAAACTAGAAACTGGAACATTGCATTGGTCTACTTAACATTTAAAATCAAGATCAATACCCCGTTATTATCATTTAATTATGAGCTGATGTACATAATAAAATAGCTTATTTAAGTAAATTATTACACACGAAATTATGGAACTATAATACCGTATATTTATTCACTACATAGAAATGAGAAATATGTCAGAGTATGAACTGGAATTTAAGTACTTCCGTCATCAGTCATAGGGTACAAAAAAGAAATACGTTGGCGGTTCATAATGTCCAGATCACCTATGGCAAAACAAACTCACCAAAATATTGGAAGACACAAAAAGAAAACAAGGTTTGAACATTTAATTTTTTAATTTTTCTGAGCACCTTTCTTTCCCAGATTCCAGGTATGTACTCTTTTTTCTTCCTGCTGTATCTTCTGCTGCTTTCATTTTGATATATTTGCTATCATTTGTTTGTTATGTCTCCTGCCTTGAATAAATTCGTTGATAGTGAATCCCCTTGTTTTAAACAAGAAGTTAGCCGACTTCTCTTCAATAGCAAATAAGGTGACCTGCAAAGGGTACCCCCCCGTTAAGATAGGTAAAATGCCCTGATTCCCACAATTCATTTCTTTCCCTTTTTTATGTTCTATGTGATTAAAAAAAATTAAACTTAGCGCAATTTTAACCCGCCACCTCCCCTATCCCCCTCCTCTACCAAAAAACGTATTTTTTTGTTTTTATATTTTTTGGTATGATGCGATCAATTTAAAAATTTTAAAAAATTCACACGCATAGCGCATAATTGAGGCTTTTAGGCCGCTTACAGCCGAACCAATTTCTGAAGTCTAAGGCTACGGCTCCACGGGCTGGAAATTGACGCTAGCAGTAGCCGCAAAACGAACTTAAGGTTCCACGGAACGGAATAGGAATAGCCGAACTGAACCGACTACGCACAAGTCCTGTAGTCGGTACAGTTCGGCTATTCCTATTCCGTTCTGCGGAACCTTAAGTTCGTTTTGCGGCTACTGCTAGCGTCAATTTCCAGCCCGTGGAGCCGTAGCCTAAGTCGGCAGCAAAAAGTCGAGCGTTTGTGGTTGTCTGTCGCTATATACTTGAAGTCGTCATACGGGCTTTTTCATACGGGCGTTTTCTCGACTGCACTACAACTTCTGTCGACGGTTGTCGCCGATCCCGTCGACTGACTTCTCAATAATAAATTGTAACAATTGTCTTTTCACACGAAACCACTTTGAAACGACGGTAGCAGCGACAAAAGCAAAGTTTCTTCGTTCGAATTCATAATTAATCTGCTTGTACAGACTACATTTTGTCGCCGCTGTTAACTACAAAAAGAAGTCGATTAGAACCACAGCAATCGTCGATACTAGCGACATTTTGCGGATGGCTTCGACTTCAAAAAGTGGTTCTGTCTGTAAGCGGCGTCACTAAACATTTTTTTTTATTTTTTAGAGGTTTTTTTTATTTTTTATAGACCCGTATGTTGAGTGTACGTAATCTCAAAATGTATTTTTAGAAAAAAGCTTATAACTTTTCTTTGGTATGGGTACATCATCATCATCATCATCATCATCATTTGGCTCTACAACTCTATGTGAGTCTTGGCCGTGTTTACTATTTCCCTCCATTGTTGTCGGTCCTGAGCAGCTATTTCCCATTGCTGTACTCCCATTTTTCGTTGATCACTGGCTACTGCGTCCTTCCATCTATTTCTTGGGCGACCAACTGCAACTGACCTTATTCCATCGGATCTTTCCCAGAATGTGGCGTTCAGAAGTCTTTCGTCACTTGATCTTAGCACGTGACCCGCCCATTGTATTCTGTTTGCTTTAATGTAGCGTACTATGTTTTCATCTCCATATATTGTCTGGAGTTCATCAATGTGTCTTCTTCTCCATTCTCCTGTTGTCTCTTTACGTAGAAAACGTTATTACATATCTCTGTGTAAAAGATAGTTGAAAATATTTCGGTTTGGATAGAAGATCTCACCTCACAATATCTATTGCTTGTCTGTTTTCCAGCAGTCACGTTCACAAAACACTAAAATCGTGTTTATACAAGTCCCTGCGATCCGTGTCATTTTCGTGCATCGCCAGTGCAGACCCGGCCCGGATGGACCCCGTCCGGGAAACACCAATGTATAAATATACTCATAAGAGTACATATTGTTTTTTTTTGACCGGGCCCTGTCTTAACACGGAACGGACACGGCTCTGATATGTATAAATGGGCCTTTTTATCGTACCAGCTTTCCAGGTACTCCCATTTCTACCATAGTCTCCCACAATGCTTCTCTGCTAACAGAATCGTAAGCTTGTTTGAAGTCTACGAAGATTTGGTGTACGTCGCGGTTGAATTCCCAGTTTTTTTCCAACACCTGGCGTAGGACGAAGATCTCGTCTAGGTCGACCTTCCCGGTCTGAATCCGCTTTGGTAGTCGCCTATTATTTCCTCTGAATATGGAGTAAACAGTATTATGGATATAATCTTGTATGTTGTATTAATTAACGATATTCCTCTATAGTTCCGACATATTTGTTTGTCTCCCTTCCTGTGAATAGGTATTATATGGCTTTCATGCCAGTGTTTCGGTATTTCTTCTCTTTCCCAGACTTCTCTTATAAGATGATATATCTCAAGATGTAGTATTTCTCCCCATTTTTTTAGTAGTTCCGCCTGTATGCCGTCTGGGCCTGGGGCTTTATGGTTTTTTAGGGACGAAATTGCGGACTTTGCGGTATGGCTACAGGTGTATTTTTTATTTTGTGTATTTTATTAAAAAATATATATTTTTTAGATTTATCTGTAAGGTGTGAGATCTTCAAAAATTCAAAAAATTGTTTTTTAAGGGGATGGGTACAAAGTTTCGGCTCCAATGCTATTTAAATGGGATTCATTTTTTTTTCGAATTTTGAGAAAACTAATACGTATTTTTGAAAAATTTAAACGCAAAATGAAAGATTACGTTCTTACCGAGGGCCGAAAGTACCTGAAAACTTCTATACTGTTTATTTTAATAAGTTACAGGGGTGAAAAACTAAGAGAAAATGTAGTGTGACTTTTAATTTCAAATATCTCATTCAAAAGAAACTTTTTATTTATTCTAAGGGACTTTCGGCCCTCGATAATAATTTAGTTTTTCATTCTGCGTTTGAATTTTTTAAAAATATGTATTAGTTTTTTTAGGATTCGAAAAAAAGTGGACGATATTTTCCAAATCGAATATTCGCTATCTTTGTCATACAACGCACTGAGTCGAATAGAATATGGTGACAAGACAGTGACAATTTTAAATATTTGACATGATATCGGGAATATTTTGAGTTGTTGATTAAATAATATTGATAGTGTATTTGATAAATAATAATTGATTTAAGACGTGAACTTAATAAAAAGTTATTAATTGTTTATTATTTATGGAAAATTCAAGCAGAGAATACACCAGGATATATTTTGTGATCTGTGATCCACGTATTTTGTTGTTAAAAATGTTCAAAATTGTAAGCGTTCCATAGTAATCATATATTATTATTATAAAAAATCAATTTATCACTTTTCCTCTTTTCTCGATTGAGTATTAGTTTTTGTTGTACAGTATATAAATTATTACAATCACTGAATACATAGTTAGTGAAAAAATTATCATATTAATTAACTAAGTTAATAATGCAATTATTATATATAATTGTAAAAGTAACAGTTATCCAAGAACATTCAAAAGAAAATCCATCTCTAATAATGACATTGTCAAGTAATGTTTACATCCAGATAGCCGTAAAATATTTGCGCCTACACTCTTAAGGGTTTTTGGGGTTTTTCCCATTTTGTAGACTTCAAAATAGATCAACTCAAGGTTTTTTTATTGATTATATTATAACTTGGAGTAACAGAGTCATTGAGGACATTAAAAAATGGAAGAAACATTCAAGTTTCATATTTTAAATGGTGTTCCATATGAAATAAGAAAGTTCATTAGATTTTTAGAAAAACAGAAGATTTGACAACAATATAAATACCACTATAATATCGGCCGCAACACAAGACCCTTATCACTTACTAATCCTATAAAAATCGTGTATGTGTACTCCGTTTCCGAGAGAATCGAGCTTATTCCGTAGTTCTAAAACCAAAACCCACTCTAAAGGTCGCGTCATATTATAATGCACGTCGCGTTTTCGGCACGTAGCGTTTGTAGACCGTCAATCGGACTGCCCATTCACATTATCATACATAGAACGTTTACGTTGGTTTCAGTTTGGTGTGGTGCCGATGTGTTTATTGTCACAACACATGTTTACATGACAAATTGCCTCGGCAACTACTTTTTAAATTAGAACTCACTCAAAAAGAAGTCCTTATAACATATCCACAGGGTGCCGGGCGGTACCGTGGTCGAAAAATTGTTTAAACATTTTTTTTAAACAAATTCACAAAAATATTTTTTTCATTTCGAGCAATATTTTTTTAGATAAACTGGGTCATTCTGGGCAAAAAAGGTCTCTTGTCATTTTTCTCTAAAATTGATTGTTGTCGAGTTACATGCGATTAAAAATTTGAAAAATGCGAAAAGGCCATTTTCAAGGCTTAATAACTCGATTAAAAGTATTATTATGAATTTCAATAATTGACCAAATCAAGTTTCAAACCCCTTCTTCAAGGTCCCAAAGAGATTTTTGTCATTATTTTACTACAAAGCTGTTATTTTTAGTTATTAACAATTAGCGCTATAGTCCAACTGTATCGTCGCCCCCGTTAGCGAAACTATTTCGATTAGATGTTTTTGCACAAACTTACTCAAAAAGAGTCCTCATAACAAACACATCCACAGGGTGCCGGGCGGTGCCGTTGTCAAAAAATTGTTTTAACAATTCTTATTAAACAAATTCACAAAAATAATTTTTTCATTACGAACGATTTTTTTTTAGATAATTTGGGTTATTCTTAGCAAAAAACATATCTTGCAAAAATGCGGAAATGGCCATATAACTCGACAACAATCAATTTTAGAGAAAAATCACAAGAGACCTTTTTTGCCCAGAATAACTCAAATTATTATTAATTTGGGTTTAATTAAATTATTAATAAAAAATTATTTTTGTGAATTTGTTTAACAAAAATTGTTTAAACAATTTTTAGACCACGGCACCGCCCGGAACCCTGTTGATGTGTTATAAGGACCTCTTTTTGAGTAAGTTTGTGCAAAAAAATCTAATTTCGCTAACGGGGGCGACGATACAGTTGGACTATAGCGGTAATTGTTAATAGTTAAAAATAACAGGTTTGTAATAAAATAATGACAAAAATCTCTTCAGGACCTTGAAGAAGTTGTTTGAAACTTGATTTGGTCACTTATTGAAATTCATAATAATAATTTTTAATCGAGTTATTAAGCCTTGATTTTTCGCAATTTTAGAGAAAAATGACAAGAAACCTTTTTTGCTCAGAATTACCCAAATTATCTAAAAAAAATATTGCTCGAATGAAAAAATATTTTTGTGAATTTGTTTAAAAAAAGATTGTTTAAACAATTTTTCGACCACGGCACCGCCTGGCACCCTGTGGATATGTTATAAGAACCTCTCTTTGAGTAAATTTGTGCAAAAAATCGAATCGGAATAATTTCGCTAGCGAGGGCGACGATACTGACCGGTCTAAATACTCGGTATCAAATTCAAAGAAATACCTACATAAACAACAAGGGGAAAACGACCCGTATCTGTCAACATCCGAAAAATATTGTTTTCGAATGAACCGAACGCAGACGTAACGTGTCTTTATACGCTACCTTACGTGTCTTATACGCACAATATGAATGGTTCAATTTAAAAACCATTAAATTATATTTTTCGCAAACGAAACGCTACGTGACGAAAACGCGACGTGCATTATAATATGAGGCGACCTTAAGTGTTAAATTCTGTATCAATAGAGTCACCACTATCATTAAGCAATAATTTACTATAAACTAACAATTTTCTTGTTGTTATACTTAAAACAAACAACACAAATATAAAGTAAATTAAATAAAAATAAGGCGCCAGATTTTCTAAACATTACATTAAGTAACAAAAACAAATCCGCTGATATGAATATTTATGGTGTAATTTGTATTAATAAAATAATTAATTTGAAATCTGTCAAAAACCAGTTATTTTCCAATGTTTTGTGTTGCCACAGATGTTGAAAATAATTTGGAGTTTATCTTAATTAGAGAGTTAGTGACGCTGATAAAATAAAGGATGTTGTGTTCTAATGTGACTAAAAATAAATGATTAACTTTGTAATAGTTTTTATCTCTGTAGATACTTAGCTTAATATCCTTAAAAGTTCACAATGTCATAGGTCTACGCAAGGCAGATGACGGAGCTTCACAGAGAGTGAGGAGAAATGAGGTTCCTTCCCATAGTCCAAGTAATGAAGCTTATAATAATAGGACAAAACCTCGCAATTTTTACAGAATGGATCGACTTGCTTGAAAATTTGAGAATAAGTAGTGAATAGTCTAAGGATCAAAATCTATATGATGCCGAAAGGCGCTTTTACCATGGGGGTTCTACGCAAAAAATGTTCTATACATTTTTTTGATAAAATTAATCAATAATAAATAAAATCAATGTTTTTCGATATAGGATTAATTTTTGCCGTAGAAAAAAATGTTTCAAACCAACTTCTTGGAAATTAAATAACCTACAATTTCATATTTAAACATTTTTTCGTATCTCTGATGCTAATCTTTCTATTCTGAAGAAAATGGCATTTTTTACCAAACTAAAAAAATTCGTTATTCGCTTTTAACTCCAGTTTTTTAAAAACTAAGCATTCTAAGCCGGTCAAACTTCTAGAATCTATTAATAATACATAAACAAAGAAGAATAAATAAGTCCAATGACTAAAAACACCGCTAACTGACATTATTATGCTTCCAGTTGGATTTCTCCTTTTTTTTTAATATTTTGATTTTTTAACCGTACCTTTTTATTTTTTATCTTAGAAAGTTTGGTAAAAAAGAATTTTGTAGGTTTTTGCAAGATCTTCAAAACTATTGATATTAAATCTTTTGAAAATCCTCAGTCGCAAAAAGAGGTGACTTTGAAAGGGTTGGGAAAGGTGGCTTTTGTATGTTATTACAAGTTTTAATTGTCAATAGCTCACTCAATTTTTGCCGTAGAAAATTTTTTTGCAAATCAGGTTCTTGGAAATTAAATAAGCTACAATTTTATAACGAAAACAAGAGACGTATTTTATTTCAGAGAGCGCCATACACACCCGAACTAGTTTCATTCTTATTAGAAATCATCAGATAGTGTATATATGGATATCTCTGAGCAAATTGAAATAAACCGAGCATAGTATCGAATCACGACAAAATAACAAGATATGGATGCCGTAGCATATGTTTTCATTGGAATTTTGCCACGTTGAATAAACGAGAAGTGAGGTAACAAGTGAGTAAAAAGGAACAGTAGCTAATTGAAGCCGCAAATTAGAGAAAGATATATCACTCTATCACTATATACTTTTTTGAATTATGAATAGATGGCGTTATAATCGGCAAAAACGATTGTTGGAAATGGAAAATTAAATTAAAAATGGAAAGTCCCCACTAAAATGGAAAACTTTATTTAACTTTTTTTGGTTTTAGGACCTACTCTACACGACCCAATAGGTCCCCAAAGCGCTCGAGTGACTGCACATTTAGCATACTTTGCTCCCCTACTAAAAAAAAGTGTCGGTGTTTTATTGTTAGATAAAATGAACTTCCATCCAGTAGCGGATGAATCCGTCACTTATTAGTGATAAGCTTTCTCTAGAGATCATCCTGGTATTTAACGTCGTAATTAGTTTTAGGACGTGGTGTTTATTTCATCAACGATTTTTAATCAAGGATAATAGTGATCAAACACGTGTACATGGCCCACATTGAATTAGATATATACGGCGCTCTAGAAATAACTAGCAATTCCCGATTTACTGGCCTAGATGGTTGAATTTATGAGACATATTAAAATAACACTTCCTTGGTAGTGCAAATATTGTTCGAAGTCTTTAAATTAAGAATGTCTCAGGAAATTGAGCGTAACGTAACACATTACGGTTCGTTTCTTTTTTCGATATAGATATCTTCTTCTTCTTCTTTCTCTTTATAATTAATTCTGATTGTTCATTGGCGGATTGATACTTCTATGGCAAGTTGTCACTTTATCTTTTGCGCGATCGGCCGATACCTCTACAGATTGGTGATTTCTTCTTCTTCTACGGCACTACAGCCCAAATTGAGCCTTGGCCTCCTTTATTTTTTGCCTCCACCCTTGCCTGTCTGTGGCTGCTCTTCTCCATACACGGACTCCTAAAAGGGCTTGTGCGTCGCTGTTTACTGTGTCTTCCCAGCGCTTTCGTGGCTTCCCAACCGGTCTCTTTCCTTGCATTCTAGCATTCAGTGCTCGTTTTGGTAGCCTATCCTCTCCCATGCTTATCACATGTCCGGCCCATTGCAATCTTTGTAATCTAATGAAGTCTGACAGGGGCGTTTCCTTATAAAGTTGATAAAGCTCGTTTTTGTATCGACTTCTGAAGATTCCGTTTTCCCTCACAGGTCCTAGTATTCTCCTAAGTACTTTCCTTTCGAATGTGTCGAGTTTGTTTTTGGATGTTTCTTTCAGCACCCAGACTTCACTGCCATAGCATGTTATTGGTCGAATTAAGGTTTTATAGATTCTCATCTTTGTATTTCGGTGGACACTTTTTGACCGAAATATATGGGAGAGGGCAAAATAAGCTCTGTTTCCTTGCGTTATTCTCTTCCTTATTTCTCCATCTTCTGATCCGTCGGCATATATTTCTACTCCCAGGTATGTAAACTTTTCAACCGTTTCAATGTCATCTTCATGTATAATGTTTTCTGGGACTATATTTCTTCTCGTCTGAGTCATTATTTTTGTTTTTTCTGTGTTAATTTCCAGACCTAGCATTTTTGTTTGTGTTTTTAACTCTGCATATGTTTCCTGTGCTCCTGTTGATGTTCTACTCATAATATTAATATCATCAGCATAAGCGGCCAGTTGAACCGTTCGGTTGGTCAGTAGATTTCCTCGTCCAGTTTGCATTTGCCTAACCGCATACTCCAGTGCCAGGTTAAACAATGTTGGGGCCAGCCCATCTCCCTGTTTTAGTCCCTGCGAAATGTTAAAAAAGTCTGTCCGGTGGTTTTGTATTCGTACACATGCCTGAGTTTCATCCATTGTGGCTTTAATGAGTCTTATTAACTTGTGTGGTATTGCCAATTCAGCCAATATATAGTATAGTTTGTTCCTTTTGACTGAGTCGTATGCCTGTTTGAAGTCTACAAACACGTTGTGAACATCAATATCGTGTTCCCATGCTTTGCTCAAGATCTGTTTTACTGTGAATATTTGATCCAGTGTCGATCTTCCCAGTCGGAAGCCCGTCTGATACTCTCCAATGATATTTTCTGCTAGTGGTTGGAGCCGCTGGTTTATAATATACGTGAGGACTTTATATGCTGTACATAGTAGAGAGATTCCACGGTAGTTTTTGCACTGGAGTTTGTCTCCTTTTTTATAGATCGGGCATACTATACTTTTCTTCCAGTCGTCGGGTATTTTCTCTTCTTGCCATACGTCTCTGATGAGCGCGTGGATGTGACTTGCTAGGTGGTCGCCACCTACCTTATATAGTTTTGCTGGTATTTCATCAACTCCCGGAGCTTTATTGTTTTTCTGGGCCTTAATGGCTTCGAAAACTTCCTCTATGGTTGGAGCTTCTACTCCATTCTCTTCTACGTAGATCATACCCATTTCATCTTCCATGTCTACTTGAGTTCCAAGTAGTGTCTGAAAATAATGCTTCCAGGTTTCTGTGACTTTCTGTTGGTCACTGATTATTTGCCCACTTTCATCTTTACATAGACTTGTTTGAGGTTTATACCCACTTTTTATCTTTTTAGGTATTCGTAAGCCCCTCTAATTTCGTTGTTTTTGAAATGTTCTTCCATTTTTTCTATTTGTCCATTTTCATAAGCTCTCTTTTTATTTCTACATGTCTTGTCTGCTTTCCGTCTTGCGACTTCAAATAATGTTCGTCTTTCCCGTGTTCTTCTTGTTATGTACATTTTGTGTGCTTCATTTCTTTCCTCGATTGCTTGTCTGCACTCGTCATCAAACCATGCTGCTCTTCTCTCCTTTTTCTTGTTTCCCAGGGTGGACGCTGCTGCTGTCAGTACTGCTGTTTTGATATTAGTCCATTTGCCCTCTATGGAGTGGAGTTCTAGCGTCCTTAACTCATTTGCGACTTCTTGTTTGAACTTCTCTTTACATTCCTGAATCTTCAGTTTTTCCAGGTCCAGTTTGTTTGTTCTTTGTTGTCTTTCGTTTCTTTTGCTGTTAACTCTGCATCTAAATTTGGTTTGTACTAAAAGATGGTCTGATCCACAGCATGCTCCTCGTCGTGTTCTCACATCGGAGATACTACTGGCTGCCCTTTTGTCTATCAGCACATGGTCAATTTGATTGGTTGTGGTTCCATCTGGTGAAATCCATGTCATTTTGTGTATGCCTTTATGTGGGAAGCATGTGGAACTTATAACCATGTTTTTACTGGTGGCAAAATTTATCAAAAACTCCCCATTTTTAGCTTGTTTCATTGTGCAGAGAGTGTTTTCCTATTGTGCCATAGAACTGCGGTTCCTTGCCTATTTTAGCATTCATATCACCCATTATAATCTTGATGTCATTTTTTGGCGCATTATCATATACTATCTCCAGCTGTTAGTAAAAGCTTTCCTTTGTATGTTGCTCTTGATCTTCTGTTTGACAGTGAATGTTTATCATTGTTAGGTTGAAGAAGTGGGTGCGAATTCTCAACTTACATATCCTTTCACTGACTGCCTGGAAGTCGATGATTTTTGACTTAAAATCATTATCCACCACAAATGCGACTCCACATTCTTTGCTTCCTTGTTCCTTCCCACTATATAGAATTGTGTGCGTTTTAGTGTCCCTGACACCTTTCCCCAGCCATCTTGTCTCCTGAAGAGCAGTAATCATGATCTTATATCTTTTTAGTTCTTGCAGAAGTGCGGTTTGAGCTCCTGGTCTATTTAGCGTCCTCACATTCCAGTTTCCAAATGCATAGTCCATGTTTCGTAGCTTGAGTCGTTTCCGAAAGTTCCGTCCTGTATTCCGAGGCAAATGTTCAGGTTTCGTAACAGTGTGTTTTTTCCGGGAGTGGGTTGTCAGCCCACTGCCCAACCTTCCTCCTTTATCCGGGCTTAGGACCGGCAGTGGTGACTCCTGAGCTACTCGATTCACCCATTTGTCACCACAGGCGGAGTTAGATTGGTGATTTATCTCTTGCTATTTTGACCACACGTGTCTCCACCATTCTACTTATGTGGTTATTCCATTCTTGTTTTCTATTTAGTGTCCATTCGTTTATACACTGTTACTGTACGTTACATTTTCTTCTAACTAACGTCTTCAGTCTTCACTCTTTTTTTGAACTCTCAGCTATTTCCTGTAATTCTTCTCAGTACCCTCGTCTCTGATGTTTCCAGTAGTATTTGTGTTGTGCCTGTATCGCTGCATATGTGATGCATATGTCAATATTGGTCTTATACTGGATTTATAAATTCTTGACTTCTTCATCTCAGTGTTTGCCGTTTGCAGGTTTCGCCATATAGTGTTATTAAGGCGTCCTGTCAGTCTATTTGCTTTTTTGTACTTATTTCTTACTTCTTTATCCAGGTCGTAGTTTTACGCCGTAACTGGGCAATGTAATTCCTAGGTATCGACGACGACATCTTGAAATTGATGGAACCACGACGACTGATCAAATCTAATGAAACAGAATATAGACACCTGCGGAGAAGAATAAAAAAGGAGATCAAATTAGCCAAAGAAAAATGGATGAGAGAAAGGTGCGACGAAATGGAGGATGTGATATCTAGACACGACTTATTTAATGTGCACAAAAAAATAAAAGAAATAAGTAACATATTTCAAAAACAAGTTCCCTCTGTGCTCGTTGACAATAATAACAAAATTATTGCAAATGAGCACGAAATAAGAAAAGAATGGCAACTGTATATCAGAGTTGTTTGAAGATGACAGGAATAATATTGCCGAATTCTACCAAAATTGTACTGACGGCCCAGAAATTATGAAATGCGAAGTAGAAGACGCTATAAATAGTGCTAAAATTAGAAATGGTCCAGATTCAGATGATACACCAACTGAGTTGCTGAAACTAATAGAGGATGATAACATAAAAGTAGTAGTAAGACTTTTTAAATTCAATATATAACACCGGAGTGATTCCCACACATTGGCTCAAATCCATCTTTGTCGCAATACACAATGCGAGAAAATGCTCAGAATATCGATTAATTGGCCTAACGAGCCACACTCTTAAAATTTTCCTAAGAATACTTCACAACAGAATTAGACGCAAATGTGAAGAAGATCTCGAAGATACCCAATTTGGTTTTAGAAATGCTATGGGTACCAGGGAGGCACTTTTTGCGCTTAACATCCTATTACAAAAATGCCGCGATCAACGAAAATATGTATTTGCACGTTTCGTGGACTTCGAAAAGGCATTCGATAAAGTACAGCATGTAAAATTAATGTAAATACTGAAAAATATCGGAATAGATGACAAAGATATTCGTGTCATTAAAACTTTATACTGGAATCAAACTGCTACGGTCAAAATTGGAGATAACTACACCGATGAAATCTCCATACAACGAGGAGTCAGACAAGGTTGCATTTTGTCACCAACATTGTTTAATGTTTACCCGGACCAGTTATTTAAAAAGGCACTTGACTTGAGAGACAGCCATATGGAATAAAAATCAACGGAGAACTACTTAATGTGATAAGATATGCAGACGATACAGTAATTCTGTCAGATAATATTGAAGGTCTCCAAATTCTGCTTGATCGTATTCACGAGGTAGGAGAGGAAATGGGCATTAAAATAAACTCAAACAAAACCAAATTTTTAGTGTTTAGTCGTGACCCACATCTGACATCCCGATGCAAAGCTTCAATTAAACGGAGTCCAAGTTGAGAAAGTTCACAAAATGACATATTTGGGAACTGTGATAACGGACCAACTAGATTCAGACATAGAAATAAAACGTAGAATAGCAATGACTAAAACTACTTTTATGAAAATGAAGTCATTTCTTTGCAATAATCATCTCAGTTTAGAACTAGACAAAGAATGGTCAAGTGCTATGTTTGGTCCGTACTTTTGTATAGTGCAGAAGTAGGGACGCTAAAAGTATCGATCATGAACAGAATTGAAGCATTGGAAATGTGGATTCATAGACGGATGCTGAAGATACCCTGGACAGCAAGAAAAACTAATGAAAAAGTACTAAGGAAGGTCAACAAAGATAGAGAACTGCTAAAGACTGTTAAACATCGAAAAATATCTTATCTGGGAATTATAGTGAGGAGAAGTGGATATAAAATATTACAACTGATCCTTAAAGGCAAAATAGAGGGCCGTAGAGGTGTAGGAAGAAAACAAGTTTCTTGGTTAAAAAACATTTGTGAATGGACTCAGATATCAAATGCAGGACAACTATTCCATATTGCAGAAGATCGAGAAGCCTTCGCAATGGTGATCGCCAACGTCGGATAATTCTGATATGGCACGTGAAGAAGAAGAAGGTATTATAGTTCCATTACATGTTCAGTACTGATACCAGTAATTTCTATTTTACATCTGATTGGTTCTTTACTAATTACTATTGTTTTAGTTTTCTGAGATAAAATTGTCATATTGAATTCTTTTGCTCTTATGTTAAATCTGTGAACTGATCTTTGCAAACTATCTTCATCTTGGACTATAACATTGCGTCGTCTGCATAACAGAGTATTTTTCCTTCTTATTTCCCATTCTGTCGTCCGCATATCACAAATTATTGATAACTTCACCGTTCACAAATATTTCTTCTTGTTTTTCAGAAAGTGAATTTCTGAAAATTCTTTCGGAGTAAACGTTGAAAAGCAAGAACGACCAGAGACATTTCGATAAATTTTTGAAGCTAAAATATTCTTCGTTGCCTGCACCACAAGTAGATAATTTATGCCAAAATAAATCGATGTCATCTTATAAGTTAATATCGGTAGAGAGTTCAAAACTGGATAGCTGTCTCGTCTCCATTCTTGATCAATTATTTGATATCGATTAGCCTAGCCGTTACTACTCGAGATAGTGCCTTCATTAATAAAGTTTAAGATTTGATGGTTTTTACAATTTCAGGTTTGAAAATACTCACATCTCTGTTTAATTTCCATACAACTTGTAGAAAGAAATACTATGTATGCATTTAAAAAATCAGTCCGTTTTTGGAAATTTCTGGTTTTTGTAGAAAATTCATAAGTTGAATGCCTAGATATATTATACCATCAATAGGCAACATTTGAAAGAGAATGCTCCAATAACGGACTTATCATAAATACAACAAAGACAAAGTTATTTGTGGTTAGCAAACAAGACGCAATGCCAGCCCTATGCAACTAATTGTCAGTAAGGAACTGATAACAAAAGTTAACCATTTATTTTATATACCTAGGATGTTGGATAAACGAGACACTAAATCCCGACGAAGAAATTAAAACTCGTATAGAAATTGAAGGGCGTAAATTAAAAACAACCAACAGTGGCGTACTGAGCATTAGGGTGCATCGAAAAAATAAAAGTTGGAAATGTTATATCTAATAGCGTGAAAAAGTTGCTATTAGTGTTATTTTTCAGCATATTAGTATTTTTTTTCTGCCCTCCCCCCCCCCCCCCAGCGACCTTGAGTTTTATTAAATATCTGATTTTTATGGAAATTGCAATTGATATTATTTGGAATAAAATATGAGCTAAGTCGATCTAAGATCAATTAAAGAAAACTAAAAATGTTGTCAATTACAAATTTAAACGATATTTAAAGTTTTATTTTTGTAATTTGAAGTGTAATTTTCGCCTATGTTTGGTGCGGTGCGTTATTTTGTTATTGTTGTTTGTAAATTGTTGATTTTTAAAATAGATAAACCAGGATCATGGGGAATAAAATCAAGATGTGCTGGGGACCGCCCCATTTTTGGGCAACCACCAAATATACCTGAAAATGTTTTACCGAAATACAAACAAGCGATGAAGTTTTGTGGTTGCAAGAGGATAAAAAACTCAGCAAGAAAGAGACAGAATTTTCTGGTATTTCCGAGCACGTTGCAATTAAATTGGAGGAAATATGGAAAAGGCTTTAATTCCAATAATTTAACATACAAGAATTATTCAGCTTTTAAAAGCCTATCATGACAAATATAAATATGAAACTTATGAAACCATTTAAGAACAAGAAAAACAGTGAATTTTACAAATATAAAATTCAATGCTTTAAGAACAAAAGTAAAACTACACGTATCGATCTTGCAGCATGCAAATGTGACACTCTGATTAATTGTGCCTCTCAAATCTCAAAAAGTGCCTCTGGATGAGCGCGAATTTCTATTAAATCAAAGAGGTCCCAGAAAAACGGTGATAAGCTCGATTGATAGGGAAAACAAAAACAAATATAATCAGAGAGAACAACGGTAAAAGAAGAAAGTTACCGACGCAAAGACAAAACTTTAGCTCAAGTAAAAAACAGTACCAAGTTTTATGGTCAATCGATCGTGGAAGAACACATAACATTTGTGCATGAGCCAGAGTGCAATTATTTCGGATATGGGTATCCGCTGTCTGGTATATCAGAAAGTATCAAATCCAGCTATTGCATGTGACTAAACAATCGTAAATACTGGCGTTAAGGGTGATGTAATACGGCTGTTAGGAGAACATCTTTAAAAACCGTTTCAGTGGTTTGTATGTCTGCGACATTCAAATGATCTACCCCTTGGACATCAAAAGAAGTTTGCCAGTGACCAAATCAAAAAACGTGAGGGTCTTCAAACTTTCTCTTATAAAAATTTTGATTCAAACCACTACTGTGAGTTAATTAACTAACAAGAATATCACCTTACAGAACCACCTATATTCATATTCTCTAGATTTTCGAGTGACAATCTGCGAGATTTTATTAAGAATCCTAACTTAGACCCTTTTAACATTGAGATTGAGAAATATCACTGCCACAAACAATAGAACGATGTGTCAAGCTTGTGACACAAGCTTCTGTATCAGTTTGTGGAGCGTATTCGAGGGATGGATTTATAAAAATTCGAATTGATTCCAGAAAAACTATGCCTCACTTTAATGCTAAGTCGGAAAACATCTTCGAATAGAATGCTTTTACCATATTTTTTTTTGTAATATTTATATACCTAATTTTGTACTTTGCTTTATATGCCTACACGTGATAACTCAAACTACAAACAACTAACCAATTTTGGTAAAATTGGCAAAAAAAATTACTAGATATAAAAAATTACTAAATAGTTAATAATTACTAAATATTTAGTAATTTTGCCAATTTTGGCAAAATTGGCAAAAAACAAAAAAAAATAGCTAATAAAATCTCTAGCCAGTTGTGTTTGAGTTTAGCCAACCGACTATACACTTTGGAAAAATAATTTTCTATAAATTTCGAACGGTTTTTTTAATATATTCTTCTGTATTAAAAAATGTATGTTAAATGTCGCTATTATTTAGTAGATAGTTTAACAAGATTTACCTCGTATCTAAAGTAGACCCAATAGTCTTTAATTGAAAACAACAGTTGCGTATTGTTAGATAATTTGACTTATTTAAATAGAGATAGAATTAGAATGCAATTCATGAACCAGACGGAGCTCGGCCATAGATTTTTACTGATGAATTAAAAATGTCAAATACATCTGGCAAAGATATTCGAATTCGAGGCCAGAGGCGTCACTGCCGAACTCCCCTTATTGTATTTTTGCAGATTTCATCAGCGGATCCAATAATGTCATAAACAGACTCGATAAATGTGGTATGTCTGCAGAGAATGGACGTTTTGGATTATGTTAAGAGTGGATGATCAAAAAATTAGGGTGGTTCAAATACAATTACGGGTAATATTACAATGGATGTACAGTCACGTACAATTTTTGGGATTAACGGTAGTTTAAACTCCCTTTTTAATTTATAATGCACAATTTTAATTACGCAAAATAATGTAGGAAGCATTTGAGGGGTGCAGAATCAAAACTCGCTTTCTCCAAAATTTTCGTTCATCATAAATAATAATGTTTATTTATATATTTTTTTATTTAGTTCAATACTTAAATAATTAGCTTTTATATTTGAGGAAAGCAAATGTAGATTCTGACCACTTACTGGAAATAATAGGAAATATGGAAATGAAAATAATTAAAGACACAAAGAAATTCACGAAAACAAAAAATTGGAACGTAAGGAAACTAGATTCGGATACTGTTCAGAAAGATTATTCTAAAGAGTTTGAAGCAAATTTAAAAGTTTCTAACCCTAATAACATAGAAGAAACGTGGAAAGAAATAAAAGGTCACATTTCGATAGCAGTATAAAAAGTAATAGGATACAAAGAAATAAAAAGGCAAAAAGAATGGTATGACGAAGACTGCGAAACAGCAACCAGGGAAAAAACCTAGCTCGAAAGAAATGGCTGAAGACAGGTAGAGAAGAAGATCTGGAAGAGTATAGGAGAAAAAAGAAAGACTCAGACAAATGCTGTACAAATAAAAAAAAAGATATGGATTGGTGAAGTTATAGAAGAGTTGGAAGTAAATAGCAAAAATAATGTAAAGCTTTACAAATATATAAAATCACAAAACAAGAAGAAACCAACAGTTAAGATTGATGCCAAAATATTGGAGAAAGAAGAGTTATTTAAAATAACTACGAAGAGTTATTTAAGGCGAGAGAAAGCTCCCTCGAATATACAGGAGAAACAGACCTTGATGATGAAATCGAAATAGAAAAGCCGTCATATGAGGACTTTTTACGTGTAATAAGAAATCTAAAACAAAAGAGGGCAGCAGGCCCAGATGAAATCCCAAATGAGCTAATAAAACGAGGCGGAGAAAATCTACAACGGAAAATATACGACCTAATAATAAGGATTTGGGAAGAAGAAAGAATGCCCGAAGAATGGAAAACTGGATGGATATTTTCGATTCTTAAAAAAGGGGACACCACAAAATGTAACAACTATAGAGGAGTAACACTATTAAACAGCTGCTACAAAATATTGACATCATTAATCAGACAAAACTCTCAAAATACATTGAAACTAAAATAGGAGACTACCAGCACGGATTTAGAAAGGGGAAGGTCAACAATAGACGCAGTTCACATAATCACACAGTCAATTGAGAAATGTTACGAACATGATATCGACTTACACATCCTTTTCATAGACTTCAAGCAAGCCTTTGACAGCTTAACAAGACCCGACCTAATAGAAGACATGAAAACCCTAGATATACCAATGAAACTTATAAAGCTTACGAAAATGACAATGAAAGGATCGACTGTAGCAATAATTACAGATAACGGAATCACCAAAAATATAGAAATATCAAATGGAGTACGACAAGGCGACTCTCTATCAACGTCACTATTTAATGTCACTATAGAAGGAACAATAAGAGCTACAGAAATAAAAGGTACGATTATAACATCGACGTCGCAACTTGTGGCCTATGTTGACGACATAGCATTAATTAGCAGAAACATAAACAGTTTAAAGGAAGAATTTACGAAGTTATGCAAAGAAGCATCCAAAAGGGGTCTAGAAATAAATCAGAACAAAACAAAATACCTAACATGCTCAAGAAAAAAACCCAGTTAATGTGATAAGCTTAAATATTGGTGAATATGAATTTGAAAGGTAGAACATTTTAAATATCTTGGAGTCTAGTTAATGGAACTAACGAAAGAAGTATCGAAATTAATGAAAGAATCCAGGCAGGAAACAGAAAGTACTGGAAATACAGTAACTTCCTCAAAGATAAGAAGCTTACTGAGAATACAAAACTGAAAATTTACAAAGCAGTAATGAGACCAGTAATCACATATGGTGCTGAAGTAATGTGTCTGACACAGAAAGAGGAAGAAAGATTAGAAAGGAAAATAATTGGGAGGATAGCAGGACCACTAAACTTAGGTAATAATGAATTTAGAAAACTCATGAACCACGAAGTAAGAGAACTTCTGAATGGAGAAGGCATCAGATTTATCAAGTCACAGAGACTCAGAGGGATGGGACATAGAGAAAGGAGGAATCCAGAAGCCGTTATCAAGAAAATTTCTAAATGGAGACCTGTATCAGGCAGACCACGAGGAAGACCTAAAACTAGATGAGAGAACCAGATAGTAGAGGACCTTAAGAAGATGGGAGTTAGAGAATGGGTAACCAGAAGCAAAAACAGGAACGAATGGAGGAAAATTGTAGAAGATGCCAAGTCACACAACCAATTGTAAAACCAAAATGTTAATGCGGATTGATTCACCGCGACAAACGAATCGGAAGAGCCCAAAGAGGGCGGCAATCACTCCGCTAGGAGTGTAGATGATTTGAGGAAAGATGATGATGATTTGAGGAAAGCGAGTTTTGAAGCAGCAGGCCGGATAGCACAAGCTGTAGGATGTCTGACTTCCACGCAGAAGGCATGGGATCGAATCCCAGAGCAGGCGACAACATCTAGACATTTCTAAAAATGTGTACAAGCCCCAGGTCGACTCAGCCTGAATAAAATGAGTACCTACCTAGGGTAAAACCAGGGGTAAGAATACGGAGTGGTTGAAGCGTAGCACTGGCCTTGTTACCTTCCTTGTATACCGTAGGCCCTAGATATAGCCAACTACCCTGCCATAATTCCAAAGCCGCGTCAGCGGTTTAAACCTGAGACTATTATTATTAAGTTTTGGAGCAAACTTTTTAACAAAGCTAGTTTGAAACAAACTAGTTTGAAGAAATCAATTTTTGAAACAATTCCTTTTTTGGAGATGAAATTTTGCATCTTTTGATTTTGTTACAACCTTGTAACATATCGATAATACATATACTTCTATTTATACTATCTTAATATAATTTTTCGCATCTTCTACTACTTTATACACGTGTTCGCACATCTGCCCTTTGCAGGTTCCAATTAACTCGAATATGAGAAAAGTCATTAAATCACTAATCCACTGGAGTTCTCCGTATTTCCGTTGACTGTCGCAAACCTTTTGACTTGTAAATCTTTACGTATGAAAAGAAATTCATAATCTCAATCCTGAGTTATTTTTTCATTCCCACACGTTTTCAGCCTTCATAAAACAATTTATAGACTAAATTCACCATATGTGGATTAACATAGCCGGGGTTAGAAGATCAAGTTCAGTTCGCTATTGCATTTTTATGTTACCCAAACTACTAAAAGCTCTTTGTGTTACCAGACCGCCCTAAAGGGTTTTATTTACTCTAAAATTTAAATTACACACGCCCAAAAGTTAATTATTGATTTCCCCCTCGTTGTAAAAGTCTAAAGAAGCCAATTTCTTATGCTGCTCAGTTAGTTAGTTTATAAGTTACCAACCAGTCACAGAGTTTGTATTAAATACGATAGTAAAATAACTAGACTTCGGTTTAGCTAAGGTATTTAATAATAAATTAATTGGTTACAAGTTAGATTACAATGTGGGTACATTCTAGGTTACCCCCGTGCTTGCAACTGTCCCCTGTCAATGCTGTCTTGACACCCTGTGAAGTTAGTTACATCAAGTTATAGGCAGTCTCTACCTAAATAAGATATACAATACACGTTCTTAATTAATTTTTTATTATACCTATTTAAAAACTTAAACTTAACTTAATTATGACATAATATGTAGAAATGCTTAAATAAAAATAAAGGACACTTAAAATTAAAGAAAGTTTTCTCAGTTATACCTATATCTCATCAGCATTAAGCTCATAGTCTTTTAGATATAAAGGCAACTTACGATCTCTCTTACCTATGCCTCTAGCGATACTGGGTGACTGGGTATATCATCATTACTAATTTCATCCCCAACATAAGGAGAATTTAAATTTTCCGAAATATGATCTATAGTATCACTATTGCTAAAAGTTTCAAGGTTTAAAGAATTGTCATTATCGAGCAACACAGAATCATTAATTTGATCCAAGCTAATGTCATTATTGGGCCCCCCTGCCAGCGTCATTAAGTCAACTGGATCAGTATTTTCAAAATTATGAGCAAAATTATAATCATCCACTTCATTATGATCATAAAATGGCAAGTTTGTTTTATTTAAATATCTTCTATTTCGTCTGTAAATAGTTCCATTAGTATCTTTTACCATATTATATGACTTATCATTATAATTCTTTATCACTTTACCTCTAACCCATTTTTTATTTCTTTTTTGAATCAATATATTTTCATCTTTTTCACTGGTAGTTCCCTAGCATGTTTATCATATGACTTCTTGCATTCAAGATTATCACAAATAAAATCACATAATTTTGCCTGATTCTTCAATTCAGTAACATATTGATCTATAGTTAACATACCTTGTGTTAATGTGTGAAACTTAAATGTTTCCATTGGTATTACTCGTTTGGGTATAAAATAGTTATCAAGGGCAACTAGTAATTTAGCTAAAGTTGACTGCTGGTCATCATCAAAAGTGTTGTACACAGCAATGCCTTCATCACCCATACAACTTAGTAAATTTGCTATTTTCACCCCTTCTGCTTTCTCGTCTGTACCTGAAGCTGTCATAAATATATTAAACTTTTGCTTCCAGCTAGGCCAGTTCTCTGGAGGATTAGCACTATCAAATAATGAACTAGGTGGTCGAAATTCCAGTTTCTCACTTTACTATTACAATGGTTGACAAACGAGCAGCCACACCTGACACCATGTATTAAATACGATAGTAAAATAACTAGACTTCGGTTTAGCTAAGGTATTTAATAATAAATCAATTGGTTACAAGTTAGATTACAATGTGGGTACATTCTAGGTTACCCCCGTGCTTGCAACTGTCCCCTGTCAATGCTGTCTTGACACCCAGTGAAGTTAGTTACATCAAGTTATAGGCAGTCTCTACCTAAATAAGATATACAATACAGAGTTAGTCAGTCGCGCTTAATACAGCTCAGTTTATTTTAGCCTCAGTTTACATACTAATGTAGTCTCAATTTACAATTCTCTCGCTACTCTCGTTTCGAAAATCTCACGTTTATTACACATATTTCTCATTCTATCATTATTACGTACAAGTTTGAAACTCAAAACGCGCTCTACGTTTACTCACAGTTTGCTATGACATAGCAAAGTTTTTATTAAAATTCGTAATCGTTATTATTGCATAGTGTTTGTAAAAAGTGTTTGTGTTATAAAATAAAACATTTATCTCCATTATTATTCATTTCAACACCGATTTACACCTTGCTTCGACTCGGACAAAGATAAATCAGATTCTTCGTAATCAACCACTACAGACGCTGGTTCCCGTCTTATGTGAAGAACAAGATACATTCACCAAGTCAATTTACCAACTGGTGTAGTGAACAGTTTTTTTTTGCAGATTTCACCAGCGGATCCAATAATGTCATACACAGACTCGATAAATGTGGTATGTCTGAGAATGGACGTTTTGGATTATGTTAAGAGTGGATGATCAAAAAATTAGGGTGGTTCAGATACAATTACGGATAGTTACAATGGATGTACAGTCACGTACAATTTTTGTAGAATCAAAACCTGCTCTCTCCTAAATTTTCGTTAATCACAAAACGCCAAAAACTTTTTAAATATAAGCTATTACAGTTATCACACGGCTTTAAGTTTCATATTATCCCCGACAGTTCTCACCAGTTGCGCACAACCACTCTACATGCGACACTATACACGAAATTTTCGTTTTTCTAAATCTGACCGAATTAAAAAATATGCCAAATACCATCTTAAAATTTAGGAAAATACTAGCCAATCGATATGTCAACCGTCCATTTTGGTCAAAGGGTGTGGGTATTATGGCCCTCCCCATTTGGGGTCTGTTTTTGGTTCCCGTCCCCAAAACTGACAAAAATTTCGAAAATTTTAGTCTGACTTCTGTACCTTCTGATAGTATTTATCATTATCTTTCCAATGCATGTCTAATTTTGAAAATCGGTTATACCATTCAAAAGTAACCGAGCTCAGAAATTTGACTCAATTTCTATTTAAAAAAGGGAAACGTGTGTATGTATGTATGTTTGGATGTATACAGGGTGAGGCAAATAAAGGGCCTATTAGAAATATCTCGAGAACTAAAGGCAACAGAATCATGAAAATTGGAATAAAGGGGTTTTGAAGGATGATTTATTAAATGAAAATATTTTCATCTCTTTGCAACCTCCGGTTATACCGGAAGTTGCTTATAACTTCGTTTTTTTAAATGGGACGCCCTGTATATTTTTACATTTTTGGATTCTCTTCGACGTCTTCTTTCTTAAAATATGAGGTTTTGTAATATTATACAGAGTATTTTAAAAGATAATTACGTTTTTTTATTAATTTCGTAGCAAAATTAACACCCTGTAGAATTGTAGTAGTTTGACATCTAAAACTCTACTTACGTTCAAATGATTTTTAATATACTCTACTATTGTTAAGAATTATTAGTATAGCTAAGTTTTTAATTTTAGTATACAGGGTTGGTCGAAACTCGGAATGAGTTCTCTTAAATGGAACACCCTTTATTTTAGTATTGTAATGAAATGATATTTTATGGTACTTTTTTATTTCTTAAGCATTCCCTATACCTAACTGCTTTAATTTGTGAGTTATTGGTGATTCAAGCTAAACATTAATTGCAACAAAAAATACGTAAAATTTCATTAGGTTGGCCGTGAAAATACTCAATCCCAAATAATTTTTCAGAAATAAATACATATTAATCCAGACTGGTCCTTAAAATTACCAATAATGGTTTAGCTATCAAAATACCTACATAGTTAAGATTGTTGGTGCGATTAACAATTAAGCACAAATTAAAGCAGTTAGGTATAGGGAATGCTTAAGAAATAAAAAAGTACCATAAAATATCATTTCATTACAATACTAAAATACAGGGTGTTCCATTTAAGAGAACTCAGAAAATACTCATTCCGAGTTTCGACCAACCCTGTATACTAAAATTAAAAACTTAGCTATACTAATAATTCTTAACAATAGTAGAGTATATTAAAAAGATTTTATTTTATTTCTTTGAACACTTTGTTCCTTTAATACCTTTATATAAAATAATTCCATCTTAATATACGATAATGCAAGGCCTCCTCACGTATCGGGTATCGTTATTCAATATTTAAGTGGGGTACATATTCAGATATTTAATTGGCCCCCTCACAGTCCCGACATGAGTCCTGTTGGTCACTTATGGAATATTGTCAGTAGATAATTAAGAGTTCGTCAGTCCCTTCCTGTTTCCCTGCAAGATATAGAAACTGTGGTTACTGCTATGTGAAACTCCTTAGACAAGAATCAACTATCCAGCATGCTTAGGAGATGTAAAGATGTTATTAGAATTAGAGGCAGACAACCCTATATTATTTTTTATTGTTAATTTAATATTGTTTCAGTTAAAATACATGTTAAAGAGTAAAAATGTCTATTTTCTTTGTTTTTAAAGATATCAGGGACATTAAAAATTAAAATGCCACAAAAGATGAGACTACAACATGATTTAGATGTACACCCAGCTTTGTATCTTCTGCTCTTTACAGGGTATCTGAAAGTTAATATAAAAAACATTTCTTTTCTTCCACCAGGTATAAGCTCAAAAAAGAAATTTGAGTAAACCTTTGCCCAACAGTGCAAACACCACCAAAGAAAAATCTAAATCTACTTTACTTTTCCCATTCTTTCAGTTGTTGTCATAAAGTGTATCGTATCTATACAAAACATATGTAGTGCAGTCACTGAAGGTTTTCACCTCCGATTTCGTTGAACCTCCATCGATTTTCATGAAAATTGGTAAGTAGTTAGAGGATACCTCAAGGAACAAAGGTGACATGATGCCAACTTGCGCTTTTACCCTGGGGGTGGATGCCACCCCTTCTCGGGGGTGAAAATTATTTTATTTAAAATAATACCACAAATCGATAGAGGGACAAATTCTAAGCAGAATTTTTTATATAAAGTTGTTAACATAAATCAATACTTTTTGAGTTATTAAAGATCAAAAATTGTCTTTTTTCGTAAAAAAATGCATGTTTTAAGGCTGTTTTTCACGTATAACTCAAAAACTATAATCATTTACAAAAAAGTTATTAGTACAAAAATTGAAGACAATAAAAAACTAAATACACTTCGCACTTAAAAAACTAAACTAATGTTAATTCAAAGTGAGTTATGGGTAGCCCAATGTATATCTTTTTCGACGAGTACTCAAATCTAAGTATTCAAGCTTAAATAACGGGAAAGAATGCATTTTCATTTTATAACACATACCTGCTGAGCACTTTCAAAGCACTTCAGAATACCTATCAAATGAGCTCCAGAAAAAGTTAATAATGTCAATATTATGCAAGGAATGATGAAAATAAGAAAACCCTTTCGAATTTTTTAAGAAAAAGTGAAAAATAAAACATACGCTATTTCTACAAAAACTATAATTAATAGTAATCCTTACAAGAATTTCTTTATATTAGCATAAGTAATGATTTCAACAATTTTAACCGGTTTAGAATGCATATTTTTGAAAAAAGATGCAATTTTTAAAATTATCGTAATTTTCATTTTCTTTTAATACTAACTCCAAAAATACTTAATATATGTAAGAAATGGTATATAACCAAATTTTAGTTTTTCTGTATAAAATATTTAACCTGTTTTACTATTTCTGTAGGGTAAAAAATAACCGAGATAGAAACGTTTAAACAATTTTGCTGCGAGAACCATGTAACCGGGGTCATTTAACCTTTTATTTTTAAAAAAGTAAGGGGTTTAAAAGATTAAATGCAACGTGATTTAATATCCCTTGGAATTTACTCTTAAATGATTTTTAGGTGAAGCTGATATCGTAAAAATTAACGGAGTTATTTTAAAAAATAATAATATTTTTTGGAAAAATTTTTAAAAGATAAAATTTTTGGGGCATAAATTTTAATACTAATAATAAACTTGCTCGGGGGCTCATTTGATAGATATTTCTAAGTACTTTGACAAATTTTTAATAAGATTATGTTATCAAATGCATCATTTCCCGTTATTTAAGCTTGAATACTTAGATTTCGGTACTCGCCGAGAAAATATACGTTCAATTACCTATAACTCACTTTTAGTTAACATTAAAAGGTTTTTCTAGTAAGGACTTTATTTCGTTTTTTATTAGCTTCAATTTTGGTAATAATAACTTTTTTGTAAAAACTTATAGTTTTTAAGATATTTACGAAAAATCGGTTAAAAACATGCATTTTTCTCACGAAAAATTAAAATCTTTGATCTTTAATAACTCAAAAAGTTTTGATTTATTTTAATAACTTTATATAGCAAATTTTGCTTAGAATTTGCCCCTTTATCGAAATATGGTTATTTTTAATAAAATAATTTTCACCCCCGAGAAGGGGTGGGATCCACCCCCAGGGTAAAAGCGCAAGTCGGTACCATAATGTTACCTTTGTTCCTTGAGATATCCTCTAACCACTCACCAATTTTCATGCAAATCGATGGAGGTTCAACGAAATCGGAGGTAATAGCTCATATCCACCTTCAGTTACTGCACTAATGAGTCTTTTCAATTTTTAAAAAGATGAAGAAGATATTTATACTAGAAACAGGAATTGAAACATACGCAGTTTTAAAAAAAGTTGATAAAATTAATATGGTTACAAATAAGATGATCAAATATTTTTTTTAAATATCTACAAATTGGACGATGCAAAACAAATCAAAGTGATAAGTCAAGTGTGATATTACACGAAATTACATGTGTCAAGGATATTTAAGGGCAAAATAATGAACACAGATCAATTACCTTTTAATAATATTATTACGCTATACAAATTTGGATGCGTCAATACAAATACCAACAACTTTAAAAATACGAGTTAAATTAAAAAAGAATGTGTGTGTACTTTGTACGCACGTAAGAAGTTATACTTCTATTATTATGATTTCAACGAAATTAATATACTTAACAGGTTATGTGTATTTTATTTAAATATTAAACTAACTTTCTTTACTTACCACTTTTAAAATTTTTTTATTAAAACGATACCAAAAATATATATAAAAAAATATGAATCGTCCGGGATTTGAACCCGAGACCTCTTGATCTCCGGTCACACGCGCTACCACTGAGCTATATCCCTTTTGCTTTGACAGGTTACAAGATTTCTCATACATACTGACAAATTTAATACAAAAATACTTTAAATATACTTACTATTATTATAAAATATCTTATTCCCGAAGAAGACAAATCCAAAGACACAAAAATTATAATAAATAATACATTTACTAAAAACACTAATATATCCTTTTCACACCTTTTCTTGCACTGATATATTTATACATAACTTGAAAGATTCGGCAACTAAACGGCATACTGTCTGTGTGCGCATGCGCGCAGAATTATGAAATTTTACTCTCAATCGCGCCCAAAGAAGTATAACTTCAAAAATAGGATTTTTTCCTGGTATTAATGGCTTCGGTTACGATCAATCAGCCAGTCGTACATAAGCTTTGATCGCGCTGTACATCCTGGGTATACCCAGAGGGAGAACGCCTGCGCATTACAAAATCGAGCGTTCGCGGAGTTCAAACCTTTCCTTCTGAACACTCTCCGGATTTTTAATTCGGTGTTCGCGCAGTACAGAAAAAAGATCCTGAACGTGTCCGGGATACGCTCTCGACGTTCGATTTTGTTTCGGATTTTAAGTTCGCACAGGCGCACAAAATATTTGGGAAGAATTTATTGACATTCTGCATAGGGATTACGTACACTCGATACGCATCGTATCCGCCATGTTTTCCCGTAAGGCGCTATGGGAAAACATGGCGGATACGATGCGTATCGAGTGTACGTAATCCGGGCCCTGTTCTTACTCCTTCCAATTCTTAACCTAAAATATTGTTTTGTTAAACAACTTGTAGATGTACATTCTGGTTTTTAAAGTTTTAAAATTATGTAAAGTGTTGTATCATTTAAATATTCTTCAAAGAAATTTTAATATTTTTTATATTAAAGCTTTTTTAGTTGTGTTGGTCAATGTTTTCCATTAGTATGTTTATAAATAAGTAGGTACCTTTTCTAGTATTATTTTCATTCGATATTCGATAATTATCTATTACGGTAGTATGTATTACCACCGAACAAGTATCACAATAAAGTGTACTCTGTTTTTACTTAATTTCTTCTATCTGTAAATTCTAAATGTAATAAACCACAACACAATGCCACAACCTATCAAATTCAATACATATAATATCAAAATTGGAAATGATTGCTTTACTAAATTATTCCTTCCTTCAGATAATGTTCAACCCCCAGGAAGTTAAAGGTAATTTTTATATCTAAATATCAAGCTGCCATTTCCAAGTGATACATAACAATCTTTTAACGTCGGTAAAGTTAGCAGCACCATTTTATAAGACCGAATTCAGACTAAGACTATATTTTATTGCTAAGTTATTGCTAATTTATTACGCAAAGAAAAAATTTATTGCTGTAGCCAATTCCGAGAAACAGTGGGTGCTGCTAGCTTTACGGTAACGCTAGCAGCACCCAACCTATATCTCGGCAATGAAAAGTAGTACAGTGCCCATTTTAACCGCATATTTTATTGCTATTTAATTTCTCTTGATTGGTATATTAACCACTCCTGAATAACTACCCCATCATCCCCTAGCGTAAAACTCACCCCCAAAAAGATGATGAAAATCGAAAAGCCAACCCGAAGGAATTAATTGCTAATTTATTGTTAATTTATTACGGAAAGAAAAAATTTATTGCTCTAGCCGTTTCCGAGAAACAGTGGGTGCTGCCAGCTTTACGGTAAAGCTAGCAGCACCCAATCTATATATCCGCAATGAAAAGGAGTACAGTAGTACAGGGATCATTTTAACGGCATATTTTATTGCTATTTAATTGCTCTTGATTGATATATTAACCAATCCCAAAAAACTACCCCATCATCCCCTAGCGTAAAACTCACCCCCAAAAAGATGACGAAAATGAAAAATTCAACCCCAAGGAATTAATTGATAATTTATTGCTAATTTATTACGAAAAGAAAAAATTTATTCCTGTAGCGGTTTCCGAGAAATAGTGGGTGCTGATAGCTTTACCTTAAAGCTAACAGCACCCACTGTTTCTGGGAAACCGCTACAGCAATAATTTTTTTCTTTTCGTAATAAATTAACAATAAATTAGTTATTAATTCCTTGGGGTTGAATTTTCGATTTTCACCATCTTTCCGGGGGTGAGTTTCACGCTAGGGGATGATGGGGTAGTTTTTTGGATAAGTTAATATACCAATCAAGAGCAATAAATTAGCAACAAAATATGCCGTTAAAATGATCCCTGTACTCCATTTCATTGCTAAGATATAGATTGGGTGCTGCTAGCTTTACCGTAAAGCTAGCAGCGCCCAATGTTTCTCGGAAACGGCTACAGCAATAAATTTTTTATTTTCGTAATAAATTAGCAATAAATTAGCAATTAATTCCTTGGAGTTGAATTTTCCATTTTCATCATCTTTTTGGGGGTGAGTTTTACGCTAGGGGATGATGGGGCAGTTTTTTGGGATTGGTTAATATACCAATCAAGAGCAAATAAATAGCAATAAAATATGCCGTTAAAATGATCCCTGTACTCCGTTTCATTGCCGAGATATAGATTGGGTGCTGCTAGCTTTACGGTAAAGCTGGCAGCACCCACTGTTTCTCGGAAACGGCTACAGCAATAAATTTTTTCTTTCCGTAATAAATTAGAAATAAATTAGCAATTAATTCCCTGGGGTTGAATTTTCCATTTTCATCATCTTTTTGGGGGTGAGTTTTACGCTAGGGGATGATGGGGTAGTTTTACAGGATTGGTTAATATACCAATCAAGAGCAATTAAATAGCAATAAAATATGCCGTTAAAATGGGCACTGTACTACTTTTCATTACAGAGATATAGGTTGGGTGCTGCTAGCTTTACCGTAAAGCTAGCAGCATCCACTGTTTCTCGGAAACGGCTACAGCAATAAATTTTTTCTTTGCGTAATAAATTAGCAATAAATTAGCAATAAAATATAGCCTTAGTCTAAATTCGGTCTTATAAAATGGTGCTGCTGACTTTACCGACATAATCTTTTACTCTCTACAAAAATGTAAGCCGGATTTCGGCGTGGAAATACCAAGTTATCGAAATAATGTGGAAATAATAAAGAAAGACGCTAATCAAATTAATCAAATTTCTAACTTCTAAGAAAGGCATTGATGAATAGAAAGTTAATCCTTTGCCTGTTGCTTTTATTCTCTTTCTCTTTGTTGACATACAAATTTGTTGCATTTGCATTTTTTTACATTGATTTCGAAATAAGAAAGGGACAACAAAAGGCTTCCTTCTCTAACCTTAATGTATGCAACCCGTCATTACATTACGAATCCGAAAATTGTTCGCGGAGCGAAAAATCCTGAGCATGTCCAGAATAAGTTTACGTTGACGCCTGCGCATTGGAAACTAATCCCGAACTTACTCTGAATACGTTCGATTTGTACAGCGCGAACACTGCTATAATCGTATCTATAGAAAGTGCGAAACAATAATCGGAGACGATCAGTTTGTGATCAGTTTAGATTCAAAGCCGGCATGGGAACGAGAGACGCTCTCTTCAGTTCACTAGTTCCCGCCCAAAAATGCTACGACCAACAGAAAGATATATTTATATGCTTCGAAAAAGCATTTGATAGAATAAGACACCACCTACTATTAGAACATTTGCAAGAAGTCGGTTTAGATGGAAAACCATCAAATTATTAAAAAAAAATTGTACTGAAACCAAAACGCTAGAGTTAGGATCGAAGGTTCCACATCCGCGGAAGCAGAAATTAGGAGGGGAGTTAGACAAGGATGTGTTCGGTCGCCCCTGCTGTTTAATCTTTACTCCGAGTTCCTATTTAAAGAGGCACTGGAGGATTCCAAGAATGGAGTCAAGGTGAATGGCGTAAATATCAACAGCATCAGATACGCCGATGATACGGTGTTGATTGCGGATTCCGACTTGGGTATACAACGACTCATCGACAAGACCAACTCGACCTGTGAACAATTTGGTGTGAAAATAAACATTAAAAAAACCAAAGTGATGTCAATCCGAAAAAACAAAACGTACCTCAACCTTGCACAATAAATGAGCACATTTTAGAATAGGTCAATATATTTAAGTACCTGGGATGTTGAATCGATAGCAGCCTGAATCCTGATCTAGAAATAAGATCGAGAATAGAACAGGCAAAAAAATCTTTCGAAAAAATCAAAAAGCTGCTTTGTGATTCTCGAATAAAACTCGAAATTTGACTACGTTTATCAAAATTCTACGTTTGGTCGACTCTTCTCTATGCAGTTGAGACATGGACCCTTAAAACATCAACCGTAAATAAATTGGAGGCCTTTGAAATGTGGATCTACCGAGAATCCTCAAAATTTCATGGACATCGCATACCTTAAACGAAGAAGTGCTGCATAGAATAGGCAAGGAAAGAGAACTTTTTAACACAGTGAAAATTAGAAAACATCATGCCTTGGCCACATACTGAGAAATGATAAGTAACAATATGCTCAACTTCTAGTGAAAGGGAAGATCGAAGGAAAGAGGGGACTAGGTGACTAGGAAGGAAAAGACTATCGTGGCTCACAAACATCCGACAATGGACAGGGCTAAATTTTGAACAGCTGAAGACAGAAAAGAGTTTGCATTTGTAGTAGCCAACATCCATTGAGGAGAGGGCACTTTAAGAAGAAGAATCAGCCAGACTTTGTTCGATTTGTGAAGTGATTATCATCCATCACTATGTTACATGAGGATAATACATTTATTATTAAAAGAACGGTACCTTGGAACGAGAATCCAATAAAGTAGAAGGACAGAATTCGAAACAAAGGAAAGAATTATGAAAGGAAAGAAAGTAATAGGAGCTTTGAACTCACTACGATGGTCAAAAACCATATCAAAAGAAAATAAAACACAGCTGTATAATAGCATATTTAAAAGCGTGGTACTGTATGGATGTGAAACCTGGCAACTGAATAAACGAACAGAACAGAAGTTGCTCGCACTAGAAATGGACTTCTGGCGAAGACCGGTCTGCGTCTCAAACATAACGAATAAACGAGTACGAGATATTATGAATAGAAAAACAAACATAATAGAAGAAATCCAAGAAAAACAACTTTGTTGGTATGGCCATGTACAAAGAATGGAGGAACATCGACTCCCAAAGCTGATACTGGAATGGCAACCCCCGGAAAGAAGGAAATGGAGCAGACCGAAAACTACCTGGATAAGTGGAATCCAGAAAGCAATGTCTGAGAGAGATCTGCGACCAGGAGATTGGACAGATCGACGCGGCTGGAAAATAGGAACCGGAAGGCGCAGCCTTCCTAGACGTTATAAACCGGTGTTATATAATATATTAAAAGAAGGGGCTGACGAAATGGGGTACTATCCCTATTCGATGCCCAAATTGAATGGTTAAATCAAGCTATTAAATACCTAGGCATAACATTGGACAAAAAGCTGATCTTCAAAGAACACCTGAAACAAACGGTCAACAAAGCTAAAACACTCAGCACGCAGGAGTCAACTCTCATCGCTAATAGATCGGAAGAGTAAACTGAGATTTAAGACAAAGATTATGAAGGCAAGTTGTACAATTTTGCCAACACCAACATACATGTAAGATATGCCGATGACACCGTAGTATTAGCGGAAACAGAAGACCAACTAAAAATATTGATGAACAAGGGAGTACAAAAGAAAGTCACAGGCAACCCCAAGAACAAATTACACACCTAACATACAAATAAATGGTATCACCCTTCAGAGTTCCCAAAGCTTCATATACCTGGGCAGAGAGCTAAATAGTCAGCTAGACCACTCAAAAGAAATTAGAAGACGCATTGAAATAGCAAGGTCTGGTTTCATCAACATGCGTAAAATGCTCTGTTCTGTAACCCCAAGCTATCAGTCACAATATGAATGAGAACACTAAAGTGTTATGTGTGGTCTCTATTACTATATGGCTGTGAGACCTGGACATTAAAACAGTATGCCATCAACAAACTGAATTCATTCGAAATGTGGATGTACCACCGAATGCTAAGAATAACCTGGACCAGCAAAACTGCGAATGAAGAAGTACTGGAAATAATGAACACACGTCCTTATTTCGTCAATACAATCAAATTTAGAAAGTCGTCATGTCTAGGACACATAATGCGCCATTTGAGCAGCTCCAGGTAATATTAGAAGGCAAAATCGAAGGTAAAATGGGTATAGGAAGAAAGAAAAAATCCTGGCTCCGAAACATCAGAGATTGAACCCACACAACAGGGAATGACTTAATTCATCAAGCCCAGAACAGAGAGAAATTTGCCATATTGAGCGCCAACCTCAATAGAGAAGGCACTTAGGAGGAGGAGGAACATACGCCTCAGCCGCATGGGGGCACACGTGTAAATCAAACAAGAAAAAAATACAGACCATCCAGAACCACATGATCAGGGAAGCTCTGAATATACCTGGATACGTCCTATTAATAAGGTACGTATTTGGGCATACAAAAGAGAATCCTGAAAATGATGGACGAAAGAGCACACGAAATGTTCAACAATCTCGGGAATCATCCGAGCACACACAAGCCAAAAGACAGCCCAGAGAGAACTGAAGTTAGCTGGATGTAGAGAAAACCTATTAGTCCAGAGAAATAAGATTTTTCTCGTGACACATCCCCCTCCAGGCCGAAACCAAATTTTTTGTGTAGTATGGACATCTATATTAATAACCCTTATGTTTCCTGCAGCCGATTTTGATGATATACATAGTTATAAACAAATGAAGATTAAAAATCGGTAAATTTTCGCTTTTTTCGTCTATAACCAAAAAGTTAAGCATTTTAAACAAATTTGAGAATAAGAAACTCATAAATCGTCTAAAAAATTTCAATATGGCGTTCGCTGAATATATCTATATTTGGTTGCTTAGAAAATTGCAAAATAAATCATAAATTTTGAGATTTTATAAATATTCATAACTTATGTAAAAATTAACTTAGAACCTTCTTATTACACGAATTGCTGAGACTTCTGGGGCTTAACTTATATTTTAAATTTCAAAGCAATTGGTCAAATAGTTTAAAAGTTATTTAATTTGTTTATCCCAAATTCATTTTTTTGCAACACTATAAGTCAGAAAATTATGAGGTTACAGTAAGACTTCTGACAGTTTATGGAAGAAGAACCTTTATACTATTGACTTAATTTAAAAAAATGACAAAAAGTAATTTTAAACAGTGTAAAATTATTTTGCAAAAACACGTCGATTTTTTGCTTACTTATAAACAATTAGAACAACTTTTTAACCGTTACCCGTAGAAAAATTATTTTTTCTACGAGCGTGCAAAAATGTCTACTTTCGCGCACGCATTTTAGTTTAGAAAGTTTTACTTTTCCGCACGCGTGTTACTTTTCCGCACGCGTTTAACTTTTCCGCACGCGTTTTACTTTTCCGCACGCGTGTTAATTTAGATATGTTAATATGGCCTTAAAGTAATTATAATACATGCAATAAACTAATATTTAGATATTATTTACTAATTTATTTCAAATATATCTTATTGTGTTCATGTTTTAATGAAATTAACGCGAGAATTCGATGAAATAAAATAATTTTGACATAATATTCGAAAGTCAAATCAGTAGACAATAACAGTGGTTTTGAATCGTCGTCATGGAAACCAAGATCGTCGTCATGCTAAACAATTATGCTGAAACTTTGGTTTTGACAACCTTGTCAAAGAATTAATTTGTGTATGTATTTTCATATTAATTAAATTAATTGATTAAGATTTGGTCATCTTTTAAAGACTCGTAGAAAAAATATTGTTCCTAACGCTTGCAGAAAGTGTCTTTTCCGCACTCGACTGCTTGCCGAACTCCCGCTTCGCGTCGTTCGGCAAACTGCAGTCGCGTGCGGAAAAGTATGACTTTCTGCACTTGTTAGGAAATTAACTATTTTCATATTTGGAAAGACTGAATTTTTATACACATTTAGAAAGAAAAACAATTGTCGTAGACAATTAGGGGCGAATTTAGCCCCCCCCCCTTTTTTAATTCACATGTTTTTGCAACATAATTTTGCAGTATTTAGAATTATTTTTTGTCATTTTTTTAATTAAATTAATAGTATAAATCTTCTTCTTTCATAAACTATCCAAAGTATTAGTGTAACTTCATCATTTTCTGACTTATAGCGTTGCAAAAAAATTAATTTGGGATAAACAAATTAAATTAAATACCTTTTAAACTATTTGACCAATTGCTTTGAAATTTAGGGTATGATTTAAGCACCAGAAGTCTCAGAATTTCGTGTAACAAGAACGTTCTAAGTTCATTTTTACATAAGTTATGAATATTTGTAAAAACTCAAAATTTATGATTTATTTTGCAATTTTCTAAGCAACCAATAAGGATAGACATATTCAGTGAACGCCATATTGAAGTTTTTTATACGATTTATGAGTTTCTCACTCTCAAATTTGTTTAAAATACTTTTTGGTTATAGACGAAAAAAGCGAAAATTTGCAGTTTTGCAGTTTATAACTATGTATATCATCAAAATCAGCTGCAGGAAACATTATAGGTTATTAATATACAAGGTGTCCCAAAAGTAGTGGAACGGTCGAATATTTCGCGAACTAAACATCGGATCGAAAAACTGAAAAATATGTGTTCAATAATTTTCAAAAATCTATCCAATGACACCAAAGACCAACCAATTCGTTACGTAAAAGTAAGCAACTTTTATTCAAGACATTTTTTCTAACTGTGGACAGATGGCGCTATAATTGGGAAAAACGATTTAACCTGATACCATAGGTAAATTATAGAAACGGTCTAATATCTCGAGAAATACACTTCCAAATGAGAAACCAAAAAAAAAGGTTTTTAATACTTTTCGAATACCTATCGAATAACACTAAACATGACCCTCCAACCCACCCCCTGGAGGTGGGGTGGGGGGTAACTTTAAAATCTTAAATAGTAACACCCACTTTTTATTATAGATTAGGATTCGTCATGAAAAATGAAGCAACATTTATTCGAAACATTTTTTAGAATTGTTGATAGATGGCGCTTTAATTGGAAAAATACGATTTATTAGCGCCATCTATCAGCAATTTTAAAAAATGTTTCGAATAAATGTTGCTTAGTTTTGCATGACAAAATCGAATCTGCAATAAAAAGTGGGGGTTGATATTTAAGATTTTAAATTTACCCCCCACGCCACCTCCAGGGGGTGGGTTGGAGGGTCATGTTTGGTGTTTATCGATAGGTTTTCGAAAAATATTAAAAACCTTTTTTTTAGTTTCTCATTTGGAAGTGCATTTCTCGAGATATTAGACCGTTTCTATAATTTACCTATGGTATCAGGATAAATCGTTTTTCCCAATTATAGCGCCATCTGCGCCATCTATCCACAGTTCGAAAAAATGTCTTGAATAAAAGTTGCTTACTTTTACGTAACGAATCCAAATCTGCCAGAAAACTAGGAGTTTCCATTTGAGATTTTAAAGTTACCCCCCACCCAACCCCCAGGGGGTGTAGTGGGGGTTGGTGTTTGGTGTCACTAGATAGATTTTTGAAAATGATTGAACACGTATTTTTCAGTTTTTCGATCCGATGTTTAGTTCGCGAAATATTAGACCGTTCCACTACTTTTGGGACACCCTATAAATATGTCCATACTACTCAAAAAATTTGGTTTCGGCCTGGAGGGGGCTGTGTATATTTTTTTTTCACTAACAGGATATTTTTTTTCCTTATTTCTCTGAACTATATGAGAAAATGGAAAAATGAGATGGTCACGGTACAAAAATTACTTACCCCATATTATACAGTATGTCCTTGTAAGTTGTATCCATATGGAAAACTTTTTTATTATTAATTTTACGAAAAAAAGTTATTCTTTATAAAAAGTTCTGCATGGTCCAAAACCCAAGATTCAACCATCAGATATTAAATTTTATGAATGTTATACGAGGTATGTCAAAAAGTTTGAATTTCACTCAAGAGTAAAGTAGCTTTATTTTTCACAATATTGAAAATTGCTATTATGAAAAGTTGTTTGGAATTAAAAACTATATTCTAATATGCAATTACATTCTTCTAATTTAAAAATTTTTTTTGAAAAATTATGGATAACTAACATTATTTTCAGTTATTTCAATTCTGATAACTCTTTTATTATTATTTTATGAAAAAAAGTGATTCTTAATAAAAAGTTTTGGATGGTCTAAAACCTAAAATACAACCATCTTATATCAAATTTAATCAATTTTATACGAGATATGTCAAAAAAGATAAATTTAGATCAAAAGTAAAGTACCTTTGTACTTCAGAATATTTCGTTTAGAAGGATGTAATTACAAACTGAAACATAGTTTTTAATTCTAAATAACTTTTCATAATAACAATTTTCGATATTGTGAAAAATAAACGTATTTTACTCTTGAGCGAAATTAATATTTTTTGACATACCTCGTATAAAATTAATAAAATTTGACATAAGATGGTTGTATTTCAGGTTTTAGACCATGCATAACTTTTTATTAAGAATCACTTTTTTTCGTAAAATTGATAATAAAAGAGTTATCTGAATTGAAATAACTGAAAACAATGTTAGTTATCCATAATTTAAAAAAAAAAATTTTCAATTAGAAGGATGGAATTGCATACTAGAATATAGTTTTTAATTCCAAACAACTTTTCATAATAGCAATTTTCAATATTGTGAAAAACAAAGCTAGTTTACTCTTGAGTGAAATTCAAACTTTTTGACATACCTCGTATAATATTCAAAAAATTTGATATTGGATGGTTAAATCTTAGGTTTTGGACCATGCAGAGCTTTTTATAAAGAATAACTTTTTTCGTAAAATTAATAATAAAAAAGTTTTCCATATGGATACAACTTACAGGGACATACTGTATAAATTTTTTATTTAGTTATTTTATAGAGAAAAGTCTCAGATACAAAATTCATTATTAAAATAATAATAAATAATCATTTAAATTTGAAACTTTTCTTATTGGCACTAAGGGTGAAATGAAGCTAAGAAGAAATTGGTTGTGCTACTCTAAAATAAATGATAGTGTTTAGTGTCTTCCTTGCTGGTTATTTTCTGACCATAAAGAAACTCCTGTCATGGAATGCGTTAAAATGCGTTTTCAAGGGGTTAAATATCAAACACTTTTCCGGACCTCCCTTCCCCCTACCGCTGGGGGTAAACCCAAACCCCCAGGCCCCCGATAATGGCCCCCAGATCACGTTTGCCCCGGGGCCCCCAACATCTAACTTACGGCCCTGGCTTCAATCTACATACAATAAACTCACAATTTACAATTACTTCAACATCGAATTTGTACCTGCTTCGACGAAGATTTATTTATTAATCAGTGCAGTGGCGGATACAGACATTTACCTTAGGGGGGACTTCCCCTCTCATATAAACTCAAACTTAAGTTCCCTTAATTTTCCTAACTAGCGGGTTTATTGCATTGAATTTGTCTGCCTATGGTTTAAGTTTCATGTCAAATATTTCAAACTTCTCCTATCCCTCACCACTTCGTAGATCCGCCATTGAATCAGTGTCTTTATAATCAACCACTTAGAAGTTTCGTTCTCGTCTTCAAAAGACAAGAGACATCCACAACATATCGCATCTCCGCTAAAAGAGTGTCATAAGTCAAAAAAGCAAAGTATCGAGAAAACGACGTTTGAAATTTGTGCTAGAACAATAACTATTTTAATGAGTTACAAAGATTTTTGAAGCTCTTCAAAATAGCGTATTAATTCTGCTAAAAATATTTTTAAGGTATTAGTACACTTTAGTTAGAAGATCAAAAATAATCATTTTTTCAAGATTTTTTTTTCTCAGAACCTTTATTAAAAATGAACATAAAACTGTTTACATATTAATATCTAACTCTTAGAGAAAACAAAAAATATATCTTTTTTTATTTATGCACGTACACTAATATTGTAGAGGGCGCCAAAGTCGAGGCCTCGAAAAAAAGTAGTTCCGATGGCGGACAGCTAATCTCAGGATTGGGATCTCTGAAACAAAAAAATCGTACCCCATTTGAAAAAGGAAGGTTTCTTACGTGACAATTTACCACCGTTAGTGAAAAATTCCGCAAAAAAAAGATTTAAGGAAATTTGAAAAATTTTTGTTAAAAAATTGCCCGCTTTTCTTCAGTTTTTCATGGTTAAAAAATATTTATTTTTAATTTTTTGGTCAAATTGTGGTAAATTGTCACGTAAGAAACCTTCCTTTTTCAAATGCAGTACGATTTTTTTGTTTCAGATATCCCAATCCTGAGATTAACTGTCCGCCACCATTTTTCGAGGCTTCGACGTTTGCGCCCTCTACAATATTAGTGTACATGCATAAATGAAAAAAGATATATTTTTTGTACTCTCTAAGAGTTAGATATTAATATGTAAAAAGTTTTATTTTCATTTTTAATAAAGGTTCTGAGAAAAAAATTCTTGAAAAAAATTATTGTTTTTGGTCTTCTAAAGTGTACTAATACCTTAAAAAAATATTTTTTTGAGTTGTGACACTATACAGATAAAATAACGAAAAATTTACGAAATATTATTTATTAAATGTAGCTGTTGCCACACAGAATATAATATCATTATTATTGACTGTAAGTACCATGCGACAAGCGAGAACTGGCGGCTGACCTTCTCGTATTCTGCATTTGTCGCTGTGTATTTTCGCTCAAGTTCACGCGCCACCTCTGGCTTGTCGGATTGTAACAGCATTAAATAAAACAAAATTTGCGTCGAACAATGCTGCAAAAAGAAAAGTAAATGTGATACTTTCCTTGAGCATATTTGCAGATTGTTTTGAATAAGGCAATCACATACACTGTCTTAACTCAACAAAGGACGCTTTATACAGATCTTAGATAGACAAATACCTTGCACAAGTCGATATGTGACACTGTATATGTTCGGGGCATCGTTGATTTTGGTTAACGATATAATGACACTAATAGTATCATCTGACGATAAATATTTGAGCCATAGAAGTACGTATCCATACAATGAGGTACGTATCCATACAAGGGTGATCCGCGGTAGGTGTGCTCCACATAGTGGATACGTTGGTGATCGCCGCTCAGTGCTCACCCTCTTCGATTCAACCGGTTTTCGGTTTATGTATAGGGGAGCGCATGCCGTATCCATTTGAGCAGCTACACGGAGCGCGGATCACCCTTGTATGGATACGTACCTTAACACTTTTTGAGATAGGAATTTGTAGTTTTATCAAAACTGTTGGTGCAATAAAACCGTTTTTAATTTTTTTTAATGGTGACACTGTTTGAGCGGAGGTGCGATATATGTTATTGGATGTTGGTTAAATGATTGGACTTAAAGGACTTTTCTTATCATATCTTATTTAAATTGTTTCCGTAATAAAATCTATTTGAAAAAGAGTTAATGCCCGTAGACAAATAACTTTAACCATATAGATCAAACCATCTTAAACAATACTTATTTTTTGTATCAAGTAAAACGACTATAACGAGTTAGCGGCACCGTGTAACACAAACTTAATTAAGGGTCTTGAATCTTGGCAAGAGACTGCAGGAGACAATTTTAACCGGTATAATTTTTACACAAGCCAATAGTTAAAGTGGACTTGATTTATTTATTTTTGCAACGACGCTCTCTAAACTTTATAATTTTTTTTTGTAGATTACGAAAATGGGAGCCAACCTTTTTCCTTGTTACTAATGTTCTCACCCTTTATGTGTTAGACCAATCGAATATTTAGCTCCAAGCTTCTGTGGTTAAAGGCATATTTAATATTTATATTTTAGATTAGAACTATAGCCTTGCTGAGTGATTGAAGTGTGACTTTATGCTATGTGTCGAATTGAATTCATAGACGAAAAGTTGGTTTGCGTAAAGTTTCAACTGTTCAACAGCTTAGACATCGTTATTATGGTGAAAATTCCTTTCTAAAATCATTGACAAAGGGCTGGTTGTTAATCTAATGGAATACACTACAATAATCCCATCCACTATGTAGACATGTGGATCGGATTCCAAGCAAGCTGAAATCCTTCCGATCTATGCATCGTAACAGACGAGTAGTGATTATGAATGTAGCGTTTCCTCCAATGATGGTATTGGTCTTTTTACGCTATCACTCCATGTCTCCCTATTTTAGCTAGCACTAAGTGGCGTACTGAGCATGGTTCCGCGGAACCAGGGCCCGAGCCCCGCAGGTCCCGCTATACTCGCTTTTTGCTTCTTTTGTTTCTAATTTGTTTGGGACATGTTGCACTACACAAGTACACACTACGAAATTGCTTAATAAATTTTAATTTTTGTGTAGGTATTTATAAATAAAAACAAAAAATATCGATTCATCAAAAAATTTGAAACCCTTTATTAAGAAATACAGACAACGCGATTGTAAGGTTCCTTCGTTTAACCTGCTATAAACAAAGTCCTTGTCTCAACACTTGTTTAGAATAACCACCGGTGCCTGCCTAAATACGTGCTAACTAACACAAACACTTTTGTATTTTTTATATTAGCACGATCTATGAGTAAGAGTTGTAAATTGCAAAGTTACAGTAATTCGGGAACAGATATTCAATGCAAATTTTATACGCTGGGTCATAAAAATTATCCCAAGACGCTCGATGTTCCTTCTGTTCGTATTTATAGCACCCTCATAACACTGCATAAATATAGACAATTATAGTGGTAAGAATAATAACGGTAGAATTAAGAATTAACATTAATTTACTGCTTTAATAGTCCATTCACTCTCGGTAAAATATTGCAAAACCTTCAAACCAACAAAATTTAAAGAACGGCTTGGATAGACATGAAATTTGGCATACATATTGATGTGATCTTGATTATTGATATGAGATAATATTCTTATATGTCACTTAATTTAATCAATGTATTAATACTAATCTAATTAATTAACCAGATCACATATCAATATGTTTTCAATCTCAGGGCGAATTATAAATTAATTACTTACTTTCGTGGCTTCTAAATATTTCTTAATGGTTCCTAATCGGGATAGAAAAGAAAAGAGTAAAAAAAATACACATATGGGTTACAATTATAATCAAAACATTTTTTATTTTATTTAAAAGGCAATCAATGCTTAATATTTGCTATTTCTTATTATTCTTAAACATAACATTTACAAATGGGAATCTTATTTCCTTTTGGTTTTCAATTGAAAGTTTTTATTAACATTTAACTATTAGGAGTTATTAGGAACAACTCTATTTAAGTTTGATGAAGCTTTTCTGATATTATTGATTATGTTATTCAATTTTTTATGTGGAATTTAATACGAAAAACCCATACATTCATGTCCAAACAAATGAGACTGACCTTTTCCTGGTGAACTGAAAATGTCCTCACACAAGACCCGTTTCCTGCTATCCTTGGCTGCGATCAAACCTCGTCCTGGCTTCCAGTAATGTTCTCCTTTGAAAAACTAGCTCGTATAGCTCTCGTTCCTGCGTCTGTCGTGATGCTGTGTTCTACCTTTCTCGAAACTGCTATCAGCTACCGGGACACTCTTGGCTCAAGGAGGTTCTTTTACTCTCGACCTGGCCTACTTCTCGTTCCACGATAGATACTCCACACTCACGGAACTACATCGGCTTTCTCACTCTCCGTACACTACCGTCTACTACTCGACTTCACTTCTCGACAGCTCAAAACATTCTGCTCTCACTTTGTCATCCATTCCCCTACTTTCTAAATATCCCTTCCAGATTCACAAATCAATCTTCCACCACCAACTCTCATTCGTAATATTCCTCAAAACCAATTTTTAATCTTTCTAAATATGCTTAATGGATTTCAAAAGAAAATATTTAATTCCCATTCTAAAATACTTTCTAACTATTTACAAATTTTAATGACCTATTCTCTCTTTCAAATGAGTCTTATTTAGCATAGGCTAATGATCGAAACCTTCCGCGAAAAACGATAATGAACTATCATCTATTTCACTGAGTTTTATTTAGCATAGGCTAATAATCGACCTTCCGAGAAGAACGATAATGGTACGCGTCATTCACTTTGTTTATCTAAGCACATTGTTCCGAGTTTCGTACGCTTATTCTAATCACTTCTTAAAATTACATATAACAATTTGTTGTATACAGGTTGTTTTAAATTTATATGCCCGTGGTTGAGAAAATTGAAAATATTTTATATTAAATTGAATTTTGTTTATAATTATCAAAATTTAATTTTCATATCAAATAGAAATATAACAAATCCCCGCCTTGTATTCGATAAAATTTATCTGAATTTTTAAATAAATTTTCTCGAGGCACAACCAACTCCCTGTATATTTCCTTACTTTAATCTACGTCTTATATCCTAACTTACTATCTACTTCATGTAATTCTGTCTTTTATTCGTGATATTTGTATACATCGTGAATATTATAAATTCCTCGGATCTTTTCCGAGTTCCTGTGCCTCAACTCATAACTATTTATCCCATTTTCATTATTCACGATGTACGGGCCTTCAAAAACAGGCATCAACTTTGCGCAAATGCCCCCAGGAAGATTTGATACTCGTAATGCCCTCACGAGTACTTTTTCACCCTTTTGGAAAGTCACTGGTCTTCTTTTTCTATTTTGTTCCTGTCTTTGGATATATTTTTCGTTGCTTCGCCGTAATCTTCTCTGTACGGTTTCAATCACCTGTTGATATTCTTTTGGCTCTTGGTCTTCCCATGGCCTTATCGGCAATACACCCTTCATGATGTATTCTGGGGTCTCTTTTGTTACTGTGCTCGGAATTGTATTTAGATACCTTTCTATTTCCGCCATTTTCCTGTCCCAGTGGCGATGTTGACCATCTGTTGCAATGCGAAGAAATTTCGTCACTTCCTGTATGAATCGTTCCGAAGGATTACTCTGTGGATGCCTGATGCTGACAAAATTTGTCTCTATTCCTCGTTCTCGAAGTTGTCCCTTGAAACGATCATTTCGGAAATACGTTGCATTGTCCAGTAGAATCTTTTTTGGTGTTCCTACTATGGCTATAAAATTGTCGATTTTTCTTAATATTTCCTCCCCCTTTGTGGTGCGGCAACTATATAATTTTACGTATTTTGAAAACACATCCACCATTACCAGAATATGTTTGTTCCTTTTAGTGGTCATAATTAGATCGCTTAACATATCTATTGCTACAATGTCTAGTTTGTTTCGGGCTTCAATATTTTTGGCAACATTTTCGTTTTTGAAATTCCGACTCTTATATTTTTGACATACATCGCACTTCTGGGTAATTTCCTTTGCAATGCGGTAATCCTGTCGGCTGATGTAATTTTCCCTAAAAACGAGCCAAACTTTTCTGCTACCGATATGCCCATTGTCCTCATGTAATTTCTTTATTATCTTTTCGGCCAATGTCTGTGTCACTAAATATAGTTCCTTTCCGTCTATTCTCTTAAAATATATGTCATTTTCTACTTCCGCTCTTCTTTTCTCTCTTTCCTCTAGGTCTTCTTGGTTTGTCCTTATCTCATTTAACGAATATATCCCTTCTTCTTGTATTAATCTATTTAGTCCCACCTGTAGAGTAATTGTTTCCTTTTTTCCCGTGTCCTCATCCCGTGTTAGAGCGTCGGCTATTATGTTGTCTTTTCCTTTTATATATCGGAACTCAAAATCATACTCCTGTAATAATAGAATGCCTCTATGTATTCTATTATTTACTAATCTATTCTTCATGATATGTACTAAAGCTGCATGGTCTGTTTCGATTGTGAATTTTTCTCCCAATAAGTAAAACCTCAATTTGTTTACGCAATATAGTACACTGGCAAACTCCAATTCTGTAACACTATATTTTCTCTCATGTGTTTTAGTCACTCGCGATATAAAACATATCGGCACTTCTTGGTCGTTTTGTATTTGAGACAGAACTCCTGCAAATTTTTGTATGGACGCATCAGTTCGGAGTATAAAAGGTAAATTGTAAATGGGGTGGTATATTTTCGTTCCTTTTGCGAATTCTCGTTTTAATGTTTCGAAAGCTTCCTCCTGTTCTTCTTTCCAATTCCATTTTATTCCTTTTTTAAGCAACTTTATCAGAGGGATTTCCTTTTGGCTCAAATCGGGAATCAGTTTTTTAAAATAATTAATCGTGCCAAGAAAACCTCTCAATGTTTTCAAATTCGTTGGTCTTGGGTATTCATCTATGAGCTTGACTCTGTCTTCGGATAATCTTACTGTTTTGGTGTCCAATTGAAAACCCAAATAAATGACTTCTTTTTGAAAAAATTGACATTTTTCAATGTTTAATTTCAATCCCGCTGTGTCCAATTCTTCCAGAATTATTTCTATGTGTTTCAGATGACTCTGAGTATCTTGTGAAAAAATTAATAAATCATCGATATAATGAACTATGAAATCTTCGTGGCGATTCAAAATGGTATGTAGAGCTCGGACGAGTGCAGCACAAGCACTCTGCAATCCAAACGGCACTACCTTAAACCGGTAGACAATACCATCAATAGAAAAAGCGGTGTAGTTTCTACACTTTTCAGCTAACGGTATCAACCAAAAACTGTGTTTTAAGTCAATTTTCGAAAATATGTGTGACCCGGTGATTCTTCCAAAAATGGCCTCGATGTTTAGAGGTGATTCATATTGTGATACAGTGTGCTGGTTGATATTCCTGGCATCTAAACATAATCTCAATTCTCCACTGCTTTTCTTTACTATCACAATCGGGTTAACATACGGTGAATCACATCTTTCGATGATTTGATCTTCCAACATTTTATTTATTTCTTCTTTCACCTCTTGTCGATACTTGTATGGAATCGGGTAAGTCTTTGATCGAAAATTTCCCAAGTTTTTCACCTCAAATGAATGTTCGTACTTTTTAGCCACTCTGTTTTCCTCATTGATCAAATTTTCGTAGTTTCTTAACATCAACCGCAATTCTTTTTCTTTCCCTTCTCCACATATCAATTTTCTGTCTTTTTTCTCAGATTCTTCACACATGTTTACCGTGCATTCTGCATCCTCGTTTGCATATACCTCCTCTTCAAATACCACTGTTTCAATCATATTCTTTTCACTTTCATTTTTTAGCTTTATTTCTTCTTCTCCTGAGCCCGTCTCTTCTTTTGAGGAATCCCAGGTTTCCTTTGTTTCTGATACTCTCAAATTTTCTTCTTCTGGGCTCAACTCTTCTTTTGAGGAGCCACAGGTTTCATTTTCTTTTATCTTTTTCTGACCTTTTCTCCTTTTTCTTCTTTGTCCTTGCTTCGCTGCCAAATTCATTTCCACTGTTTGTTCTTTACCTGATTCGTCCGTATTTTGTTTCTCATGTTCCTTGTCCTGTTCTTTTTCTTTTTCTTCTGTTAGTTTCATCGTATTATTTTTAAAATCTATCACTACATGTTTTTCTGCCAATTCGTCCACTCCTACTATCATGTCATGTGACATGTTTGGCATTATTACACATTTTAGTGCATACATATTCTTGCCCAGTCGTACCATTACTCGTATGCCTTCATTTATAGTTGCCAATGTCCGTTTGTTTGCGCCCACTAAATTTACCCTAGGTATTTTATAAATTAAATTTGTTAAGTTAACTTCTTCTATTAGTTTTCTGTTGACCAATGTTATTTCAGATCCAGTGTCTATCATAATTTTAATTGGTTTCTCGTTGATAAATCCATCCACAAATTTTAAATTAACTCCATTTTTCTTTTCGTTGTTTCCTGCCAATTTAATAAACTCCTTGGGGTGACAAAAGATTCCTGTTTGATTTTTGGTTTTTAGTGAGCGCCGTCGTGAAAAGACGCCGGTTGCTCATCGTTGTTTATATTTTCGTCATAATGTCTCTCTCCGTCATATTCATCTGTCTGGGTATTATTTACTTCTCTTCTATTTTCTCTTGGTCTGTCGGATCTGTTTCGGTTTTCTCGATATCCCTGTTCATTTTGTCTACCATTATTTCTGTTTTCTTGATTTGAACGTGTGGTGTTTCTATTCTGGTATTCTCGATTTCTGTCCTCATTCCATTGCCTATTTCTTTGTTCATAATTTCCTCTTCCGTTGTCTCTATTTTCGTTTTCCCTTCTGGGATTAAAATCTCGTCTTGTATAGTCCCTCCTATTTTGATTTCTATCTCTGTAATCTTGTGTTTCTCGGGGCCTGTAATCTTCTCGCGACCTTCTTGATTTTCTTTCTCTTAGACGTGATTCTCTTATTTGTAGGAATTGGCATAAACTATCTATGTCTTTGTAATTTTGCAATGTGATATGGTCTTCCAGCGTCTCCTCGAAATGTCTTGCAATCAGTTCGACTAATTGTTCCGATGAGTAATTATATTGTAAATGTTTTGCATTATTGTAAATTTGCAAAGCATATGTCCTTTCTGATACACCCATCCTATCATTGTATTTCCCATTTTGCAATTCCTTGTTAATTTCCAATTGTTGGACTTTTCCCCAGAAATAATTCAAAAATTTTTGTTCAAATTGTTGCCAATTGCCGAATTCTTCTTCTTTACTATCGAACCATAGGCTTGCTTCATATTTGAGATGGTTTCTGATAGTTTCTTTTGCTGTTTCGAAATTTCCGATGTGTTGTATTTTCTTTTTCAGGCTATTTATGAACGGCACTGGGTGTAATCTTCTTACATCCCCGCCAAACCTTATCTTCACGTCATCTGTGCTATGTATAACCATTTCTCTTCTTTCTCCTACATTTTGTTGCGTCCGGTTTTCGGTGACTTGTTTTTCTATTTCTGTGATTCTTTTTTCCACTTCTTCTCTGTCTACTTGAATAGCATTTTCCAACTTATTTTCCAAATTTTCTATTTCCTTTTTCTGGCAATTCGTTATTTCCTTTATTTTGCTTTTGATTTCTTTAATCTCTGTCTCTTGTTGTCCCATATCGTTCTTGATCATTGTCAAACATCCTTTTACTTCCTTTTCATACTTTCCTATGCGTTCCTCCATTTTCTTGTTGTTCTCTTCTATTGCTTGTTTCATTTTTTGTTGTGTTTCATCCATTTTTTGATCCAATTTTTGTTGTGTTTCATCCATTTTTTGATCCACTTTTTGTTGTGTTTCATCCATTTTTTGTTGTGTTTCATCCATTTTTTGATCCAATTTTTGTTGTGTTTCATCCATTTTCTGTTTTGTTTCCTCCTGATTTTTATCCATTGTCCTTTTTGCTTCATCCATTGCTTGTTTTGTTTCTCTTTGATTGTCATCCAGCTTTTGTGACTGGAGTTGCATCAGTTGTAATAGTTTATCTATTCCTGATAATTCTTGCTGTTCTGATGCCATGATTGTCGTGTCTAAAATATCTTCTTGGTCTGAATGTTCTTTTTGTTTTTTGTTGTCCTTGCTTTGGCTTCTTGTCACAGACATTTGTTTTCAAGAAGTATTATCCCCGCCAAATATGAAATTTTACTAGTATGTTACCAAGACGACTTTTTTTTTTTACCCAAATATTATAAATTGTCAATAAATATATCAAATGTAAATATCGTAAAAATAAAATATTAAATCAGTTATGTAAAATTTGTACCTAAAGAGATCTAAAATTTTATGTTATCAAATGTAAGTGTCTCACTTTTTACCACAGGCATATAAATTTTCAAATACCGGCTTTACTCTTTCTATCCTTCAAATTTGCCACTAGAAATACTTTACAATGCTTTCCACGTTGGACGACAGTTGATGTGATCTTGATTATTGATATGAGATAATATTCTTATATGTCACTTAATTTAATCAATGTATTAATACTAATCTAATTAATTAACCAGATCACATATCAATATGTTTTCAATCTCAGGGCGAATTATAAATTAATTACTTACTTTCGTGGCTTCTAAATATTTCTTAATGGTTCCTAATCGGGATAGAAAAGAAAAGAGTAAAAAAAATACACATATGGGTTACAATTATAATCAAAATATTTTTTATTTTATTTAAAAGGCAATCAATGCTTAATATTTGCTATTTCTTATTATTCTTAAACATAACATTTACAAATGGGAATCTTATTTCCTTTTGGTTTTCAATTGAAAGTTTTTATTAACATTTAACTATTAGGAGTTATTAGGAACAACTCTATTTAAGTTTGATGAAGCTTTTCTGATATTATTGATTATGTTATTCAATTTTTTATGTGGAATTTAATACGAAAAACCCATACATTCATGTCCAAACAAATGAGACTGACCTTTTCCTGGTGAACTGAAAATGTCCTCACACAAGACCCGTTTCCTGCTATCCTTGGCTGCGATCAAACCTCGTCCTGGCTTCCAGTAATGTTCTCCTTTGAAAAACTAGCTCGTATAGCTCTCGTTCCTGCGTCTGTCGTGATGCTGTGTTCTACCTTTCTCGAAACTGCTATCAGCTACCGGGACACTCTTGGCTCAAGGAGGTTCTTTTACTCTCGACCTGGCCTACTTCTCGTTCCACGATAGATACTCCACACTCACGGAACTACATCGGCTTTCTCACTCTCCGTACACTACCGTCTACTACTCGACTTCACTTCTCGACAGCTCAAAACATTCTGCTCTCACTTTGTCATCCATTCCCCTACTTTCTAAATATCCCTTCCAGATTCACAAATCAATCTTCCACCACCAACTCTCATTCGTAATATTCCTCAAAACCAATTTTTAATCTTTCTAAATATGCTTAATGGATTTCAAAAGAAAATATTTAATTCCCATTCTAAAATACTTTCTAACTATTTACAAATTTTAATGACCTATTCTCTCTTTCAAATGAGTCTTATTTAGCATAGGCTAATGATCGAAACCTTCCGCGAAAAACGATAATGAACTATCATCTATTTCACTGAGTTTTATTTAGCATAGGCTAATAATCGACCTTCCGAGAAGAACGATAATGGTACGCGTCATTCACTTTGTTTATCTAAGCACATTGTTCCGAGTTTCGTACGCTTATTCTAATCACTTCTTAAAATTACATATAACAATTTGTTGTATACAGGTTGTTTTAAATTTATATGCCCGTGGTTGAGAAAATTGAAAATATTTTATATTAAATTGAATTTTGTTTATAATTATCAAAATTTAATTTTCATATCAAATAGAAATATAACAATATGTATGCATATGCATGCATATGTCAAAGAAAAAAAGTGATATTGTGCCGATGTGTGCTTTTGCCCAGGGAGTGACTTTCGCCCCTTCTCGGGGTGAAAAAATATACGTTCAAAATAAGTCCTGAATTGGATGAACTAACTAATAATTCTAAGCAACTTTTTTTCTAAAGATACTCTTTTTTCACTAAGTCATTACTCTTCGAGTTATTTGCGAGTGAAAATGTAAGTAAGTTACGATCAAAGTAATGTTGGTCCCTTTTTTTTGTTAGTAACAAAAATTGTGATAATAACCCTCTAATTAGGATGCGAAATGAAATTAATCGTTACCGCTTCACAAATTACTTTACTTATGTATTTTTTTAAGATCTGTAAGATTCATTGGTTCATAGGCTCCTTGGTTCATATTTTTGAAAAGGCTGTAGTTAAATGGGCTAAACGAGTCACTAATCACGAGTGTATACCAATTTTGAATAGCCATACCTTAACCAATTTTTGTCTTCAGGAAAACAAAAAATATTTACAATAGCAAAACCTATATTTTTTTACTACTTGAGATTTTTGGGATCACCAATCACTTTTAAGTTATTTAAAAAAAATTTTCATAATTAAGAAAACAATCTTTACTCAACCAATTTTTTTCAAAAATGAGAACCGACAAAACTTGCAGATGATATAATAATATGTAAACACTATATAGGTAAGTCAAGTAACTTGTGAAGCGGTAACAATTAGTTTCATTTGAGATGCTAATTAGGTGGTGATTTTTATGATTTTTTTTTACCAAGAAAAGGGACCAACTTTGTTTTGAGCGTACTTACCTTGTTTACTTTTAATGCTAGAAACTTAAATAAAAAGAAATTCAGCTTTTTTAACACTTTTAAAAAAGGTGTGATGAGTTAAAATATTCGATTTTGAATTTGACGAATAAGAACCTATTATACTTTTCATTACCTGCGACTCTGCTCCTACTGGGTCTACAGATGACGTTTTGAGTTATTTCCGAAAACCGTCTAGAAACGTAGTTTTTTATTGAAAAATGAAAATATTCACTCGCAAATAACTCAAAAAGTATTGACTTAGTGAAAACAATCTATAAGGAACTAAAGTTGCTTAGAATTAGTTAGTTTATCCAATACCGGACTTATCTTGAACGTGTGACAAAATCACACATCGGCACAATATCCCTTTTTTTCTTTGACATTTTAGCTATGTTTATGCCAAATTTCATGTCAATCCAAACGGTTCTTTAAAATTTGGAGCAAGAACCGTGAGTAAAATGAACTATAAATTAGCTTGAGTTTTTATAAAAAATGTATGGTACATTTTATGATATATGACGATCTATTCTTCTTCTTAAGGTGCCGAGACCGCTTGTCGATCGTTGGCTCTCATGTTGCCCAGCATATTAACAATCATTGTCTTATTTACAGCCGCACGAAATAGTTCAGGGCTAGTTTTCCCAAACCATTGGCGTAGGTTTTTAAGCCAAGAAGTTGTACGGCGGCCCACACTTCTTGTTCCCATTATTTTACCTTGCATGACAAGGTGAAGTATGTCATATTTTTCTGGGTGACGCATTATATGACCAAAGTATTCCAATTTGCGCCTTTTAACCGTGTTCACTACTTCGCAACTTTTATTCAAACGTTGCAAAACCCTTTCGTTTGTGACTCTTTCTACCCAACTGATCTTCAGAATACGGCGGTAGACCCACATTTCAAATGCTTCTAGGTTTTTTAAAAGCGATTCTGTCAGTGTCCATGCTTCGACCCCGTAAAATAGTACTGGGAATATATAACATCGGACCATTCTTATGCGAAGTTCCAAATTTAGATCATGACTGCACAGGATTTTCTTAAATTTCATAAGACTTGTTCTTGCTTTGGCAATTCTACTTTTTATATCTGTACTAGGGTTCCAGCTTTCATTAATATGAGTACCCAGATATACAAGATTACTTACTATGACGATAAGATTATATGACGATACAAGATTACTTATATTGACGATCTATATTCAATGTTTATTAAAAACTTTTTATAGGTATACAATGTGTGGTTTTATTGGGCAGGCGGGCCCGCATCCAACTGGAACCAGGGCCCGCTGATCTATCCGTACGCCACTGCTAGCACGTACCGCATTATCAAACTTCGTGTTTCATAACTTCTCGACTGTATCAGTACATCTAGTTGGTGATCACCCTCTACTTCTTCTTTCCTCCGGTTTTCCTTGGACTACTATGTCTCAACCCAAGTAGCAAAGCTTAAATGTAAGTTCGTCGGACACACCCTACGCCAGAAGGATGAAAGATGGACTAAGATGATTATTCATTGAAGACCGTGGAATCACAAACGAAAAAGAGGAAGGCCACAGATGCGATGGTCAGATGACCTGAAGAAACACACTCGGTCAAAATGGATACAAATTACCCAATATAGAGAAACATGGAAAAAGGAAGAGGAGGCCTATATGCAAGGATGGATGTTTAGAGCTGATTAGATAGATAGATAGATTAGACTATTCTCTCCATATTATCGGTACGTGTCCAAAGGAGAGGAGTAGAAAGAAAAGGAGTAGAAGGAGTAGAAGAAAAAATAGTTGTGACTATAGGTGTCTCACAGCCTGTAAAGCCGTTGGGCGCCAATGTGTAACAATAGAACTACCACAGATAGTTGGGGGATACTTCACCTAATTATGGGAGCCTACCGCTATCGCTTCGGCTAGCTCAGTCTCTCAGGTGTATGTTCGTCTTGTTTTAATCGAAGATATGAACAAGGTAAATTCAGATTGGGCCAAATAAAGCAAAAAATTAACTAATCATATTTATTTATCATAAACACAAAGTAAAGTAATGTTTATGTATGCAAGCAAACCCTGCCTATAGTTTTACAAAGGTATTAATACTTAGATGTGGCATCGATTGATTGCTTGCTTCTGTGGAGGTTGGAGTTGAATGCTGTGGACTCCAGACGAACTGTGTAGACCTTAGACGTGGACCATGTCTTCAAGTGGCCGTTGTGTTCTTGATGACAGCTGAAGTTGGTTGTTTATTCCCACGTGGTGTTTATCGTCGACGATGAAGAAAGTCCCTCCCGAAGGGAAAAACAGAAATTTTCTAAATTAGTTGCAAAAACTGGAATTAACCATAACCAACTCTATAATTAGAGAGACATCAAATTGGATTAAAACTTGCTTCCCATTTCTTCAAAATAATAGTTAAATATGTAAAAGATCCTACTGCATACCTTTTTCTTCTTTGTGTGCCGTGCTTGTCGTTATGCTAAAATAGCAATTCCGCCAGTGGAGTAGAATTTGAGAAGGGCCAACCATTCACTGCGCCCTGTCGTGCGTCTCTGGTAGTACCCAGAAATGTTTTGTACTATCATTTAGTAGGGTATACAGTACCTACACTTTTTGCCAAGTATGACAAGGATATGTCACATGGTTTTAAAGTAATGGGTATAAGCATTTATTTAATTTTTAAATAAAACATTTTATTTAAATGATTAGAGTTAAATCTTAACATATTGAGGTCTAGAATATACAACTCAGCAACTGGACATTCTTAATGAATCACCCTGTATGTACGGTTCTTCAGAAACCCTTTAAGTGGAGATGGAGCTTCAGTGAAAACGAGCCATAGGGTTCTATTTTGCGCTAAGGTTTTCACCTCATTCCAAGACTTTCCTTGACCTCTTTTATCGTCCATGATGGATTATTTTCTCCAAGTTTTTACTTAGAGACCTCTTTCTTTTCCTTGGGGGTTCCACTCTACGGCAGTCTTTGTAATACTGGAACTATCTTTTCGGAGTGTGTGACCGATCCAACCCCACTTTCTGGACTTTATTTCATTTTCTACCCTCTTTAGTTGGGTTAGGTGTAGTAGATCTTCGTTTCTGATGATGCTAGGCCAAAAAATACCAACAATTCTTCGTAGACATTTGTGAACAAAGACCTGCAGTTTGTCTGTAGGTAGGGGAGCACGGAAGGAGCCTCCACGCAAGTGATATTATAAGAACAAAATGTCACTGGCGCTCCCTGTAAACGCCCCTCGGGCGGCCAATCCTTCCACCACTGGATCCGAACAAACAAACGAGAATCAACGGCTCTTCTCAGAGCCTACATTGACAATGATGACCATAAACATTGAGGGTATTACTTGTAATAAACAGGAAATTTTGTCTGAACTATGTCAAATCCACAGGTGATATATTATGCATACAAGAGACTCACCGTGACATATCAGCACATAGACCTAGCGTTGAGGGAATGCAGCTTATCATTGAACATCCAAGTGCAAAGCACGGAAGCGCCATCTTCGTGAAAAGAGATATTCATGTAACATCAGCTCAAAAAACATGCTACAATGACATTGAAATTCTGACCGTCGAAGTAGGAGCCTGCACAGTTACATCTGTGTATAAACCACCCTGGAGAGACTTTGTTTTCTCCCTTCCAAAAAATTTCGTTTCTCAAAAAACCAAATTCATTCTCGGGGATTTTAATAGTCATAATGTTCATTGGGGCTACGCTTCAACTGATAAAAATGGAGATCTTGTGGAATCGTGGGCTGAACAAAACAACCTGGCACTGCTGCATGACCCGAAACTGCCATATTCATTCCAAAGCAAGATATGGAAGAAAGGTTACAACCCTGATCTCACCTTCATCAGCATGTCTTTAGAGGACCGTTGCGTCAGAAAGATATTAAGCCTATACCAAAGACACAGCATAGGCCCGTGGGAATATCCGTATACAGCGCTATAAAAGCTCCCAAAATTCCTTTCAAACGAAGGTTTAATTTCAAAAAAGCGAATGGGGAAAAATATACTGATGAATTGGAAACACAAATGAAAAATATAGTCCCGATTCCCAAAAACTATGATGCGTTCATCAAACTTGTAAAACGAACCTCATGTAAACACATACCCAGAGGATGTCAACAACATTACATATCTGGTCTGAACGATGAAGCAAAAGACATTATGACAAAGTACACCGAAGAATATAGTAAAGACCCATTTAGCGAAGTTACGGCAGAGATAGGGGAGAGACTGCAGCAAATACTAAGCGCCTCCAGACAAGAACGGTGGAGCGAGACTTTAAGTAAAATGGATATGACGCACAGTAGTAAGCTGGCTTGGAATATGATCAAAAAACTTAATGGTGATCCCACAGAGGTGAAAGAGCCATGTGCAATAACGCCAAATCGGATAGCCCACCAACTGCTTCTGAATGGCAAAACAAACAATCGTTGCAAAACGCCAAAGCTTATAAGAACTCAAGACCAGGAAACAACTCTCTTGCGAAACCCATTTACCATCGAAGAGCTTAAAAATGGTATTGACTGTATGAAAAATGGAAAATCCCCTGGGGTGGACGAAATCCTAACAGAGCAGATAAAACACTTCGGGCAAAAAGCGAGGCGATGGGTGCTCGATCTATTTAACATACTATCTATATTAAGTATCTATTACTATCTATTAATTAATAATAATTAATAATATTAAGTAACATACTATCTATTTAACATACTATATCTATTTAACAGATTTCACAAATGTGGCGTAAATCAAAAGTAGTAGCCCTTCTGAAAACTGGTAAAGACCCTGAACTACCGAGTAGCTACCGTCCGATATCTCTTCTATGTCATTTATGTAAATTGTATGAACGCCTCATTTTGAACCGCATCCAGGAAACATTAGATGCAAAACTAATCCCACAACAAGCAGGCTTCAGACCAGGTAAATCATGCTCAGGCCAAGTGCTGAACCTAACAGAGCACATAGAGGAGGTATTTGAGCAGAGAGAGATAGTGGGAGTAGCCTTGATAGACCTCACAGCGGCCTACGATACGATAAACCACAGAACCTTGCTAAAAGATCTATAACACTGTGCTTGACTATGACCTGGTAAATATCATTAGATCACTGTTGTGTAATAGACGCTTCTACGTTGTGCGAAATGGAAAGAAGAGCAGATGGAGAACCCAAAAAATGGCCTACCTCAAGGAAGCGTTCTGGCGCCGTCCCTATTTAACATCTACACCAATGACCAACCAATGCACTCTCGGACTGAGAGTTTTGTGTACGCTGACGACCTTGGTATCGCCGTAAAGGGGAAAACACTCACACAAGTAGAGGCGACAATGGAAGAGGCTTTAAACATGATGTCAACTTAGTACAAACAAAACGCATTAAAGCCAAACCCTACTAAAACCCAAGTATGTGCATTCCACCTCAACAACCATCTAGCGCATGTAAAACTGAATGTTTACTGGGAGGGACAACGCTTGGAACATACTGATAGGCCCAAATATCTTGGAGTGATACTAGACCGGTCACTAACGTATAAATTCCACTGTCAGAGCACAAGACAAAAGGTTTCTACGAGAAACAACCTTCTCTGGAAACTTGTATGGAGCAAGTGGGGTGCAAACTCCCAGGTCTTAAAGTAACAGCTGAGGCCTTATGTTTCTCAACAGGGGAATATGTTTGTCCCGTCTGGGGTAGATCTAGACACGCCCAACAAGTCACCACAGCGTTAAATGAAACAGGTAGAATAATTACCGGTTGTATGAAGCCTACGCCTACCCCTCTACCATTACTGTACCGGGCAGCTGGATTCGCATCACCAGACGATCGTAGATGCGCCTCACAATATGTGGAGAAGTTTAGGCAAACTTTCGATGAAAGGCACCAATTATACGGGTTTGACGAACCGCCAGGAATCAGCCGACTTAAATCAAGGAAAAGGTTTATGAGAAATGTCAGCGTCGAACCACCCGAACTGTTCCCCCTACATCCAGAACGACCTAATGGAACGAACCTGGACTGGAGAACCTGGCGGACACTCAACCGAATACGCACAGGTGTTGCCCCTGTAAAACAGAACCTTATTAAATGGGGCATCAAGACAGATAACGACCCACTTTGTGAATGTGGGGAAATACAGAACGTGGAGCATCTGAGAGTATGCAGACTTTGCCTATCACAGTGCACCCTTGATGATTTATGGCTCGCAAACACAAAGGGTGTAGACGTAGCCCGATATTGGGCAGAAAAACTGTAGTCGGATCCAGACACGAAAAAGTAAAGTAAGTGTCTGTAGGTAAGGGGTTTTTACACTTTCCAAGTTTCACATCCGTGGAGTAGAACAGTCATGACATTTGACTGGAATATTCGGATCTTTGTCCTTGTAGTCTACTCGCCAGACCTCCAAACAGCGTTCTGCATGCTGAATGCTTGTTGAGCTTTTCGTATCCTCATACGAATATCATCTTCTGTACCTCCGTTTTTTGTTATGCCACTTCCAAGATACTGTGACACAATTATGTCACTCAACTATTTTCAGCTCCAGGACTAACAGACGCCGAAGATGTTTACCGGAAACCTTTTTTATATACAATGATTTGTGCAACTGTGGTTGATCGATGGAAAGATCGACTAAGAGGGATTTGGAAATTAGCGGTGAGTTATGAATTTGAATACGTCGGTGTACTGTGATATGTATCGTGCGCGATATATTTTGTAATTGTAATTATGTAGATAAATTAATAGATTTAGTGTAATACATAAATTAGATATCGTAGTTTGTAAAATAAAAGATATAAACTCAGTGTCTTTCAATTGTTTAGAGTAGGTAAGTTATTAAAAATAAATAAAGTCGACTAAAATTAAACTTAGTGCCTAAAAACATAAGTAATAAAATAGTAAAGTCAACCGCGTAAAGTCAGTTTTATAACAATACGTAATGTTCTCCACATTTGCAATCTGGATGTTGTCGATAGTAAATAGCGTGTTGTTCCATGCATTTATTTTCATGGACTTTTACTAATATTGATTTTCAAATCTATTTTGGAAATTGTTTCCAACTGGTTAGCCATATCTTGGAACCTTTGTCCAAATATGCAGATATCGTCGGCGAATCTAGATCGCTTAGGCATGTGATTAACGTCCATTGTACCCCTTTTGTGTCGGAGTCTAGTTTGGAGAGAACATAGTCTTCATCATTTATCATAGAAAAATCCCAACTTTAATTATCATTTTTGCTAAGCTTTTTGTGCTTCTAATACACCGTGTCAGATATTCTCTATTTACGTTTGTGAACTGGTCTATTTAATGGGAATGAAATGGAAAAATTAGAGGTGTGAAAAGTTGGCGCCGGAATCGAGACCTTAGTCTCTGACACATCTTTCACACTTTTTGTTTTTGGCCTCTAGCCGGTTTCTTTTGTTTTTTTTTGTCTTCGGCCGCATGGATCTAAAAAGGGAATGGCGGCTTATGTAATGTGAGGATGTCTAGAGATATAGATAAAATGTAAATTTATATGTTTTGTAGAACAATGGCCATTAATTAAGGGTTAATTTATTTTATTTTTGTTTTCCAAGTTTCTTAAAGTAGATACTTAATTTCGAGTTAGGGTTGGACAAGAGAAGTTATATTATTTATAGAAATTATTTTTTATAATAAAACGACAGGAGTAGATAAATTTTATACGAGTGGTCACTGTTAGACTATATTCAACTATAAATTATTAGGTATTTTTATAAGTGTTAGAATGAACATGTGAAGTCTTTCTTCGTGGGCAGGCATTTCTCCGAATGCATTAGGGCGATACACTCTTACCTAAAATTGCATAAAGTATCATGTTACGAGGGATGTGAATGCCAGAACTGTATGTTAGTTCTGCGTTCGCTATTTAGTCTGTAAGAATATCTCGTTGTAGAAACACGTATCTTAATTTCTTTGTATATTGTAATATTACGGTTTTTCGGTTAAAATAAAATAAATAGTTAGTTTTTACTATTATTTGTACCTTTTATTATCTACTATTTCTAATAGTCACCTCGTATATCTTACTTTTTTGGAAACATTTTAACAGGGAATCCAGTAAGTCATACAAAAATGGGAAAAAATGAAAAAAAAAATTAATGTTCACCAAAGAACACACGCGTGGATACGAATTCTAAACTAAACAATGAATATGCAAAGTGAACTAATATACAGTGTGGGTCAAGGAAAACAGTCCACCTCGATATTTGGCAGTAGATATTAGATTTTAAGGAAATGACGAAACGGGTCGATTTTTGATCTAAGGGGGACACATTTTTACGATACATAGATCTGTCATTTGTCAACCCCCTCCCTTCCACTTCCCCCACCCCTTATTTTTAAATAGGGAATAGGGGTCGTGTGCTAGTTCATTTGAAAGGTTATTCAATTCTCTATTCAGTATTATTAACATTGACATAATTATTTATACAGGGTGTCCAAGAAAAATTATTTTTAATTAAATTAATTGACACAAAAGGAAGAATAAATGTCATTTATTTATTTAACTCAAAATACATTCTACTGCTGACAGAAAACAGAAAAAATGTTTATTTGATAAATAAACATTGTTTGTTGCTTAAATTCAATATTCAACCTACCAAGGGGCAGATGGGTGGCAGCTTGAACATTGAAATTAATAGTCCAGGAACCGAAGCTTTTCACCTCGCAATTTTTACAGAATGGATCGATTTGCTTGAAAATTTGAGAATACGTAGTGGATACTCCAAGGATCAAAATCTATATGATGCCAAAAGGCGCTTTAACCATGGCCACCCCATTTCGAGGGTGGAATTTTTTTATTATATTTTGACCACAAAAGTTCGTAAAAACATTCCTTCTAAGCAAAAAACGTTCTATACATTTTTTTGATAGAATTAATAGTTTTCGATTTATTCGCTATCGAAAGTGTTAGTTTTATATCGAAAAAATCAATGTCTTTAATTATTTTTCTGCTAATAACTCCAAAAGTTTTCGTTTTATCAAAACAACTTTACTTAACCTTTAACTACTCGTGGATCAAGTTATAACATAACTACACGCGTGGCGTACTTTATACGCCACAAGAAAATACAGTTAAAACAGCGAATTTGTTTATTTTTTTTTTGTAAAGTTACACTTAGCTGTTTGTTATAAACCTTATTCGGCATCAGCGAGTACTTGGAGTTCCTTCTCAGTAAGTCAATTGGGATTTATAACTGGAATCTGATTCCATGATAAATAAAATTACTAATAAAAAATTTTTTGAAATGTGATTTTTTAAATGAGAAAAAGTATTGTCTATAAAGAAAAATATATTTTGTGCCATAATGACTAAAAAACAATTGAAATATGTACTTATATTACTACTTATATTACTATAATCGTGGCGTATATTGTCCACCACCGGAAACAACAAATAATAAACTGTAAATTACGATCTTCCCAGAACGCCGATTATAACGAAACTAAAACCAATTGTAAAGCACATTCCAGTGATAGGTTGGTTAGATAGATAAATAAGGTCAAAAATTAAATTTTTAAATATATTTGCTGTAGAATTCTTATATCTGGCGTATAAAATACGCCAGCGCGTGTAGTTAAAGGTTAACAACCCCCTATGTGGCTCAGTGGTAAGAGCGCCTACCTTTGGATCGAAAGGTCCGAATGGTCGTGAGTTCGAATCTCACCAGGGTCAGGGAATTTTCGTTTATTATAAATTAATGGATGAAAATAGTTTCTGTCCTTGTGGGATTGGTACTCACCGGAGGGAATGCAGACGTTCGGATACAATTAGCGTCTCTTTGCAAAGACAATGACGTCGACTTTGCAAAGTAACAAGACACTTACTCAACACACACACTACACATGACACTAGGTACCTAACTGCAAAAATTCACCGTACCTACCATGCCAATGGCCATTAGTTGTCGAGGCATTAGCTAAATAAATAAAAAAATACTTAACAAAAATGTACCTTTTGAAAAAATAAACAAAACTGTTTTTCTTAATTTTCTTTAAGACTAATTTAAGACTAGTTCAAACTAATTTAAAGTATTTAAAAATATCTATTTCTAGAAATTAAACAAAGGTCTCTAGCTCAAATTAATAGTTTTCGATTTATTCGCTATCGACAGTGTTATAGTTTTATATCGAAAAAATCAATGTTTTTCGATATAGGCTCATTTACGATTCACTAAATTTTTGCATTAGAAAAAAAAATTTTTTTTCAAACCAACTTCTTGGAAATTAAATAGCCTACAATTTCATATTTAAACATTTTTTCGTATCTCTGATGCTAATCTTTCTATTCTGAAGAAAATGGCATTTTTTACCAAACTACAAAAATTGGTTATTTATTCGCTTTTAATTCCAGTTTTTTAAAAACTAATTATTCTAAGCCAGTCAAACTTCTAGAATCTATTCTATGCCTAAATAATACATAAACAAAGAAGAATAAATATCGCCAATGACTAAAAACATCGCTAACTGACATTATTATGCTTCCAATTGGATTTCTCCTTTTTTTTTCAAAAAAATACCTATATTGATTTTTTAACCGTAACTATTTTATTTTTTATCTTAGAAAGTTTGGTAAAAAGAATTTTGTAGATTTTTGCAAGATCTTTAAGCCTATTGATATTACATATATCTTTTTAAAATCCTCAGTCGCAAAAAGAGGTGACTTTGAAAGGGTTGGTAAAGGCCGTTTTTGCATGTTATTACAAGTTTTAATTGTCAATAGCTCACTCAATTTTTTCCATAGAAAAAATTTTTGCAAATCAGGTTCTTGGAAATTAAATAAGCTACAATTTCATATTTAAACATTTTTTCTATATCTGATTCTAATTTTTCTATTCTGAAGAAAAGGCCATTTTTTTCCAAACTACAAAAATTTGTTATTCGCTTTTAACTCCATTTTTTTTAACTAATCATCATTGTAAGCCGGTCAAACTTCTAGAGCCTATTAATAATACATAAATAAAGAATAATACATAAATAAAAACGCAAATAGCAATGGAAAGGCAAATGCTGCACATAAGACTAATGGATAAAAAGAGAAATTAGTGGATAAGAGAGAAAACCAAAGTTAGGGATGTTAGACAAGAAGTTGTAAAGTTGAAATGGAGATTTGCCGGACACACTATAAGACAAAAAGAAGACCGATGGAACAAAATTCTCATAAACTGGAGACCATGGGAATATGAACGAAGCAAAGGGAGGCCACAAATGAGATGGGCAGATGATATCAAGAAGCACGTGGGCTCTAGGTGGATAACTGTAGCGACAGACAGAGAAGAATGGAAAAGGATGGGGGAGGCCTATGTCCAAAGATGGACCGAAGAAGGCTAATTAGATAGAGATAGAAATAAAGAAGAACAAATAAGGTCAATGACGAATTTTAATTAGGGTGGTGATTAGGGGGTTGCTTCCGATCACTTTTTCGCTGAAAAAAATAGGGACTGGCATTCTTTTCATTATAAGTCACTTAAAAACATTGATTTTTTCGATATAAAACTAACACTTTAGAGGACTCCGCTCCGGTTTCAGAAATACAACCGGAAGTACTGTTTTAAAGACCGGAATAGTACAAGTGATATATTATTCGACGCGCCTTCGTAAGACGAGAACAAATATATACTTCCGGTTTCATAACTGTCTGTCCGTCTGTCCGTCCGTCCGCGAATATAACTCCTCCGACACTATACCAGGTAGAATGACAAATGAGGTGTCGAATGAAAGCTTATAATCCAAAGATGGTACTAAAGGTGAGAAATTTGACCTAAGACTTCCGGTTTTAAAAATGCGACCGGAAGTACTGTTTTAAAGTCACCGTAATAGTACAAGTGATATATTATTCGACGCGCCTTCCCAAGACGAGAACAAACATACATATTTCCGGTTTTATTTATGACTGTCGGTCCGTCCCTCCGCGAATATAACTGCTCCGTTCGTTATTAATTCAGATGGAATGACAAATGAGGTGTTGAATGAAAGCTTATAACCCAAGGATGGTATTAAAGATAAGAAATTTGACATCGGACTTCCAGTTTTAGAGTTGCAACCGGAAGTACAGTTTTAAAGTCACCGAAATAGTAATACCGATATATCGTTCGACGTGTCATAGCAAGATGAGAACAAATGTATACTTTTGGACCGGAAGTGTCATATTATAGTCGCAGAAAAAATACATTAACACATCAATCGAAGCGTATTAAAAAGTTAAGTTTGAACCTTTAGTTCAGGTTTTGAAGTCATTTCTGTTTAAACAATTATTATAACCCAAAAGTTTAGTAAAAATGAGTCAAAATTAGTGAAATATTTTATCAATCAACACAAAGTTACACGAAGAGTTCAAATATTGACTTCCAGTTCTACTTTTGATTACTTTGGGCGAAAATCTAGGACTAACGAAGTCCAATTACTTGTTTATGCAATCAATCACAAACACGTTTGGCTAATGGGCTCTGCCAAAGCCAGTTTTCAGGAAAAAACAGATTATGTACTTATTTATAATTTCTTATCTCCCAATCTCCCGCCCCGTGTGTCTTTGTTCCTTCTCAGTAGTTTTATTAACGGATTATGTTGCACCGGCTGAGCAACTGTATAAGTTCAATTGAAATTAACCCTTAACTACAGAGATCCGGTATTTTTTACCGGCGGGCATTCCCAAAATGTGGATTTCATGGTAACCTCACCACTAAGTTCATGTGTCTCTTACCTCTCGGGCTCTCGGGTAGTTTGTATAACAATGCTAGTCAAAGCGTGTAGTGTGTATTGTCAATATTTTCTTTTCTAGCACACATCAAAAATCTTAACCGGTAAAAATTACCGGATGTCTGTTTTAAGTAAGTACCTATTTTTATATGAGTTTGTAAATCTGAAATGTTTATATTATTTTTTTGTGTTTTTAGGAAGAAAGTAAAGAAATGGACTGTGGAAGTCATCCTGGACCTTCAATGAAGGTTAAATTTGACGATAAAAATTTTGAGGCCACTTTGCAAAAATGGAATTGCCATTTAATTCTGTGATAATTTTACCCCTTGCAGATTTTTTCTCATGGATGTAGAAATTTTCGTAAATGCTTTTTTATGTTTCCTTTGTCATTCTATGTTACGTTTATTTGTTAAAAAAAAGTCTAAATTTTTGTCCATAGCATTTATGGCCGTTTGTTTCTATAGTAGACCAAAAATGTCACCAAAATTCTCGTTTAACAGATTATTCTTTAAAAATCTTGTATTATATTATTAAAATCACTCATTTTACCATTTTTCCCATATCTAGAGACTCCAGAAAAACACAAAATGGATATTTTTTTTGTTTTTTATTATTAACTTTATATTTTGACTCTATTTTATAATGACCGGTAAAAAATACCGGGGATCTGTAAGTAGTTACGTGTACCACGTAAGTTACGTACTAATATTGGGATGTCTGTTAAGGGTTAAATGACCACATGCATTTATTTTTTATTAATTTTATTGTTTTAAAAGTATCCCTATACTACTAGACTTTTCCGATGTGTGTATAAATCTATAGCAATCTTAAACGAAAATCGTGTTTTGCCAAGAATCGCCCCGCACCGGCCCAGCATCCAGCGATCGGTGGACCAAGCGTGAGCGAGTAAAAGCGACGTAAAACATTATCGCATCATCGGCTGGCGGCAGCGATCTGTGCAAGAAAGAGACGGGCTACAGCCTGATCCGCGCGAGAAAAGAGAGCAAGAACAACAACGTTTTGTGAGTGTGTGGTTGTGTGTGTGCCAGTGCCAGCTTGGATCAGTGACCGTGGCCAGCTGGCGCCATAGACTCGCCATAAATAATACCGCACAAGTAGTAGTGCTACACCAGAAGAATGCCACCGGCCAGATGGTCGCCTCTCATTGTGGGCGAGCGTCATTTGGTACATTGCAATAAATATTTTGCTAGGCGGATATTCGGATATACAATAAATACATAGTTCGTTCAAATTAAATACATATATTAAAAATAATGTTCACGACAAATATTTTATTCCAATTTTGGACTTGTTTCCAGATCACAAAATTTCATTGAGTTATTTTTGTTTTATTTATTTAAATATATCCATAGAATTAGAAGTATACTAAATCCTTGTTTTTATTAGTAGAGTTAGCGGTCGAGTACACTAATAAAAAATATATAATATGCTTTTTAGCCGAACTCAAAATATAAAAATCGGTTTAAAGTGGCCGTTTAAAGTTGTGCTCATGACGAGGCGCCGACCCTCGCTCCCTGGTATGGTATCCCTCGTACTGCTCGTACCATATTATCGATCGCCAGATGCATTATTTTAAATGCGCGCGTTCACCAAAATAGGCGAGGGTACCATCCTTTGGTCTCCGTAGTAAACAAACCCTAACTCTACGTACTCTACTAGTCGGAGAGATAGAAGCGGATTTTGCTCGAGATAAGTATGTAATATGGAAAAACTATACGGGGATATGTCGAACTAGTTGATACATGACTTTCCCCAACGGCCGGAAACCAGAGTGGGGGACGAGGGTAGTTATACGGGGTCAAAGTCGCGGTTTTTATTATTTTTTTTGTGACGCTCATGATCGAGATAGTGCACCAAAATTTGGGAATAATAAGATCATGTCGTAACTAAGTAAAACCTCCAGGGGCTGAACACTGCGTGGCCGACAAAGGTGTGGCGGCAGGGGTGAATATAAAAATTATAAGGGGTTTTTAGTGACGATCGTGATTGAGATAGTACACCAAAATTTGGGAGTAAGTAGACCATGACATAACTAATTAAAATCCCCAGAGGAGGAAACCAGAGCTGGGGACGAGGGTAGTTATAAAAGGTCAAAGTCGCGATTTTTATTTTTTTTGTGACGCTCGTGATCGAAATAGTGCACCAACATTTGGGAATGAGTAGGTCATTACGTAACTACGTAAAATCTCCAGGGGCGAAACGCTGCGTGGCCATAAACGTGTGGCGAAAAGTGCATAAACATGTGTATTAAAAGTCAGATTCTGTTAGCCGGGGGGTTTTTGAGGTCGCTGAAGACGAATGAATAAGCCATAAGAACCGACAACTGGAGCACCTGGTGCCCAGGTTCACTGCTAAGGCGCGTCATCTGAAGTTTCGAGGGTTGTCGGTGTCGGCACTAAATTGATGGAAACAGGTTGCTTGCGGGTTTTTGGGGTCGCTGAACGAGAATACACCATCAGAACGGACCCCTGGTGCACCTGGTATCCAAAAACCCTCCAAACTCCAGAAGATAACAAGCCTCAGCACTGACCTTGGGCATCAGGTGGTCCGGGGGTTGGTGTGTTCGGATTAAGTGACCACAAAAATTGCCTAGTAATCTATTTGCACCCATTCAAGGCCGAATACTTTCGACACTCCAGAAGATGACGTGCTTAAGCTGTAAGCGTGGGCACCAAGTGCTTCGGGGGTCAGTTCTGATGATGTATTCGTGTTCGGTAACCCCAAAAACTCCTCGTGTGATTTGTTTGCATCAATATAGTGCCGAAGTCCCTAGAAACTCCAGAAGATCTACCTCCTAGACATCATCCGGGTGTCGGTTCTACTGGTGTATTCGTTTTCAGCAACCTCAAAAACTGCCCGAGTAATCTATTTAAATCAATTTAATACCAAAAGCCCTCAAAACTCTAGAAGATGACGTGCCTTAGTAGTGAAACTGAGCACCAAGTGCTCCCGGACCCGGTTCTGATATAGCGTATTCATATTTAGCGAATCCAAAAACCTCCAAATAATCGGTTTGCATCAATTTAGTTCCGATAGCCCTCGAACTTCCAAATTACGTACCTTACCAGTGACCCTGGAGACCAGGTGCTCCGAAGGTCGGTTCTGATGGCCTAGTCGTGTTCAGCGACTCCAAAAACCACCCGAGTAACAAAGTCTGACCCTTAATATGTTTATTTTGACATGTTTATGCACTTTTGGATGCATATTATGCACTTTAAAAGGCAACTATGGATTTCCACCCATTTTTCTATAGTAGATTGTTTTCCTGACATCATCCTGAACACTATGCAAAAAGTGTCAAGTCTCTTGGAGTGGAGCTGTATTTAAAAATCGATTTATTTCGGTGTTTTTAGTGCTAAATTCCCTGGTCTATAATGAAAACAAAGTTTTAAGACTACCAAAAAAATGTAATACATACATAACAAAGTAAACCTCAGCTTTAGGAAAAAAGAACTTTCTGTGTTAAGGTGTTCTCATGTCCGAAGATCAAAGAGGACACGTCGTGAAGATGGTACCACGTGGTACCACTCTGACCTACAAGCTACCTCCGTCACTCCCCAATTGTAGACATAAGGTTGGGTAGACTTTCAGAGAGGCCTTTCTACGGTAATGCCGCTTTCGTAAGGGTGGCGTTAGGCGCCTTTCTGCCTTATTGAAATGTATTTTTGTGAATCCTCTAAAAGTCTAAAAATTTCCTCTTCTCCAAATGTGTGCCGTCCAGCGAGCAAGTGCCCCTTATCAGTGCCCAATTAGCAATTTATTTATTATGACAAAATGCATCCCAATGCTCAAGTGAAGTTTTCTGGCTTTTAGAAACGGTCACTCAAAGCTTATTGGATGAAACACCGTGCCGTGAAAACATCAAATAATTCAAAAAATTTAAAATATCTTAACTTGAAAATTGAAACTGAAATTAAAATTGTTCGTCAATATGACAGTGAAGAAAACATCCTTTTCTATGGTCTTTATCTGCCCCATGATGCAGGAAGGCCACAGTGATTAGTTTGAAAATCTCTCCGGGTCTATTTCAAAATTCTGGTTTTATTGTGGTAATGAGTTTGTAGTATCCTTGAGCACCTTTATGCTAATCGGTGATGAGTTTACGTGTACGCAATTGTTCACCCTTACGTAATAGGCTGTTTACTAGGCTTATTATGAAATATATTACAGTAAACTCCCTCTATAACGAGAATTGAAATGGCGGACTAATTACCTCGTTATAAGAGGATATCGTTATATCAGACAACAATAATATTGAAATGTTTTGATGCCTCTTACGTAGTTTATTAGGTGTCGATGGTCGACCTGAACAATGACACCGCCATCGTAAATTGTAAATTTCATACAATATTCAATATCGGTCAATAGATAAACAGAATGAAGTTTAAACTAAAAGGGAGGTTCCCTAGAATGAAGTTTATTACAGGCAGAGGCAGCGGTATTTATTACAGCACTGGCCTCGATAATAACACAGATGTTGAGCATTTCTATATACAGTACATGCAGTTGGGATATTTATTTATAGCCATTACTGGTAATAACAGTACAAACAGGTAAAGCAAATAGCTACAAACAGGTAAAGAAACATATTCTTCGATTTCATTTTTCCTCGTTATAACCAAATATGCCTCGTTATAGAGGTGTTATAGTTCAATAGGAATTTCATGGGACATCTAGTGTACCTCGTTATAAGCGAAACCTCGGAATATCCGTGTTCGTTATAGAGAGAGTCCACAATACTTAACGCTATTTGTTATAATAGAGAACATTATTGTCAATGTTTCTCGATAAGACTGAATCAACGTAAATATTTTATACGAAAATGATTAATAATAATCAGTCACACTGCTGAGATAATGACGTATTACATTATTTTTTATGCATGAATTAAATTAAAATCAAAACAATGTTTACAAGTTTATAATTATCGCGAATTTGTATTGGAACCAGACAACAACTGTAAGTCTTCAAAATTTCAAAATAACAGAAAATTTCTGAATTAAAAATGGAGTAAGGCAAGACATTCTCCAAATTTGTTTAACTTATACGTAGAAAAAACCTTTGCAGAAGCAATGGCTGACTCTAATAAGAGTATTAAAGTAAACGGCATATTTATTAGCATCAGGTATGCCGATGACACGACGATAGTGAGAGATAATATCGAAGATCTTCAATTTCTTTTAAATGATCTAATTCTTGCAAGTGTAGCTCTAAATAAATTTTAAGAAGACAAAAACAATGATATAGGCCTAGGCGTAACCAGGGGGGTTTTGGGGGTTATAACCCCCCCATTGGGATGTACTTTGAGCTCTATACGCTTAACACCATAGCCCTCAGAGACCTTCCAGTAGTTGTAACCCCCCTTTCAGGTAGTTGTAACCCCCCCCCTTAGGATCATCCTGGTTACGCCTATGGATATAGGTAGAAATAATTCTGCCTATACTCATTGTTTGTTGTTTGCAAAGATATATGTCGCTGGAAAAGAAATCGAACAAGTCAGGCAGTTTAAATATTTGCGTTGTCTGCTGAACGAGGGTTGGAGACTGAAATAACGAGCAGAGTAGAACAAGCCTGAAATGCTTTTTTGAGGCTGCGTAATTTCTGACTGATCGCAAGTTAGATTTTAACCTGGGATACAAGATGCTAAAGTGTTACGTTTGGACTGTTCTCTTGTACGGAATGGAAGCATGGACGTTAAACGCCAGCTCAATTAAGAAACTTATCAGGTTAAAATTAGGTTAAACATGGCTCATTGGAAAATTTACTAGATTAGAATAGTTAAAAATGCTGTAAGTATTTTTACTAATAAAAAAAATCTCCGCTTATAAAAATAAACGAGAAGCTTCTTATTATCATTTGTATGTATTCACTTAATGTCTATTATTGTGAACTCGATTAAGGTATTTTTGCCATTCATTGTGCTTTCTAGATAATGTTTTAATCTTTAACCTAAATAAACAGTAGGCTATGGTCAAATATATTGTAATTGATAATTAATTGATATTTTTGATGTTTCGTAATATGGATAAAGTGGTAACAAAACTTTTAAACGTGCAAATACAATGATGTATTATAAGACAGATACTGTATCTTCCAAAGATTAATTTGTTTACTGAAATGTAAAATTTTAAATTGAAGTTGATGATTTAATGTTTAATAAATTAACAACTACTAAAAATTGATCTGTTTTAATTCTCATCTTTTTCTTTATTTTTATTTTTATAGATCTCATTTATATGAATTATCCCATTTATTTAGATCCTTTGTAATAGGGAACTTGCACATTTTTAGTTATATCATAATGTTCAGTTTTGTTTAAAAATAAGATTTCCAAAGTTTCACGCCTCAAAATCTCATAATAACTTAGAAGTACAAATTTAAAACCTTCTGTGTATTTAAACCATTTCAAAAACTACTTGTGACAGAAAAACACTTGTGACGTCACATCAGTATATCTGATAATGACAATTATCGTATGTCATTGTAATAATACATAATATATCATATATACCAGTTTGTTGAGATTGGAGTTTGATACAGTTTTAAGGAAAGGAAAGATCTATCAAAATATTTATAAAAGTGAGTGTCAAAACGAATGCCAAACCTAATGAATTAATGGCGAGGACTTCAAATATTTTATAATTATATGACGTCACGACCAATTAAGGCGCGTTTTGGGCTGCCTGCTATAATTTGAATTGTCTCTCGTTTATTATCATCTTTAAGAGCCAAACGAAAGACAAAAAAACTTTTTTTTTATATAGTTTTAAATTATGTTCTGCTGTGATTTATAGCTTTCGAATTTAAAATTTTATGCAAGTTCCTTATTTTACAACATGCAGAGGTCTATAAACTGTTTCATTATTTCATTGGTTAAAAGACTCCCATTTTTGCCAACGAGAAACCATTAGAAAAACCAGAGAAGTAATCTCATCTTCTCCGCGCTTAGCTTGATCTTCGCTCCATAAGTACATGTGTATCATTGTTTTTTTTCCTTTTGACCTGTTATTTACAATCAACTTCTACATAGGAGTTTTAAGTAGATGTGAATGAATTTGTAAGCAAGGAAGGAGGAGCATCAAATAATCAAATGATGCTTCGCCTTATAGATTTATTTCATTGTTGTTCGCTGTAGTCTTCTGATTATTGATTCATTCTGGTAGAGATATTTAATCAGTTCATTGTCGTGAGTTCTTGTTCAACTTTCATGGTTGGTCACTACCAGCTGTAGGTATTTGATCTAAGGAATTTCGATTGAAATCGCTCTATGGTTGTGAATGAAATGCAGTTCTATAGAACTCTTCAGAACAGCTGTAGATAAGAGTAAAGATAATGATGATGATATCCCACCTCCGATTGGGAGAGATTATTTTTCAAAAAATTCTACAATTTTTACTATAGGTATGTATGATTGGCATTCTTAAGTAGTAGTGTTGATAGATGTACTCTCGCAGTTTAAAATATTAATATTGATAAATAAACAAATTATGAATTTTTAAAGTAGGAAAAGCTATTTCGGCAAAAAATGGCCCTAGAAAAACTTGTTAATAAGTAAATTATACAAATAAAAAAATATAACACATCCAGTAAATTAGTAAATTTAACATAAATATATATTAACACAAATTAATAATACGGAATTAATACAATAATTATTTATAGAACATATTATTATTAAAAATATGACAATCAAATTATAAATTAATTAACATCAAGATCGAAATTAAAATGTATTATAGTATAAGCAAAACTGTGGTTTTTCCCATCCCTAGTTTCCCCACTGACCAGTAATCAATCCGTAAATAAATTAAGTAGGATACGTACGATAGGAAATATTCAGTACAGGAAAATATATTGTAAAATGGTGTATCGGCGATTGAGCCTTAAAGGGTCCGTAGTCCGTAGTAGTATAACTCCAAGCAGTGGCGGCTCGTATCACTTTAAGTAGGTAGTGCCAGAATTCGGGCAGCTGCCTAAATTTTTAGTGACGGGTTCACGATATTGTCAAAAAAGGTATAAAATAGAAATTAAAAAAAAATAGGTACGGATACTTTTACATTATTATAGGTATAATACCATTTCTGGGGTGTCAAGAAATTTAAACATTTAAAATGCATTCAGTGATTGATTTGACATCATGTCCGTCCAACAAGTAAAATCTCAAAAATCTCTCAACTTATCGCCCTTTACACAAATATCGGACAACTAAGTATAACTAACTGAAATTCACCAGCGACGCGACGTCTGTCGTTTCATCGACAATCACTGCAACACAAAGACAATTTTCAATTTCTTTCCTTATTTCCTCGTTATAAACATCTAAGATGCACTGAAGGATTTTATTTTGTGTTGTTTTGAGGTACATGCTTTTAAAGATTTGGAACTTTGAATATGAACCTAAGTCGTTGTCTAATTCGGCTAACATTGAACAGATGCCTCTATTTTCTGAATTTTACTTTTCGTCGTGATTTCTCAAACCTAAGGCTAAGGCTCCACGGGCGAGAAATTGACGCTAGCAGTAGCCGTAAAACGAACTTAAGGTTCCAGGGAACGGAATAGGAATAGCCGAACTGAACCGACTACGCACAAGTCCTGTAGTCGGTACAGTTCGACTATTCCTATTCCGTTCCGCGGAACCTTAAGTTCGTTTTACGGCTACTGCTAGCGTCAATTTCTCGCCCGTGGAGCCGTAGGCTAACTCGAAAGCTCCACAAAACCATATAGATATAATTTTTAACTTGATTCAAAACATATCGATTTTTTATCCACTTCTTGTTCATTGTGTTTAATTAGACTATCACGATAAGCTGAATTAAACTCGGGTTTTATTAAAAATTAAAACAATTTAAATTACTTAAAAATATAATAGTTTATAATTAAAAGTTCAATCATTAAAAATGTAATAATTATAAATACAAAAACGAGCGAGCGAGCGCGTAAAAAAACTCGAAAATATAATGTACTACCCTGTACGAGAATTATTTGGATCTACGATCCACTATTCACTATGAGGAGCATGCATAGTAAAAATATTAGATCTTCCTTGTCGACTTTGTCGAGCCAGGACGAATAGTCGAATTTAAACGTGTATGAAAAGTGCAATATAGCTCTATCTCTGTCACTTACATAGAATGCCCGTAAAATCTTTCTCTTTTCAGCTGAGCCATTTAAGCATTCGGCACGGGGCACGATGCGATCATTCCTTCCACTATGAGTGGCGAGGGTTGTACTACACTGCACAGTTGCAAGATTTTATATAATTTATAAAGAGAAAAGAAATACGCACAAAAAATGAACGGGCATTAAAACGGTTTAAAGATAAAAAAATATGTTTCTGTATAAAAATAAGGAAGTGCCATGGCTCCATGGCACTACCTCACCGGCCGCCACTGACTCCAAGTAAAAAAAAGAAAAAACGACAAAAAAAAAATTGTTAATCAGTGAAAAATTCCCAGGAACCCGATAATCAAAACGGCGTTTCAAAATATTTAATTTCTGCGACGCCATTAAAAAACAAGTTATAACCAAATTAGAACAATTTTCAAATGCCATTTTAGAGGGGAGTTTAATTGAAATTTGAATTGATCAATACATTTATCGAAAACATATTGTACATAAAAATAAAGAAATTGAGACCTTATACAGGTGTATATTCGTTTGGCAACAACCGCGTTTTTGCAATTGAAAATATACTAACATTTAATAAACAAATTCAATATCTCATAAATTATTAAATATTTTTGACCATTACTTTATACTGGTAACATAGCGCAACTTTTATAAAACAAAATATTTTATAGTGCTTATTTAAAACGCAAATAATAATTTTTTGAAAATTTGGTATTTAAATAAATAGGGGGTCAAATTTAATTTAGCAACTCTTAAGTTAAAGCTTTATTCTTCAACCTTGCAGAAAAAAAAAAGTAAAGACCTTCATAAAAACGTGAATTACCGCAGCAGTGAAAAGAAAGTAAATATTGTACAAAAATGATCCCTTTTTAATTATTTAAACAATGATCTCCTTATATGATTTGGATACTTTCTTGAAAATATCTTTTGTATTCACCTAAACTCTGATATAAAATTTGTTCCAACCTGTAAGGAATTACATTTTGATATTTTTTTATTTTATTAGGCTATAATTATACTAATCATTGTATACCAGAATTTCGCTGTCCTAGGCAATAGATAATAGTGCTTGTATATATGTATATAGTTATAGATTTAGATTATTTCTCGTTGATTTTGTTATTATTATGGTGCAATTGGTCATTCTTTAAAACACTTCTCACTATTCCTTCCCCTCGCCCTCCTTTAAGTCCGGGTATAATGCTGATTTACAACATCACATCTGTGTTTTCCCTTCTACATCAGCATACCACTGTATGTATCTACATATTACAGATTTGTTTTTAATTTGTTATTGTATCCGCCGATGACCATATGGATGTTGCTACACAACACAGACGTCACTGTTCTTCTTAGTCATCGATATCTTGCGTCTTTCTGCATCGGGCTATGTCTATTTTCAATGCTAATTAAGAAAATTTGCTAAAGAGATATACATAATGTTACGTAGGTCCTGATGTTTGGCGAAACTAGAACTTTTCTTTTTTACGTAACTAATTTAGCTTTTTGTATGTAGCCACTTTATGCAAAATGCCGAATTCTCTATAATCCAATGCAGTTAATTTTTACAAATAAAAAAACTCTACCTATTAGTTCACCCTTCATAGCGGACGGGCGATATAAAATTACCCAAACGCACGCGCGAGCCTGTGAGAACTAAAATGAAAAATTTCGAAAAAAATAAAAATGAGATACGAAACAAAACCAGCATATTTTTAGTTTACAACGGAACGAAAAAAATCTATACAGATTATTTCATTCATAGGAGATTCTGACCAATAGAAAGCTACAGAAATCTGAATTAAATCGATTATTTTTTTCACCTGTCAAATTCTGACGTTTTTGCTTTTTCAGTCAATCACCACGCGTCGTTCCAGCCAATCATTGAGTGTAATACTGATAAAACAGCCTCTTCCTTGATAAAACAGTCTCTTCCCTGATAAAACTTAAGGTACCCTAAATTTCAAATAATACGTTACGAACGACATTGGAAAATCTCATATTAGTTATAAAAATTGTGTTTTTAATAATTGTTCATTTTCGATTTAAACAGTTTTTTATGTATTAACAATATAATAAATAAATAGGTTCATTTTTAAATCATAAAATAATTTATCTATAACCTACTTAAGACATTGATCCTAGTTGTCTTAAAAATATTTCACAGATGCCCGTATTTACTAATAATACATATTGGTTCACAAAATAATCTTTTCAAATACCACTCGTCCTCTAAATTTTGCTTGATAAATTTTGTCGTTTTCATTATTTAGGGTAAAATCACTCAAACAAACCGAAATGGATAAAATCACTCGTCCTTCGGACTCGTGATTTTATCATTCGGTTTGTTTTCGTAATTTTACCAAATAAAGAAGTTTTCATGAAAACAAAAAAATTTATCGATAAAATTTAGAGGACTCGTGGTATTACCTTTGATAATTTTTGATAATCTCCCGTCGTTATAGTATATTAAGTATGGAGAACGGTAAGGGTTTTATACCGATCGAAGACAATTGTTTGTCTGAGACTCCAATTATTGTCTGAGATCGATTACCCTTAACGTTCGACATGCTTATAACGTTTTTTGCTCGATTGATACCATTATAAATTATAAAATTAAACATTTTCGTCATATTGACTAGTTTCATTCATTTTATCAAGATAGATACTTTGGTTGTTAGGTAGTAACTAGGGTGCATAACAACAATGGAGAATTGAGTTTTTATTTAGTTGTCAATAATTTTAAGTACAATTTTGATTATTATAAATTAAAATATGAGCGAAAGTGAATTTGAAGAAATTGAACGGGCTTGGGAAGAAGGGTGTTCCGCAATTATTCCCGAAAAATCCAAAATCCGTTATCAAAATACCTACCAAAGTTTTAAAAAATGGTGCGAAGGCAAGAATTTAAGAATCGAAGAAAAGACTCTATTGGCATATTTCGTTCAAAGACATATGCAGTTGAAAGCTCCTGGAAGCCTCTGGGCAGAATATTCAATGATTAAATCCACCGTTTTTCTTTATGATGGCATTGATATTTCCAAGTTTTCAACTTTGATCGCGTATTTGAAGAGAAAAAATGTTGGCTATAGGCCTAAGAAATTGTAACAAATTGTACCATAAGTTTCAATATTAATAAATAATTCGTTAGTTTTCTTTATTCTTTCAAAAAATAAATTAAAATTAAGAGATTTTTTAACTCGACGGTAAGTGAATTACTTACCGTCGAGTTGGAGTACTTACCGTCGAGTTGGATTACTTACCGTCGAGTTGCTAGTACAATAAATGTCACCTACTGACGTAAAATCTGTCACGGTAAACAGTCAAAAATGATCAATCGTGCAAAAAGTATATTACGTCAGATGCCCTTCGTTGCTACGAAAAAATACATTCAGTGACATTAATGACAATTAATGTTTTAAAAATTATAAAAGTGATGACTTTCAATCGTCAAATATTTATAAAAACTGTGTGTTTAATGGTACTTACATAAATAAATTACAATAAAATTTTGGTTTTGAACAGTTTTATTCATGAAATAATCGCAACAAATTGCACTCGACCTCTGAAATTAATATAGAATTTTTGCTCTCGTGACACTTTGACATAATTTCACTCGCCTTCGGCTCGTAAAATTAAAACTGTCAAAGTGTCACTCGGGAAAAATTCAATAATTTCAGAGCTCTTGTGCAATTACTACTGAAAATATTGGTAATCAAATTCGGTCAGCACATTCCCTGCAGCATGCTGTTATGTACAATACATAGCTAACATTTCAGGATTTACAAAAATATCTATTTTTTCTGCGTTTTCAATAACCTCTTTTGTTTGGAACAGGCATTGGGTCCTTTTGCAAAAGAATTCCAGTGTATTTAGCTATTTATGTGGACGTATGATATACCTCACTCTGGAAATTTCATGTCCCCTAGAGCTGGGATTTACTTTGTTGTATGTAAAGACTTAAAGACCCTAAATACTACTTGTCATTTGGCACTGCTTTCACAGGGTTCTATCAGTCGACATCGAACGTTCTAATCGGCGCACCTTAACTGGCTCTCGAGCTCTATAAAACCACTTTAATCCTACGCGAATTGGCTCCCAACGCCATATCGCTCATCCGGAAGAAAAGTGACACAACTCAAAAAATGCATAAATCCAGTTATCTTGTTAAATTAACTCCAAATAAATACCCTATTAGAACAGGACGGATCTGTTTTGAGGTGGATGTTCGAGGTGGCATTCGGATTTTTGCACATAAAGTTAGGTGGCAACTTCAATAATTATAATTGACTTATGCTCCTTCTCAAATATGCCCGGACCATTAATAAAATTTAAATATTTAAAAATTTTGAAAAATATCGATTTTTTCTACTTTCATTGCATATAACTTTAGAAAGAAAATAAAGATAATTGAATTTTGTATAATATACGACTGGTTTAAAATGTCTAAAATTATTACTAGTCCTGTCGCCAGGGGGGTACAACGGCCTCCTTAATTCAGATGGACTTACCCAAGTTTTTTTTATATATTTTGACCCGTAGAATACGAATTTTTTGGGTAACAGTTGATCCGGATGTCGATAAGATTGTTATAGACAAAGAACTTGAGGAATTACATAACAGTGATTTCTCGCAAAACAAAACATATTTTTGTATTTTTTGGGTCATTTTAAGCAAAAAATATTCCTACAAGTTTTTTCGTAGAATGCATAGTTTTCGAGATAACCGCGGTTGAACTTTCAAAAAATGGAAAAATTGCAATTTGTGAACCCGAATAACTTTTGATTAAAAAATAAAGTAGCAATTCTGCTTACCGCATTTGAAAGTTTAAGTCAAATTATATCGGTTTTCATTATTTGCATTGCTAAAAATTAATTTTTTTATTGTTAAACTAATCTATAAACACATAGGTTTCCCGTGCCTAATACATGCGTTTTAACGCATGCTACGTAGAAATTGCCTCGCTTGCACTTGTAGCTACTCTACCTACTCGTTCGATTTTAAATGAGAAATCATAGAAAACATCACTCACATACTAGGTGTTTACTACAGTTTACAGCTTTGTTTAACAATAAAATAATAAATTTTTAGCAATGCAAATAATCAAAACCGATATAATTTGACTTAAACTTTCAAATGCGCTAAGCAGAATTGCCACTTTATTTTTTAATCAAAAGTTATTCGGGTTTAAAATTTACAATTTTTCGATTTTTTGAAAGTTCAACCGCGGTTATCTCGAAAACTATGCATTCTACGAAAAAACTTGTAGGAATATTTTTTGCTTAAAATGACCCAAAAAATACAAAAAGATGTTTTGTTTTGCGATAAATCGCTGTTATGTAATTCCTCAAGTTCTTTGTCTATACCAATCTTATCGACATCCGGATCAACTGTTACCCAAAAAATTCGTATTCTGCGGGTCAAAATATATAAAAAAAACTTGGGTAAGTCCATCTGAATTAAGGAGGCCGTTGTACCCCCCCTGGCGACAGGACTATACCCTTTCTGCAAAATAGCAATAAATAGAACATAAGGGGGCAAAAAAGACTGTTTTTATTCAATGTTTTTCAACCACTTTGATTGCACTTCATAATTGACTTGTTACAGCATACATTACTTAGGTACAGCTGAAAATTCTTACAGCATACTTAAACCGTCCACCTAATTTCATTAAAATCGAACTAATAGATTTTGCATAATAAAAAACCTCAATAAAAAGAAGTCGCCTGGACATGATCTGATAAGGGCCAACATATTAAATAACCTACCTAGAAAAGGAATAGTAAGTTTCACATAGATCATTAACTCGATACTAAGAACAGGCTACTTTCCTGCACAATGGAAGGTAGCAGAAATCATAACGATTCCAAAACCAGGAAAACCTCCACATGAGATTACATCCTACCAGTGTTGCCAATCGCATTTCTCTAGATTATCCGATGATCGCTCGAAAAATATCCGATTTGTCACGAAAAGGTACGCTAGGTCAAAAATTATTCTGTTATTAAAATCAATGTTGCCAATGTTATTCTTTTAGTCCCCTTAACAACCATCAAATAACAAAATCCGTTGTTCGTACGCCAATCAGTTGATTGTAATCAATTATCATTATGATAATTAACATAATTGATTAATTAATCAATTAATCTCATAATTGTAATCAATTATGTTTTCAGCAACCCAATCAAAGTTGACATTGACAGTAATTAAATATTTGATCATGATCAGTTGATTCCATTTCTAATTAGCGTTCGATCAACCGGACCTTTAATCTACTGGATTCTCTATTTCACAGTTTAAAAATTTTCGTTTATAGATGAAAATCTCGTATCCTAGCTGATTATTACCTAATTCATGTATGTAAATACTATTTACTTACTATTATTATATTATTCGTATTTTGTATTATCGTAAGTGTTAAATTCTAAATGAATAAATAAATCTAAATATTTCATTATTTGGATCGTTATATTAATTTATTATAATTATTTAAGTAAAAAAAACACTTTTAAATATTATTTTATTTAAAACGAAATAACTACCTAAACTAGGTAGGTACTGGAAAAATAAATAATAAATAAATCAATACAAAATAAACTACAGCTACATTAACAGTATAGGCGCAAAATTTCTGGTCAATGCATTTAAAATGCATCATTTTTTTCGAGTCCTGAGAAAGCTAATAAGTATTATTTAAAAATTTAAACGCAGAATGAAAGATTACATTATTACCGAGGGCCGAAAGTCCCTGAAGACTTGAAAGATAATTTTTATTCTAATATGTTACACGGGTAAAGGAAAAAGAGAATATTAAGTGTGATTTTTAATTTCAAATATCTCATTCAAAAGAAATATTTTGTTTATTCTAAGGGACTTTCAGCACTCGGTAATAATGTAATCTTTCATTCTGCGTTCAAACTTTTCAAAAATATTTATTAGTTTTCTCAGGATTCGAACAAAAAGAATACGTTTAAAGATTATTGGTCCAAAATTTTGCGCCTACGCTCTTTTAACAACTAAAGATTTATTACAACTAAAACAATAGAAATGTATTTGACAGTCTTGTAGTTATTAAGGTAACAAAGTTATTATCCATAATACCCGTGGTGCGTTCAACGTTAATGCCCGACTAAATAATTTTATAGGCAAAAAATTTGAAGGATTTTTGAGTTAATTAGTAGATATCTAGATATTACTAGTTTCAAATAAGTAGATTTTTCTACAACCACTATTCCAAATGCATTTTTCTGCACAATTTTATGTTAACAAACTTAATATTTTCTCACAGAATAACTGACAGTAGTGTGCAGAAAAGTGACGTTTCTGTGCCGGAAAGTTCTTTTCTGCATAGTACCATTACATTTCTCAAAAAAATCATAAATATAATTAGGTAAGTATAACATGTTTTGATGAAATGGTTTTGTTTAAGATATTAGATTTGATATAACTTTACAAAAAAGAATTAGATTTAACTACATCTCATGTCCGAGAAATCTGGAAACGTTTACTTAAGCACTGCACTACATAAAATGAAAATAAAACTAAATCGTGCGTTAATTAGCTTTCATAAGTTTAAAGACTAAAAACTAAAAACTCATAAATAACATCGGACGGCAGACAGTTTTTGAAATTTGAATTGAATTAGTATGCCTTAAGTGGATGCACTTGTGCATTTAAATTCTAAACAAAAGAATCGGCACATGTCCCTTTTGTCAAAAGATAAAAAGTATCGGATGTCACTAACATTCATGCAGTATAGGCTGTTTATTAAAATTTGGGCGGAACCAAACAAAATTAATGTGTTGTTGGTGTTGGGAATATATGGATGAGAAGGTTTTAGTCGATGGTAGGTACACTGAAAAATATCCGCAAATATCCGATTTATTTAAAGATACGAAGAAGATACGACAACTCTCAAAAAGGTACGCAAATCGGATAATTATCCGCCGATTGGCAACACTGCATCCTACCGACCCATTAGCCTATTTGCAGAGAAAATCATTGCAAGTAGAGCATTTACAAAGATACAAACAGCCTTCCAGGAAAAGAGCTATTGCAATGCCATTGTCCTGGATGTAAGTCAAGCATTTGACAAGGTCTGGCATCCAAGATTGTTATTCAAACTGAAGAAAGAAATCTCTCAGCCGCTATATACAATACTAAAATCATATCTCGAAGAAAGGCTATTTTACACAAGATACGAAGAAAGTGTGTCTGAAATTCACAACATAAATGCTGGGGTCCCGCAAGGCAGCGTCTTGGGACCAATTCTCTACACAATCTTTACAGCTGATTTCCCAACTGGAGCAGAATCTACAATCGCAACATTCGCAGATGACACTGCAATTCTGGTAAAAAACCCAGATCCCATACAGGCAGCTGACATATTGCAACAAAACATACATCTAGTTGAAATATGGGCTAAGAAATGGAAGATAAAGATCAACTAAGCAAAATCAGTTAACGTAGTATTAACTAAATGTCACAAAGAAACACCGAATATCCTAATGCATAACAAAAATATTCCTAAGAATGATACTGTAAAATTTCTCGGATTACACCTTGACAAGGGGCTAACATATAGAACAGACATCTGGATGAAGAGGAAGCAATTAGGAATACAATACAAAAAACACTACTGGTTACTTGGTCAAAAATCCACCTTATCTCTATCAAACAAAATATTAGTGTATAAAGCAATCATCCGGCCCATCTGGACATACGGGATTGAACTGTGGGGAACTGCAGCAGACAGCAACCTAGCAATACTGGAGCGGTTTCAATCCAAGGTTCTTCGTGCTATCACAAATGCACCGTGGTTCATTCCAAATGCAGACATTTACAGGGACTATCGAGACGCAGATGATCATCAAATGCAGTGATAAATATTTCAAACGACTGGAAAAGCACCCCAACGAATTGCAGTGAATTTATTGAACAACTCTACACAACTAAATAGACTGAAAATTAGAACTCCTCTTGACTTGCCATTTAGAACATAAGTGTCTTAAAGTGTTTTAAGGTTTTAAGTGAAAATAAGTGACTTAGTGCATTTATTAGTAACTAACCTACTAGGAGTTGATAGTCATAGGACTAAAACTCCTCCCACATTTGTTCGTTCAACAAAAATGCTTAGTGTTACTTTTTTTTTGTGATGTAACAGATTGTATTTAAAAACAAATAAAAAAAAAATAGATTTTGCATAATAATTTTGCAATCTAAATTTTTTTTAAAAAAGTTCAAATTTTTTAAAAACTTTCTGAACAAAAAGTAAACCATTTATAAGTTTGCTAATTCTTTTTACATATAAACAGGTTCTCTACCTATCTAATACACTTTACAGAATTAAAGTCGGATTATTTAAGCGGCCTCAGTACTGTTTTAAACTTATAAACAATATTTTGGCTTATAAACAGATACAGTGAGGACGTTTGAGTTGGAATAAATTCATTTTCTTGAGAATGGGAGACTGGCGATAAAACCCGAAACAGATCGATTTTTATTTTTAAATTATAATTTTTTGGCATAAATACATATCATACTAGGGACGTCATCCATATGGGTGTGATGACGTAGGTAATCTAAATACTGGAACTAATTTAATTCAAAAATTTTTTTTAATTCAAACCCTGCCCTGTATAAATAGTTATGTTAATGTTTATATTAGTGAATACAAAATTGAATAGCCTTTCGATTGAGATATCACACGGCACCTATTCTCATTTAAAAAAATCATCGATTACGTCATCACGCCCAGATGGATTACGTCACTAGTATGGTATATATACCAAAAAATTAGAATTTAAAAATAAAAATCGACCTGTTTCGGGATTTATCTCCAGAGACGCCTATTCTCGACAAAATGAATTTATGCCAAATCAAACGTTCTCTCTGTATTTGTTTATAAGCCAAAAAATTGTTTATAACTTTAAAACAGTGCTGAGGCCGCTTAAATAATCCGATTTTAATTCTGTAAAGTGTATTAGATAGGTAAAGAACTTCTTTATATGTAAAAAATTAGCAAACTTCTAAATGGTCTACTTTTTGTTCAGAATGATTTTAAAAAATTTGAACTTTTTAAAAAAAAATTAGATTGCAAAATTATTCTGCAAAATCTATCAGGTCGATTTTACTGAAATTTGGTGAACGATTTAAGTATGTTGTAAGAATTTTCTAAGCGAATTACGAAAGTTCTAAGTGCAACTAAAGTGGTTGAAAGACATTGAATAAAAATAGACTTATTTTGCCCCCTTATTTTGTATTTATTGCTATTTTGCAGAAAGGGTAATAATTTAAGACATTTTTAACCAGTCGTTTTATCATACAACATTCAATTATCTTTATTTTATTTCCCTACGACTTTGTTCCAAGATGAATCGTTTTAAAGTTATAAGCAAAGAAAGTAGAAAAAAATCGATGCTTTTCGAAATTTTTAAATACTTCAATTTTTTTATTAATGTTCCGGGCATATTTGAGAAGGAGCATAAGTCAATTATTATTGTTGAAGTTGTTACCTAACTTTATCTGCAAAAATCCGAATGCCACCTCGCACATCCAAAAATAGACCTTTTTTCACAGATCCGTCCTGGTCTATGCAGGGTGATTCTTTAAGAATGTCCAATCTCTGAGTTGTAGATTAGGGTGGTGCGAAAAAAGTCAAGTTGATAATCCAGTATTGCTATAGTGCGGAAAAGTTGCGATTGGTAATTACAAGAAAAACAAAACAAAAATTATTCAAATCGGAATTTATCTTACGATCCCGCAACGGGCCTAAAGATTATGAAAAAATGAAATTTTACCTTTTTTTCGGAAATTTTTATTTATTCTCCATGTACATTTTATTTATCGCTATAGTAAAATTTATTTACAGTTTGCATGGTTGAGTAATAAAAACAATAGTTTTACGCACTTAACGAATACCTTCCGATCCCGCAAGGTCAATCAAAATCTATAAAAATTTGAAATTGTTGATGATTTTGATAAATTAAAAAACATTTAGTTATCTCATTTTTCTGTTACATTGTGAAGCTCTTCGCTTGTTTATATATTGTATAATAATATTTAAACGACCCAGAACTCACAACAAGAAGGTGGCTGCACTTTTTTCTCCACCAAAACCCTTCTCTCCATACAACCAATGAGTGTGTGGTTTTTATATTATTTACATAGTACATTTCTTTTTCATTTGTTTGTATCCAGCTTTTAAACGTCAACTTTGAATTTTGATTTGGTGGTAAAATCTGGCAGCATGGACCTTGATTTAAGTGTTGCCTTGATGAATCCATCTCTTGATTGGGTCCCACATACATTAGACGATACTTCCGTGACCAACTCTACGTACCGCTAGACAGCTTGCGTATGACAGGGATGGTTTTGTACATTCCAGTCTGGCGTGTTGCCTGATATAATGTAGGAACTTATATCTTCATTTGAAACGCTTTGAAGAACTGGTGGAGAAGATAGTTTTACAACATTCCAATCTAATATTTCAGTGTAGTCCTGTGCTTCAAAATTTGAAGTAGGAGGGATAAAATTTCTAATACCTTTGACCTTGGCTTTAGTCTATCCGGCTTTTAACACTCTCCTTAGCCCTAGCTCTCTAATGTGTTTCCTTTTTCCCTACTACTTGAAATTTTGAAGCACGGGACTAAACTGAAATAATAGACTGGAATATAATGTTGCAAAACTATTGCAGACTGTTGCAAAATTATCTTCTCCGCCATTTCTTCGTAGTGTCAAATGAAGATGTAGTTCTTGCATTACATCGGGCGACATACCAGACTAGAATGTACAAAACTATCCCTGACATACGCAAGCTGATGAGAGGTGCCTAAAATTGGTCACGGAAGCATTGTCTAATGCAGGGGAGGCCAACCCGTCGATCGCGACCCCTAGGTCAGTCGATCGATGGCAAGAAAAAATTATCTACCTACCTATCTATTCCCGTCTTAAATATTAAAAAATTCCTAGTCAGTAGATCCCAGAGAATTAGAAAGGCAGACAGTAGATCTCGAGTCCGATTAAGTTGGTCACCCCTGGTCTAATGTATGTGTGTAATCCATCAAGAGATGGATTCATAAGGGCAACACTTAAATCAAGGTCCATGCTGCCAGATTCTAACACCAAATCACAATACAAAGTTGACGTTTAAAATCTGGATACAAGCATGAAAAAGAAATTTACTATGTAAATAATGTAAAAATCACACTCATTGGTTGGTTGGAGAGAAGGGTGCGTGTGGAGCTAGAAGTGCGACCACCTGCTCTTTGTGAGTTCTGGGTTGTTTAAGTATTGTCATACAATATATAAACCAATTCTATAACTCGCATTTATATGCGAGCCTTGTATGCCACAGCGGTCGTATACTGTATCTAAAACCATTCTAAATACGACCGCTGGCAAATATAGACATACAATTTTGTCGAGTGCATAGCGGGCGTATACACCCGCCGGGGCATATCGGGAAAATTAGGTAGCGGGCGTATACGCCCGCCCTGGCAGTCAACCTGTTAACCATGCAAACTGTAAATAAATTTTACTATAGCGATAAATAAAACGTACATGGAGGATAAATAAAAATTTCCGAAGAAAAGGTAAAATTTCATTTTTTTCATAATCTTTAGGCCCGTTGCGGGATCGGAAGATAAAGTCCGATTTTAATAATTTTTGTTTTGTTTTTCTTCTTTAATTACCAGTCGCAACTTTTCCGCACTATAGCGATACGGGATTATCAACTTGACTTTTTTCGCACCACCCTATTGTAGATTCTAGACCTTAAAATATTAAGATTTAACCCAAATCACTTATATAAAATGTGCCTCGTTACTGAGTTACAGAGTGTTCTATTTAAAAATTTAATAACCATTTTTACCCAGTACTTTAAAACTATTTGACATATCCTTGTCAAACTTTGCAGAAACTGTAGTTGCCGTACGTCCTACTAAATTATGATAAATAAACTTTTCTGGCTACTACCAGAGGCATACGACAGGGGACAGTGCATGGTTTACCCTTCCCAAATTCTACGCCACTGGTGAAATTGCTATTTTAGCACAATATTTCGTTTTTCCAATACTTTCTATGTAAATAATATACTCTTCATTTGTAACGTTAAAGTCATTAGTTTTCGAGATATTTGAAGTTGAAAATGAAACTTTACAGTTATTTTGATGAATGTATTGTGCCCCTTCATTTTTGACTTCAAATATCTCGAATACTAATGATTTTATCGATACGAATGAAAAGTATATTATTTGCATAGAAAGTATTGAAAAATCTAAAAATTATGCTGAAATGGCAATTCCATCAGTGGCGTAGAATTTAGGAAGGTTCAACCATTCATTTTCCCCTGTACGCCTCTGGTAATAGCCAGAAACGTTTATTTAACATAAATTAGTAAGGTGTGCAGTACCTACACTTTTTGGCAAGTATGGTACGGCAATTTCAAATACCTTTAAAGTACTGGGTACAAATAATTTTTAAATTTTTAAATCAAACATCCCTATTACATAAATATTAACTATTTGTATCCAGTATTTTAAAAGTATTTGACATATCCTTATCATACTTAGCAGATAGTGTAGATACTGTACAACCTACTAAAATATCTTAAATAAAACTTTCTGGCTAGTACCAGAGACGTACGACAGGGGAAAGTAAATGGTTGACCCTTCCCACATTCTACTCCACTGGCGGAATTACTATTTTATTGCAATTTTTCGATTCTCCAATACTTTCTATGCAAATAATATACTCTTCATCCGTACCGATAAAATCATTAGTTTTCGAGATATTTAAAGTTAAAAATGAAGGAGCACAATACATTAATCAAAATTACCTATGCCGTTTCATTTTCAACTTCAAATACCTCGAAAACTAATGACTCTAACGTTACGAATGAAGAGTATATTACTTACATAGAAAGTATTGGAAAATCGAAATATTGCTAAAATAGCAATTTCGCCAGTGGCGTAGAATTTGGGAAGGGTCAACCATTCACTTTCCCCTGTCGTACGCCTCTGGTAGTAGTCAGAAAAGTTTATTTATCATAATTTAGTAGGATATACAGTACCTATATTTTCTGCCAAGTATGACAAGGATATGTCAAATAGTTTTAAAGCCCTGGGTAAAAATAGTTATTAAATTTTTAAATAAAACACCCTGTGACTCAGTAACGAGCCACATTTTATTTAAATAATTTGGGTTAAATCTTAATATTTTGAGGTCTAGAATCTACATCTCAAAGATTGGACATTCTTAATAAATCACCCTGTATACTTTTACCAGAAAAAAGTCACATAGATACTTCCAACTTCGAAAGATGGCGGTAGTGTCATTATTCCTATGGCGGTAAAATGAACACTTTTATTCCGGAACAATGACACTTTTGAGGTTATGCTCTGACGTTCGACGTGAACGTATCGTTATTTAGCTACCACGAAAATCGTTGTGTTTCGAGAAGTGCCCTAGGCCCTAGGTATTTTTCGTTAATGTTTAAAAAAATGACCAATATTTTAAAAGAATAGTAACTTGAGTGATATAACTCAAAATTTGATCTTTTTTCTTTGTTGAATCAGATATCATAGTTTTTTTTGTTTTGCTTCTTACATATAATTAGAAACAGTCGCTTATCCATATTTTTTTCATTTTTAATTTAAAAATTTTAGCAGTTACCGTTTAAAACTGACAGTTAAATTAAGATCTAAAATAGTTATTTATGTACCAAGTCAGTAAAGTTATTCTTTATCCAACGAGTCTGATATTATAAGCAGAGCGAGCGTAGCGAGCGAGGTGAATAACAGACGAGTTCGATAAAGAGTCTTTACTGGCGTGGTGCATACAAAATTTTATCGGCAACAATTTGATATTGGTTTTTACATACAATTTACAATTTAAGATTTTTTTTTAAATTTTAGACGTAATAAAAATTTCATGACAATGATGACAGATGACTTTTGCATGATGGCCGCTATCGAGTTTTAATCGATAGTTATCAATATTGAATAAATATTACTAAATCGGCAAAGTTTTGATTTATTTTATATAAATATAATTACAGATTTTCACTTTTTGACATAAATTAATTAACAATGTTGTAAATTTTGTACAATATTTTTAATAATTAAAGTAAATAAATGGTAAGTTAACTCAAATAAACAATTGATTACTGCTATCGACCACTTACATTCAATCTCGATTAATCGCGGCAGGTAAAGTAAAATTCTTCTTTCAGTACAATAAAGTGTTACTTTATTGCCGCAAATGAGGGCAAATGAGTACAATAATGAATGACTTTAGTGACGGTTGGCGATAAAATATGATTATAATGATAAAAATATGATAAAAAATGATATCTCTCCTGAAAAATTGTTTTTTGAGTTGTGACACTTTTCTTCCCGATGAGCGTATGTAAACTGCCATTACCTGCTCATTACGAAATTTACAGAAATTGAATCTTCTTCTGAAACTTGGATTTTGAGGAAAATAAGTATAATGTACCTACACTAGAAATTAGAAATTTAATCATAAACAATTTATTTATTAATGCATATTATAATATTAAATTTTTTACAAACTTAAAAGCAGTTATACTATTGGTAGACGTAGTCTCGGTCCACATGATAGATGGAAATTTGGCGTCTTCGGCGTTGTAGTATTCACCAAAATACAGAGATAAGATTCCACGCATGTGTGGGTGTGGTTATGTCTACGTCAGCTTGTGATAGATCTCGCCATATTGTATTTCTATGTTTATGTATATTTACGGTTCGTAGCCAATATTTTTAGTAAAATAATGTTTTTTAAGAGTGTTAAAGGCTTTAAATTTAAAGGCTACCAACCTATTGATCACTACTAACAATATAATATGGTACAAACTTCAGAACGAAAGTAGTTCTATTGTTGAATTCTTTGTAAACTATACATTTTAATTATTTCTTCTTTTGCCTTCATAAGCCTGAATGGGTATTTGCCTGTCTGGCCATATGCCTTCATTCAGTTCTATCTTGTGCCCTTCTTCTCCATTGACTTATGTTCATGGTTTTCAGGTCGTCATTCAACTATCTCATTCTGGGTCTTTCTTTTTTCGCATTCCTATTGGTTTCATCGTAATAGTTTCTTCGTTGTTTTTGCAATTGTTTTCTCTGAACATGTCCCAGCCATGACTCTCTTTCTTCTTCTTCTTCTTGTAGTTCCTTCTCCTATCGGAGTATGGCTATCATCACAGCTATTTGTACCTTATTGGCGGCTGCTCTGAAAAGCTCTACTGAGCTGCAACTATACCACTCTCTTAAGTTTATCAGCCAGGAAATTCTTCTTCTACTGACTGTCTTTGACTTTTTACAAATTAACAATATCGCAACCTTCATTCACTTGACTAATCTCGTCGATTCGCCTGATTCTCCATATGCCCTCTTCCTCTTGCACCGGGGTTTTCTGATGACTGCCTCAAGAACTTGATTGATAGAGCGTCTCCCCATCTCACTCCCATGTTGATGTCAAACAGGGGAGTCAGTTCTCCATCTACTCTGACTGCGGCTTTTGAATCCTGCAACGTCATTTTTATGAGGCTGATATGTCTTAGGTATACATAAGAAAGGTCTTCCGGCATTTTGTTTCTTTTCACACTATTAAAACCTTGTTTAAAATCTATATATTATATATTAATAGTTCTATGTCGTATTCATAAGCTTTTTCTTGTATCCTTCTTAGTATGAATATATTATCTGTAGTGGCAATTTGTTCTGAATCCATTTTGATTATCACCAATTATATTTTTGGAGAATTCTAATAATCTATTTTAACGTATACCAGAAAGATTGTTGTATATTACATTTAACAATGTAATTGGCCTATAATTTGGCATTCCCTCTTATCTTCTTTTTTATATATTGGCTGTATAAGGCCAACTGTCCATCCTCCGGCATTTGCTCCTTGTTCCATATTAATGTTATTAGGTAATGAATTTTTCCCCACAATTTGGATCCTCCATGCTTTAATAATTCTGCCGAAATTCCGTCCGTTTCTGGCGCTTTATTGTTTTTTAGTTTCTTTATTATTTGAACTACTCCTTTCTTTATTATTTGTACCATTTTTTCATAACTCAGATTTAAATAAATAACATATTGTCTTGTTTTGATCATTCATTGTCTGTCTTTAGGTTTTCTTCAAAATATTTTTTCATCTCATTATAATTTTTTGATTTTCAGTTACTAGTTCTCTGTGCTTTCTTTTCTACTTTTGTAAAATTTTCTGAATATTTGATATAGGTGTTACATTACAATGGTTGCACAATATATTATTTCACATACTTCAGCTTAAATTAACCTAGTAAATAAAACATCTACTACATTATATTTAAATTTCTGCAGTTCGTTTCATCTGCAAGCACGAGACATTTTGAAAATTTAGCACAAGGTGACGTCATGCGCGAGATGTACGAGTTTAGTGCGCGGTGATGTCATATCTTATGCTTCCTTATATCATGATTCACCAAGATATTCGAAAATTTTTGAGCTGCCGGATCACTGGGTAAGATTTCTCAAAAATCAATCGCAAAACAATCGCCTACATCTTCGTAGTCCAAGTCCAGAAAAGAAAGACCAAACACGTATTTTAAGGGCATAGGCGCAAAATGTCGCCTGTCAAAATGGTCAATGTGTTTTCAATGCATTAATTTTTTTCGAATCCTGAGAAAACTAAAATAATAACTATTTTTGAAAAATTTAAATGCAGAATGAAAAACTACCTTATTACCGAGGGTAGAAAGTCGCTTATAATAAACAAAAAGTTTCTTTTCAATGAGATATTTAAAATTAAAAATCACACTAAATTTTCTGTTTTTTAACACCCCTGTAACTTATTAAAACAAACATTATATAAGTTTTCAGGGACTTTCTACCCTTGGTAATAACGTAATCTGTGTCACGAGGGTAAAACAAATCGGAAATTTTTAAGTTCGCGTGTAATTCGGCCAGATTATTTGATGAATAAAACTGTTTTTAAATCATTTTAACTAATATTTTATTGATATCTTCTCCTCAATATTTGCTAAACCTGTTTGTGGTGTTCTATTTGACAAGTTCTACAACATTAATTGTCATTACTATCACTGAATGTTCATTTTTGCGTAGCAATGAAGGGCATCTACAACGAAAATTGGAAGCATTTGAAATGTCGACATATCGAAGAATGCTGAGAACCTCCTGGACAGACAGAATAACCAATGAAGACGTACTAAGAAGAATAGAGAAAAGTAGGGAGATACTGGATGCCATCAAAATAAGAAAACTTCCATACTTGGCTCATATAACACGTGGTGACAGATATGAACTCCTCAAATTAATAATGCAGGGAAAGATTCAAGGAAAGATTCATAGGTAGAAGAAAAATGTCCGGCTGAGAAATCTCAGAGAATGGTTTGGATGCAGACTAAATTGAACTGAACTCTTTCGGGCTGTAGTGTCAAAATTTAGAAATAGCAATGATGATTGCCAACCTTCGTCGCGGAGATGGCACGCAAAGAAGAAGAAGAAGAAGAAGGGCATCTGACGTAATACTTGACGAAGGGAAATTATCGAAAAAAAATTCCGCTGCCTTATTGCAGGATGCGGTATATGCAGGATTATATAAGATGCGGAGAAGCTTATCTAGAAAAACACTGAAATTATAGTCCACGTCTATAGAAGGAAAGTGCCACTCAGAAGTTAAGCATAAATTTTGGAATTTACGAAAATTCTGGGTGGAAAAAATCCTACCTAAACGTCGGGTTTTTGAGGAGGGTTTGCTGAAGATGTTAAACTTCGTATACACTGCTTCATGATCAGATAGTCCCGCATTAATAACTGTAGAGCAGACATCAAGGGGTGAGAAATGGGAGACAATATAATCGATTATGGTAGATGTAGTTTTTGTAATCCTTGTAGGAGAATTAACGTGCGTTGAGAGACCATACGATTCAAATGTTGGCCAGGTACACTTGGGTAGCACAAGCAGCAGCATAATTAATGTTAAAATCACCGCATATAATTTTTCTGCTTTTATGAGGCAGGTCTTCTAACAAATTTAGCAGGTTCTGAAAAAATAGTTCCACGGTAGAGTCAGGTGATCTATAAATGCAAATAATATAAAGATTAAGGCTCTTACTGTAAACTAAGGAAAACTCAAAGAAGGATTCACGTAACAAAAAGTCATATTTTGTTACCACAGTTATTAGCCTTCCTCTTTTCCTGTTGTCTGTAGATATCCATTTCATTATTTTCTTTGGCAGTCTCTCCTCCCCCATTCTCTGAACATGTCCTTACCACGTTAATTGTTTCTTCTCAATGCACTCTACGACCGTTTCCTGTAAATTCATTCTTCGTTTTACTTCCTCATTTCTAACCCAGTCCAATCTCGATGTACTACTTGCTCTTCTTAGGGCGTCCATCTCAGTAGCTTCTATTTTTCTTTTTTTGTTGTTCCTTTATTCTCCATGTTTCGGATCCGTATAAAAATGAGCTCTTAATCATGGTGTTGTATATTCTCATTTTTCTTTGTTTCCCTATCTCGGCACTCCACAAAACTCCGTTCAATGATTTAATTATCGTTCTTGCTTTATTTATTCTGCTCTTAATTTCCGCATCGTCCTTACCTTCCTTGTTGAAATTAATTCCCAAATACTTATATTTATAAAAGTACTCAAACATGAAGTAAAAACCACTTCTATGTAATTGGTATATTTATTAAAAATTTTAAAAATCCCAATGGATTGAAAAATATGTCAAATTCAGAACGTTTTCGGACCTATCGGTCCATCATCAGTGTATTCAAATACTTGCTAAATAGCCCCAGAACCAAACAATGGTTGAAATTATAATTCAATCTACATTATGTTGTAGTGATATTGAACAGACTAAACGCCGATGTTAAAAGATATAACTTCCGGGAACATGGTGAAACTCTACCAGGAAACTTAATCAACCATCTTAGGCCAACGTTGACTACCAAGTCTACGTCTACGTCTACCAAGTCACTTGGTAGTCAACGTTGGCCTAAGATGGTTGATTAAGTTTCCTGGTAGAGTTTCACCATGTTCCCGGAAGTTATATCTTTTAACATCGGCGTTTAGCCTGTTCAATATCACTACAACATAATGTAGATTGAATTATAATTTTAATCATTGTTTGGTTCTGGGGCCATTTAGCAAGTATTTGAATTCACTGATGATGAACCGATAGGTCCGAAAACGTTCTGAATTGGACACATTTTTCAATCCATTGGGATTTTTAAATTTTTTAATAAATATACCAATTACATAGAAGTGGTGTTTACTTCATGTTTGAGTTTTTTAACTATATGGTATACAGCCAACCTAGGGAACTACCCTTTTTAATTTACTTACATTTATCACAGCTAGTTATTTTCTGATTATTATCCAATATCATATCAGTTGAATCCTCACCTAGGCATAAATACAGTAGAACCTCGATTATCCGTCAAAGCACCGGACCAAGGGTATGACGGATAATCGAAAAGACGGTTAACAGAACATTAAAAAAAAATAAAAATTCATAGTACAACTCTCAAATTTCATTTGTATGTTTTGTTTGACAATATAAGAGGGATTTGTGTTCGTACAATCGAATCAATTTAAAATATTCTGAAATATTTGTTGCTTCACATTTTGCCACGGCTGAATTTCTTAATCAGCATAAGATCATACAATCTACTCATCAATCTACTTTATTGGCTTCTTCTTGTTGAGAATACCACTCGATGAAGCATGTGCGATGCAGCTTCTCTAGATTATTTACGCAAATCTTTGTCAGTTACAATAGGTTCATCAACATATTCTATAGTCAAATTCCAAGTCTGTGTCAGCTTCTGAATCTGTTTGCTCCGCCTTTGTTGCCATTTCAACGATTTCTTTATCTGTCAGCAATGGATAGCCGTTTGTGTCCTCATCACAAATTAATTTAACTTTTTTTTTTATTTTTTTACATTAAAATGTTTGCGTATGCAGTCAATACAACGTCTGACGGTTAACAGAGGTGACGGTTATAGAGAGACGGATAATCGAGGTTCCACACGTTCCACTGTATTGTGTTTTTTCTACATTCATCTGCAGTCCCCATTTTTCGTATTCTTCCTTCAATTTGCGAGTCATATATTCCAAATCTTCTTTATTATATTACCTGATCATCATCATTACATATTACCTGATCGTCTGCAAACTGAAGGGTGTACAGGCAGGTGTTGTCGTCGATTTGGATGCCCATTCCACTGCATTTTCTTTTCCATATGGTAAGGGCTTTGGCGACGTAAATCTTAAACTTTTTAAAAAATAATATTTTGAAAACAGCCATCGACCTAGAGAACCAAATATAAAATAACTTAGCTTTAACAACTGACCCAACAACCAAGAGATATAAGAGCTCGCATCAGGAAAGCTAGATAGATCCACCTTCAACCGAATGGGTACCTTTTTCACGATCCACAACCTCTTTCTTGGTACAAAAGTAAGAATTCTGCAATGCTACGTCTTCTTTGTACTTTTCTATGGTGTTGAATCGTGGACCTTTAACGAAGATATGTGCAGAAAGTTGGAAGCATTTGAGATGTGTCTACATCGAAGAATACTTTTTACTCCACTTACTTCTACGGCGTCGTTGCTTGTGTGTTTGTTGCTTTTTTATTAATAAACCATACAATAACGCTTCCATTAAAAAATCCTCTTCTAGACCAGGGCGCATCTGTAAAAATATTAGTACATTTGGACGTTGAGAGGTGACCCAAATTTTTTTGCAGAAATTGCTTGAAAATGAATCAAATAATAATATTTGAGTTATCGTCCCTCTCAAAAAGGTCCGGAACATTGTTTAAATAATCAAAATGACAAAAAATTAAGGAAAAATTCGATTTTTTTCTTGGTTTTTTGATTATAACTTTAAAAGTATTCATTTTCGAGAAAAGTTGTACTGACATAAAAGTTGCGTAATTAAATTTCCTACAATATAGAATTAGTTTAAAATTTAAAAAATAGTCACCCTTGTTGCAAAATAGCAATAATTGTGAAAAAAACATACAAAAACAAGTATTCGCATTATACGTTTTTCAACCATTTATGCTACACTTAGGACCTTCATATTTCACCCTGAAAAACTATATGATACAGTAAAACAATACTGTATATTTCATTAAGATCGGTTCAATAGATTTTGCAATACAGCTTTCGTAAAAAAAAATCATTTTTTCAAAATGTTACAGGACTGAAAATAAAGCAGATAGCAAGTTGAAAATTTTTTTGCGTATAGAAGTGTACTGTACCTTTCATTTGCAATTTTGCAAAATTAATATTAGGTTTGTTCGTAGAACGATCAGCAACCGTTGCCAACCATCAGACCCATGCGCGTTCGTAGTCTACGAACGCTAACTGTTAACTGCGCAACGCTAACTATTCACTGCGCATGCGTCTGATGGTTGGCAACGGTTGCTGATCGATTGGATCGTACTACGAACAAACCTATTGATTAACACCACGGCGTCAGGAATTTTTTTAAATAAACAATAATTATTGGTGCTACGCGCAGGACAGCGGATAGTTTGTTTTGATTGGGCATTCCAATGACCTTTGATAATGATTGGTACATTTTAATTTTTATTACATTTCGATGTAAATAAATAAATTGTTTATTGCAAAATAAAAACACATACTCTATCCTTTGAAATAACACTTTTATTAGCAAAAACTTTCTTTGTTAATATATTTTAACTTAAATAATAAAACTTTATTATTTTTAAACATATGCAATTGTTTAAACAATATTTCACAAACAATAATAAAATTAGTTTGATTTTTGTGGAATTAAAATATTAAAATACAACAAAATATAGAGTAAGAAAATAATATATTAGATAAAGATTGGAAGAAATTTTGGTGGAAATCAACTTGTGTGAATCGAACACCGCTGTCCTGCGCGTAGCACCAAAAATTATTGTTTATTTCAAAAATTTTCTGACGCCGTGGTAATTAATCGATTTTAATTTTGAAAATTGCAAATGAAAGGTACAGTACACTTCTATAAGCAAAAGAAAATTCAACTTGCTATCTGCTTTATTTTCAGTCCTGTAACGTTTTGAAAAAATTAATTTTTTTTGCGAAAGCTGGATTGCAAAATTTATTTTGCAAAATCTATTAAACCGATCTTAATGAAATTTACAGTATTGTTTTACTGTATCATAAAGTTTTTCTGGGTGAAATATGAAGGTCCTAAGTGTAGCATAAATGGTTGAAAAACGTAAAATGCGAATACTTGTTTTTGTATGGTTTTTTCGCAATTATTGCTATTTTGCAACTAGGGTGACTATTTTTTAAATTATTAACCAATTCTATATTGTAGGAAATTTAATTACGCAACTTTTATGTCAGTACAACTTTTCTCGGAAATGAATACTTTTAAAGTTATAATCAAAAACGAAGAAAAAAATCGAATTTTTCCTTCAATTTTTGACATTTTGATTATTTAAACAATGTTCCGGACCTTTTTGAGAGGGAGGATAACTCAAATATTATTATTTGATTTATTTTCAAGCAATTTCTGCAAAAAAATTTGAGTCACCTCTCAACGTCCATCTCAAAACAGATGCGCCCTGGACTATTACGTGCTGCTCATCGTGTCGAGTTCTCGAAAGACTGAAGTTTGCTTTTGCTCTGTCCAATTTTTTACGTAGACTGAACGTGTGGACAACGTACGGTGTACCCTCTTTTTGTTCCCTCATGCCTGCACAGTTTTGAACCGCACAGGCAAGACAGTGTGTGTAGCCGGGCTAATAGAGGGATGAGAAAATTTCACTCACAGAAATCTTCCAGGAGACAGGATCGAAGAATAACTTTCCTGAAACAATTATTTTTTCTATACATTTTTTTATCCTATGATCGGTTTCTTTTACTAATGGTAAAAAAATATCCAGCTTGTATGACCTATTACCTTAGTAATAGATAGCCCCAAAGTTACCTAATGCTTTTCGTCAGCACTATTACTATGACGCATTTATTTTGTAGGTATCGAAAAACTCGTGACTCGTGTTCGTGTTTTAATTTAACATCATCTGTGACGATAAACCAAATAAAAAATAGAATTGGCAAAACCACCACAGACCATTTAGACCAGACTGCATCGTCGCCCCCGTTAGGTAAATTATTCCGATTCGAAATAAGTGCACAAACTTACTCAAAAAGAGGTCCTTATACCCAATCCACAGGGTGCCGAAAGATGCGTGCGTCGCGCGTCGGTCGGAAAATTGTTTAAACAATTTATTTTAAGCAAATTCAAAAAATCAATATTTCCATATCGGATTTTTTTCGATTCTTTGGATCATTTTGAGCAAAAAAGGTTTCTTATGATTTTTCTCTAAAATTGATAGTTGTCGAGTTATATCCAATTTAAAATTTGAAAAACGCGAAAATAGAGATTTTCAAGACTTAATAGCTCTGTTAAAAATTATTATTATGAAAGTCAGAAATGGACTAGGTATATCAAAATTTAAAGCCCCCCCCCCCCCCATGATCCTGAAGAAGTTTGTGTCATTAATTTATTATTAAGCTGTTATTTTTAATGATTAACAATGAGCGGTAAGATCGTATTGAGGCGGCCGACGATGTGAGTGCGAGTAAGATGTACCATTGGACTGCCGGAATTGTGCATCTCTTCCGCACTCACTATTGACGACCGCCTAATACCTACATTGTTAATAATTAACAGGTTGACTGCCCATGTATAAATAAAAAAAATTGCCCCATATGCCAAGCACATATTAATATTAAACATGCCTTTCTGAAATAATTACTCTTTATTTAAATAAAAAAAAATTCAGAATAATGAAAATTTTTCAAAAAAACCGTTAGCGGGCGTATGCGCCCGCCCGGGCACAGGCGGCATATTTATGCCCGTGGTGCCAGCGGGCGTCGTACTGGCGGTCGCTTATTCGAGTCTGAACTTGTCAAGCAGAGAAGTGCCACAGTGCCAGACCAGACTACTCAGTATATCTTTGACTGTTGTTTGATGTATGTGTTGTGTAACAATGAGTAAACGAAGCAGAAAAATTGTTGAACTTGCTTTGAGAGATGCTGAAATGTCAGGTAATAACGATATTCATTTTTGAAATAGATATTATTTTTTTGAAATCCACGGATTTTTAATTTTTTTGTTATGGTTCTTTTTATGAGGATTTTTCAGTGCGTCACTAACGATAGAAAAAAAGGTAAGTCCGTGATAATATATATTTTAGTGACATGCCATTTTAGTTAAATCTGACAGTTGTCAAATTTTATTTGCAATTGGGCATAAAAACAAATCAATTGTCTTTATTGCATTTATAATATGGTATTTTCTTTGATTTGTATATTCTTATAAATATAAATTGTACAGATTATATTCGTAGATATATTATATAATTAGTAAATAAATTGTTTTCTATTATAGCGTCATCTATCGACAACTAGAATAATCACAGAACTAGAATAATTACCAAAGTAATCACCGACGTGCCTTTTTTTCTGTCATATACAACTTAATGCGTTAGAAAGTTACCGAAAAACTGTGTCGCACTGAAAAATGCTCATGAGAAAAAGCATAGTTACTATATTTCGTATTTTTTATTATTTCAGGTGACGAATCTGACCCCTTTAGTTCACTTGATTCCGATCTTGATCCCATGTTTTTGCCAACCAGTGATGAAGAAATATTATCCAGTTCAGATTTCTCAGACATAGAAGCATCTTCAGACATGTTTTCTCAGAAAATAACATTGTCCAAACCCAAGTCAAATATTAAACGCAAATTGCAATCATCCAAAATCACTTCAAAGAAATTGTGTACGAGGAATGTTTTGGAACAACCAAGCTGTTCTACATCACTCTTGCCCGATGATGCCTCTGAGGAGGAAGAAGAAGTTGCTGATGCTACAGCCAGAATTCCATTTACAGCAACAGACGACAATATGTTATCTAAAAATTTGGAAAGGGAACAGAACAATATTTCATCTGAACAATTGGAAGAATTTTTTGATGTTGAAACTTTAGCTCAAACTCAATTAGCAGATACTGACGATATCCAGGAAAATGAGGTTGGAGCAAATCAAAATGTTCTAGAACATACGTGGACGCAGCCAATTGGAAATCATCACGAATTTGAATACTCTGCGGAAGATGGATTATGTGGCAATTACGCTGCAATCCTTATAAATGATTTATCGCCTTATAAGTGTTTTCGTACTTTCGTTGATGATGAAATAATTGACGAGATTGTAAATCAAACAAACTTATATGCTACTCAAATATTGTGTGATTCCAACGATATTACCAATGATTCAAGACTACAGAGATGGGTTCCAACCGATAAAAAAGAAATGATTAGATTTCTTGGTATAGTTGCTTACATGGGTCTGGTAAAAATGCCTTCTTTGGAAAAGTATTGGAGCAACGACGACCTATATAAAAATGTTATTATACCAAAAACTATGTCCCGAAATAGATTTCAGCTGCTTCTTAGAATGTGGCACTTTTCGGATAATGAAAGATGTCCAGAAGGAGATCGTTTATTCAAGGTGCAGTCATTACTAGAAAAACTTATCAAAAATTTTCAAAAAGTTTATACTCCAGGTCGTACATTTTGTGTAGATGAGTCTATCGTTCCATTTCAAGGAAGATTGATATTCAAACAATATATTCCCCAGAAAACGCACAAATACGGAGTAAAACTTTTTAAATTATGCGGTGGCAATGGATATACATGGAATCTACGCATATATGCTGGAAAGGAAACAAGGGAGGGCAACGCTTCTGTACCAACTAACATTGTCATTAATCTCTCAAAGGACCTACTAAATTCAGGACGAACTATTATTGCTGATAACTATTCTACAAGTCTTGAACTAACAAATATTTTGTTGGAAAATAAAACACATTATATTGGTACATTGAGAGCTAACCGGCGTGGAAATCCGAAAGATGTCATACTCAAAAAGTTAAAAAGAGGGGAAGTATTTGGACAGGAAAACGAAAAAGGTGTATGCGTCTTGAAGTGGAAAGATAAGAGGGATGTTCTTCTTCTCACTACTAAGCACACTACAGAAACCGTAGCCATACAGCGACGCAGTGGTGTGGTTCATAAACCGAAGTGGTATCGAAATAAAGTGGTATCGAAAACTAGCGATAGAATTCATTCTGGGGACAGCGGTTGTAAATTCTCACATAATATACAACCAACTTGCTAACAAAAAAGTAAAAATTACAGAGTTTCGGGAAGAATTAGTGAGATCCCTGCTAACTTATGATGAGATAAATGATGATGAAAGTGAAACAACACAATCGACGTCAATGAAATCAGCACAAATTCATAAGCTACTTAAAAAAGAAGGGCCTTTTAATAAAGCCAGAAGATATTGTAGAGGCTGTTATGCAAAAAAACTTCGTGGAGAAATATCCAAAAATCGTGTAAAAAAAGTTGTGACCTATTGCGATATTTGCGAGGACAAGCCTCACTTTTGTTTGGATTGTTATAATATACATTCAAAGTAGTTATATTAATTTGTTCATAGTATAATGTAGCCTTTTTTCTTGTGTGTAGTAGATTTACTTTAATTTTTTTTTTTTAAATAAAAATAAATAAAAATTGTAGTTTTCTTCAATATTTGTCTAGCAATTCTATAACTCGCATTTATATGCGAGCCTTGTATGCCACAGCGGTCGTATACTGTATCTAAAACCATTCTAAATACGACCGCTGGCAAATATAGACATACAATTTTGTCGAGTGCATAGCGGGCGTATACACCCGCCGGGGCATATCGGGAAAATTAGGTAGCGGGCGTATACGCCCGCCCTGGCAGTCAACCTGTTAAAAATAACAGCTTAGTAATGAAATACATAATGACAAAAATTTCTTCAGGATCTTGTAGGGGGCTTTGATTTAGTCACTTTCTGACTTTCATTATAATAATTTTTAACCGAGTTTTGAAAATGACCATTTTTGCTTTTTTTAAATTTTAAATTGCATATATTGTAACTCGACAACTATCAATTTTGGGGAAAAATCACAAGAGAAGAGACCTTTTTTGCTCACAATGACCCTTACTTACTCAAGCCGTCCTCTTGTACCTTGCGGCCTTATGGTGTCGAGGTGTGGAGAAATCAGACGTATCCATGCCTTTCGGTTAGTAGTTAGTCTCTCTGCTTCTCTCCACCCAATATTTCTTTTTGCGCATTTTTGTTCTTGCTGGCCTGCCTCTTTACAGTTCTACCTTCACTCATTCTCGCCATATGTCCGAACCATGATAACTGTTTCGTTTTAAGTCTGTCTAAGGTCCTTCCAATACCGCACCTTTCACGTATGTCTTCATTTCTTATACGATCAAGTCTAGTCACCCCGGATATCGCACGTAAATATCGCATTTCGCGTGCTTGAATTTTACTACGAATGTTGTCGTTCACTGTCCACCTTTCACTACCGTAGAGTAGCACCGGCTCGTATACAGTTTAAAATACTTTCATGTTTGTTCTCAGGCTTACTTCTTTCTTCCTAATAAAACTTTTATTTAGTGCATAGTGGTGATATAACGAATGTCATTTTTTGAACATTCGCGAATACGAATGCGAATGGGAATATCTGCTACCGACATTCGCGAATGCGGATGCGAATACGAATATTCAGTTTTTTAAATTTTGTTTGTATTTTGTAATGTTTTCTAAAGTTCTAATGAGAAGTTAATTGATATTTAGTTTCAATTAATCTGAATCTTAAGCTTTATTACATAATATCAAATAATAAAATACCGTGAAGGCTGATAATGTGATTATGCGAGGTTAAGTTACCTTTTCTTAATAAAAAAAGATAAGATGTGAATAGATTTTGATTTTATTAACCTAATATTATCTTAAAAAAATTTTTTCTGATGTTCATATTCGCAAAACATTCGCACAAATCTCACGAATACGAATGCGAATGCGAATATGCAAAAATATGCGAATATTCGTTACATCACTAGTGCATAGTATAATTTTGTTGCACTCACTATTGATTTTTTGAATTTGTTTTAAAAAATGGATCAAACAATTTTTCGACCACGGCACCTCCCGGCACCCTTTGGATTTGTTATAAGGACCTCTTTTTGTGTAAATTTGTGCAAAAAAACCGAATCGGAATAATTTACCTATTAGACCATGAAGGATCTGTTTTTAGGAGGATGTGAGAGGTGGCATTCGGATTTTTGCGGATAAAGTTAGGTGATAACTTCGTTAATAATAATTGACTTATGGTCCTTCTCAAATATGCTCGGAACATTAATAAAAAAAAAATAAAAATTTCAAAAAATTTCGTTTTTTTCTACTTTCTTTGCTTATAACTTTAAAACGATTCATTTTCTATCAGATACGATTTCTTAAAAATGTCTTAATTTAACACTTTTGCTGCAAAATAGCAATAAATATAAAATAAGGGGGCAAAACAAGCCTGTCCTTATTCAATGTTTTTCCATCACTTAGGTTACACTTGGAACCTTCCTAATTCGCTTAGAAAATTTTTGTAATGTGCTAAAACCGTCCACCAAATTTCATTAAAATTGACTTACTAGATTTTGCATAATAATTTTGAAATCTAAACTTTTTTTAAAAAATTAAAATTTTTTAAAATCTTGCGCAACAAAAACTAGAACATACAAAGATTTGTCAATTTTTTTACATATAAAGAAGCACTCCACCTATCTAATACACTTTACAGAATTGAAATCGGATTATTTAAGCAGCCTCAGCAATGTTTTAAAGTTATAAACAATTTTTTGGCTTATAAACAAATTAGTGCTGTGTCCAGTAGGGGGTGCTACGGGCTCCTTTATTTAGATAGACTTACCCAAGTTTTTTTATGTATTTTGACCCGTAAAACACGAATTTTTTGGTTAACAGTTGATCCGGATGTCGATAAGATTCTTATAAACAAAGAACTTGAGGAATTACATAACATCGATTTTTCGCAAAATAAAACATTTTTTTGTATTTCTTGGAAAAAATGTTCTTACAAGTTTTTTCGTAGGATGCATAGTTTTCGAGATAAACGCGGTGGAACATTCAAAAAATCGAAAAATTGCAATTTTTGAACGAGAATAACTTTTGATTAAAAAATAAAATAGCAATTCTGCTGACAGCATTTGAAAGTTTAAGTCAAATTATACCGGTTTTAATTACTTGCATTGCTAAAAATTAATTTTTTTATTATTAAACAAAGCTATTTGTCTATAAGCCAAAAAATTGTTTATAATTTTAAAACATTGCGGAGTCCCCTTAAATAATCCGATTTTAATTCTGTAAAGTGTATTAGATAGGTAGAGCACCTCTTTATATGTAAAAAAATTAGCCAACTTCTAAATGGTCTACTTTTTGTTCAGAATGATTTTAAAAAATTTGAACTTTTTTAAAAATATTTACATTGCAAATTTATTATGCAAAATCTATTAGGTCGATTTTAATTAAATTTGGTAGACCATTTAAGTAAGTTATAAGAATTTTCTAAGCGAATTACTAAGGTTCTAAGTGCCACCAAAGTGGTTAAGAAACATTGAATAACAACAGGCGTATTTTGCCCCCTTATTTTGTATTTATTGCTACATTGCAGAAAAGGTAATACCTTAAGACATTTTTGACATTGTATATCATACAAAATTCAATTATCTTTATTTTATTTCTGTCCGACTTTGTTCCAAAACGAACCGTTGACCGTTTTAAAGTTATAAGCAAAGAAAGCAGAAAAAATGGATGTTTTTCGATATTTTAATTTTTTCATTAATGTTCCGGACATATCTGAGAAGGAGCATAAGTCAATTATTATTACTGAAGGTGTCACCTAACTTTATCTACAAAAATCCGAATGCCACCTCTCACATCCAAAAATATACGTTTTTTTACAGATTAGTCCTGGTCTACTATTAACGGGGGCGACGATATACTCTGGTCTACTATTCATTTTGTAGAATTCTAGTTTTTATGAATGAGATAAACGATGGTCGTTTAATCGAATCATTCGTTCGTGAAACGAATAACAATTTGTTTACAAGCTACTTCGAGTGAAAAATATTTTGAGAATGTGCAGAATCAAGAAACTGTGACGTCTGCGCTATATTAAGAATATAGACAAGCGTCAAACAGTGACGTACAGTACAGGATTAAAATTTAAAATTTTTGGAACTGAAAATGTCATTAGATAGGTATTTTCAATTTTCTTTTTGGCCACTTGAGATAAGATCTTGTGGAAGGTAAGTTTTTTCAATCCTAAACTAGTTTGATCATACATCAAAAGATCATTTCCTAATTTTTTTTATAGAACAAGAAAAGTAATTTAAATCCAATTGTTGAGAGCTTGTAAGTAGAGCCTACGTGTATGAAATTATTAATCAGTATCAGGTTCTATAGCTGCGGGTTCAGGCGCGGATACAGAGGGGGGTCAATGGGTCCTTAGACCCCCCTATTATATTTAGTCTATAAATAGTATTTTTTACATTTCTACAATTGTCCCGCCTTCAGCAAAGAAACATCACTGATATAAATTATCATTTTGTGTAACTATTTGACGCAGAATGTTTAATTTGAATTATTAATTTATGAAACGATATGTTTTACACATTTTAAACAATGGACAGTATGTTGGAACTTCATTCAATATAATTTATTCACTGTTGTAATTCGGTTTGGGTGTTGCAAAATTAGCGGTATTAAAAGACAATCATACCAAAACGACTATGTAATTCCGATATGGATGTATATCCCAAGAAAGCATCCAATATCTTACCGGGGGCTGCCAGGCGTTTGCTGCAACTGGCAACTGGCATGACTCAGTAGGAAAGATCGTTCATTAAGAGATAAATAACTATCACAGTGGGACTTCTCCAAACCAACCATCTCCCATATTGTCAATACGTACCTGAGAGTATGCTTGAGAATGACAATTACAAGTTAAACTGGAACTGCAGACCAAACAGTGGCACATAATAGAACAAATCTCATATTAGTTAATAAATTCATGAGAGAAACAACACAACTGATGTGGCAATACCTAACAACAATAATCTGCATGTCAAATATAACGAAAAATCGCCATGTACAGAGATTTGGAAGTACCCAGACAATACCTCTTAGTCTCTCTACTAATGGAGTCATTCCGAAGAACCTTCTAGAAAACATGAAATATGTAGTTGGGTCTGAATTGACATCTCTAGAGACGATGCTGAAAGCTTTAAAACTTTCAACGTCCAGATATACACGAAGATTTTTGAGAGATACCTACTCCAGCAGACTCGGTCACCTAGGGGTCGATAGGACGGAAAGAGCCCCACCAGAGCTCAGTCCTTTTAATACCGTAAGTATCTGGGATGAGTGAATTTTTCCGCTTAACGCCTGTTGCGCGCTTAGTTACTCATTTGGAGTTATAAAATGGTCAAAAACGTATATAGAAAGTCTTCAGCAGAAAACAAGAACACTTCTCACAAAGGCACAAAAATATCATCCACTTAGTGCAGTAGAGATAACAACCTTACCGCGGTATCTAGGAGCAAGAGGACTTATGGGCATAGGCGAGCAAGTGGACAAGCATGTTGCTAATTTAATAACCTATTGAGATTGGGACGTATTGATAACTTTGTTATCAATACGTTCCTGACAGAATGCTTGAAAACGACAACTACAAGCTATACTGTGACCACACTGTGCTCAGAGCCTTAGAGGGAGCATGAACCGTATGGCTAAATCTGGATAATAATATCTAATATTTTCGGGAAGTCTAGCCCCCCCCCCCCTATTAAGAATTTCTAGATCCGCGCCTGTGCGGGTTCACGGAGAAAAGGAAATTAGCTGTGTACTTAAGATTCCAGCGAGACTGCTTCCCTAAAAGGCTTAAATCTAGTCCAATAAATTTAAAAGAATGATATATTAAAATAATAGGCTCATAGGATATATGCAGTGGCGTAACTAGGGTGGGGCAGAGGGGGCGGTCCGCCCCGGGTGTCACCCGTTCGGGGGTGACACCCGAGAAACCCAACTGCAAAAAAATGAAATCGCAAAGATCACAAAAGAATCAAAATACGATCAAATTCGATATTATTTTGTGAACACACGAAACCGAGAAAAGTCTAGGTCAAATTGGTATTTCTTGGATTTTTTCCGATAAAAGTAAAAAATAAGCTAAAAGTAACGAAATGCTTAAGAAGCTTGAAATTGGTTTAGGTTTAGATTATTATGAATTGCCATTCACAGGGATACGATAATGCAGCTGTTATGAGCGGGGTACATGGATGAATACAAGCTATTATTAAAGCAAAAAAACAAAAAGGCCATTTTCGTTGGATGTATTGACCATTTAATTAATTTATGTGGCCAGCACTCTTTTGCACACAATAGGTACATCTTGTGTAACATTTTTCGGAACTGTAAAGACAGTTTTTAATTTTCTGCTTCCACTAGCTGCTGGGAAGTGCTTATTAAACATAGCAAATCTTTTGTTAAAATACTTTCCAAAATGCGTTGAAATGCTCACTATGCTGTAGTTAAAGTACTGGCAGAACATTTTAATAGTTTTGTTGCTGCAATTGAAGAATTATAATATCATCAATAAGAAAATTTAGGCACTAGGGGTGCTGCACATACCATATGCCCGCTGTATGTAATTTCACTTATATTTTCATTATATTTTCTATTGGAATGATGTACTAAGAGAAATATATTTTTGTCAGATTGAATTGCAAAGTAAAGGCATAACCGTTTATCAATCAGCGACCAAAATAGGTGCACTTTATATTGAAGGAAAACGTAGTCATATTATAGCTGAAGCAGTAGGTATTGCCACGAAAAAATATAAGGACGAACTTCAAAAAGATATGTTGGAATATTTTGACCTATTCAATGTGAACTTGAAATCAGATCAATGTCCATTCATGATGTGGCTTCATTGTTCGAGGTTGTGCAGACACACACTTTGCTTTTCATGAACAGTGAACAGTTGAATTTAGCTGTTTCAACAGTTTGTGACTTTTACGATGAAGAGGTATCAAAAGCAGACCTCCTGCTATAAATACCAAGGCTCAGAAGACATTTACAAGCGGCCAATATTACAGCCACTAAATGGTTAGCTGTGTATCGGTTGCTTCATGTGAGAGAAGTTTTAGTAAGCTAAAATTAATCAAGAATTACTTGCGATCAACAATGGCGCCAACAAGGCTAAATAACCTCGGTTTATTAACTACTATGATTCTTAATTTTTTTCATTATCCAAAACATACGTTTACCGGATTTTCGTTGATTTTAACAAGCTTTATTTTTTGGATTTGGGGTGACACCATCGATTACCGCCCCGGGTGTCACCCATGATAGCTACGCCACTGGATATATGCCCTTACCCTTACCCTTACCCTTACCTATATGCTGGGTTTATAGGTATCACAGCCGAATACAGGTAAAAATGGAATGCCAAACGAATTACTGAAATGTGGAGCATCAATAACAGAACAATTAACAACATTAATTAAGAAAATTGTAAAACACAATAAAATACCACCGAAGAATGGAGAACAAGCGAACTAATTCTACTATTCAAAAAGAAGATAAAAACAGTCAGAAAACTACAGAGGTATAAACTTGTTAAATACCACCCTTAAACATACAACTATGTATTTTCCAAGAACTAATGAATCAAAGATCAAAGTATAAAGGTATGCAGATGAAAGACCGGGTTTTCGTACTGGAAGATTGTATACAGATGCAATATTTTTGTAATACAGAAAATCACTAAGAAATCACTATTAGTCACTAGAGTATAAGAGAACAACATTTCTTTGTCTAATTGACTTGAAGAAAGGATTTGACAGAGTAAGACTCAAACATATACTCTATCTTCTGTATAATTGATAAGTTCCCCTAAATATCATCAATTTATTGAAAATATCTACCAAAACAACAAAATAGAAGTCAGAGTAGTGGGGAGCAGAGGGTGTCCAAATCATAAACTAAAAAAAACGGGACACATCCAAGGAACAGTAGCGCACCTAGAATTTTTTGTAGGGGGGTAGGGAGTTTACCTCCCCAAACCACCCCACTGCGCCACTGCCAAGGAGGGTTTGGAGCGATACCCAAAAGAGGAGAATGAAACATGGTCTTTTAGCTAATTTGGGACCTATAAATCCTTTTCAATTTACCGTACGATCAAGACTGCGAAACAGACAAAAAAAACTAAAAAAACTCCACCAGAATGACATGGATCAACAACCCGTCACACAACAAAACAGGGAAGAATACAAAATAGCGAGAGACAAAGGGATTTCGCTGGAGGCTATTGAAAATGACAGAGAAAACTATCAAATACAACAAATTTACAAAAAAATTGGAGCAACAAAAAATACGCCCAGCATTAAAACAAGAGAACTAAAAACCACAAAAGAGAAACCACAAATGTTTGAAGACAAACAGATCAGCAGAATATGGGAAGAATATTACGAAAAAAATGCTATTCATTATGAAGGAAACACTGCGATGAACGGTAACGACGAAGTAGAAATTTTCACAGAAGACGACATACAAAAACAAAAAATATTAAAAACCTAGAAAACGGAAAAGCAGCAGGAGAAGATGAAATAACAGTGGAATAAAATACGGAGGAAGAGAATTACATAAAGAAATAAACCAGCTAATACAACAAAAAATATGAACAAAACAGATTACCAGCCGATTGGAACGCAGGTATTATAGTACCTATATATAAAAAAGGAGATCGGAAGGAGTGCGACAATTACAGAGCAATAACTTTAGTAAACACCACGTATAACATTCTAGCAAACATACTAAACATAAGACTTAAATCATGCGCTGAACGAATATTAGGAGAATACCAGAACGGGCTCAGACCGGGGAGGTTTAAGATTAATTTCATACATACAGGGGAGCAAATAATTCAATAATCGAAAGAATATAACAGAGAAATTCACCTAATAATCGTGGATTTCCAAAGCGCTTTTGATACAATCAATCAATCGGACGAAAATGATGAAGGAGCTAGAGAATGTTGGAATCCCAGAAAAATTAAGACATACGCTAACAGTGAGCCTAAAGAACACCATACCAGAGGAAAGATCAGTTTCAACGGAACAATTTCTAAGGAGATTAATGTAAACAAATGCGTGAAACAAGGTGACTCTATCCCTCCGATATTATTTAATCTGATATTGAAAGTAATCATGAGGAGAACAAATTTTGCAAACAAAAACATTATTCCAGATCAACTTCAACTAGTAAACTAGTAGCATATGCAGATATTTAGTCATCATAGCGAAAGCGAAGATGAAGGCGAAGATGACACTTATAAAAGCAGTTGGAAAATTACATAAGAAAGCGAAGAGAATAGGACTAGAGCTAAACCAGCACAAAACAAAACGCATGACGATAGGGAAGGATGACACAACAACTCAGAAATATCTAATAACACAGAACCATAAATTTGAAACTGTATTCACCTTTAGATATTTGGGAGTAACAATAGGGAAAACCGGAAAAGAGAGAACAGAGGAAAGAATACTGAAAGGCAGAAATACATATGTAATGAATAGAAATCTTCTGAGAATCAAGACTTTAAGTATAATAGGAACCTATATAAGACCTTATAATAAGACCTGTTGTTATACATATATGGGATGCAAACAATGACGATTAACAAGAAAGAGGAAGGTAGCCTTCTGAAATTTGAAAGAAAAATAATGAGAACAATACTGGGCCACAATGTAACAAAATAGAGAGAAATAAGAATGAAAACAAATGCCGAAATTGAAGCAAAATTTAAGAAAGAAAATATGATCAGATCCAAAAATCAATCCAACGCAAATACGGGACATTTAGGCATCCCGAGAGACTTTTTCGGGACCCCGGGACAAATCGTTAAAAAACGGGACAATCCCGTTTTTACGGGACGTCTGGTCACCCTAATCTAGAGGAGTGCGAGAATTACAGAGCAATAACTTTATTAAACAACACATATGATAACATTCTAGAAAATATACTAAACATAAGACTTAAATCATGCACTGAACGAATATTAGGAAAATACCAGAACAGGTTCAGACCGGGGGAGGTCGACGATTAATTCCATACATACAGTAGAGCAAATAATTCAAAAATCGAGAGAATACAACAGAGAAATGCACCTAATATTCTTGGATTTAAAAGCGCTTTTGATACAACCAATCGGACAAAAATGATGGAGCAGCTAGAGAATGTTGGAATCCCAGAAAAATTAAGACATATGCTAACAGTGAGCCTAAAGAACACCAGAGCAAGGATCAGTTACAACGAAACAACTTCTAAGAAGATTAATGTACACAAAGGCGTGAAACAAGGTGACTCTATTTCTCCGACAGTATTTAATCTGATATTGACAATATCAGATATTGCCATAATCTGTAATCATGAGGATGACAAACTTGCAAACAAAAACATTACTACAGATCAACTTCAAATAGTAACATATGCAGATGATTCAGTCATCACAGCGAAGACGAAGATAACATTTGCAGTTGGAAAATTACATAAGGAAGCGAAGAGCAAAATACATGGCGATAGGGAAAGATGACCCAACTCGAAATATCTTATAACACAGAACCATAAATTTGAAAATGTATCCATCTTTAGCTACTTAGGTGTAAAAATAGGGAAAACGGAAAAAAAAGAGAACAGAGGAAAGAATTCTGAAGGACAGAAAAACATCTACACGGTAAAAATCTACTGAGAAGCAAGAGTCTAAGTATAACCTATATAAGACCTTAATAAGACTTGGTGTTACATATGGGATGGAAACAACGACGATTAACAAGAAAGAGGAAGATAGCCTACTTAAATTTGAAAGAAAAATAATGAGATCAATACTGGGCCACAATGTAACAAAAGATGGAAAAATAAAAATGAAAACAAATGCAGAAATTAAAGAGAGAAAATATAGTCAGATACAAAAACTCAACCCAACGCAAATACGGGACATTTAGGCGTCCCGATATACTTTTCCGGGACTCCGGGACAAATCGTTAAAAAACGGGACAATCCCGTTTTTACGGGACGTTTGGTCACCCTATCTTAGTGTCTTCATTTCGGCTGTTCGTAGCAATGAGACCTTCAAAAATTGTATAGGTACTCTATCGACAACAACCGCGTTTTTGCAATTGAAAAAATGGTAATATTTAATAAATTTATATCTCATAAACTGCCAAATATTTTTCAAACAATTTTTTTATAACGGTATCACAACGCAACTTATTCTGCAAAATAAAATGTTTTATAATGCTTATTATGCTATATTTATAATGCAAATAAAGGGTTATAATATGAAAGATTGTTTCTTTAGCTTTGAAGAAATAAATTGTAAAAACCTTCATAAAAACATGAACTACCGCAGCAGTTAAGAAAGATTTTGTGCAAAACTTACCCATTTTTATTTATTTAAACAATGATCCCCTCATAATACGAATCATATTCATATTATTATTATACATACTTTCTTGAAAATATCTTTTGTTTTGACCTAAACTTTTTTACAAATTTATTCCAACCTGTACGGAATTACATTTTCCTTTTATTTTAATTTACTGAGGGATCATACTAAAGAAAATTAGTAATTATTATAAAATATTATCCTAAACAAATTTGTAAGGAGCACTTTACCTCGACTACATAATAATAAAACCATTGTACTCAGTTCTCTCAATATTTTACCTACTTGTTACTTGTCGACAGGAAATGGCCACTTTTAGGCTTATCCTCTATACAATTATTCATTCATAAAACATTGTTTTGGCTGCCTTTCATAGTGTTTCCGAAAAATCTGAGCATTCTTTACAACCGTATCGTAACTTCCTCTTTTCTACGAACCGCTTGTGATTTTAATAGAAGAATGCAAAAATCAAAACCATATGCTGGACAGCTTGCCGGTTATTGTAGAACTGTTCTGATTTTTTTATATTTCGAGAAATTGAAGCGATGTGATTCAGAATTTGAACAACATAATTTTATTGTATATTTTTTATTTGTCAGATAAGTATTGTTCTGAAAATCTTATAACACACTCACAAAACTTATATGGAATCATCTGATATTTTTTATTATTGCGAATTAATGCTAAATTAAATTGTCTTCCGTCGCATCTCTCAGGAGCCTAACTACAGATTATAGAACAAAATCAACATACCTGCGAGCTATTAAGGTCAATTGGAAGAACATTAAAGGATGTTTTTGCCGATCATAATAATTTCTCCCCAGAACATGACCCTTATATTTTTATATTTATGAGTAATGAATAAATCTTAGTCAAGGATGCGTGTTGTCACCTGACTTATTTAACATGTATGGTGAACATGTCATGAGAATGGTTTTAGAAGGATGGGCCGGTGAAGTAACAGTAGCTGGTAGGAAAATCTCCAATTTAAGATTTGCTGATGACACTACACTTATAGCAGCAAATGAGCAAGAAATGTTTGATCTCCTGCGAAGAGTTGAGTACGAAAGCAATAAAGTTGGTCTAAAAATCAATAAAGCTAAGACAAAAATATTGGCGGTCGACAGATTCGACACTATTCAACTGACTAACATGTTACAAGAATACCAGATAGTAAACACCTTTGTCTATCTCGGGTCTAGTATAACTAAAGATGGTAACTGTGAAGCAGAAGTTCGGAGACGTATTGGTATGGCAAAAAATGCGATGAGTCGCCTAACTAAAGTTTGGAAAGACAGATCTATCTCTAAAAATATCAAGATATGAGACTGGTGAATGCCCTTGTATTCTCAATATTTCTATACGGAGCCAGAGACGTGGACTCTCCGCGCATGCGAGCGCCAAAAGATTGATGCCTTTGAGATGTGGTGCTGGAGAAGAATGCTGCGCATACCTTGGACAGCTCATAGGACAAACGTTTCCATTCTAAACTAACTTAACATTAAAAAAGGCTGTCCACAATATGTCTGCAACGAATACTGCAATTCTTTGGTCACGTGGTTCGCAGAGGTGACGACAGTTTGGAGAGATTAATTGTTTCTTGAAACGTTCCGAAGAGAAGATCAAGAGGACGATCACCAACTAGATGGTCCGACCAAATAAAGAATTCAGCTGGAAACTCATTCTGCGAAGCTCTTAGAGCTTTTCTGAACAAATAATAAGCTACACACCGAACAACCCTTCACCTTGTGGGAAGACTCCCTGAAACTGGAACCCAATGTCGCCGTCGATGCATCGATGCTGCAGGGATTAAACACCTAGAAACCGACCAACATCTTTAAGCCTGGTGGCCCAGAACATCCACGTCGCCACAGCCCGTTGCAAAACCAACAGCAAGACACCAAGAACCCGCAGACAGATACCAAGTGCCATCGATAAGTATAATCTCTGATCTGTAAAGTTTCGGCAAGGTCTTGTATATTATACTTTAATACATTACTTAATTATGTCTTTATAAAAAATAAACATGATTAGTTAAATATTATTGTTTTATTTGCTCCATTCTGGATTTTCATTGTTCATGTTTTTGATTAGGACAAGGTGGACTCACAACTTGGAAGATTGAGCTAGTCTAGGGTAGACGAGAGCTATCATGGTTGATTGAAATATTATTCTCGAATATTATTTCAATTATCTGGGGTAGTTTATCGCTTCACTTTTGGCTGGACAAATAATAAGCTACACACCGAACAACCCTTCACCTTGTGGGAAGACTCCCTGAAACTGGAGCCCCAATGTCGGCGTCGATGCATCGATGCTGCAGGGATTAAACACTCAGAAACCGACCAACATCTTTAGGCCTGGTGGCCCAGAACATCCACGTCGCCAGAGCCCGTTGCAGAACCAACAGCAAGACACCAAGAACCCGCAGACAGATACCAAGTGCCATCGATAAGTATAATCTCTAATCTGTAAAGTTTCGGCAAGGTCTTGTATATTATACTTTAATACATTACTTAATTATGTCTTTATGAAAAATAAACATGATTAGTTAAATATTATGTTTTATTTGCTCCATTCTGGATTTTCATTGTTCATGTTTTTGATTAGGACAAGGTGGACTCACAACTTGGGAGATTGAGCTAGTCTAGGGTAGACGATAGCTATCATGGTTGATTGAAATATTATTCTCGAATATTATTTCAATTATCTGGGGTAGTTTATCGCTTCACTTTTGGCTGGACAAATAATAAGTTACACACCGAACAACCCTTCACCTTGTGGGAAGACTCCCTGAAACTGGAGCCCCAATGTCGGCGTCGATGCATCGATGCTGCAGGGATTAAACACTCAGAAACCGACCAACATCTTTAGGCCTGGTGGCCCAGAACATCCAAGTCGCCAGAGCCCGTTGCAGAACCAACAGCAAGACACCAAGAACCCGCAGACAGATACCAAGTGCCATCGATAAGTATAATCTCTAATCTGTAAAGTTTCGGCAAGGTCTTGTATATTATACTTTAATACATTACTTAATTATGTCTTTATGAAAAATAAACATGATTAGTTAAATATTATGTTTTATTTACTCCATTCTGGATTTTCATTGTTCATGTTTTTGATTAGGACAAGGTGGACTCACAACTTGGGAGATTGAGCTAGTCTAGGGTAGACGATAGCTATCATGGTTGATTGAAATATTATTCTCGAATATTATTTCAATTATCTGGGGTAGTTTATCGCTTCACTTTTGGCTGGACAAATAATAAGCTACACACCGAACAACCCTTCACCTTGTGGGAAGACTCCCTGAAACTGGAGCCCCAATGTCGGCGTCGATGCATCGATGCTGCAGGGATTAAACACTCAGAAACCGACCAACATCTTTAGGCCTGGTGGCCCAGAACATCCACGTCGCCAGAGCCCGTTGCAGAACCAACAGCAAGACACCAAGAACCCGCAGACAGATAATGGAGAAACATTGTTAGAAACAGGGCCCCCGTAAGAACTACTGGCGCCTGTGTGCAAAAAAGGATTTTGGCGCCCCTTAAGGCATTTTGATAATGTTTTTTTATTTATTTTTTTGAAGGTAGGTAGGTAAAGGTAGGTGCTTTAAATAAAGCAAAATAAGTACAAATAACACCATAGCAAACCTTAATTGAATAAGGTTTAAGGAGCTTTATTGAATAAATTCTGCTGGACCATCTTGTCACACTTAGAGGGTTTAAACTTAACCCGAGAACATTTTTTCTCACCCCACCCACAACATCCCACCTATCCCACCTTTTTGTGGATGACGAACTCAGAGTACCGCGATATTCAAATTTTGTCCATTTAGACGGGACTGTATCGTCGCCCCCGTTAGCGAAATTATTCCGATTCGATTTTTTGCACAAACTTACTCAAAGAGAGGTCCCTTATAACAAATCCACAGGGTGACTAGCGGTGCTGTGGTCGAAAAATTGTTTAAAGAATTTTTTTTAAACAAATTCACAAAATAATTTTTTGCGAGATTTTTCGTTTCGAACGAATTTTTTTAGATACCTAACTTGTAGGCCTGGATCTCGCGTACCAAAAAAAAGTTGATTAATAGCAAGCTGAAAATTTGTTAATAGCTTAACGGTCGGACAAACTTTGATGTACGGGAACACTGGAACAGGGGATGTTTTAATTGTGGAACAGGTTAAAAATTTGGAACGTCAGACTATGAAAACGTCCCATGTATTTTGTCGGACAGAACTTCCAATTGATTTGTTGCCCTTTCATTAAACTCTCATGCAAAAATCAGACTGCTGTTTATCACCAACATAATTCCTGTCATTTAACATGTTCTACGTGTCGGACTTATTGAAATGCCCAGTTGGTGATAAATACCAGTCTGATTTTTGCATAAGAATTTAATGAATGGGTAACAAATCAATTGGAAGTTCTGTCCGACAAAATACATGTGACGTTTTCGTAGTCTGACGTTTCAAATTTTTAACCTGTTCCACATTTTAAACTTTCCCTGCTCCAGTGTTCCCATACATCAAAGTTTATCCGACTAGACACCGTTAAACTATTAACAAATTTTCAGCTTTAATCAACCTTTGTTGGTACGCAGGATCCAGGTCTATTGGGTCATTCTGAGTAAAAACGGTCCCTTGTCATTTTTCTCTAAAATTGATGTTGTCGAGTTATACGCGATTTAAGATTTGAAAAATGCGAAAATGGCCATATAACTCGACAACAATCAATTTTAGAGAAAAATCACATGGGACCTTTTTTGTTCAGAATGACCCAAATTATCTAAAAAAATTGTTCAAAGTGAAAAATGGATTTTTGTGAATTTGTTAAAAAAAATTGTTTAAACAATTTTTCGACCAACGTACCGCCTAGAACCCTCAGAATTTGTTATAAGGACGTCTTTTTGTGTAAGTTTTTGCAAAAAAATCTAACCGAAATAATTTCGCTAACGTGGACAACGATACAGCCTGGATTATAGCGCTAATTGTTAATAAAAACAACAGCTTTGTAATAAAATAATGACAAAAATTCCTTCACAATCTTTACGGAGGGGTTTTAAACTTTGGTTTGACTTTATAATTCACTTTTTGACTTTCATAATTATAATTTTTAATCGAGTTATTAAGCCTTGAAAATAGCCATTTTCGCATTTTTTAAATTTTATATCGCGTATAACTCGATAACAATCAATTTTAGTGAAAAATGACAACAGACGTTTTTACTCAGAATGACCCAAGTGATCTAAAAGAAATTGTTCGAAATGAAAACATTATTTTTGTGAATTTGTTTTAACAATTTTTCAACCACGGCAACGCCTGGGACCCTGTGGATTTGTTATAAGGACCTCTTTTTCAGTAAGTTTGTGCAAAAAATCGAACTGGAATAATTTCGCTAACGGGGGCGACGATAGAGCTCGGTCTAATTAGTTATTTGATAGGTATGCCATTTTTAAATCTTGTCGATTCATCATTTCAGCGCCACATACCTAATCGTTCGCTTATCGATGAGATAGAATTACCGCCCACACACTATTGCTCAACCAATGTAACCTACATGTCTGGAATTTTTCCACGAAATCGGGGTATAGTTAGGTAAATATTTTTGTTATCTACAGAATGGGTGTTTGTTATTTTTATAGCAGGATTTTTAATTTATATCTATAGAAAGACTAATAATGGCATGCCATCCAAAGTAAAACTGAACTATTTAATTTCTCAACTTTTTTATTTCAAAATTGATTTTTGCTTTTTGATTTTTTTGTAAATATTTTTGCAATTTTTGACCCCCTGCTTTGGCGCCCCTAAAGGATGGCGCCCGTGTGCATTGCACACTTTGCACATATGGTAGCGGGGGCCCTGGTTAGAAATATTGGAATAAATCACGATCCTCAGTAATGGGGAAACGACAAGAGAGAGAGAGAATAAATCTGTCAGTTTCCGTTCTTGCTTGTCTTCCTCGCCCTCCAAGTACACGAAGTCGTTCCAGTGTTTTGGTTCCAGTTTTGGTGTTGAAAGCACCAATTTACGTGATCAATCTTGTGCTGCCAAAGACAAGACGTGACAAGAAGATGCAAGAAAATATTACAATGGACGCCGGTACGAAGACAAAAACAAGAAAGCCTAGAACGACATGGTTGGATGAATACAAAACCATAAATAAGGGGGAGACAAATTACTTCATGCAAAGATGCTGATAATTTACAACAAAGATAGAAATATGCGGTTTTCACTGAAATGTTTTATTTTAGTAAATTAGTATTATAGTAAAAGTTTTGTTTGAATTTATTGAATTTTTTATATCGCTTTCAATTACGAAAAAACATGGCGGATTTTTGAAAAAAAACGTTGTTGACTTTTTTTTATTGGAACACCCAGTATTTTTTTTGTAAATTGAAAGAACGGTCATTCACCTATCCAGCGATATAAAGTTTTTTTAAATCGGTTACCAAATGACTGAGTATAGTGTGGCAGATTCGTGCAATATATTATAAGAATTGCACATTTAATGATACAAGCGTATAATTTGGTCCACATATACTGCACAAATAAAGGTTCAAATTTAGATATGAGGCCATCTCAGATGTTGCCTTTTACAAAAATGGCGGTCATTCAAAATGGGCGACTATACTTATATGACTAATAGCACGATATCTTTTGAATGAAAAGTCCGATTTCAACCAAATTTGGTACGTAGGTTCGTTTTATGATTTACAAGATCGATGCCATAAACTGGAAGAATCGTTTTACCAGAAGTTTTGTTTTTCCTGGTTTTTTATGTAAAACTATTTTATATTATGTAAATAATTTATTTTCAATTTTTTCACCCTGTATATATTAATTTTTCAAAATGGTAATACCACTATTGAAAAGAGCGTAAGAATATGTTTTAGGAAATATTTTGAACTTTGTAGTTATGTTAATTATAATTACCATTTAATAAATGCATAACGTATCTTCACATATACCTGTATGTGGCAGATTCGTGCAAATATTATAAGAATTATTGTACATTTAATGGTAGAGTCATATAATTTGGACAACATATATTACACATACAAAAGTTCAAATTTAGATATGAGGCCATCTCAGATTTTGCCTTTTACAAAAATGGCGAGCATTCAAAATGGCGGCTATACATATGTGACTAATAGCACGATAACTTTTGAACGAAAAGTCCGATTTTAGCGAAATTTGGTATCAAGTTTCTTTCTTTGATGAATAAGATCGAGGTCTTGAACCGGAAGAATCGGTTTACCAGAAGTTGTGTTTTTACTGTTTTTTATGTAAAAATATGTTGTTGTTTTTTTCAATTCTTTCACCCTGTATATATTAATTTTTCAAAAAGGTAATACCGCCATTGAAAATAGTGTAAAAATATTTTTTAGGACAGATTTTGAACTTTTTAGTTATGTTAATTACCATTTAATAAATGCATAACGTATCATCACATGTACCTATGTGCGGTAGATTAATTTTGAATGCCTGCCATTTTTGTAAAAGACGAAATCTGAGATGGCCTCATATCTAAATTTGAATCTTTGTATGTGTAGTGTGTGTGGTCCAAATTATATGCTTTTACCATTAAATGTACAATAATTCTTATATTATTTGCACGAATGCGCCGCACATAGGTTCATAGGTACATGTTAAGATACGTTATGCATTTATTAATTGGTAATTAATATAACTAAAGAGTTCAAAATATTTCCTAGAAAATATTTTTACGCTCTTTTCAATGTCGGTATTAACTTTTTGAAAAATTAATATATACAGGGTGAAAGAATTGGTAAAAAAACAACATATTTTTACATAAAAATCAGGAAAAACACAACTTCTGGTAAATCGATTCTTCCGGTTCAAGACCTTGGTCTAACACATCAAAATAAGAATCTATATAACAAATTTGGTTGAAATCGGACTTTTCGTTCAAAAGTTATCGTGCTATAAGTCACATATGTATAGTCGCCATTTTGCATGCCCGCCATTTTTGTAAAAGGTAAAATCTGAGATGGCCTTATATCTAAATTTGAACCTTGATGTGTGTAGTATATGTGGTCTAAATTATATGCTTCTACCATTAAATGCACAATAATTCTTATAATGTTTGCACGAATTTGCCACACATAGGTACTTGTGATGATACGTTATGCATTTATTAAATGATAATTAACATAACTAAAAAGTTCAAAATATTTTCTACAAAATATTTTTACGCTCTTTTGAATTGCGGTATTACCTTTTTGAAAAATTAATATATACAGAGGGAAAAAATTGAAAAAAAAAACATATTTTTACATAAACAACCAGTAAAAACACAACTTCTGGTAAACCGATTCTTCCGGTTCACCATATCCCTCTTGTAAATCAAAGAGAAAACCTATATACCAAATTTGGTTGAAATCAGACTTTTCGTTCAAAAGTTATGGTACTATTAAACACATAAGTATAGCCGCCATTTTGAACGCCCGCCATTTTTGTAAAAGACAAAATCTGAGATGGCCTCATATCTAAATTTGAACCTTTATATGTGTAGTATATGTGGTGCAAATTATATGCTTGTATCATTAAATGTGCAATTGTTTCACATATCGGCCGCACTAGTAATTAATTTTTAAAATGAGAAATGCAACGTGGAAATCACATACATAAGGAAGCTCTCATACCAAAAGCGATATCCGATCGATATATGTAACACGCAACATCCCATATAGTCCAGACTGTATCGTCGTCCCCGTTAGGTAAATTATTTCGATCCGTCTTTTTTTGCACAAACGTTTTTACTTAAAAAAAGGTCCTAATAACAAATACACGGTGCCGCGGTCGGATAATTGTTTAAACAATTTTTTTAAACAAATTTAAAAAATCAATTTTTTCACTTCGTACCAATTTTTTTAGATTCTTTGGGACATTAAGAGCAAAAAAGGTCTCTCATGATTTTTCTCGAAAATTAATTGTTGTCGAGTTATACGCGATTTAAAATTTGAAAACCCAAGGCTTTAACTCCGTTAAAAATTTTTATTATGAAAGTCAGAAAGTGACTAAATCAAAGTTTAAAGCCACCCTACGTGATCCTGAAGAAATTTTTGTCATTAATTTATTACTAAACTGTTTTTAACTATTAGCACTAACAGCGTATTGAGGCGGCCGTCAATGTGAGTGCGAGTAAGATGCACCATTGGTTGCCGGAATGGTGCATCTCTTTCGCACTCACATTGACGGCCGTCTCAATACACTGTTAGCGCTCATTGATAATAATTAAAAATAACAGCTTAGTAATACATTAATGACAAAAATTTCTGCAAGATCATGTGGGGGGGGGGGGGGGGCTTTAAACTTTTATTTAGTCACTTTTTGTCTTTCATAATAATAATTTTTAACTGAGTTATTAAGCCTTGAAAATGGTCATTTTGGTGTTATATATAATCTTAACTTGGATTCCAGGCCATACTGGAGTAAAGAGGAATAAGAGGCTGATAAATTGGCAAATATAGGCAAGACTTTAAACGTTTCTGTAGACATTGAAATATATAAATTTGACTTTTTACCTTTCATTAAACACAAAATTGTAGTTTGAGTGATGTGATGAAACACAATACCAAAGTGATTTTTCTACAAACCCTTGGTTCCACAAATTCATATTTGTTAATCGAAGGCACTTCAATTATTAGGATGCGAACGGGTCAATGCCTCACACCAGATCATTACTTGTTTAAAATCAATTATAGTGATACTCCTTTTTGTGAATGTTGACAAATAGGAAGTATTTTGCATTTAGTGTAAATGCAATAGTAAATGCAATAATACATTTAGTGCAAATATTGCGACCCGGGTTCCCAGTCCATTTCTGAAGCCAAATTATTGTGTTTCATCCTGGTCTTCTTCACATTTATCTCTGATTCTACTGTGGATGATACGTAGAAAGATTTTCAAAGTGTGGCTCATGTGGTTCTAAGACCACAGTTGACAAATTTGAAAATGTATCTTGTTTTATTGCAATCAACATTTTTTGATGATCTTTCCGGGCCCCAATTAAATGCGGGCCCGAGACAGGTGCCTCACTGGCCTAGTGGTAAAATAGGCCCTGGGCCTCACACCAGATCATTATTTGTTTAAAATCAATTGTAGTGATACTCCTTTTTGTGAATGTTGACAAATAGGAAGTATAACTCATATGTTACTTGAATGCCCAATTACAAAATAAATCAATTTGACCTGTATCAGGAACTTGTTAATATAGGAAGTCCAACCCCCATTTCAATATAAAATCGTCTACATAATATTAATGACCAAATCTTAAGAACGATCAATAAATTTATAATAATATTTCAAATTAAAATATAAAATAGTTATTTGACAATCATAATACAATGAATTTAACGAAGGGGAATATGGAAAATCCAGACCATTTGAAAAGAGGATTCAGCGTTTTTCAAATTTTAAATCGCGTATAACTCAAAAACAATCAATTTTAGAGAAAAATTACAAGAAACCTTTTTTGTCCATAATGACCCAAAGAATCTAAAAAAAATTGTACGAAGTTAGAAAATTGATTTTTTGAATTTGTTTAAAAAAAATGTTTAAACTATTTTCCGATCGCGGCACCTCCCGGCACCCTGTGGATTTATTATGAGGGCCTCTTTTTCAGTAAGTTTGTGCAAAGAAAACGAATCTGAATAATTTACCTAACGGGGGCAACGATACAACAGGGTCTAATAAATATCAGCCGTTAATATATGTATTCAATGCACTTAAACTATTACCTAGAATTCTTTGAAACGTCGTTCGGGGTCGGATACTCAAAAAAGGTCAGAGTGTGCCGTTGCATATGCCCAGATGTCTATACATATTTGGGATTGAAAGCGTAGAACGGGAAGGATCCTAGGGCATAATAATTTTTGAGATAATAGGTTTATTGAAATCAATTTTTTACAATAATTTGTTTACTTAAACAATAAACTTAAAAAAGTCTTAAAAGAATAAACATGCTTGTTGACTTATCTATCTAATGTTTACAGATTAATATTTACAGTATTTTGACAAATCATTTTTTTCTAGTATAATTTTTTGTTAAATTGGTACACAAATCCCTTTTTTATTTATTCCAATTAGTAAATCATTTTATATATATAATCTATATCTAAACTTTTCTTAAGGTGTTTGAAAAATACATTTCATGCATCTATATCATATACAAATTGTCTCCACTCTTGCTTATTCTTGGATCTTCGTTTCGCTTCAGTCCAAGTTGTATTTTTCTTCAGAATTCTTACCACTTCATCGTTCCAGGTTTTCTTTGGTCTCCCTTTTTCTCCCTTGTTTTGTACTGATGCCTCCCATACGCGTTTTACTTGTCTATTGTCGTTATTTCTACACAAAACCCAAAAAGATTTAAGCTTGTTCTTATCTAGTATTTGTGTTTTTGGTTCGACTTGTAGTTCTTCTCTTACAATGCTGTTTCTTATTCTATCGCGTCTTGTAATTCCTTTTACTTTTCATGAGTACTTAATGTCCATTGAGTTTATTCTATTTTTCGATGATTGTGTTAGCACCCAGCTCTCACTACCATAGGTGGGGATCGGCCTGAAGATCATTTTATACACCCCCATCTTCGTCCTACTGCTTACTTCTTTCTTTCCAATGAATGCTCTGTTTAAGCTGTAGTACATTCTGGAAGTCATGGTTATCCTTTCGTTGACTTATTCTTCTGATCTTCCTCCATTTTCTATTTTCACACCCAGGTATTTATGTATATGTTGTTACTTGTTCTAGTTTTTGGTTATTTATCTCTATATTTACTTGATTATCCTCATTTTCCATGACCATTATCTTTGTTTTCTCCATGTTTATTTTCATATTTCTTTCCCTAATAATACGAAAAAATAATTTTTTATACAAATTAAGTTAAGTGATATTTTTAAAGTTTATGGGCAATTGTAAAATTGTATGGGCAAAGTTTGTTCGCTGACGGTAAAATAATGCAAAACCTATAAATTTTAAAGATCCGCTTAGATTGACATGAAATTTGGCATATACATATGGGGGCAAGTTTCATCCCTTCTCGAGGGTGAAAAAATATACGTTCAAAATAAGACCGGAAATGGATAAACTAACTAATTCTAAGCAACTTTTGTTTCATAGCATTTTTTCATTAAGTTAAAATTTTCGAGTTATTTGCGAGAAAGTGTGTTCATAAAAAACACATTTCCAGATGGTTTCTTGCAACTAACTTAAAAAGTAAGTATTTTATCGAAAAAATAACATTCTTAGCAAAAATATATCCCATAAAAAAAGTGAAAAAAATGGTTTAAGTATGAGATTACCTAGTAAAAGAAGAGTTATAAGTAATGAAAAACACATTGATACACGCCAAATTTCAAATTGAATATATCAACGTGGAATAACCAAAAAATAAAGCACTTTTTGGGAAAAACCACTTTTTTAAATTGTTTAAAAAACTTTAATTTTGTTTTAGTAGCAAAAGTAAGCAAGTTACACTTAAAATAACGTTGGTCCCTTCCTGTTTTCGTTAAAAGAAATCGTGAAAATCACCACCTAATCAGCATCCCCAGTGAAATTAATCCTACTAATATAATATGATTCTTTTACAACTTATTCTTATTCGCATACTGCCCAGAGCTTTTCATTCTCCAATTGCTTAATTTTATCATTAAGGCTTTTCAAGATTTTGCTTAGACTTTCTTGTATACTGTTTTTTTTTGTACTTTTTTGGTATTCTTTAATTCCTCTAATATTTTTTTTCGTGTATGGAGCCCTTTATATTTTTTACTTCGTAAATAGTATATTTATTTGTATTGTTCTGTTTTCTAGCGACACTCTGAAACCGTATGTTGTTATTTTTTTGACTGGGCCATTGGTCCTTGGAAGATAGGTAGGTAGGCCCTTTTTAATAAAAGAAAAAGTATTGATTCCAAATGTTTTTTATTTTGAACTGCCTCCTCTTGACAGACAAAAGTTTATGGCATCATTTTTATGGCATCATTTAACCCGAGCTTCGAATCTCCTACTGACACTTGTTTTCTGTTCCAGTTTAAGTCAAAAAGCTTAAAGTTGCAGTTTACTGAAGTTTCAAAATTGGCACGCTCCTGTATTCTACATAATATATAAAATGTGTGATGCGACGTTATCTCTGTTGAGTGTAAACAGATGTACGCTATTAATTATGAACTGTGCAACATTTTACGTATGAATTTTATTTTATGTGTTGCATTTGGTATAAGAGCTTCCTAATACTACGGGATCCGAATAGGAGGTCGAAATGTACCCATCTGCTTGCCGAATGAAACATTTTTTTTAATTAAATTTCATACATAGACAAACACGACCAGCATGGGTTGCCTATCAAAATCGTGTCATAGCTATCCTCAAGGGGGGCCGTAGGGGTTGAAATCAACATTTTTAGCACATTTTTATGAATTTATTTTTTGAAGGTATGGTAAAATTATTTTATTTCTAAATTCAATAAGCATATCCAGTATAATTCAAAGAATACTCAAAAAAAATCAAGGAAAAATATTGAAAAATAAGCCAACGGTGGCAAATTTTTAAAGACACCTTAAAAAAATGGATTTTGCGGTGGACATCCGAACTTATCATTGGATCTTGGTAAACAAAAAATTCAAAAAAAATTTATTAGCTTATATGTTTATCGAGATAAATCTGTCGAGTTTCTTTAGTTATAACGATTTTTGACTTTTTGGTATCACTCAGAAAACAAAAAAACGAAATTTGTTGCACAAAAAAGGGCGAAAATCAACATATTTATTATTGTTAAATAAAAAATAAGCATAATAAAGCAAAAAAGATATCGACAGCGTTACCTCAAGGAATATCTAAAAAAATATATACAAAATTACAGGTGGGTCGTTCAAGTTGTTTTTGAGTTACAATGTCTACAGTCTTTGAAAAAACAGTTTTGAGGAAAAAGGGTTTAAAGTATTGTCAACTTTTATTTTCAATATCTTTTTTGTCTGTCAAATCGTAAAATGATGCACACCGGAATATCTTTTTGAATCGCGGAGTAATTTACAAAAGAAAATGAGAACAGCTGTTGACCGTTGTTCATTACGTTCAAGCGTGCTGACGCGAACCTGCTGCAAAGCGAGTCGAAGATAGGGATATTCAACACTATCTCCCTACCTTCGACTCGCTTTGCAGCATCCAGAGGCGGCTTTACCTATTGTGCAGGGTGTGCGGTGCACACGGGCGCCGCGCCGGGATATTAGGGGCGCCGAGCACCAAAGAGCGGGTTCTAATTTTTTAATAGGAGGCGGCAGATAAATCAGTAACTGACGCGAAAATACATTTTAAAGTAAACTTTTACTATTACCTATTCTTCTTCTTCTTGTGCCTTGTCCGTTGCGGACGTTGGCTATCATCATAGCAGTTTTAATTTTGTTTGCCGCGTTTCTGAATAACTCGATCGATGTAAGTGCAAACCATTGGCGTAAGTTTTGAAGCCATGAGTGTCTTCTTCTTCCGGGTCCGCGTTTGCTTTCTATTTTACCCTGTATTATCAGTTGGAGTATATGATATTTATCATGTCTCATAATATGACCGAGGTATTACTATTACCTATTAGATAACGCAATTACTAAATTTGACGAAAGCTTCGAACTTTTAAAGCAAAATAATGACTTTTTCGTTCCTTCAAAAATTAAAACACTGGAAGGATAAAACACTGCAACTTTTTATCGGCAGATAGTTTAGTCGGGGTGGGCTGTTAGTGCGCATACTGAGCCAACTAAACAGTCGGGTTGGTGAAGAGGGCGCACACTATCAACCGCCGACCGACTATTCTCTAACGATTTAGTATTTACTAAAGTTATTATTTGACTGTTGAAGTTAGTAGTCGCACAATGAAAAAATTATCCAGACATGTTATTATCGCTCTCATATAACGGAGGAGGAAATCCAAGAATAGATTCCGAGAGTATTGAGTGCATCATAATTTACAGTGAAAGAAATAAGACGACGTGACGGTTAAAAGTAACAGACGTGATCCAGAAGATTGTCATGTTAAAATGGAACTGGGCAGGATACATAGGAAGAATGGAAAACAACCGTTTGACGAAGCAAATTCTTAAATGGCTACTATGCAAGGGCAAGCAAAATAAGTAGAGGCAGAACTCAAACAAGATGGACTGATGACATCAAGTGAATTTGACGACAATGTATGTGATTTCACGTTGCATCTCTCATTTAAAAAATTAATTACACAGTTATTTGACAACTGATTTAAAAAAAACTTTATATCGCTAGATAGGTGAATGAACATTTCAATTTACAAAAAATTTACTGGGTGTTCCATTAAAAAAAAGTCACCAACGTTTTTTTTAAAAATCCACCATTTTTACTTTTAAAAAACTTTTACTAAAATAAAACATTTCAGCGAAAAATGCATATTTCTATCTTAAGCCGTTTATAGGCAGTTAAAATGGGGGAAAATATAAGTGGACACCTGGTATAGTCTAAAAAAATAGTTCTTATATACTTGCCAGAAATTTAATAGTGTCTCTTCTATAACAATTGCAAACAATGCGTCTAACCTTCAATTCGCTCTATAATAAATTTAGAACGGAGCCCAAGATATTTTTAATTTGCTATCGCCAGTCGAAGGAATGCATTTTTCTAAATACCCAGACTTCACTTCCTTTTGCAACATTATTGGCAGCTTAACAGGGTCTTGGCTCATCGCTAGCAGTTGGCAACACTTTTTTTCTTTTTCTTTTTTAACTTATCTTAATTAACACTTGTAAATGTCAGGCGGATTTACTTCTGTCTCGGATCTTGGGTATTTAAGAAATACTAGAACTTCTTATATTTATGATATGAGTGAGTTTATACCAAAATAAATACAGCATTCTGTTCTGTAAAGTTAATGTTGTAGTGAGTGTTTTTTTTAGAGATATAGAAATTTGAAATGGAATAAATGGAATACCGGACGCATGGAGAAACAGCATAATGATACCTATGTTCAAGAAAAGAGATAAATAAGACCCTAACAATTATTCTTCTTCTTCTACGGCACTACAGCCCAAATTGAGCCTTGCCTCCTTTATTTTTTGCCTCCACCCTTGCTTGTCTGTGGCTGCTCTTCTCCATACACGCACTCCTAAAAGGGCTTGTGCGTCGCTGTTTACTGTGTCTTCCCAGCGCTTTCTTGGCTTTCCAACCGGTCTCTTTCCCTGCATTCTATCATTCAGTGCTCTTTTTGGTAGCCTATCCTCTCCCATTCTTATCACATGTCCGGCCCATTGCAATCTTTGTATTCCTTTGTAATCCTAACAATTATAGAGGTATAAAAATCTATTGACCATTCCAGGTCACGTGACTTTCGACACCGTTGCTGAGGGGCAAAAATTGTGTTTTTGGTGTTATTTTTGCTATTTTCTCGTTTTATTATAAAAAATCTGTGGTTTTAACTACAAAAATTTCAAATATTGGATATAGGACACCCTCGTAGGGGATGCAAAAACTCGGTATAATCAGAAAATCAGTTTTCTTGGCCCATATCGTCGTTCTGTTTCCAGTGTATTGTGATTATAGTGTTTTAAAACATTTCGGTCTTTAAATGCTGCTGGTATTATAAAAAAACTTACTTTATCTCTTTTACCTTTACTGGAACACTTTCAAACTGAACAAAACGCTGGTATTTTAATCATATTCTTAAATTAAACAATGGTTTTCTACACTTAACCTAGTTTGATTACAATATTTTGCCCATCAGTCGCTGTCAAATGACGTCACCCTGGAATGGTCTATTGAACACCGCACAGCTAACCACAAAAGTTCTAACCAACAAAATCGGTAAACTAACAACTTTCTCAGATGAACAAGGATTCAGATCCGGAAGATTCTGTACTAAGACAAATAGACCAGGGCGCATCTGTAAAAATATTAGTACATTTGGATGTTAAGAGGTGACTCATATTTTTTTACAGAAATTGCTTGAAAATAGCTCATATAATAATATTTGAGTTATCCTCCCAGTCAAAAAGGTCCGGAACATTGTTTAAATAATCAAAATATCAAAAAATTAAGGAAAAATTCGATTTTTTTCTTTGTTTTTTGATTATAACTTTAAAAGTATTCATTTTCGAGAAAAGTTGCACAAACATAAAAGTTGCGTAATTAAATTTCCTACAATATAGGATTAGTTACAAATTTCAAAAATTGTCACCATTGTTGCAAAATAGCAATAATTGCGAAAAAACCATAAAAAAACAAGTATTCGCATTTAACGTTTTTCAACGATTTATGCTACACTTAGGTCCTTTACATTTCACCCAGAAAAACTTTATCAGATAATAAAACAATACTGTAAATTTCATCAAGATCGGTTTAATAGATTTTGCAAAATGAATTTTGCAATCCAGCTTTCGCAAATAAAATTCATTTTTTCAAAATGTTGCAGGACTGAAAATAAAGCAGACAGCAAGTTGAATTTTTTTATACATATAAAAGGATAATGTACCTTTGATTTGCAATTTGCAAAATTAAAATCGGTTAACTACCACGGCGTCAGGAATTTTTTTAAATAAACAATAATTTTTGGTGCTACGCACAGGACAGCGGATACGTTTGCTTTGACTGCGCATTCCAATGACCTTTGATAATGATTGATAAATGTTAATTTTTAGTACATTTCGATATAAATAAATAAATTTGTTTATTGCAAAATAAAAACACTTACTCTGTCCTTTGAAATTACACTTTTTTTAGCAAAAACTTTCTTTGTTCATATATTTTAACTTGGAGAATAAAAGTTTATTATTTCTAAACATATGCAATTGTTTAAACAATATTTCACAAACAATAATCAAATTAGTTTGATTTTTGTGGAATTAAAATATTAAAATACATACAACAAAATATAGAGTAAGAAAATAATATATTAGATAAAGATTCGAAGACATTTTGGTGAAAATCAACTTGTGTGAATGGGAACACCGCTGTCCTGCGCGTAGCACCAAAAATTAATGTTTATTTAAAAAAATTCCTGACGCCGTAGTAGTCAACCGATTTTAATTTTGCAAATTGCAGATGAAAGGTACAGTATTCTTCTATATGTAAAAAAAATTCAACTTGCTGTCTGCTTTATTTTCAGTCCTGCCACATTTTGAAAAAAATAATTTTTTTGCGAAAGCTGAATTGCAAAATTTATTTTGCAAAATCTATTGAACCGATCTTAATGAAATTTATAGTATTGTTTTATTATATCATAAAGTTTTTCTGGGTAAAATATGAAGGTCCTAAGTGTAGCATAAATGATTGAAAAACGTAAAATGCGAATACTTGTTTTTTATGTTTTTTTGCAATTATTGCTATTTGGCAACATGGGTGACAATTTTTAAAAATTTTAGCCAATACTATATTGTAGGAAATTTAATTAACTTTTATGTTAGTGCAACTTTTCTCGGAAGTGAATACTTTTAAAGTTATAATCAAAAAACGAAGAAAAAAAATCGAATTTTCCTTTATTTTTTGACATTTTGATTATTTAAACAATGTTCCGGACCTTTTTGAGTGGGAGGATAACTCAGTTATTATTATATGAGTTAATTCCAAGCAATTTCTGCAAAAAAATATGAGTCCCTCTCAACATCCATCTCAAAACAGATGCGCCCTGGACTAAAATCATAGAAAGGCCATCGAGTACAATAAACCAGCATATCTATGTTTTATAGACCTGACAAAGGCTTTCGATCGCATCTAAGTCAAAGATGTCTTACACCTACTGTATAGAAGAAACATACCCGTCAATATTATACAAACCATCGAAAACATATATTTTAATAATCGAATACAGGCAAAGATAAATGGAAAATTAACACAGTTTATACCAGTACAAAGCGGAGTCAGGTGACTCGTTAATCCCACTGCTCTTTAATATAAGAATGGACGAAATATTAGAATCAGTACGTAAAGGTCATGGTTACAGAATGGGGAACAAAGAAATCCAAAACGATCTCCAAAGATTAACACACATCTTCATTACAACAGCCAAGAAATACAATATGAAGAGTGCCGGAGAAAAACAAGGAATGTCACTTTTTCATGAATTTTGGATTTTATCGCTATGTGGTAGCAAAAACTGAGTACTATCAACTAAACTATCGATTCAGAACAAAAAGAAAAGGAAAAATCAGTCAATATAAATTTTCTAAGAATTTGTATCCAGGCGAAGGACCAGGATTGTCCGCATACTGTGTCATCACTGAACAAAAATATGGATGTCAGCAGTTTTTTGGTGCATTACTAAATTAATAAATTGATATAGATTAATATTCTATGAAGATTTTAGTCAAGATGTACGAATCATAGAAAAATTATACTGGCGTCAAACAGCGACAGCTTGCATAAATCGAAAATCAACAGAAATATGCAAAATACAAAGAGGTGTCAGACAGGGTTGTATACTGTCCCCACTGTTATTCAATTTATATTCAGATAGAATATTTAAGGAAGCGCTACATAATTTAGAATGGGGTGTGAAAGTTAATGGAATTCTGATAAATACAATCAGATATGCAGACGATACAGTTATTTTAAGTGATGATATAAATGGATTACAACACCTTTTAAATGCCATTGACACAGTGGGAAGAGAGTTTGGCCTAAATATAAACTGTTCAAAAACAAAATACATGGTATTTAGCCGTTTGGCCCATCAAGATTCACGGTTATATGTTGATGGTCATATAATTCAAAGAGTACCCAGTTTTAAATATCTTGGTTGCCATATTACTGAACAACTAGATCCAGATAAAGAGATAAAATGTAGAATCGAGATAGCCCGCACGACATTTTTAAAAATGAGGTCATTCTTCTGTAATGATGCCTTGCAACTTCAACTTCGAAAGCGCATGATTAAATGCTACATTTGGTCAGTCCTCTTGTATGGTGTCGAAGCATGGACATTAAAAATATCCACCATTAACCGTTTGGAGGCCTTTGAAATGTGGCTGCACAGACGTATACTGAAAATACCATGGACGGCTATGCTGACAAATGTGGCAGTCCTTAACAGAGCAAATGCTACCCGCGAGCTGCTTGATAATATCAAATATAGAAAGATAACCTATTTTGGACACGTAGTAAGGGGAGACCGGTATAATATTCTTCAACTTATTATGATGGGTAAAATCGAAGGACGCAGAGGAATTGGTAGAAAGCAGGCCTCTTGGTTGAAGAATATCCGGGAGTGGACAGGAATAAAGAAAGCAGAACACCTATTTAGAATAGCTCGAGACAGAGACAGAGACAGTTTCGCCATGTTAATCGCCAACGTCAAGGGGACTTAATAGGGCACGTTAAGAAGAAGAAGAAGATTATAGCATCAGAATTTCTAGAATTCTGCTAAGAATCTCCTAAGTGGTTTTTAGATATAAGAATTAAACCTTTATTGGACCCCCTCCGTGGCTCAGTGGTAAGAGCGCCTGCCTTTGGATCGAAAAAATCCGAAAGGTTGTGGGTTCGAATCTCACCAGGGTCAGGAATTTTTCGTTTATTATAAATTAATAGATGAATATAGTTTCTGTCCTTGTGGGATCGGTACTCACCGGAGGGACCGCAGACGTTCGGATACAATTAGCGTCTCTTTGCAAAGACAATGACGTCGACTTTGCAAAGTAACAAGACACTTACTCAACACACACACACTACACATGACACTATTAGGTACCTAACTGTTCAAAATTACCGTACCTACCTTGCCAATGGCCATCAGTTCTCGAGGCATTAGCTAAACAAAAAAAAAACCTTTATTGGTGTTTATCTCAATATGTATAAAATGTGACATTCCTTGTTTTTCCCCTGTACTCTTCATATGATAATATCAGCAGAAAAAACCAAATGTATGACAACATCTAAATACCTACTACGATGTAAAATCGAAATTGGTGGGAAAATAATAAAGCAGGAAGCAGGTTTAGATATCTGGGAATGGATATAACTAGTTACGGAGATGTTGAAGTAGGTACGACAACAAAGATTAAAAGCAAGTAAAGCGGTGGGATCTCTTAATGACACAATCTGGAAGAAAAAACACCTAAGACAAGACACAAAAGCAAAAATCTATAAAGCAGCAATTAGATCTATAGGTATTGACACAGTATATAGAGGTTCCACAGTATATGGAACCTCTATATACTGTGGTATTGACATACATGGCGGAGACAACACTTGACACATATAAAACTAGACGACTACTAGAAACACTAGAAACAACAGAGATGAAAATACTTCGACGTATATCAGGGAAAAGTCTGTTGGATAGGGGAGATCATGCAATGTAGAAGACATAAATGGATGGGTGACAAAACGGAAACAGGAGTGGAACGAACACATTAGTAGAATGGCAGAGGATAGGATAGTACGGATAACACGAGATAAGTCATCAAATGGACGAAGAAGTATTGGCGCAGACCAAGAAAAATATGGTGCGATAATTTAAATAATTTAGGAGGCTCATATTGAAGAAGAAACAGGCTTTAAAGCCTACATACAAGAAGGAAGAAGAAGAAGAAATGGAATAAAACAAAGATTATTTTTTTAAATGGAAAGATAATCTTTTGGCATTATAGTTTAAACATGATTTCTGGAATATGACCGCCACGGCTGGCTCTGGCTAACTAGAGGTCCAGGTCCAATTTTCGATGATTTTTTCCAACATATTTTGTGGCCGTATATCAGCAATGCGCCATCTTGTGGAAACCACAGCCCCTGCACATCATGGTTGTTCAACTGAAGAATGAGAAAGTCAGTAATCGTGGCTCTATAGCCGTCATCATTCACTGTAACGTTCTGACCAGCATCGTTTTTGAAGAAGAATGGACCAATGATTCCACCACCACGAGCCCATAAAGCACACCTGCAAGCCTTGTATTTCAGATTATTATACTTTTTTCTTAGTAGGTAGGTATAAAAAAATTATTTTTTTTTATAAATAACATTACTACTACTTAGTGAGTGAAATCAAACAAATATGGTCCAAATGACACGAACTAATGATTAGTGGATTAGTGTAATCAGCATATTATTTTTTTTTAAAAGACTAAGTTTTCACTCTAATGGCATACAACATATCCCACCAGAATGAAAACAATGGGAACCTTCTCTGGTTAATCTGGAAAATGGTTATTCATTTTTTTATTTTTTTTTACTTTATTATGATTTGGTATTGGATTTTATTATCTAATTATCTTGGATAGGGTTATCAAAAGAATAATAAATATTTGAAATGTTACAGACACATTATACAGATAAGAAATTATAACACGATGTTGTAGACGTACGTGACTATATGGCATGGCATGTATTACACATAATACAGTGATGAGCGCGCTAATAACCGGCAAAGTAGCGCAGAAGATGGAAAACATAATATATTGCGAAACAAAAAGAGATGAAACTAGTGGAGATGGAAATGATCATTATAAACGTATAAATTAACATTACATTACATAGTTTCTCACCTTTAGACGTATCAGAGGACTATGACAACTAGTGTTGCCAGGTCCGATTTGTTCTTAATCGGTACATAAGCAAAAACAAATCGGGATTTAGGGTTGTAGATCGGGACAAATAAACAACAATAGTTCAGTAAATGACCGTTTTGGAGTGTAATTTTCAGAGTCAACTCTGAATTGCATGAAAATCTGATTTTAGGTTCTACTTACTGTCTATTTCAAAGTTAAACTTCATTGGTTGCTTTTACTTGGGGGGTGACAGTTACCCCCTGCTCGGGGGTAAAAAACGCGCGTTTAAATTAAGTCCCAAAATGGATCAACTGGCTAACTCTAAAAAACTTTTGTTCTATATAATTTTTAAACTAAGTCAATACTTATCGAATAATTTTATCGAAGAAAATATTCTTAGCAAAAATGTAGCTTTTAAAAAAGCAAAAAAATTGTATGTTCAGAAAGTCTATAACCAGTAAAAGCAAAGATGTAGCTCATTAAAAATACGTTCTTATTCTTCAAATAACCAAAAAACTAAGCAATTTTCGGGCAAAACCTATTAAAATTTTTAAAGTGTTTAAAAAAATCTTTAATTTTGTTTTATATAAAAGTCTCTTTAAAGCGAGTAAGCATTAAAACTAAGCGAGTTACGCTCAAAATAAAGTTGGCTCCTTTTTTTGGTAAAAAAAAATCGTGAAAATCTTTCCCTATTTAGCACCGTAAATAAAATTAATAGTTACCGCTTTACCATTTACTTTATATGTGTATTATTTATACGACCTGTAAGGTTTACTGGTTGGGAGTGCTTAGTTTTGAAAAAAATTGTTTTTATAGCAAGAAAAAATCCTAAAATATTGGAAAATGCAATTTTTTCAAAATAACTTAAGAAGTATTAGGGATACTAAAAATCTTAAGGAGTAAAAGGTAAGTAGGTTTTGCTTTTATAAATATGTATGGTAGATTCATTTTGTTTTTCTGTAAGACAAAAATTGGTTCAAATATGGCTGTTCATATTTTGCATACACTCGTGATTAGTGACTCGTTCAGGCCCTTTCAATCATGTTAAAAATACATAAGTAAAGTAAATTGTTTGTAAAGGGGTAACGATTAATTTCATTTGGGGTGCTAAGTAGGGGGAGATTTTCACGATTTTTTTTACCAAAAAAAAAGCGTCAACTTGATTTTGAGCGTAACGCGCTTAGTTTTGATGCTAGAAACTTTTTTAAAACCTAAAAATAAAGCTTTATTAAAAAAGTTTTAATTGGTTTTTCCCGAAAAGTGCTTCATTTCTTGGTGGTTTCACGTTGAAATATTTGATTTGGAATTTGATGAATAAGAACATATTTTTCATGTGCTACAACTTTTCTTTTGCTGGGTCTATAGACTTTATGAGTTCACAATGTTTTCCATTTTTTTATATTATGCTACATTTTTGCTAAGAATATTTTTTTTCAATCAAACTATACTTAATTTTTGAGTTATTTGTGAAAATCGCCTGAAAACGTAATTTTTTTTTCTAAAAATAAACATTTTCAATCGTAAATAACTCGAAAAGTATTAACTAAGTTAAAATTAATTCTATAGAACTAAAATTCCTTAGAATTAGTCAATTTATCCATCTCCGGACTTATTTAAACGCGCGGTTTTTCACCCCCAACTAGGGGTGACTGTCACCCCCCGAGTAAAAGCAACCAACGGCACAAGCCGTCCAAATTTTCATGCAGTTCGGAGTTGATCCTGAAAATTACACGGTATCGCCGTATTTTCCGTTCATTTACTGGACTACAAGGTGTTTCTATAATCTGCATTTAATCCTACATAATAATAATAATAATAATCAGACGAAATTACAAAAAAAAATCGTAGATTAAGTAAATTATTTATGTTTTATTAAAATTATATTTTTCATTCGATTTTGCCGCGTTTAGGAGTGCCTTGTTTTTATAACATAGTTATAAAATTTACTGTAAGTCCTGAAATTGGTTTTCGTGGGTGAAAATCGGGACATTTAGTGTCCCGATCAGGTACAAATCGGTACACTAAATGTCCCGATGGTAATTTCAGGGGTCTGGGGACGCGGACGAGTTTGGCAACTATAATCCGTCCGCTATTACTTTTCCCATGCGTCACGACTCATTTTCAAACAAATGAAGTCAAAATATAAAGTGAAACGTACGTCAATGTGTATATACATTGTGATTGTGTATACTGTATACTATATGCTATACACATCTTCGTACGTTTCACTTTATGTCTTGAATTAATTTGTTTGAAAATGAATCGTGACGAATGGAAAAAGTTATAGCGGACGAACAATACCACTGTCACAGTGACAGTTTTAGTTGATATTATCCTCTGATACGTGTAAAGGTGGGAAACAATCAATAGAATGTGAATTAATATGTTAATATCGCTAAATTTCCCAGCTCGACTAGGAGTCGATTTCATTTCTTTTTATCTCACAACTTAATACGTTTTCCATCTATTGCGCTATTTTGCCGGTTATTAGCACGTTCATCACTGTATAATATAATATGTATATGTGTATATATGTGCGGATACATTGAGATGTTCTCAACCCCGATGATGTGCGACCCAATGGCTGATAAGGGACGTCCTATGTAAAAAAAAGGAAAGGTGTGAATTAGGTATAACTAACCAAATAAACACCCGGGATCAATTGAGAATATGTCATGGGGGCTGCAGCTATGTCATTACTGTAGATTTGTCAATTAAAAACCTAGCATATACACACAAATACGTACACATACAAACAATTAAACAAACCCAAACACATATACACACACATACACATACCTACATTCTACATGCAGTGGAAAGGACAACCTGGAGACCCCTGCTCATCGATCGGTTATTACTAGCAGGTATCGGGTACTCCAGTTTACAAAAGAGGCACTCCAGCAGGTAGAAGGGAAACGATTATGAAGGCATTACAACTCAACCTTTACCACAGTATATAGAGGTTCCACAGTAAAACCACTCCTCTGTCGGCGCTTTGATCTCAAGAAGTAATACCGGCAGTACGCAATTGGCAGTTCACCAGTGGTGGATGCGGGTTTTCCCTGTTAAAATCCGTACGTTTCTATGAGACTAGCAATGCTAAAGTGGGGCAAAAGCGACTTAAAACATTGCGCGGTCGCCAAGCGCGACTATAGATTTTACTTCCAATTTTTCGGAGAGTGGTTCGACTGTCCCTCTTTATACTGTGCCTTTACCATTGTGAAGGTGCTCACGATCTACTTATATAGATACTATACTACGCGAACTAAAAATAGTTCTGGCACTACTATCTGCGCCATACAGGCATCTCACTAACCAACCTTGGGAAATACACAGCACCGCTGAAGCTCTCATTTGGTCTTGTGGCAAGTTACCTTTTCAGAATGTAGTTAGGAACACAGAAGCCGGTTTTGTAGTGGCAAAGGTAGACGGTATCAACTTCTCCACGGTGTGGAAAAGTTCTCGTTCCTTACCTATTATATGCAGCACTTCTTCGTTTGAGGTATGCGATGTCCATGAAATTTTCAGGATTCTATGGTAGATCCCCATTTCAAAAGCCTCCAATTTATTTACGGTTGATGTTTTAAGGGTACTTTCCTACACATATGGAAGCAACAAAGACTAGAAACATTGGTTTGTTAAAACGCAAAATAAAAACAAGAGATTAAGGGCCGGTACTGTAAGTCCCGGTTAAACCTCGGTTAGCTAACCGGAGTTTAATCGGGACAGAAATACAGGATGTTTCATTAATAATTGTCCATATAGTAACTGGAGAAACCTTAGCACAAAATACGAAGATTTAACCTAAAACACTTAAATAAAATGTGGTGCCTTACTGAGTTACAGGGTGTTTTATCTAAATATTTAAAAATTATTTTTGCTCAGCATTTTAAAACTATTTGACGTATCCTTTTCATACTTGGCAGGAAGTATTATAGGTACTGTACAAACTACTAAATTATGTTAAACAAACGTTTCTGTCTATTACCAGAGGCGTACGACGGGGGAAAGTGAATGGTTGACCCTTTCCAAATTCTACGCCACTGGCAGAATTGCTATTTTAGTTCAATTTTTGGATTCTTTAATACTTTCTATGAAATTAATATACTCTTCATTCGTAACGATAAAGTCATTAGTTTTCGAGATCTTTGAAGTTAAAAATGAAACGACATGGTTATTTTGATTAATGTATTGTGTCGCTTCATTTTTAATTGCAAATAACTCGAAAACTAATTATTTTATCGTTACGAATGAAGAGTATATTATTTACATAAAAAGTATTGAAAAATCAAAAAATTACACTAAAATAGCAATTTCGTCAGTGGCGTAGAATTTGGGAAGGGTCAAACAGCCACTATCTCCTGTCTCTGTACGCCTCTGGTAGTAGCTCGAAACGTTTTTTATCTTAATTTAGTAGGGTGTACAATATCTACACTTTCTGACAATTATGATAAGTGAAAAGGATACGCCAAATACTTTAAAGTACTGGGTACAAATAGTTTTTAAATTTTAATCGTATGAATCATATCATAAATTAATCAAAATCACTGTGCGCTGTTTCATATTTAACTTCAAATATCTCGAAAACTAATGACTTTATCGTTACCAATGAGGAGTATATTATATACGTAGAAAGTATTAAAGAATCTAAAAATGACACTAAAATAGTAATTCCTCCAGTGGCGTAGAATTTGAGAAAGGTCAACCATTCACTATCCCCTGTCCTACGCCTTTGGTAGTAGCTAGAAACCTTTGTTTATCATAATTTAGTAGAGTGTATTGTATAGTAGTCGCACTTTCTGCCAAGTATGAAAAAGGATACGTCGAATAGTTTTAAAATGCTAAGCAAAAATAGTTTTTAAATTTTTAGATAAAACTAGTAACTCAGTAAGAAACCACATTTTATTTAAGTGTTTAAGGTTAAATCTTCGTATTTTGTGCTAAGGTTTCTCCAGTTACTAAGTTACGATATGGACAATTATTAATAAAACACCCTGTATATGCATAACATAGACATAAACGCAAAAATACTTATTATTACAGTGCCGGTTTAACCTAACTTCGGGCCCTGGGCGCTGGATGTTTAGGGGCCCCCTTCATTGTTATTCGTTGGCAGTTTTTTAACAAGAAAACACATGCTTTAACTATAAAGGTTTATTGTAAAATCCATAAAATAATTTTTCTTAAACAAGTAAGAAGAATAGCAAATATAAAAAATAATCCAAAAAATAAATTTAAAGAGATAAATAAAAAACAGAAAGTTCCACAAAACAACACATGACAAACAAAAAAACATATTCTCAAAAATACATAAATACAAAAATTAGATCACTTTTTTTCTTGACTTGGCATTCACAAACTGACATCCTAATATTATCGCAATTCAGTTTCTCCAGTTCTTCATTCTCTATATAAAATAGTGATAATGCGTCTAGGTTTTTTTGACCCAAATTTAACCTTATATAATATGTTTTATTTTTTTAAAGCCGAAAAAGACCGCTCGCCTGACGCATTAGAAATTGGTATCGTCAAATAAATTTGCACTTGCAGTAAAGATAAAATATTGGGAAAAGTTGCCTTTACATTCTGGATGACATCAAATTTTTCATAAATTGTATGTTTATTCAAATTTTGGTATAATGTTATAAAATGGGTAATTTCATTATGCAAGTTCTCTTTGGTTTCATCATCTTTTTTACATTTCTCGCCTAGAATATTAATTGACGTCTTGACTTCTTTTTTATTTAGTGTAAAAAAGCATCTAAAAGCTGATGTTCCATCCTTGTAGCATTCAATTCTCTTTAAAAGATCTTGAGAAATATTGTCGCATATAACATTAAATACTTCAATTCTGAATCTCTCATGCCCATTTAAAATTGTTTCACTTTCATCTGCTTCATCGAAAAATGTTTTTGTTTTATTTGTTCTTTGAAGGCCAGTTGTATAGTTGATGTTTGAGATATCTTCGTCTTCGCAAAAGAAAGTTTTCGCTTCTTTTTCAATTTCGGTAAACTTATTTCTTAAGTCGCCAACAAAGCTTAAAAGAGATGCCAGTTTCTAACGTTTTGCTTGTTGCATTCACTCGTTTTAAAATCCTTGCCCAAATCAGTGTCAATAGAGCTGTCTCAAAGGTATCTATTTTTTGTGCAGTGTCTTGGCTTCATTTCTAACTACTGATTTTTCATCTCTATTATTGCTTAACTGGAAAAATATGTTTGATGGATCCGTAATTTTTAATTTTTGAGTATAATCTATTCTTTATCGATAAGTTAGATTTGTGTACTTATATCTATTTTTGTCTTTCGTTTAATATCAGATTATAAATGGGATTTGAGTTAGGGAAACAGTTGTCTCAGAAACTAAAAAAACTCCGTTTATGCAATTATTTTGGGTATAGTTCGAGACATTCCTAATCTGACAACTTTCTGCAGCTTTTGGAAAAGGGCCCCACCACAAACATTGATGGCCCCTGTGGGGCTAGACTACGCCACTGTGAAGAGATGTAACAATAGAACATAGGCGTTTTGCAGCGTATTAGCGTATCTGGGTATGAGATTATTTTCGGAAAATATGTAGTATATAGATAAAGACGATAAAGACAATTTTTATGATAAGATAGAAGAAGAGATGGAAAAAATACCCAAAGAAGATGTTATAATTATACTAGGAGACCTCAATGCCCAGATTGGAAAAGAAGATTTTTTACAGCAAATTGCAGGAAAACACACCGTACACAAAAACACTAATGATAATGGTCTAAGACTATGTAACCTAGCAACAAGAACAAACATGATAATAAGCTCAACAAAATTTGAACACCCTAAAATGCATAAAGTAACATGGAGGTCACCTGATCAGAAAACGTATAGCCAAATTGATCACATACTAATAAACAAAAGAAAACAATCTTCAATGAAGGACGTGAGAACTTTCAGAGGTGCGTGTGCGGATTCAGACCACTATATGGTCGCAGCCACCATAAGACAAAAAGTTAAAATCCAAACTAAACAGAAAAATCAACAGAAAAAATGGAATGTCAATAAATTGCAAAATGCAGCTATTAGAAAAAAATATGAAGAAGAAGTAACAGTGCAAATAAGAGAGAAATATAAAGCAGAGGACATCAAATCAGAATGGGACATGATCAAAAAGTCAATAGAAGAAGCTGCAAAAAAGCAGGTAGGCAAACACCAGAAGAAAACAAAAAACGAATGGTATAACAACGAATGTAAAGAACTAACAGCACAAAAGGTGCAAGCAAGAATTAAATGGCTGAGAACGGATAAAGAGGAAGACAGAGAAAGTTATGAAAAATTAAGAAAGGACGCTAAGAAAATTATAAGACAAAATAAAAGAAGATGGGCAGATGAAAAGATGCAAGAAATAGAACAGGAAAGAACAAATAGAAACACGAAACATTTCTATAAAAATATTAAAGAACAAACCAAAAAATACAAAGGTAAAACAAACGGAATAAAAAATAAAGAGGGAATAGCCATTGTAGAAGACACTGAATATAGGCAGGTATGGGCAGATCACTACAGAGAAAGAACTCTTGACGGAGGAATACACTGGAGAAGAAATGCACGAAGAGGAAACGGTGGACGAAGATGCAGACGAAATACACATTGCAGTCTCAAAAGAGCCAACAATAGATGAACTCGAGGAAGTAATACAGAAGAGCAAAAATGGAAAAGCTCCAGGAAAAGACGAAATTAACATGGAACTTATAAAATATGGAGGAAAGGAACTGAAGGAAAAAATACAAAATATATGGAAGGAAGAGAAGATGCCAGAGGACTGGGAGATAGGGCAGGTAATAACAATACATAAAAAGGGAGACCAACAAATTTGTGAAAATTATAGAGGAATAACACTACTAAGCACAACATATAAAATATTGACTTCGATAATAAGAAAAAGATTGTCAAAGATCACGAAGAAGAGAGTGGGACAGTACCAATGTGGATTCACAGAAGGAAGATCAACAATAGATGCTATACACACAATAAAACAAATAATGGAAAAAGCAAATGAATACAAACTGCAATTAGAAATGCTATTCATCGATTTCAAACAGGCATTTGATTCGATTAAGAGAAAACAACTAATGATTGCCCTGGAAAAATTAAAAATCCCACATAAACTCAGAAAATTAATAAATATGACAATGAGAACTACCAAAATTAGCATAAAGACGCAAAGAGGCGAGACAGATGAATTCATTATAAATAAAGGAGTGAAACAAGGGGATGCCTTATCCACGACACTGTTTAATCTAGCTTTAGAATATGTACTACGAAATATAAACAAAGGAAACCTAAGAACAAGAGGTGGACAAATAATCGCATATGCAGACGACATTGTTATTATTGCAAAAAATAGAAACATAATGAAAGAAATGCTAGAAGAAATAAAAGAGAAAGGGGAGACAATGGGACTCACATTAAATGAAGAAAAGACGAAAATATTAAGACTAGGGAAACCAGCAATAAAAGGAAAAACCAAAATAGGAAATTCAGAGTTTGAAGATGTAGAACATTTCAAATACCTAGGAGTGACAATAAGCAAAACGGGTGAAAGAATACCAGAAATAAAAGAAAAAATATTGGCAGCGAATAAAGCTTATTTTGCAAATAAAACACTACTTAAAAGCAAAATACTGTCTATTAAAACCAAGATGAGAATGTATAACACCATAATTAGACCAATATTATTATACGCAGCAGAAACAATGACGATGACTAAAAAAGATGAAGAAAACTTAAGAATAGTGGAGAGAAAGATCATGAGAACCATACTGGGACCAATCAGAACAGAGCAAAATGAATATCGAAGCCGAACAAATGCAGAGATTAAGAAAGTACTAAAAGAAGATATCGTGACCAAAATAAAGCAATGCAGAGTTAGATGGTTAGGTCACATCTGGCGGGCAGGAGATGAAGCAGTGACATATGCTATGATAGAATGGAATCCAGGAGGAAGAAAGAAAAGAGGAAGACCAAGATCAAAGTGGTTGCAAGAAGTTGAAGAAGACTTAAAAAACGCAGGAGTCAGAGAATGGCGGGGAAAAACTAGAGATAGGAAAAAATGGAGAGAAATCGTTAAGAAGATAACATAAGCAAAAGGGACTGATCCTCCTAAGAAATAGGATCTAGAAAGCTTACGCGACTTAGCCCCATATCGGGGTGTACAGTCACTATATATATATATATATATATATATATATATATATATATATATATATATATATATATATGTAGTATATTTAACGAATTTATTTTTTTATAATTAAAAGGAACGGGCCCCTGGGCGCCTGCCCCAAGCGCCCAGTGGATAAACCGGCACTGTATTATTATAATCATAAATAATTATAATAATTATTATAATAATTGCATTTATTACAACGCAAGAGGCCCTAAAAGAGGTACTTTTATGTCCCGATTAAACCCCGGTTAGCTAACCGAGGTTAGCGGGAGACCGGGACATAAAGTACCGGCTCTAAACGTCGTATAAAAATAAAGAAAAAATTTGTGAAAACGAAACATTTCTATTATATAGTAGTGACCTAAGACTGGATCTAAAGATAAAGTTGTTGCGATCCTACGTTTTTACAACTTCGCTTTCTGGATGTATGAACCTGGACATTGAAGAAATAATTAGAGATTAAGAAATTGGAGGCTTTTGAGCGTTGCCGTTGTTGACGAATGCTACGAATATCATAGGTAGACAATATTAGCAATATTGAAGTCCTTGATAGGGTTAATAAAAGGGAAAAAATTATACAGACAATTAAGAGGCGAAAGCTTGAATATTTCGGTAATATAATAAGAGTTCTTCGTTATAGTCTGCTGCTGCTGCGTTTGATTATGGAGAGAAAAATAAAAGATAAAAGAGATGTAGGAAGAAGACGAACCTCCTGGTTACGAAATCTAAGGCAAACATTTGGTCTGAGCTCTAACCAACTATTTAGAGCTGCTGTAAGTAAAATAAGAATTGCCATGTTGATATCCAATCATCAATAGAAGATGGAACCTCAAAATAAAAGAAATCCTAATACTTCTCCCAAAAGGGAAGAATCTACCAGATGCCATCATCTTATCTTGAATAAGACAAAAAGTTATAAACCTGCATTTGATGCAATTATGTACCAGGTAGTTATATAATAAAAAATAAAATACATAATTCAATTGAATAATTGATGGATTCGACCGTTACTTGATGGAAGTTCATAAAAAATTCTTGATTCTTGAAATTTGCATAAATTAAGACTATTTTGAATTCAATAATCAAATATACACAAACAGTGCAAGACTTATTATGGGTAATCCTCTATCTAAGCCCATTGCTATCAGCTATATTTATGAACCAGCTTAAAACAACAATTTCGAAACATCCCGTATTTAAACAGTTCTTATATTGGTGGGGATACGTGGATGATATACTAGTATGTTTTACAGGAACTAACAGGCAACTTGACCAATTTCTATCATACATTAATTCACTTCATAGTAATATTGAGTTTACAAAAGAAACTGAACAGAGTAAGTCCATAAACTTTCTAGATGTAACAATTACCAGACTACACAACAAACATGAGTTCTCCGTATATCATAAACCTGCCCATACTGACACAACTATACACAATTCATCATCCCATCCTACACTGAACCAAAAAAGTACGTAAATATAATGAAAAAAACATTAGATTCAAAAACGGGGAGCATTAATTTTCGTCCAAAGATCAGTATCATTGGTCCAATGTAAGTAGATACATAAACTAATGCTCAAAAACATTAATTTTTATGAATTAGTACGTTCATTCAATGTACTTTCTAGTTAAGAATCAATGTATCGGTACATTGAATCAATGTATCGGTACATTGAATCAATGGATCGGTACATTGAATCAATGTATCGGTACATTAATTCTTAACTCGAAAGTACATTGAATGAACGTACTAATTCATAAAAATTAATGTTTTTGAGCATTAGTTAATGTATTGTAGCGGTTATTAGTGTAATTACTTCTAATTACAATAAAACTAGCGGTTCGTAATTTATATACGACTTTATTTTTTTTATTTATACAAGTTTACTTTACAAACTTTAGCTTAAGACTAACTCTATTTACAAATATGTCCTATTTATATATGCGATACAGATATTCCAGAAATATCTATATATCTCCAGCTATGTCCATGTGACCGCTTGCACGTCATCGGCGCTGCATCGGCGTATCTCGAAACATCGATAGTGTTCTGTCTGTCCGGAGACGGCAGCTGGTATACGAGGGTAGGTCAATAATTATTTTGTTACACTGCTCCCCTCTTAAGATCTGAGCGTCCCGATCAGCAACTCTAGATGGCCCAGGATGGCGGAATCTACAGGATTCTCCAGCTCTGCATACACCCCTAGAAAAGAAGTAACAGTCTACTGTCTTTGAAGGGTATGACATCTTCGGGTTCATGCAACACACAGTAATCCGTACGCCAGTTTCTCTGAAGATCACTTCCAGCATGCTTCTCACAATCTTCCAATCCAGATTTTCTACTGCATGGCCAATTTTTGGTAAAGCCAAATCTTTGATGTCATAATTACAGACCATTTTCTTCAAATTAGTTAGAGCACGCCATATGTTCTCGTAGCTTGGCGTGTCCGTATAAGACTTCCTGGTCACTATATACAGCAAAGATCGAGGACCATCTTCCAATCGCAATACTCTTCCAATTTTAGGTTGTTGATTCCTTAACTCGTCCAGGCGGCCGAACTTTCTATTGAATACGGACGAGATTCCTTTAGTCATCTCGAGGTCTTGTGCAACACAGTGGGCTAGAGAGACGTTTTCTGGAACACCAAACAGATCTTGCTGAACTTCTGTGGTCACGCCGAATCTAGCACTCTTTCTTTCTGCGTAATTTGACATAAATTCCTTAAAACTTGGCTGTGGTGCATCTTTCATCTCCTGTTGGAGGACTCGGGCTTCCTCTGTTTCATTTGAGCCAGCATATGGTGCAAGACGATTTATGTGAATAACTTTTGGTTTACCGTTTGGTAACTTCTTAATTCTGTATATTACGTCATTTATTTTCTTCTTAACTTCATACGGACCTTCCCATTGTCTTTGCAGTTTAGGACACAGGCCTCGACGACGTTGTGGATTATAAAGCCAGACAAGATCACCTACTTCGAAGCTTTCATTCTTGCAGCGAGAATCATATTGATCTTTCATTCTGTCACTGGCTATCTGGATGTGTTGTCGGGCAAGTTCATGAATGTTGTTCATTCGTAACTTCAGGCGGTCTACGTATTCTTCGCCTGCAACATATTCCTCGGAAGGTCTGCAGCCAAACTCTAGGTCGCAGGGCAAACGAACTTCACGACCCAACATCAGGCAGGTTGGTGTTTGACCTGTAGTTTCATTCACGGCCGAGCGGTAGGCCATCAGGAATAAATGAATGTGTTGGTCCCAATCTCGCTGATGTTCAGATACAACTTTGGACAAGTGTTTACCCATCGTTCGGTTCATCCTCTCGACCATTCCATCTGATTGAGGATGCAGGGGTGTTGTTCTGGTCTTATTGGCACCAATCAATTTACAAACGTTTTGGAAAAGAGCTGACTCAAAGTTTCGCCCTTGGTCGGAGTGGATCTCCAAGGGAACACCAAATCGGCTGAAGAATTCTTTAACAAGTACCTCTGCAACGGTAGCAGCTTCTTGATTCGGTAATGCATAGGCCTCGGTCCATTTCGTAAAATAGTCCATGGCTACCAGAATGTATTTATTTCCAGCATCGGTTTCTGGAAATGGACCTGCAATGTCGATTGCTACTCTTTCCATAGGACTTCCAACATTGTACTGTCTCATGGGTGCTCTCTTTTTACCAACTGGACCATTACCGGATGCACACAGTTCACATTTCCGGCACCATCTTCTTACATCATCTTTACAGTTCACCCAATAGAACCGTTCTCGAACCTTTTGCAGAGTCTTCGTAATACCAAAGTGTCCACCTGATGTACCGTCATGCAACTGACGCAATACTTCTGATACTTTACTTTTAGGTACAATTAACTGAAGCTTAGATTCTGTACCATCATCGTTCTCAAAGGTTCTGTACAGAAGATCATCTTTTAGTACCAGGCAATTCCATTGGCTCCAGTAGGCCTTGACTTCTGGACTACATGCACTAATGTTCTGCCAACTAGGTCTCTCACCTTGCCGCATCCAATCCAATACTCTTTTTATACATGGATCATCTTCTTGGGCGTCTTGTAACTGTTGGGGCTGCCATTGCTCATTAATTACGGTGGTTCGTCTCACGGGGCAAAATCGTTCCTCTAATTTGGCACAGTGATTACAATTCGCACTGCATGGTCGTCTCGAAAGGGCATCAGCATTTGAGTGAACTCTTCCGGCCCTGTGTTCTATCTCGTAATCATATTCTTGTAATCGTTCTAACCATCTTGCCATCTGGCCCTCTGGATTACGGAATTGTATGAGCCATTTTAGAGCAGCGTGATCGGTGCGAAGAAGGAACTTTCTGCCATACAAGTATTTATGGAAATGTTCGCAAGCCTTCACTACACCCAGCAGTTCTCTTCTGGTAACGCAATAGTTTCTTTCCGGTTTCGACAGGACTTTGCTGAAATAAGCGATGACTTTTTCCTGTCCGTCCTGGATTTGGGAGAGAACAGCTCCTATAGCACTGTTGCTAGCATCGGTATCCAAAACAAATTTTCCTGCCTGTCCCGGGTAGCTTAATATCGGTGCACTGATCAGAGCCATTTGTAGTTGTTCGAAAGCTTTTTGGCACTCTTCACTCCATGTATATTCTTTGCCCTCCTCCGTCAACTTTGTTAGGGGCTTGGAGATATTGGCAAATCCTTTGACAAATCGTCGGTAATATGTACATAGGCCAAGGAAACTTCTAATTTCATGTTTATCTTTTGGTACTGGCCAATCTTTAATTGCTTCAATCTTTTCGGGATCAGCTGTTACACCATTACTCGATACAATATGTCCCAAATACTTAACTTCTCGTCGAAACATGTGACATTTCTTCGGACTTAACTTCAAGTTCGCTGCCCTCAATCGTTGAAAGACTTCTATTAGATTCTTGGCATGTTCATCAAAGGACCTTCCAACCACAATTACATCATCCAAGTAAACCAGGCATGTTTTCCATGTTAGACCTCTTAAAACTGCCTCCATTAATCTTTCAAATGTGGCAGGGGCATTACATAAACCAAACGGCATAGCCGTAAACTGCCAAAGCCCTGATCCTATCGAAAATGCGGTTTTCTCCCGATCGGCTGGCTCCATGTCTACTTGCCAATATCCACTTTTTAAATCGAGTGTGGAAAACCAACGAGAACCGGAGAGAGTATCCAATGTATCATCTATTCTGGGCAAAGGATAACTATCTTTTTTTGTTACCGCATTGAGCTGGCGGTAGTCGATACAAAAACGCGTTGAACCATCTTTCTTCTTTACCAGAACTACTGGTGATGTCCATGGACTGTTCGATGGTTCAATTACCCCTTGTTTGTCCATATCCTTGATAATCTCTTCGGCTTCATCTCTTTTCGCAAATGGAAGTCGTCTAGGCCGTTGTCTGATTGGCTGAGCGTCTCCGGTATTTATTTTATGCGTTACTATGCTTGTTTTGCCCTTATCCTTCTTATCAATAGCAAAAACATCTTGATACTCTATCAGCATAGACCTTACTTTTTCCGTTCGTTCATAGTCAAGGTCTTGGCATCTTTCAATGATCATCTCGACAAGGTCTTTTGGATACTTTGACTTTGATGATTTCTCATTGGTATTCATAGAGCAAATTGAAGCCACGGGAACACACTGTCCGATCAAAGCTCCTCTACTTAACTTAATAGCAGTTTCCCTTAAATTCATAACTCTTACAGGGATGACATCTCGAACTTTTACCAAAGTTTTCGCCGTTAGGAACTCGACATTTTCTACATCTTCGACCATCCTTAAACTTCCCTCTCGGCAGTGTCCATCAAGCATGGTCATCAGAATTTTCTCACTATTACCGGGTATGGTTACGTCGCATGTAGTTAGTAAGCGGATGACATCTTCTTTGTCGTCGTGAAAGGGCAACTCTTCACCGTTGATCCTGAGAACTCCATTTTGAACATCCAATATTGCCCCCACTTTTCGTAGTACGTCCATCCCCAATATGAACTCGTCGGAGATCTCGGCAATTAATACTTGATGTTCAACTGTGGTCTGGCCAATGGATACTGACATATTAGCCTCGCCATATGTATTAATTAGCTCACCAGTCGCTGTTCTAAGCTTTACTGTTGCAGGTGATAATTTATTATGGTCTCGTACTACATCTGGACGTGCGATAGTTCTCGTTGCACCTGTATCCACCAAAAATGATCTACATCTATTACTGATACGACCTTCGATGTATAAGTTGTGGATTCCACCGGAGGACGTAAGGTTAACAGTTACTATGGGGGCTCTAGTTCTCGAGGTCGGCAGTTGCCCCTTGGTGTCGACCCGCTCTAGTTTTCCGGCGGCTGTACGATCTTCTTACAATTACGACGAATGTGGCCTACGTCTCCACAATTCCAACATCTAGGCTCGCGTCTCTTTGGCATCTGATTACTTAATACTCTCCGTATCATTTCCTCCAGACGTTCATCGTTGTGTTCGTCACTTTCTTCAATGGTTCTTACTCTATGGCCTCGTGAAGTTTGACTAGCCGTTTCGTGTTCCAATGCAATAGCAAGTGCTTCATCTAAAACTTTCGGTCTTGCTAGTCGTAAAGCTTTCTGTAGTTCATTATCTTTCAGCCCATTGACGAAGGTATCTACTGCAATTTCTTCTAAAACGCTGTCTGGCACCTCTGGATAAGCCAACCGCACCACACGAGCCACATCTGCTTCAAATTCTTGCAGATTCTCACTTGCTCGTTGACTTCTACTTCGCAGTTGTGCTTTGTATACTTGTTGTAGATGGGCATCTCCATAGCGTTTTTCTAGACGAGTGAACAAGGTCTGGTAACAATTTTCTTGACCCTTGGGAATTGACCTTAATATATCTGCAGCATCACCTCGTAAAGCAGCAGTCAAGGAAACAGCCTTTTCTTGTTCGGTCCAATGATTGGCGGTCGCAATAGCTTCAAACTGTCTAAGATATATGGACCAAGAGGACTTTCCATCAAATGGTGGTAATTTGAATCTCATATTATGCGACGTTTCGTCTCTCGGTAGTTCATCTTTCACTAAAGGATCTAACGCTGCTGCATTAACTGATGGTTGTACTTTTGTATCGGTTATCCTGCTCTCTAGCTGTTTGATCTTTTCTTCTACGGTCTCTACACTTTTCTGCATCTTATCGAATGTTCTAGAAACTTCTTCAAATTTCTCATTGTTCTGTTTACAAACTTCTTCTAGTTTTTCGTTGTTTTGCCTACAGACCTCTTTAATTATTTGAGAAGTCTCATCGAATCTTTTAGCAACATTTTCGAATTTCTCGTCGCTTTTTCTACTAGTTTCATCAATCTTTTGAGAAGTCTCGTCGAATCTTTTAGCAACATTTTCGAATTTATCGTCGCTTTTTCTACTAACTTCTTCAAGTTTTTCGTTGTTTTTTCTAGAAGTTTCATCGATCGTTTCAGAAACAGTTTTTAATTTCGATAAGATTACTTGCTCTGCTGACTGGAAGTGGAACGTCTCTGGGTCATCTCCGTTCTTCGTGAGGACATCCTTGAGTCGTGCTTGTAGGACCATCTTGCACCCACTGCTGTCTAATTCGTACTCTTCTAATTGTTCACGGAGCTGTTTTATGGTCAGTTCTTGTAGCAACATCTTTGGTCGGCACACACGTACTTTTCAAAATGTCTAAGTCTTTCCGAATACCGAACAATCAACGCACTTCAATTATTAACGACGAATAAAGTTCAAAAGTCTTTTAAAAGTCTCTCCGAATACCGAACAATTAACGCACTCCGATTATTCTCGACGAATAAAGTTCAAAGTCTTTTTTTTTTCACTTTTCATTTATTTACACTCCACACCGTTAACACCACTGTAGCGGTTATTAGTGTAATTACTTCTAATTACAATAAAACTAGCGGTTCGTAATTTATATACGACTTTATTTTTTTTATTTATACAAGTTTACTTTACAAACTTTAGCTTAAGACTAACTCTATTTACAAATATGTCCTATTTATATATGCGATACAGATATTCCAGAAATATCTATATATCTCCAGCTATGTCCATGTGACCGCTTGCACGTCATCGGCGCTGCATCGGCGTATCTCGAAACATCGATAGTGTTCTGTCTGTCCGGAGACGGCAGCTGGTATACGAGGGTAGGTCAATAATTATTTTGTTACAGTATCTACTTACATTGGACCAACGATACTGATCATTGGACGAAAATTAATGCTCCCCGTTTTTGAATCAATGTTTTTTTCATTATATTTACGTACTTTTTTGGTTCAGTGAATGTCATCTTCGCGTATATTTGTATATAACATACAAATAGTTAATAAGTAAACCAATTGACGACTTAGTATCTACATAAATATTACAAATATAGGTTGAAGCAACGATTTTTTGCCGATTCTCAAACTAATGTTAAGTAATATCTATAAGTTTAAAGAAAAAAAAAACATATATTTTTAATTAACACAAACAACTTTTTATAATGTAATCTGGAAAAAACTGAATAACTAAATATAACAGAAATTGATTCTTCTTATAAAATATATAAAAGTATATTTATATTATATAAAAAATGTATACCTGATATCGTGAAAATAAATACATCTACAATAACATCTCCATAAATACAACATTTCTCTGGGATTAATTATCACCACCCATACAAAAAACAAATGGTTGAATGGCATTTTTCTTTTATTTCAAAAATCTAATATGATCTTCGACTTCTTGCTGGGTCTTCCCGATGTAAGAATGATTACTGGAAATCTCTGATGGTATATTTTATTAGTTCGTACAAAATATCGATGTAGAACCCAAAGAATAACTGCATGTTAGCCATCTACAATTTATATTAATAATTATTATAAAAAAAATAAATCTAAATAGTGAACATAGTTGTATTTTTGGGTATCACTTTTTTATAGAAATATTTTAATTTATCCTGAAAAAAATTGCTAGAAGTTGAGATGTTTATTTTTACTTTGATAGATACTACCGACTGCAAGAGTTAATAATATTTTTCAATTATTTACGGTTTAATCACCTAAATATTTAATTTACTAATCTTTTATAAGATTATACCATTTAGAAATATTTTCAAATGGTTTATATTTTCTTTTACCTATGTGTCGAATTAGCTTTTGAAAAAATTTACAGAGAACAAAAATTAATTAATACTAAATATGCAGGATTGAATAATGGAATAGGTACTTACATTCCGTAATGTCTTCATGGGTAATCTTTTCAAATAAAAATTTATTTGTTTTATTCTTGATATGACTTTCACACCGAAGAAAGGAGATAATTCTTTCGAAATTATTGCTGTCCCATCCATCCATAAGTCCATTTCCATTTCCAAATGCCACTCCAAAGTCCATATCAATCTGCAAAAGTGGAAATAGAAGTACAACTTATTTCTATAGAAATCCAACAAAATAATTTATAAATAGTTAAAAATATATGTAAATACATACCTTAGAAAAATCAACCAAATCACTAGTGCCAAACACCGCTCCCCAGAGTCTGCAGGGTGACTGTCTGCTAGGAGGCTGCAACTGTTGTCACGTGATTTTTTACACCAATAAAAACACTTATAGAGTTTTAAGAAATGTACCGGTTTATGTACAAAATCATTGCTCCAATGAATTGATTATTGATTCAGGTATATTACATTAACACAATGATTGCGTTACATCAAAATTAATCAAAGTCGAAAACATTGATTTGATGTTACGAAAACATTGATTCAATAAACGAGTTCGTAATTTAAAGAACACTGTACATTAGTGCAACGTTTTATATTCATTGATTTAACCGCATAATCCTGATGTATAATTTCATATATACAATGAACAAATTATTAGTATTATGAAAAAGTCATTGGATAGATAAAAACATTCATTGGAATAATGATTCTATTCATTATTTTTTAATAAATAGAATTACATTGTAATAATGAATATGGTCGTTACTTAATGATACATGTTTATAGTATTAACGAAATTTTCATTGAATCAATGTAAAAAAAGTCAATGATTGGCGTTCATTGGTACTATGTACAATATTTTTTTCAGTGTACACAACACAAATTAGCAGCCTACCATAGCATGATACATAGACTGACAGAAATTCCCATGTCAAAAAATAACTTCGAGATAGAACTGAACATCATCAAACAAATAGCAGTAAACAATGGCTATAACGAACAAACAATTAACAAAATTTTATACCAAAAACTCCATAAGAAAGCCCTGAAATTAGTCTATCCACCACCACAGAAAGAGTACCTAGTACCTTCTGCTCTATCACATATACTGGCAAGATAACAACAAAAATAGCCAGATACATAAAAAAGAAAGGAATAACACCAGCTTTCAGAACTAACAACAACTTAAGCAAATATATTAAGAACAATAAGAGCCGAAAGAGAAAACAACTAAAGAGTGGTGTTTACAAACTAACTTGTCGTGACTGTCCGAAAACTTACATCGGTCAAACTGGCAGAACCTTTGACAAACGGATAGCAGAACACAAAAGGGCGTTCAACAATAGACAAACAGACACTTCTATATACGCACTTCACCTTCCAGATCATAATTATTATTTTAATGAACAGTTTCAAATTCTGCATAATATTCAAAATAAAGGCCTTAAGCTATCTTTATTAGAATCTATGGATATTAATAAATTGAAAAATACAGATATAATTCTGAATGACCAATACAATACAAACTGTACTGTATAAAAAAAATCCAGCTTTTAATGAAATGTAACATATATATGACTCTCAATAATTAATTCAGTGTTTACACAATATAATAGCTACTTATGTAATAAGTATACGTGACATGAGTTTTTTCTTTAGGTCTATTAAATAGCCATTCTTTTTCTTAGAAAGGTGTGAATGATTAGCACGAAATACCATTGCCATTAAATAAAAATAGAAAAGAAAGAAAGCCTAAAAATAACATTAGAATAGGAATTCCAAACGCTTTTCGGTTAATTCTATGACCATTGGTCCATTAAAAGACTGGCGCCAGACTGACAATCTATCTATTCTAGAATTTGTGAACACAGCATGATACCACACAGGTACCGATCAAAATCGTATTCGAGAGAAGAGCTCGACTTCTTTGTCTGTCTTGTTGTATTTCATATTCTTCGTTACTTTTTAGGGCATATTTTGTTAAAAGGGGCTTGGTGCACTTGAGTCTTTGGAAGGTGGCTGAACAGACACTCAATATTTCGGGTCTTATTAATTTTTGTTATTTATAGAGAACAGAATTGGACTCAACAATCTTCAAAATTATCAAAATTTAACGCAAATCAATAAAAAATTAAATACGACAAGAAATATTTCTTAGTAATAAGTTATTTGCAAGAAACGGATTAATTAATTAACGGAGGTAAAAAACAGATTAACTGGAAAATGCGTGACAAAATGGGGACAAATAAATTAAATATGCTACAAAATAGTTATTTATGAAACAGTTCGTGAAGTATGCTTTTTCGCACACTTCGCAAAAAGTACTTCACGCACAGTTTCATATACATAATACTTTATCTACGATAAACAAATAAAAAAACTGTAACTCTTCGTCACTGGAATTCATTTCTATTCTACAATTTTTAGAACTTTGACATTTAAAAATTCTAACTTCTTTCAAACTACAAAACTGTCAAAACTTTTGTTGTAATTTATTGCTCAAATGTCATCACCATGACAACGCGAGTTAAGGATATTTGATTATAACGACAGAGATAGCTATACAGTGCATGTCTATTCTTAATTCAGATATACTTTCCAGTTTACCTCACCTTTGCAGTGTACGTCAACTTAACAAGAAAAGTTAGGTTATGTAGAGATGTTGGTGGTGGACATAAATATACAGCATATTGTTTTATTTTATTTATTATTGTTTTGTTAATTCTTTTTATTTTTGATCAAAGTTCTGTGTTAAAGGTTTTGACTGAATTTTTATGTTTTGTAATGTTACGTAATCAAAATTAATTGATAAACCAATGATATAAATTCAGATTAAAACAAGACATAAGTATCTAATTTTTTGTACGGCTAGCTTCAATCCCAATAATTGTCGATCGCTCGTTATGAAAGTGTGCGAAAAAGTAAACCCCGTTTAAAATACATTGTTACTTCACGCACACTTTAAATCCTTCACGCACCACGCACTGCTATCTATACCTAATGACAGTTTTCACAAACTAAAAACTTATGCATAATATGAGATAGAGTAGATAAATGGATTTTTCATAAGTTTGTATGTAGTAAGTACGAAGAGAAGACGTAATCGACGGAACATCATACTTAGATTTGCACGTGTGCAAATTTTATGACCTTAAGAAAACTAGAAGAAATACGAATTTATTTATTCACAAGCTTAAATAGTTATATAATAAAATAATAAAGAAAAAAAATAGAACTATGTAGTGGTTGTGCCAAAGAATGGACCCAGAAATTATGTGGTTATACTGAACACATAGTAACATTGGATACCTTTAACCCTTGGATTGAGAAGTACTAAACAGCCTTATATAAATTACGAGAAAACATTTAAGTGACGAAATAAATGAACATAACTAAGTAAATTGTCCAAATGTATCTAATGAGACCCAACATTTAGCCCAGAAAGCCACTGCGCATCCGCTAGGAAAAATATTCTTACTCAAAAAGGACCCCTTTTAATAAATTTGCATGTTGCCAGGACCAAATATAGGTCAAAAATTGTTTAAACGTTTTTTTTTTGTTTTTTTCCTAAAATTATTTTTTTTTGCATGGAACAAAGTTTTTTTTTAGGTTTTTTGGATCATTCCAAACAGAAAAGGTCTTTAGTGACTTTTCTCTAAAGTTGATAGTTTTTGACATATAAGCGATTAAAAATTGAAAAATTGCGAAATCGGCCATTTTTAACCTTTAAAAACTATGTGAAAAACTTAAAATTTGAATATTGCCAAGGTAGGTAGATATTCTTTAAACATCGATTGATGAAATCCCGAAGAGTTTTTTGCAATAGAGTATTCAAAATTTCTTTGTTTTTTAATTTCTAATCACGTGTGCGCGACACTATTTTCCACCGTTGCATGTGTATACAGTATGGTGCAAATGAAAGGAATAAATTCGTTATTTCGTAAACCGGCGACTTTAAGGAAAAAACCCGAAAGAGGTCGATTTTTATTTTTAAGTTATGATATTGTGACATATATGGTATACTAGTGACGTCATCCATCTGGGCGTGATGACGTAATCGATGATTTTTTTAAATGAGAATAGGGGTCGTGTGGTAGCTCATTTGAAAGGTTCTTCAATTCTCTATTCAGTAATGTAAACATTTACATAATTATTTATAGAAAGTGTCCAAAAACTTTTTATTAAATTAAATTATTTGACAAAAAAAGGAGTAGAAGGACACCCTGTATAAATAATTATATAAATGTTTATGTTACTGAATAGAGAATTGAAGAACCTTTCAAATGAGCTAGCACAAGACCCCTATTCTCATTTAAAAAAATCATCGATTACGTCATGACGCCCAGATGGATGACGTCACTAATATACCATATATGCCACAATATCATAACTTAAAAATAAAAATCGACCTGTTTCGGGATTTTTCCTTAAAGTCGCCGGTTTACGAAATAACGAATTTATTCCTTTCATTTGCACCATACTGTCGGTGGAAAATAGTGTCGCGCACGCTTGATTAGCAATTAAAAATATTAAAAAACATATTGAAAGAATAATGTATTGCAAAAACTCTTCGAGATTTCATCATTCGATGTTTAAAGAACCTTATCAACATTTAAATTTTCAGTTTTTCACATAGTTTTTGAGGGTTAAAAATGGCCGATTTCGCAATTTTTCAATTTTTAATCGCTTATATGTCAAAAACTATCAACTTTAAAGAAATGTCACTAAAGACCTTTTCTGTTTGGAATGAAAAACCTAAAAAAAACTTTGTTCCATGCAACAAAAATTATTTTAGGAAAAAAAACAAATAAAAACGTTTAAATAATTTTTGACCCACTTTTGGTCCTGGCAACATGCAAATTTGTTAAAAGGGGTCCTTTTTGAGTAAGATTGTGCAAAAAATCCGAATCGGAATTTTTTTCCTAGCGGATGCGCAGTGGCTTTCTGGACTAATTGCGGAAAACAGGGTGATCTTGATCATATCTTTTTTGAATGTACTAAGTTTCAACCGCATTCAAATTCAAACTCTCTCTATAAAAATTTAATCAAACTTAATATACATGCACCATTCAACATCCAGTCTCTGCTGGCTACAGGCTTACAACAAATATACAATATCATTATAGATTTCTTTTCAGATACATGCACGGTCCTATAAGATTTGTACTCGAGCATTAATTTTTTTATGATTTAAGCTTAGATTTGCATCCTTTTTTTATCATAAATTTTTTTTATATCGTTTGCCATTAGAAAATCCTCGTTTTTGTTGGTTTTCACTGGAAACGATTTTAATACATCATGAGTTTCTTCCATACTTTTTGGCAATTTAGGAAGAAGAGATCGTCGGGCGTTATACATATTTTTCGGACCAATTCCAAATATTTGGTAGTCAAGGTACCTACTAATATCCTCATTTCGTAATTCCTTATGCAAAATATTTTACAGTGTGTTTAACTAATGGTACAACAATATTATTTTAGTTGGAACGTACACAAAAATTGGGGGGTTTAAGGGAACAAAACCCCCATAAATTTTTTATGGGGTGCACAAATTTCACTATAATTTTTATTTAAGATGTTGCTGCCATAAGAATGCCACATGTCCATTTTCAATAAAAGATCTCTAATAGTTTTCGATATATTGGAAAAAATCGATTTTTATTTTGTATATTCAAAGGGCTGTAACTTTTTTTATGTGCACATCTGTACTAAGGTAAGTTAGGTTCAATCGAACTATTTTTGGTCCTAGAATATTATGTGATTTAATTTATGACCTGCATTTTTGTTACACCCTGTATAACGAACTACATAATATTATGTATATTATTTTTTATTAAAGGGGACCTGTCGGTTCATGCTGTTTTAAGGGGATGTATCTCATCCCCACAGAAGCTGTAGGCTTTCGTAAAAACTAGTAGTCTTCGCTTAAAAATGCTTTTTTATGTAAGAGATCAACTTGATAAAAGTCACCGACAGTTTAATCAAATGTGCCTCAAAGAGTTATCTTATCTACCTTTCCATATTGTTGGTCTCATTTTTTTATTTATAAAAAATCGAATCACTTAATTCGTTCCTGTATCGGGTAGAAAGAACTTTCTGGTTCTGTTTTAATAGGACTCTGCATGTTCCTTTATAATGCAAATATATTTTTTAAGGATTTAAAGCTGAGATTTGTATTTTGTACGACGTTAGAGACAGGTGCCTTTTCAAGGGTTTCGTGGTGAGAGAGTTGCCCATTTTTAAGGAGGTAAATTTAAAATAATACAATATGTCCTGTTATTTTCAAATTTTCAAACACAGCGTTCAAATGTTCCTTATTTTGTTGTGTTTTTCAGTAATTGAGAATTCATTTGCTTAAAGTCTGTAAATAGCCCGATCAAAGAACAATCTCACAAAAAAAATAAAGGAAGGATGAAAATTTGGGAATAGGAAATTGAAATTGTCTATTATAGTCGATTCGCTAAACTCAGACGCAACTGGCTAGATATTTTAGTCGATAATTTTTTTGTTTTTTGCCAATTTTGCAAAAATTGGCAAAATTACTAACTATTTAGTGATTATTAACTATTTAGTAATTATTTTTTGCCAATTTTACTAAAATTGGCAAAATTACCGACTAAAACATCTAGAAAGTTGCGTCTGAGTTTAGCGAACAGACTATATTATATTATAACAAGTTTCCCCTCCTACATCCCCTTCATTTTACAAAAATTGGGAAATACCCTCTTCTTAGGGGTGAAAAAATATACATTCAATTGGCTAAAATGGCTAATTCTAAGTAACTTTTGTTCTTATCGAATATTTGCGAGTGAATATGTTCATTTTTACCAAAAAAAAACATGTTTGGACGTTTTTCGCAAATATCTCAAAAAGTAAGTATTTTATCGAAAAAAATATTCTTAGCAAAAATATAGCTTATAAAAAAGTAAAAAATGGTGTAGGTACGTATGAAGTCTGTAGGCCCAGTAGAAGCAGAGTTGTAGCTAATGAAAAGTAGGTTCTTATTCGTCAAATTCCAAATCGAATATTTCAACGTGATGAACATTAATGAAGCACCCTACATATTAAATTAAAAATATACATTTAAGTAAATAAACAATAATATTTTGTCATTTTAAAGTTTTCAAATAAATTTTATACAGGATGTCTACATAACTAGGAACCATATGGGAAACTGTTTTATTATTAATTTTACGAGAAAAAGTTATTCTTCATAAAAAGTTCTGCATTGTCTAGAACTCAGATGCAACCATCAAATATCAAATTTTATGAATCTTATACGAGGTATGTCAAAAAATATGAATTTCGGTCAAGAGCAAAGTACGTTTAGTTTTCGTAATATTGAAAAGTTATTATGAAATGTTGTTCAGCATTAAAAACTATGTTTCTATATGCAACTACATCCTTCTAATTCAAATATATTGTGATCTAGAAAGGCACTTTACTTTTGATCGAAACTCATATATTTTTACATATCTCATATAAAATTGAAAAAAATTGATAGGATTTGATGGTTGCATCTTAGATTTTAGACCATGCAAAGCTTTTTAGAAAGAACTTTTTATCGTACATTAATTATACTTTTAACAACGCCCTTTTCATTTATTAGAAATAATGTGATGTCTTTTATTATTAACAATTAGCCCTTTTCAGTGATTACAAATAATGTGATAACTCTTTTATTATTATTAATTAATTAATTAATCAATAACAATAAAAGAGTTATCGCATTATTCGTAATAAATGAAAAAGGTGTTGGGTATTTGTAATTTGAGAAAAAAAATTCAATTAAAAGGATGTAATTGCATATTAAAACATAGTTTTTAATTAATTCAAAACAACTTTTTATAATAATAATTTTCGATGTTGTGAAATATAAGGTACTCTTGATCGAAATTCATATTTTTGATACTCATAAGATTGAAACAATTTTATATTTGGTTGCATTTTAGGTTTTAGACTATGCAAAGCATTTTATGAAGAATAATTTTTTTCCGTAAAATTAATAATAAAAAAGTTTCCCATATGGGTCCAAGTTACGCAGACACAATGTCTTAATTATTTTCTTTTTTTTTTCAAAATAAATTGTAAATTGTGGATTTTATTAGAGGAAACCCGATTATAACTATTTAACATGAATTATTATTATTCTATGCACTAATTATGATACTGACGATTTTCACAATTAATTTAATTTCCACATCACTTAAAATAACAACAAATAAAAAAGATTGTCCAATATTTTTTGCAAGAAAACAAAAGTTTAAAATCAGGGCAGAACGAACCCAACGGATATTGCAATATTAGTCGTAGGTAATTATTAACACCAACATAAAATAAAATTTTAAGCCTTTCACTGCAGGAAATCACCCGTTCACCAGTAACAGTAAATAATGTTTGTGCCAGTGCCAAATAAACGCATAGACGAGAAGGGAAAAGATACTCAAGTCAAATACATAATCATAATTCATAGAGTATTTGTTTACTTAAGGGTAATTATCATAAATTCGAGTAAAAGATTCACTTTATACGATAAAAACTGCTTGATCCAGCAAGTTGTGTTTTTGTTGGAGTAAAACTGCTAAGTTGCGTTTTATGGGTGTTAATTTATGTTTCTCGTCAAGGAGTGTGATTTGATGTTTATTTCACTATTTTGAGTGTCGCTTTAGTTTACAACATAAAATCGATTGGATGGTATGCCAAGCGTAATTCAATCTACTTCAAAGAAAAAAATTAGGAAGGAACAAAAAAATGTAATATATTATTGACGGAGTAAGTTCAACATTTCAGGACGGGAATAATTATTTTTTCAGTAATAACACAATATTTGATTTTTGAGATTTCTCTAGCTGTTCATGAAATAATTAAAATTGTATATAAAAAATGATTATCTCATTTAAAATAAATATTTCTTATTTACCAAACCTTCGGTTTGGCGCCCCTTTGGGGTTACGCCCGCGTGCCCCTCACGCGTTGCACGCCCGGTTACGGGGGCCCTGATAATCTGCTACGCCGACGACGCCATAATAACAGCCGAAAATGAAGATGACCTACAAAGATTAATTAAAGAATTCGAAGACACGGCTCTCATATACAACATGGTGATCTCAACAGAGAAAACTAAATCGATAGTAATATCAGCGGAACCGAGACGATGTAAATTGGAAATCGTAAATAACAAAATAATAGAACAAGTGATGAAAACGGAATACTTGGGAATAAAACTGTCAAGCTACGGAAAAGTGGAAGAAGAAGTACAAAAACAAGTGAACATGGCGAACAGAGCAGCACGATGTCTCAACAACACAATCTGGAGAAACAAATACCTCACAACGGAAACGAAAACCGGGATATATAAATCAACAATAAGACCGATAATGACGTATACAGCGGAAACAAGAGCAGATAGGCGAAAACACAAAGACTGCTGGAAACAGAAGAAATGAAAGTCTTACGAAAAATAACAAACCAAACTCAAAACACTATTTTAGCCCGGCTACACGCACCGTCTTGCCTGTGCAGTCCAAAACTGTGCAGGCATGACGGAACAAAATAACTGTACACCGTACGTTGTCCACATGTGCAGGTCACGTAAAAAATTGGACTGCGCAAACTTCAGTCTTTCAGAGAATTCGACACGATGAGCAGCACGGAAGAGGTTTTTTTAATGGAAGCGTTATTGTATTGTTTATTAATAAAAAGCAACAAACAAACAAGCAACGACGCCGTAGAAGTAAATGGAGTAAAAAGTGGCTCTTATGGAGTATTATGGATGGTAGAAAGTCCCTGAGAAATTCTATAATGTCTATTTTAATAAGTCAAAGGGGTGAAAAACTAAGAGAAAAGTTAGTCTGATTTTTAATTTAAAATATACCATTCAAAACTTTTTGTTTATTCTAAGGGACTTCATGAAATCTATCATTTTGCGTTTAAATTTTTAAAAAATACTTATTAGTTTTCTCAGGATTCGAAAAAAATAAATGCGTTTAGAAAGAATTCGACCGAAATTTTGCGCCTACGCTCTCAAAAAGGATTAAAGTATTATACATTTTTATAATAAGTATTTCAAAATCTTTTAAATGAGGTGTCACATGATGTACTTTCCCATTAAAAAAAAGTTATGCCTGTCACCTGAGGAGGGATCGCGTAAAGTTCAACATTGATGCTATGATATACCTACTATGATTATTATTTTAAAAATCGACCTGTCGGAGCGTTTTTCTTATGTGCTAAAAATAAATAAGTTAATAGGGGGCTGTAACAGTTATTCCAGCGCACTGTATAAACTGTTTTCAATAATAGTATACCAATATTGGAAAAAATAATAGTTAATCTTTAGTCTATTTTAGAATTAATTAAAAAATAAAATATTACCTCTTTTAATTTTTCTGCCATTAAAGCGTAGGCTTCGTTTTTCTTATTTCGGTCGGAATATTCTTTACACTTTACTTTCCATAACGCCGCCAAAGATTTGTATAACTCTATAAATTCAGTTAAAAACTGTTTCGTAACACTTCTATGTCGCTCATCTTGGTCTATCCACCTCGAAAACTTTTGCGGGACTGAAGAACGGACTAACGGACTGAACTACCGTCCACACGTGCAAGTAAAACTGTAGAACCAAAAACTGCACAGGTAAAATCTTCAGCATGTCGAGGAGGATACAGTCCGCGCTTGGAGGTCTGTGCGCGATACAGTCTTGCCGTCCATACGCACGCTCTTACCTGCACAAACCAGACTGTGCAGGCATGCTCTCAGGCAAGACGGTGCGTGTAGCCGGGCTAAGAGTAAGAAGTGAGGAAATACGAGCGAGATGTAGTATAGAAGAAATAAACATGTGGAGCAAAAGAAGAAAAATAGAATGGAATCAACACAGAAAATAGAATAGTACGAATAGCAAGAGACAAATCGCCAAATGGAAGAAGATGATTGGGACGACCGAGGAAAAGATGGTCGGACAATGTCAATTGAGGTTAAAAACCGAAGTAAAACAGGCATTGAGCCTATTTATAAAGTAGGAAGAAGCAGAAGATGTTGCTATGTGCATGCCAAATTTCATGTTAATCCAATCCGTTAGTGAAATGACTATTTTAGCTGGCCTCTGGCCAGGCGCGGATATAGAAATTCATAATAGGGGGGTCAGATGTACCGCAAATATTTTTTTGTCCAGATTTAGCCATACGACTCACACTTACTCTAAGGATAAAATTCAGTCATCTCAGATACCTATGGTATCAAAAGAATTGAGCTCTGGTTGACACAAAACAGTAATAAATAATAAAAGAAATACTTATAAACTAAATACAATAGGGGGGTCTATGGACCCCTTGACCCCCCTCTGTATCCGCGCCTGCCTCTGGCCTAAAGATACTACAAAAATGATAATTTTGTAATTTGAAAATGCTTATTTACTTTTGTTATTTATTTACTTTTTTAATGGGAATCAACCACAATTTTAGTTGTAAATACGTTTGTTTTCACGTTTCTATTTCCAGTTCGTAAAATGCCAAAAGAAAATAGCTTCAGAACAATACGTAAAAACGTTTTCGAAATGAATCATATCCGTAGGAAGATATGTTTAGCATATTATTGTCGCTGTACAGCATTTTTTATTTTTAACAATATTTCAGAAAAACTACAGATGTTTTATAAAAATAAACATACTAATTTTGAGATTATTGCATAGGAGATCTCGACAGGCCAGGTGTGCATATAATACAACAATGACAAAGAGACAAACACGAACAGAAAGAGGACGAGATAGAAGTTGGCGCTTGCAAAGTAGCGTCGGTGGCGACAGCGACATAACAACGGCGCCACTCAGGAACTTTGCCTTGGTTTGTTCGTTGGTTTGGCTCAGCTACGGCTTTGGCACTTGGCACCGCGCGCTAACTTGAGAGATTGTATATTTGCGAGATCGGAACAGGGAACGGACGTTTCGTGACCCCGCAACATGTACATTTTCGAGTCAGACTAACTGCACCCGATGCTATTTAAATTATCGTTTGTCAATTACACATAGATAATGGTAATTATAATTACCTAACAAGCTTCTGAAATTGCTGTTTGCAATTGCAATCTTGTGGCATGTTTAATTTTGTATTATGTTTCTATGGGATTGAGCCTCAATTATTGGTGTATCTAATGGATATTATATTTTTAAACGCTTTTCTTTAGTTCAATCGTTTGGGTCAAATCTTTAGACGTTAATTTGACTGGCTTTTCTTTAATGCAAATGAATGAAGATTTGCAGACATATATGTATTCGCGGGAACAATACACGAATAGTCCATACAACTTTTTTTATGTTTATTAATTGTTTAAATAAAAAAAGCGATTTTAATGGAAAATGCTTAAATTCTCTTGTTTTTTTACAATGTAGAAACTTGAAACTTTTACAAATTGTAGCTAATTATATGAACTATACATAATTTCACTTTTTACGTTAATTGTTTACGTTATGCTTCATAAATAAACAATAAAGTTTAAAAATTTTTGCCGACTCCGACTACTTTTCATGTTTGTACATCATGTTTATAAACATCCTAAGCGGTGACGATTTTAAACGCTCATATCTTTGTTTATATAAACATCGGCGCTTATTCGTGTCAAATTTCAATCCGATACAAAACAAAACTTCAACCAAAACTTGAATTCATAAAATTCGTGTTCTTAAATTCTTAACTTAGTCTTAGAAAAACCACCGGTAGAGACGTCTCGTGCTACAATTAACATTAGAATGCGTAATTAGCGAGAAATTAACAGGGTGTGCAATAGTAAAGCATTAGAAGAGATGAAAATACTGCGAAAACTGTAATAGGAGTAAATAACGATTTTGATTTAAGAAATGTCTGAAGAAATTACAGAAAATGTACAAATTTATGTATCAAATGTTGAAATAAATGCAAAAAATGTGTCTATCATATTATATATCCTTTTTTTCAAAAAGTTTTATTATTTATTATTGTTTTGTGTCAACCAGAGCTCAATTCTTTTGATACCATAGGTATCTGAGATGACTGAATTTTATCCTTAGAGTAAGTGTGAGTCGTATGGCTAAATCTGGACAAAAAAAATATTTGCGGTACATCTGACCCCCCTATTATGAATTTCTATATCCGCGCCTGGCCAGAGGCCAGCTAAAATAGTCAATTCACTAACGGATTGGATTAACATGAAATTTGGCATGCACATAGCAACATCTTCTGCTTCTTCCTACTTTATAAATAGGCTCAATGCCTGTTTTACTTCGGTTTTTAACCTCAATTGACATTGTCCGACCATCTTTTCCTCGGTCGTCCCAATCATCTTCTTCCATTTGGCGATTTGTCTCTTGCTATTCGTACTATTCTATTTTCTGTGTTGATTCCATTCTATTTTTCTTCTTTTGCTCCACATGTTTATTTCTTCTATACTACATCTCGCTCGTATTTCCTCACTTCTTACTCTTAGCCCGGCTACACGCACCGTCTTGCCTGAGAGCATGCCTGCACAGTCTGGTTTGTGCAGGTAAGAGCGTGCGTATGGACGGCAAGACTGTATCGCGCACAGACCTCCAAGCGCGGACTGTATCCTCCTCGACATGCTGAAGATTTTACCTGTGCAGTTTTTGGTTCTACAGTTTTACTTGCACGTGTGGACGGTAGTTCAGTCCGTTAGTCCGTTCTTCAGTCCCGCAAAAGTTTTCGAGGTGGATAGACCAAGATGAGCGACATAAGAAGTGTTACGAAACAGTTTTTAACTGAATTTATAGAGTTATACAAATCTTTGGCGGCGTTATGGAAAGTAAAGTGTAAAGAATATTCCGACCGAAATAAGAAAAACGAAGCCTACGCTTTAATGGCAGAAAAATTAAAAGAGGTAATATTTTATTTTTTAATTAATTCTAAAATAGACTAAAGATTAACTATTATTTTTTCCAATATTGGTATACTATTATTGAAAACAGTTTATACAGTGCGCTGGAATAACTGTTACAGCCCCCTATTAACTTATTTATTTTTAGCACATAAGAAAAACGCTCGGACAGGTCGATTTTTAAAATAATAATCATAGTAGGTATATCATAGCATCAATGTTGAACTTTACGCGATCCCTCCTCAGGTGACAGGCATAACTTTTTTTTAATGGGAAAGTACATCATGTGACACCTCATTTAAAAGATTTTGAAATACTTATTATAAAAATGTATAATACTTTAATCCTTTTTGAGAGCGTAGGCGCAAAATTTCGGTCGAATTCTTTCTAAACGCATTTATTTTTTTCGAATCCTGAGAAAACTAATAAGTATTTTTTAAAAATTTAAACGCAAAATGATAGATTTCATGAAGTCCCTTAGAATAAACAAAAAGTTTTGAATGATATATTTTAAATTAAAAATCAGACTAACTTTTCTCTTAGTTTTTCACCCCTTTGACTTATTAAAATAGACATTATAGAATTTCTCAGGGACTTTCTACCATCCATAATACTCCATAAGAGCCACTTTTTACTCCATTTACTTCTACGGCGTCGTTGCTTGTTTGTTTGTTGCTTTTTATTAATAAACAATACAATAACGCTTCCATTAAAAAAACATCTTCCGTGCTGCTCATCGTGTCGAATTCTCTGAAAGACTGAAGTTTGCGCAGTCCAATTTTTTACGTGACCTGCACATGTGGACAACGTACGGTGTAGGTACAGTTATTTTGTTCCGTCATGCCTGCACAGTTTTGGACTGCACAGGCAAGACGGTGCGTGTAGCCGGGCTAAAATAGTGTTTGAGTTTGGTTTGTTATTTTTCGTAAGACTTTCATTTCTTCTGTTTCCAGCAGTCTTTGTGTTTTCGCCTATCTGCTCTTGTTTCGCCTATCTGCTCAAATACCTAGGAACGTGGCTTTTTGAAGACGGCATCGGACAGGGAAGTAAAATGTCGCATTGAGCAAGCTCGACAAGCTTTCGTAAAATTCAGGAAGGTACTGACCTGCTCAGAGTTCGACCTTACACTGAGACTAAGATTTACTAAATGCTACGTGTGGTCGGTGCTGCTATATGGCATAGAGGGCTGGACACTCAAAACGAGGGATATAAACAGATTAGAAGCCTTCGAAATGTGGCTTTATCGCCGTATCCTAAAGATACCATGGACGGCGAAAGTCACAAATGTGGATGTCCTTAAAAGAATCAACCAAGAACGTCAGCTTTTCGAAAACATCAAGAAAAGAAAAACGGCGTATTTGGGTCACATCATGCGAGTAATCAAGAGTAACTTTTAGTACTCGAATACCTCATAATTTAATAATCTAGTGTCAAAAATTCTCAAAAGACAAAAAAGTTATGCTATAAAATAACTGTTGACCTACCCAAAACGGACGCCTATGACCAGTACTAGATATTCGCAATTAATGAAATCGATTTATCTCTGGAATATAAATAAATGTACCAGTTTTCGTCTTTCTAAACAGTTTTTTTTTGAAATTTTTTTTTAATTTAGAAAGCGAAAAATTTTCAAATCGATTTTTCTAGAAAACGGTGTGTTCTACCGATTTAAAACAAGAGTACCTTTTAGTACTAGAATACTTCACAATTTCATAATTCAGTGTCAGAAATGCATAAAAGTTAAAGATAAAAAAGTTATGCGATAAAATAACCGTTGCTCTACCCAAAACGGACGTTTATGATCGGTACTAGAAATTTGCAATGGATGGATTAGATTTATATCTTGTAGATAAATACGCGTACCAATTTTTGTTTTTCTAAATAGAAGCTTTCTGGAGATATTTAAGAAAAACTAATTACAAGACGCCATCTTCAAAGAGCTCTAGCTCCCTTAGGAAGCATTTTCGGACTAAGTGAATGGGGTTAATTATCTTAAAATTATCTGAAGAATCTCCTGTCTTCGTTTGTCGGTAGAGTTTCTGGACACTATATCACTTGAGAAAGGCACTTTGCCGAAACAGCTGTAGTAATAACATAGTTGTAATAAATTTTGTGGAAGTATAGAAAACAAACGTTTTTCAGTGTTTTATTATGAGAGACAACAACCTCGTTAATTGACCGACGAAGACGATTCGTTGTGTCAATAACAGTGTTATTTCTCCTAACGTATTTCGTTTATTTCTACAATTATTTCCGTTTATTCTTACAATTAATTCCGTTCATTCCCACAATAAATACGGTTATTCTTACAAGCAATTCTATTCATCCCTACTATGAACGTATTTTATATTTATAATTACTGAATGCATTAGCTCAATGTATGATATTAATTGATTAATAATAATTTTGCAAATCCCCCTTTTTTGCCCTAAACCTAATGGACTTTGACTTTACACTGTGTAATTTCTCATATGATTTCACATATACAGTGCGCTGGAAAAAGTGTTGTCCCCTTATTAACTTATTTATTTTTGGCACATAAAAAAAACTCTCGGACAGGTCGATTTTTAAAATAATCAAAGTATATTATAACATCAATGTTTCGAACTTTACGCGATCGCTCTTCAGGTGACAGCCACAACGTTGGTTTTTTTAAATGGGAAAGTACATCATGTGACAACTCATTTAAAAGCGTTTGAAATAGTGATTCCAAAAATGTATAACACTTTAATCCTTTTGGAGAGCGCAGGTGCAAAATTTCGATCGAATTCTTTTTAAACGCATTCATTTTTTTGGAATCCTGAGAAAACTAATAAGTATTTTTGAAAAATTTAAACGCAGAATAAAAGATTACATTATTACCGAGGGCAGAAAGTCCCTTAGAATAAACAAAAAGTTTCTTTTGAATGGTATATTTGAAATTAAAAATCATACTAATATTTGTCTTTTTCGCCCCCGTGACTTAATAAAATAATCATTATAGAAGTTCTTAGGGACTTCAGACCCTCGATAATACTGTAATATTTTATTCTGCGTTTAAATTTTTCAAAAATACTAATTAGTTTTCTCAGGATTCGAAAACAATGAATACGATAATAGACACACGAAAACTTCCTTCCAGTACGGACTACACTTGGAAACGAAATGAAATTATTCGGCACTTCGGCAGAGGTAACAGCATTGTTTAACAAAGAACGATAAGGAAAAGCCGTTACATTTTAAATGGTCAAGCAAAACATTTATTGTTTCAACAACTTCGTTTATTGTTACCATGAACGCATTGATTGTGGTTATTAAACGCAATAGTAGATTGATTAATGCATTCGTTGTTACAACAATCAGTTTACATCTATGGAATAATCAAATATTACTCTATATTAACAACATTTGTACATTGTTTTAATGAAATCTGTACGTTGTCACGAGAAACCAAGGTAATTACTTATCATCTACGAAATCAAGAAAGTGCTTTGCTGCCAGAATTACTATTATTTATTAAATATACGAAACGAACTTATTGTCTGAATAAATTGAGTGTTATTTTTTTGAGTGCAAGGGAACAATAAGGTTCAAATAGCGATAACTTTTTAAAAAGGTTTTATTAGAGGCGCATTACAATATTAGGAAGTATTTGGACCTAAACTTATTTCATAAGAAAATTTAAAAAAAAATTTCATAATTTCAAAAGAAATTAAAATCATATAGGGTTGTTTTAAAATTTAATAAAATAAGGAAATTTGGACAAGGTCTAACCTATCGGACTTATTGACACGTTTTCTCATACACCAGAAATTTTTCAATTTGTAGTTTAAATTATTCGATACTGTGTTTCGAAGGGCACGTAAAGAAGTTGGTCCCGGGCCGGCCCCCGGCTAAGTAGATCTACAATCTAGAAGTGTACAATCTACTCTATTACTGTGAATTATACACGACCTTAACCTATAGCTTTAGGTGTGTATAAAACCTTACTTTGTTTAGTTGATAGGCCAGCATCTTTTCGCCTATCCTCCAAGGCTCCTGTAGGAGGGCAACATCAATGCCTTCTTGTTCCTCTTCATTGCTACGAGATGTCCGGTTCTGGTTTTGTGGACTTTCCTTCCTCTGTGGGCCCGACGCACACTTGGATATTAGTCCTTATGAGTGTGCAGTTCGTGTGTGAGGTTGTTCCCCTTCGTGAACCTCCATATGTAGAGAAGTTTCCCCTGTTTCACTGGAACGAGTTACTACTGGCTTTTCATTCCGTGTTTTTGTCTTCCCTTTTTGGGGCGGAAAGTTAACTCCGAAAAAGGGTGACATTTTTAATTTCTGGAGCTCTTCTCGAGATTCAGAATCCATTTAGAAGGTCCATAACACCCCTTTGTCTAAAGGATTACTACCCCAGACTGTCCATAGATGTGTCCTGAGCCCACGTTACTTATCCTTAGTCTATTAAGGATCCTTTTGTACTTAATGCGTTCCCCATATTCATCCTGTACGAAGACAGTGCATGAGTGCGGCTTGGGTATATCTTCCCCCTCCACGGCCCTGAGAGATGCATTCTCCCAAGGCCTCAGGAATGGAATCACCGTCTTTAGCCACCGCGCACTTATATCATCAGCACAGTTAAGTTCTAGGAAACCTGGTCTGTAGGTACTCTTCAGAAAGCGAACCTGTGGTGCTGCTTCCGGAATTTTTTCAAAAGCACCGAAGATGGCTGTTTCGACTACCTTAAGCTTATCCACATCCATCTTGGCTTCCGGGAATCCTGTTAGTTCTATTGCAACCTTAACAGAAGCGGCAGCTTCGCTGAAAGTCACACCTCGGTTCTTGGCCTTTTCCATTTGCGTTGGCTTTCGGGTGGTGTGCTTCCTTCTGACCTTAGCCTTTTTGGGATTTTGGCCTTCTGGGTTTGTTTTTGTTTTGTCATGGCCTCTAATGACTTTAACATCTCTTTTGCCGTTTTAGCAGCCTTGATGAAATAAGCCTTGATTACAGCCCTTTTGGTTTAAAATCAATGGGAAAATCCCAATATTTGGCTGTATACCATAGTTTAAAAACCTATATAGAAGTAAAAACTTCAAATTGTATTTTGGTATAAAATCGTTTATTTAAAAACTATCTAAAAGTCATCCACATGGATTGCAAAACGTTTTCGTTCTGAACAGAACATCTTCAGTGCATTCCGCAAAGTAGTTGTAACTAGCACACCATTGAAGGTGGTAACTTCATAATATATGGCCTACATTATAAATTTTGATAAGATATTGTGACTACAAGTCGATGTTACAAGATTAAATTATGTATGTGCCTAAAGAGCAACATGCTTCCCTGCTCGAAAAAACTAGGTACTTGCCATTTCAATTACTTGCTTTTGGTTTGTATGTAATCTTGGCCTTGTTTCACGAGTCTACTGATTTTGGCTTTAGAGATGCCAGATAGCTTTGCAGCCCAATCTCTTCGTCTGTGATGAGATCAACGTCTTCCAACGCTGTTACTCTGACAGACTTTGTTGTTACTTGCCTATCGGCTTGGTAGATTTCTTTAGAATTTGGTAGATTTCCTGGCCTTTCGGCGTTCGGATTTTCTCTAGAAGCTCCCTGGCCTTCGGCTTTAGGAACTGTGATTTTGACTTTAGAATTCCCTGGGCCTTCGGCGTCGGGAACCCTTTGGCTCTGAGTTTTTACTTTTTTTGTTTTATGTTGAGTTTCCATATTGGTCCCACGAGTATCTAGGGAAGGACAGTCAAGCTCTCGCAGAGCCCCGCTTACGAGAGTAAGGTCTAAATACTAAGAGGTGCGAGCGGTTGCCCCAAAGGAACCGTTTGCGACACTGTCACCCCAGTGCCTTACAGCCTTCACCACGGTATCTCACGGCTTGGCTTGGGCAATGTTTATCGACTATGTGGTCTAGATTAGCTGAGTTTAGTTTCAACAGGATGCGCAATCAAAGATTAATTACACACCCCCAATCATTGTTGGGAGTACCTAGCGGTCTTGGGATGGTTTAAGGAGGTGCAAAGTCCTTAGATTGCTGAGAATCTCGTGGACAGAGAGAGTGACCAATGAGGAAGTACTAAGACAGCAGGGAGATACTGGATTCCATCAAAATAAGAGAACTTCAATACTTGGGTCATATAACAAGTGGTGACAGATATGAACTCCTAAAATTAATTATGCTTATGCAGGGAAAGATTCAATGAATGCGCAGCTTAGGTAGGAGAAAAATGTCCTGAGACTCGTCCCCTGAGATTAGTTCTTTTGCCGCTCAGGTACAGCTTTGTGCAGTTGATTTATTCTCCAACATTATGTATACTCCCACATATAAACACACAGCCTCTTGTTCTCACGCAAAGAGGAATGTCGGCGGGCTCATTATTGTTATAATAATAAAACACCGTGTTTAACAAAATGCAGTCCGAAAAAGAAGAGAGTCGGCCATTAAATATGCGTTCACTTGCACCGCAATTCATTTTCTAGATCATGAAACAAACACTAGTCGCCTGCCTACGAAATTGACAAATATTTATAGCACGTCGTGTGAGAATCTCTTACGAAACAGAGAACAGGTGAAATGAATGATCCAAAACATTTGTCGAGTCAGGAACGTATTTATTTGCTAAGAATAGTAGGGTTTTCCGCATTTCTGCATGTTTTTAATAGGTCCCATGAAATATGAAAATTTTCTGTTATTGTCTTTCATAAACCGTTTATGCTTTTTATCCTTACACTTTTTCTTTTAATTGCTGAAGCCTGCACTTGAGTGCTTTCTTATTTCATTCAATATAGGTATGTATTCTGCTTCCATCTTAAAATAAACTTTTAGCTGTCTTCCTGAGAAGAAATGTGTAAAATACACAAACTAAAGAACAAATAAAGAGTCACAACATCAAATAGAGAAGATCTAACAATAAAACAATGAAAACGTTTGTTTTCTATACTTCCACAAAATTTATTACAACTATGTGACTACAGCTGTTTCGGCAGAGTGCCTTTCTCAAGTGATTTAGATTACTATGGGCTATGTATGGGTTTGTCTTTTTAAAGTCTTTAACTGAAGAGGTTGAGGAGTGGGGAGCTGTTTGTCTCGAGTTGGTCATTCAGAATTATATCTGTATTTTTCAATTTATTAATTTCCATAGATTCTAATAAAGATAGTTTAAGGCCTTTATTTTGAATATGCAGAATTTGAAACTGTTCATTAAAAGAATGATTATGATCTAGAAGGTGAAGTGCGTATGTTGAAGTGTCTGTTTTTCTATTGTTGAAAGCCCTTTTGTGTTCTGCTGTTCGTTTGTCAAAGGTTCTGCCAGTTTGACCGATGTAAGTTTTCGGACAGTCACCACAAGTTAGTTTGTAAACACCACTCTGTAGTTGTTTTCTCTTTCAGCTCTTATTGTTCTTAATATATTTGCTTAAGTTGTTGTTAGTTCTGAAAGCTGGTGTTATTCCTTTTTTATGTATCTGGCTATTTTTGTTGTTATCTTGCCAGTATATGTGATAGAGCAGAAGGTACTGGGTTCTTTCTGTGGTGGTGGATAGACTAATTTCAGGGCTTTCTTATGGAGTTTTTGGTTTAAAATTTTATTAATTGTTTGTTCGTTATAGCCATTGTTTACTGCTATTTGTTTAATGACGTTCAGCTTTATTTCGAAGTTATTTTTTGACATGGGAAACCTGGGAGAGTGACGGAAAACAGGAGATACCTATGTCCAGCAGTAGACTTAAGAGATTACAGGATGATGATGATGATGATCTTAAAATAGGCTCCTATCAAATTTTATTTGTTTAAAACAAACGAATACGTAATAACTATAGATATGCCTTAATAGCTATAGTGTCAAAACGATAAACATACAAGGATCACGCGGTTCAGTTGTAAAATTTGTCAGAAATTCATCTTTATGGAATATTGAAAGCACACTTGTCAAGACTGCAAAGCTGCGATACAGTAATGTGGAATGTGCGACATCTAAGAGACATCTGGGTTTTATGACACCGTTTTTGTTTCTGATTGTGATGAAGTTCAATAAATTGGACAACCACCAGGGAGGAGGAAAAAAAGAAGGCCGAGAAAAAGCTGGAGGGAGCCGTGCCGGTTTAACCTAACTTTGGGCCCTGGGCACTAGAGATTTAGGGCCCCCCTTCATTGCTATTCGTTGTCAATTTTTTTAACAAAAAACACATGAATTAACTGTAAAAGTTTATTGTAAACCCCATACATTTTTAAAAATTTTAAAAAAGATTTTTAAAACAAACGAGAAAAATAGCAAACGTAAAAAATATTCCAAAACATACATTTAAAAATATAAAAAAAAACAGAAAGTTATACAGAGAAACACATGACAAACAAGAAAACATATTCTTAAAAATATATAACACAAAAATTAGCTCACTTTTTTTCTTGACTAGGCATTAGCAAACTGCCTTATTAATACTATCAAAATTCAGTTGCTCCACTTCTTCATTTCTTATAATACGATAGTGATAATGCGTCTAGGTTTTCTTGACCCTTTGACTTTTGATCTTTATTCTTATAAGCCAAAAAAAGACCGCTCGCCTGACTCATTAGAAATTGGTATCGTCAAAAAGACTTGAAGTAAAATTAAAAATTGGCAAAAGTTGCCTTTACATCCTGGATGACACCAAATTTTCAAATGTTTATTCAAATTTTGGCATAACGTTATAAAATGAATAATTTCATTATGAAAGTTCTCTTTGGTTTCGTCAACATCTTTTTTATATTCCTCGCATAAAATAATTATTTTATTTTATTTAGCGTAAAAAAAAACATCTAACAGCTGATGTAACATATTTGTAGCATTATATTCTCTTTAAAAGATCTTGAGAAATATTGTGGCATATATACCATTAAATAGGTACTTCAATTCTGAATATCTCTTGCCCCTTTAAAATTGTTTCACTTTCAACTGCTTCATCGAAAAAATTTTTTTATTTGTTTTTTGAAGGCCAATTCTATAGAATATGTTTGAGATTATTGCCTTCACAAAAAATATTTTTGGCTTCTAATGTCGCTTAATTTATTTTTTACATCTCCAACAAAGCTCAAATGTCATTAATTCTACTCCAATTGACACGTTTAGGTCCACAGTTTCTAACGTTTTGCTTGTTGCATTCACTCGTTTTAAAATCCTTGCCCAAATCAGTGCCAATAGAGTATCCAAGTTAACCTGTCTTAAAGGTATCAATTTTACTCTGCAGTGCCTTGGCATCACTTTTAACTGCTGATTTTTTGTGTCTATTATTGTTTAACTGGAAAAATATGTTTGATGGATCCGTAGTTTTTAAGTAAAGCATTTACATCGTAAAAAGTTTCTACATGTTTTGTTTTAATAGCTTCCAGGAATTCATTGCAAGTTTGGTCAGACAGATAGCTAACTGAACATTTTTCTTTATTAGCATTTCGCTGTAAGTACTGAGGTAAGAAGTTGTCAAAAGCAAAGTATACAAGACAACTTAAGTAATTTCCCTTATTACGACTGGTTAAATTCTCATGGGATCAACGAAAAGCTAGTCCTTGAGGAGCAAGTAATTGAATGGTGACAACAACTCTTCTTAGGACCTTTACTCAATAGTCAGCTTCGCGTTCTACTTGCTCTTTCAAGCCAGCGTCTATAACTCCAATTTAACTGATGATCCATCTAACTCCAACTGATGATCTTGTTATTAATGTAACCATAGAGTTCAGATGAAATTTATTGTACTTTCTTCGTGATATTTCAGATATATATTAAAATTATTCAAATATTTCCACTGGGTAAAATATATCCAAAATAAGTTAAACAATTGAAAATAATTTGGACGGGTAACAATAAACAGCTTTAACACTTCTCTTTGCCTCCATTGGGTTTTACTCTATAAGAGTTGCTTTCATTTAATATTCTATAATAAGCTTTGTCTCCAGCTTCATACATTTTTTTTACAATTTTCTAAAGAATCGTTCTTTGGTTTAAAAGTTGTCACAGTTCTTATTTATCAATCTTAAAATCATACTATATCGAAATCGCACGTATTTCGTAGTCTTTTTCTCTATTTAAAAAAATATGGTCCTCGATTATTTAGCGGACTTTAATTAGTTATTAACCCGGGAACAGTCGCGCTCACTTCTGTCACGTCAGGAGTCGCGCGTTAGATTTTATCTAACTATACGAATATAAATTCGAATTTACAACAAATTATTATTTTATAGTATTTTTATTTACTTGTTATGTTAGAAATATTATTTCTAACAATTATTAATGCTTATTGGTTCTCTACAAAGCCATTTTCACAAAAAGAAGAAAAAAAGTAAAAAAATTAACCTACGCATTACTACACCCTTGGATAAAACGTCACTGGGAGGGAGGGAATTGAAAAGAACTAGAGGAAAGAGAAATCCCTCCAGGTCTATGGTTAAACAGAAAAGAATGGCAGTTAGGAGTCGGAAGGCGTCGGCGAACGCTGTAAACCGTTAAGTTAAATTAAATAAAATTAAGAAATATCTATCAAAGATCTATCATTTAATGACTACCAATCTTGCACCAAATATAAAAAAATTCTATGTCTACATCTTAAATCAACTAATTAGCCATTAGCGTATTTAATATCTTGTTGCAGAAAAAGTTTGCGATTCTTTTGTTAAGGCCCCCATTCACGTTGAGATCGGTATCGGTACATGTCGCAAGTATCAGTATCGCGATACAAATCTCATAGTGTATTTGGCTGTCTCAGTATCGATGTATCAGTATCACAAGTCCCTATCTTCATCGTCTACAGCTCTCACGCCGTCTCTATCACTGTCGTGAAACATATACAAATCTCATGATACGTGTATCTCAACTTGTCGCGATACATGTATCGATATCGATCTCAACGTGAATGGGGCCCTTTAGGTCTCGTAGTTATCATTTTTATTGTACAAGCCTCATACACACATAAATAATAGTAAGTACAAAGTACACAATGTACCAATGTATCTATAAAAATAATATTGTAGAACGTACTTATGTTTATAAGAAATTTATGATTATGAATCTGCAATCAATCACAAACAAGTCTGGCTAGTTGGCTCTGCCAAAGCCATTTTTCAAAAAAAAAAAGTACAAAGTACCTATTTAAAACAATTCAAATACGTTCCTGTTAAAATCTGCTCTAAATTTATTAGTTTGTTCAGCAGGAACGATTGAACAAAGCACTGTTTATTTTTAAGCTTATCTATTTTCGTAGGAGTTGGCAAATTACACAAAAATTTACAGCCGATAGGAATTTGAAAATATTTAGCATCAGGTGTTCCCTTGTTTTATTTCTACTATAAGTTACACAACCAAAAATATCCCGACACGACATACACATAATATAATATTTGTTTTCTTCATTTATCATTAATAATCCACAAACGGGTTCTGTCTAATTGGCGGCTATAATTTTCATACACGCTAAATACCACAGTCTGGTATTTAGAACTGAAAATATACTTATGGCCAAAAAAAAAATGCAACACCTAGGAGGACAAATATTTTTTTAAATATTTATTTATGGAAGTATACACAGAGGTGTAACCAGGATGAAGCTAAGGGGGGGGGGTTACAACTACTTGATGATCTCTGAGGGGTATGGAATAGTAATGTGTTAAGCGTATACACCGAGAGAACAATTTCTTTTCTCATAAAACACCGATTTCTTTGAGCAATATTTCTTAAAAGTTAACATATCCTATTAACTTAAACATACCGGTTCACATATAAAGAAACGAGTTTTTTTAACACAACTCAATAATTTCTTACAGATAATTTCTTCAATACTAAGAAATGCATTAATGGTTACATTTAATTTTCTTATGCTAAAGTTTTTATTTCTTAAATTGAAAACTACAAATATTTTGCAGTATAAGAAATATAATGTTAAGTTAATTCATATTTATATTCGTGAACAAGAAATTTTCTTGCAATCAAATAAATATTTTAAACCGCAAGCAATAATTTTAGTAAGAGATTTTCTTCCACAAAAGAATTGCGCAGATTAACTATTTATGATTTATTAGTCGTCAGTGTTTGTCAAGATGGCGTGATATGTTAATATTCATATAGATGGATTTTGGATTTATTGGTATGTTCTTTAAAAATTAACGGATATTTTGAAGGTACGTACATATATAGGTATTAAATAAAAGTAAATTGAGTAATTTAAGATGTAATAATAATATTGTTGCGTATCCGAATTTATTAATAACAGATACAAACAGGTTTCCCTACTTACATGTATCCGTATCTACAATGACAACAGTTTAGTACAACACGCACATAATATAATAATTCGAGGTAATAGAGACAAAAACGACAGATGTTTACCTGCAAAAACGTTAAAAATAATAATAAAAAATACCTCTCTTTATATTATTCATGCAATAGACGTTTAAATAATTGCAAGTTTATTCCAAATAATTCCAGACAAGTGGTTGTTGTTAAATCGTTGTAAATTTGGCACATTTTATTAAGTGGGCTAAAAGTATTTACAAAAAATAATATGTTTCTTGGACGGGTTCTGTGATCCGGGATATAAAATTGTATTTGCCCCAAAAGATCAGGCGAGTCTATTAAGTGATTACATAGTTTATAGAGAAAAATTAAACAACGTTGAAGTCTTCTTTGCTCTAATTTTTTTATGTTAAATTCTTTTCTTAATGGTTGATACGAATCATATTCTGGCGATATTTTATGCTTTTTGTAAAATAAATATTTAATAAACTTGTTTTGAATTGATTCAATTTGGCGCATGTGACCACTATTTATTAACACTTTAACTGCCATGTGTACCATATATGGACACAGGCAATTTTAGTTCTCTGCCATGTGTACATATATTGGACACAGGTTTTATCAGCGTTTCAGCCATGTGTCCGTGATTGATACACATTTACCGTGTATTTAAATGAGAATATTATTGAGTCTGGTGTAGAACTATAACATTTAAAAATATCCTGGGATTTTTTTAATTTTTAAAGGTATAAGGGATAATAAAATGAAAATTAACTAGTACATTAACTTTTTTTATTTTTATGACAGTACATAATCAAAAGTAACATAGAATGTAGTATTTTTTAACTAGAAAATTAAGTACTGAAAGTAAATTTTATTGTATTTACATGTTACTTTGTACAGTTATTTTTTTGTGAAAACATGGTTGGTAAAGAAACATTCTAAACACATAAAAGGGCTGTCTTCACATCCGTTGCATACCTATGTTGCTCGTTTTGTGTTGTTTTACAGCATAATGTCGACCATGTACTTCAGAGTTTTTTTGTAACAAATCGTGCATCTGCCTCTTTTGTTCAAAACATTTTGAGTAAGTTCATGTTTGGCTTGAACTTGTACAGGAAGGGTTAGATTACTATTTTGAAGAAGTTGCTACTACATTATATTATGTTGGATTCACATCTGAATCCGAATAATCAGAAAAATCGTCACTCATGTTTATTTTTCTAAACTCATCTAACTCATCGGCAGCCTTTTCTGCTTCTAATTCCAATTCTAAAGAACGGAGTTGTTTGTTATTGTGCGCCATATTAAGAGGATCGGTACGTATTTTCGGCTGCTATGCTATTCAAATGGGGATTCATTTTTTTCGAATCCTGAGAAAACTAATAAGTATTTTTGAAAAATTTAAACGCAGAATGAAAGATTACGTTATTGGCGAGGGCCGAAAGTCCCTGAGAACTTCTGTAATGTTTATTTTAATAAGTTACAGGGGTGAAAAACTAAGAGAAAATTTAGTGTAATTTTTAGTATCAAATATCTCATTCAAAATAAACTTTTTATTTATTCTAAGGGGCTTTCGGCCCTCGGTAATAATTTAGTCTTTGATTCTGCGTTTAAATTTTTCAAAAATATTTATTGGTTTTTTCAGGATTCGAAAAAAATGAACACAATGCCGTGGTAATATTTTCCAAATCTATCTTTGTCTTACAACGCACCCAGCTGAATATAATATTGTCAGCATATAGTGTCAGTCAGACACTGACAATCAGTGACAATTTTAAATATTTGACATTGCATCGGGAATATTTTGAGTTATTAATTAAATATTATTGATATATAGTGTATTTGATAAATAATTGATTTAAGACGTGAATTTAATAAAAAGTTATTTATTGTGTATTATTTGTGGAAGATCCAAGCAGAGAATACATCAGGATAATAATATATTCTGTGATCCAAGTATTTTGTTATTAAAGATGTTCAAAATTGTAAGCGTTCCATAAGAACAATATATTATTAAAAAATCACTTTAACACTTTTCCTCTTTTCTCGATTGAGTATTAGTTTTTGTTGTACAAATAAATTATTACAATCACTGAATACATAGTTAGTGAAAAAATTATCACATTTATTAACTGAATTAATAATTTGCAATTATAAAAATAACAGTTATCCAAGAACATTCAAAAGCCATCTCTTTAAATTAATGATGACATTTTCAAGTAGAATGACATTGTAGTAATGTTTACATATCCATACCAGTGTGAATTTTACTGCACGTAATTTGCCGTGTAAAGACAGAAAAAGTAGGGATACACGTAAAATATTTGCGAATTATGTACCCATAGCCTTAACTTTTTTCAATCGTAAAGTCGACGAGACGCTCCCTTCGGAAGTAAATAACAAACTGAAACATCTAACATGTGTCCGTCAGTGTCAATCTGTGGTACTTATGGCCTGCAATTAGACATTAGTTGCAATTTTACAATCGCAGGCCGCGTGTACCAAATAAGAACACGGCAACTTTTACAAAAATAACCAAAAAACAAATGTGATTTTATGACTTTTGCTAAAAACAAACATAAATAGAGTCATTAAGAAGAAAAAAATATTTTGGCCCAGAAGACACGGTACAAAATTTACTCTGAATTTACCTGGCAGTTAAAGTGTTAAGGTACTCCAGACAATACTCCCAAATTCTAATTTGCTTCTAACAAATGAATTAAAGAGCCGTTTAATTGAGTCGATATTATGAAATTTATATGTTACACGTTTAATAAGTCCCATCATTTTGTATGACTGAGACATAATATTTTGCACATGTAAGTTAAAACTTAAATTATTTACAAACGTAATACCAAGATCCGTCACTTCATTGACCCTATGTAAGTTATTATTTCCCATATTGTACATAAAATAACTAGGGTTTGCCTGACGACTATATGTCATGATCGTACATTTGTTAAAATTAAAACACAGTTTATTACGTATCGACCAATCATAAATCTCGTTTAAATCGTACTGTAATTGAAAATAATCATTCAAATCTTTAATTTCTCTAAATATTTTTAAATCATCCGCATATAAAAGGCACCGAGATGTAATTAAAGAGGGTAATTCATTCACAAACAAATGGTTATAAAAGAAACATAATAGTATCTTTATATGCTTTTTAGGTATAATGATGGACAACTCTGAAATAAAGGAGCTTGTTATTCTAACTGGGAAATAAGCCACAATTTAAAGCTGGGACAGAATGATATTATAATATATAGCTTCAGAACAATATTAAGAAAGGAGTTATTAACCAACTGCGGGGCCTTCCAGAAATGGTAGAACTTCATACATGTAAGTACCTTTTTAAAAATGTGTATACTCAGGGGCGACTCCAGGATTTTATTTTTGGGTAGGCAAGCTACCGGGGGTCTGGAAATACCCCCCAGCTAAAGGGGGGTCTGGGGAGTCCTCCCCCAGAAAATTTTTTGGAAATGACAAACGAAATTGTGAGTTTTTAGGCTCTCTCTGACTTGATTTTCCAAACAACTTGTTAAGTGAGTTAATGCCTAGCTGGAGGTAACAATTATACTAATATATATTTTCCAAGAAACTTAATGTAGGCCTACCTCTATAGTCTAGTCTTATGTTATAAATTTAATAAACTTACCGGTACCTAATACAGAACTCTGTTAGGGTAAGTGCACTATGTATATATAATGTATTTAGCCTAATTAGTATTGGGAAATAAAATCGACAAAATCAAATTGACGAGGCAAATCACACAAAATGTATTACACAAGTTAGTTATTCTTACAGTGTTCGAAAAAACATATTATTTTAAAATGTTTAATGAATTGTTTAATTGAACCTTCTATTGAACAGAAAAATGTAACTGATGGAGTTCATTTTAAAAGGAACTTTAGTCTTCTCCCTTTTTGAGCGGCGAATTCGTCTACAACAATTTCAGGGTGACATAGGAGATTGTAGCTAAGTTCTCGTTCTATTGAAATCACTCCCAAACTGTGAAGTCTTTGCCCCATCATTGTAGATCTTAAATGAGAAACTTCTTTCAGCTGTCGCCGAACTTACAGGCATCACTAGAACAACGGACACTATATATCTCAACTCATTGAATGAACCGAAGGAAAAAAGCTCTTTATACAGATCTTCTGTACTTTTACATTTGGAAAACATAGATTTGCCTAAGTCACACTGTGCTTTTAGTTGAATGCAAAACTCTTCATCTTTTCCCCAAAATTTAGCAAAGGAACACAATTCTTTTGGATCCAGAAAATTTTGTGAGTTTGGATTACATGATGATATGCAAGCTAGAAGACTTGAATTTTCTGAGAATCTCTTTTCCATTTCTTCTGAAATATTATCAACTATGCTAAAGAGTTCTGCTTTAAATTGAGTTTTTTTAGAAACACTTTCATCATTGCACGTTGATTTCCCTTTTCCGGTAGTTTCAAAAACTAAAAAGTCAGATAGACTGCTGGATGGCGTCTGCTTTCTTATAGGTCTGTTTTCCACACTAAAGTCACTCACACTTCCTTGAACTTGAAAAATGTCTTGAGCTTTTTTGTATAACTCTTCAAACTTGTCATCTGTTCGCATCTTACATAGACTTTCTATTGTTGCTTTAATAAGTCTTAAGCTTTTCCCAATGTCAATGTTTGATGACTGTAGTTGCTTGGAAAGTATGTTTAGGTAGCATAAAATTTCGTCTAAGCAAACAAGAAAATAAATTACATCAAAAGAACGAAATTGGGTGAGGAGGCCTTTAGCTTCTGCAGCTTCTCTTGGCTTAGCTTTATTTTGAGCACATTTTTGCAGTGCCACTACAATTGAGCTAAACTGGGTTTTGAAAAAGTTAACTCCTTTGTACTTTGAGACCCATCTTGTGTCGCTATGCTGGGGAACTTTCAACTTCTTGGTCCCACTTTTAGTTTTTACTTTAAATGAGAACAATTCATTGCGTAAAGTTGAAGCAGACTGGAAAGCATATATTGCTTCTAACAGGCCGGTAGTATCACCAACGGACTGTACACGTTTACTTACATCGACAAGAACTAGGTTGAGCCTGTGAGCATGACAGTGCACATATGGGCAGGGGTTTCCCGTAATTTCCCTCACTAATGCCTGTACACCGGAAAATTTTCCAGACATAACGGATGCTCCTTGTAAGAGTGGCTGACACAGAGCTGAATATTAAGCCCGATGTGGTTTAAAAAATGTATTTTGTTTGCCAGAGCTAATGCGTCCAGCTTAGTCAATTGTACAAAACCAAGAAATCGTTCTCTTATCCCTGATTCTAAAACGTATCGGCAGCAAATGCTCATTTGTTCTTTATGGCCTTCATCACGAGCCTCATCAATGATCAAACTATAGACTTTGCTTCCATTTTTAATTTCTTCTACAATATTTCTTACTATTACAGGGTGTAACAAAAATAAAGGTCATAAATTTAATTGCGTATTCTGGGACCAAAAATAGTTCGATTGAACCTAACTTACCTTAGTACAAATGTGCACGGAAAAAAAGTTACAGCCCTTTGAAGTTACAAAATGAAAATGGATTTTTTCCAATCTTTCGAAAACTATTAGAGATTTTTTATTAAAAATGGACATGTGGTATTATTATGGCAGTATTATTTTAAGAAAAAATTATAATGAAATTTGGACACCCCATAAAAATTTTATGGGGTTTGTTTCCTTTAAACCCCCCCAAACTATTGTGTACGTTTCAATTTAATTATTATTGTAGCGTCATTAGTTAAACACAAGTTTTTAAAAACTTTTTTGTCTCCTAGTACTTTTTCAAAAAGTCAGTTTTTATTGAGATATTTGAATATTTGTCAAATCCACCACATATTTGTATATTATGGTAAAGTACGATTATGCAGACTTGGTAATAATATGAAAATTTATTTATGATTTACGTTTTTAGGTATATTTTGAACCATATTAAAAAAGAAGCCACATCTCGATAAAAGATGCTTCATCAAAAAAATACAAAGAGGCAAAAAAGTTTTAAAAACACTGTGTTTAACTAATGGTACCACAGTAATAGTTTAATTGGACCGTATACAAACATTTGGGGGGTTTAAAGGAACAAAACCCTCATAAATTTTTTATGTAAACATTAAAAAAGAAGCCGCAACTCGATAAAAACTGCCTTATCGAAAAAATACTAAGAGGCAAAAAAGTTTTAAAAATATTTAATTTAACTAATGGCACCAGAATAATAATTTATTTGAAACGGACACAAAAGTTTGGGGAGGTTTAAGAGAACAAAACCCCCATAAAATTTTTATGGGGTGCACAAATTTCACTATAATTTTTGTTTAGATGTTCTTGCCATAAGAATGCCACACGTCCATTTTCAATAAAAAATCTCTAATAGTTTTCGACATATTCGAAAAAATCGGTTTTCATTTTGTAACTTCAAAGGGCTGTAACTTTTTTTGTGTGCATATTTGTACTAAGGTAAGTTAGGTTCATTCGAACTATTTTTGGTCCCAGAATATGTGGTTTAATTTATGACCTGTATTTTTGTTACACCCTGTATATTAGAAGCTGCAGTCAGAATATCAGCTTGAATGTCTTTTGATGTGTATTTAGCATTCTTAGGCATGTTTTTCATATCGTGGTCCAATTTTTCATTTTCAAGACACAGTAAATTAATAAGTTCCTTAAAATTTCCAGAATTGGTCTCAAGAGGCAAACTTTCAGATTCTTCTTCTAATTCTCTGTTTTCGGTATTATCTTCTTCTCCAGACTCTTCTTGTTCAGAATCATCACTGCTATCAGGGGTTCCTTTCTGCTCAATCTGGGGCAATCGTGCTTTCACTTCTCGGTGTCCCCTTAAAGCAATATTTTGTCTGGCACAAAATAATGCACCTCTGACGATAGACTTCAAGCACTCTCGACTTTTTTCAATTTCTTTTGCGATTTGATCATTGATTTTGGTAGTAACAGCACCAGTTTTTTTAGAATCAACCCAACCTTTATACTTTGAAATGCACATTTTGTGAGAATTTGACGTCTCGTGTTTATCACACATTTTGCCAATATTTTTCCAATCATTATACCCTGTGTTGATAAGGACGTCATGACTTTTTTGTACTAAAAAATGTCTACAATAAAAACAAAACACTGCATCTTTGGTGATAGAGTACTCCAGCCAAGCAAATTTATCGTACCAAATGCTTTTAAAAGATCTAGAATTTCCACTAATGACCCGCCTAGGAAAATTTGTTCTTGGCTGCGTGGGCCCAGAACTACAGTCAATGCTAATGTCTATGATGACAGGCGGAGCCGCATTAGTTTTGTCCGGTAAGCCTATTGAGGAACGCGGCAGCGTTCCGCCCCGCCAAGTCCTATTAATATTAGAAGTAGAAGTAGGCCTAATGTCTATACCTGTATGAGGCTGCTGAGGCTCTTCTAACCTGGGCCTTTTATTTTTACTGTCATTATCATCTGGATCACTTTTTAATTGAACCTGCACTTCCTTCACTTTTGGCTTTAGCTTCACAACAAATCTGTCCATCGACATCACGTAACATAACAGTCACAGCACACCGTATAATAATAATTCACTTCGAAACTCATGAACTGTAATGTAAATGCCAGCGTTGCCACATTTTATTTACGAAATCTACCGCATGTTTGGCCAAAATCTACTAAAATCTACTAAATCAAAAACTAAAATCTACTAAATCAAAAACTAAAATATACTAAAACTTTATTAACATATTTGTACACATAAATAATTTATGATTTTTTTTTATAATGAAAACAACAGCTATAGTTAGAAATTTATGTGAATTTGATGGCAGTAATCGATTATTTATTTGAGTGAACTTAAATTTTTTTTTGTTAATTATTAAAAATATTGTACAAAATGTACGTTATTATTAATTAAATTTATGTCAAAAAGTGAAATTCAGTAGTATTTTGTAATTATATCCATATAAAACAAATCAAAATTTTACCGATTTAGTAATTATTCAATATTGATAACTATCGATTAAAAATCGAAAACGGCCATCATATAAAAGTCATCTGTCATATGAAATTTTTATTTTGTCTATAATTTAAAAAATCTTAAATTGTAAATTACAAATGTAAGTAAAGTCCACTTCAGGAATTAAAATCTACAATTATAATTAAAGCATTCTTAAATTGTTAATGTAAGTAAATTCCACTTATACAATAATTTTAGAGCACAAAATAACTATAATATTGACCAAATAGAGGTTATGTTTATATTTATATGTTTACTAACAAACAACCCAGACGAGAAGGAGGCACAAATTAGAATTGGAAAGGAAGTAAAAAGTAAAGTAAGTAAGAGCCGAAGACGAAGGAAGAGATAGGAAGTCGGAAGCCATTTCTGCGGTTGTTTCCTGTTTCACACGTGCTCATGACGATGACGAAAGAAAAGCGACGTTGTCAGCTTTTTTTGGAACAAGAAAGCGAAAACTTTAAAATTAATTTAATGTGATATATACTAAAAAAAGCAAATTTCATTGTATTCATAACAAAATGTTGAAATCTACTAAAAAATATTACCTACTAAAATTCTTACAAAAATGTCAAAAATCTACCAAAAAAGTAGAAATCTACTAAATGTGGTAACGCTGGTAAATGCAGACTGACACTGACTGACTGGCAGTGGCACTGTGCTGTGGCTGTGGCAGTGGCAGTGGCGACGGCCAGTGAGGGTGAGTGAGAAAGGGAGACTTGAGCGTGCACGAGAGAGTGTGGGGGGGAGGGGGTGGCGGTTCTGTGTAACCTTGAGCCCGCCCGCGCGGCCCTGCTAACAACGCCGGCTGTGTCACTACGGCTCTGGCAGTGTAATACACCGCTCGGCCCATTGCGTGATGTATGATCCACAATTCCACATGCGTTGCCCACAAATTTTGGGTAGGCAGTTGCCTACCCGCTAAAGCCGCCACTGTGTATACTTTTGTATCAACTAAAATAGGTTTCTTGAATGTATCGTCTTCTATAAAAATATACAATACAACGCTATATCAAACATGGCGGATGCAACGCTGAGGATGTTTTCTGTTAATTTATTTGAGATAAAGAAATCAGTTAGTCTAAAAGAAATATATGTTTATGGTTAAGAAATGTTATTGCCGAAAACCGTGAATTAGTTAATATGTATTAAATGACTTAAGATGTAAACTAATAATATTTTTCCGTAATAAAATTTCTTAATGATTAGTAGGCTGTCTCTTTTAGATTATAAAAATAAAGAAAATTACATATTAATATGTCTGCTTCAATGTTTTACATTGGTTGTATTTTCCCTCTTGTTTTAGCTAAACAATGTTTATTGTGTGACTTAATATTATACAGATAAATAATTAATATTTCATTAACAAAAAGAAAAAAAAAATCAACAAAGATGTGTAGGTTAAATAATGCCATGTTTGAACTAAATATGATTGATTATTATTAGTATTAATAGTTCTTATGTGGGGCCGTGTATTTGTTTTTTTTTGTATTTCCTAAATTTGTCAAAATAAATATCTATATCTTTATAAGAAAATTTTATTAAAGTAAGTTTACTCTTTCTACATAACGATTTTGTTTTAGTGAATTGCTGATATACAAAGTGCTAGTAACAAAAGAAGGAAAATTTGAGGAAGTTGAATTTGCCTCTCCATCCTTTTATTTTTGTGTAGAAGCCAGTGGTTTAAGAATGGAGAAAATATTTGTATGTAATAATAACATTTTATATCTTGTTTTTATTAATAAATAATGATTTTACCTTAACAGAATGATTTATTTCGCCGTATTTAATATCACTTTATTTTCAAGAAATATTAACTTAACTCTAAATACACGTTTATCTCTGCGAAATATATTTCTTAACAATAAATACATTAATTATTAATAGTAAGATAATAATATTCCTTACTAAGAAATATTATTGCTCAGAAAGAATAGTTTTGTAATGTGTAGAAAATATATTTTTATGACTAATAAAATTAATTAACATCAAGTGTAATTTCTTTCTGATAAATGGGTTTGAAGTTTGCCAGAAAGTGATAGTTCAATCATGTTTAAGATACATTTCTTTGGCTATAGTAGAATTTATTTGAAATATTTTAGAAAATTATATCTTACATACAAAGATATATTTCTTAGGCAATATGCCAAGTCGATCTTTCTTAAATATTAATAAAGTTTCTTTATGTCAAGAATTTTTTCTCTCGGAGCAGAGCTTAAAGTACATCCAAATGGGGGTGGGTGGTTTTATAACCCCCGAAACCTCCCTGGATACGCCTATGAGTATACAAATATTCAAATCGATAACAATAAACAAATTTGCAACGTCATTTTTGTCAAAAAATTAAGAATGATTGGCTCCTCCTTATTAACTTTCTATACACTCAGTTACTCTATGGGACATTGACCGAATTAAGTAGTAAGTAGAGGAAAGTAACCAAATATGGAATAGTGCCCTAATATGGAATTCCTTGATTTCTCCGAAAATATAAGTTGGATGCGCACTACAAGACCATCCTCTATTTCAGTCGCTCTCTTTATTATCGTATTCACACCTCTGTGTCAGTTGCGCGAACGATACGTGTATGACAGGCGCGTTTTGTTTTATCGTCTCGCAGAAAATTTCAAAGGTAAATATATTCAACGAGTATTATTGTTATTATGCATGAATACAGACTTGTTATGCTATTGCGTATATCAATAGTAGGTATGTACCTTTATTTTGATATTTTATGACCTTCTGTAATTAAAACATTACGACTTGAAAAAATGTTGATACTAGTTTGAACTAATGTAAAAATCCAAATATGGACAGTCGTTGGTGCCTAATTATGGAATAGTAGATTAAGTGTAAGTGGGCTCATTATGATTGTGCTGGTTTCGTACATGGAACTGTCATATCTGCAAGTGAATTAAGCTACTTCTTTCATTTTTCACAATTTTTTTATTTAAATTTATTTGATCTCAGATGTTTATGTCTATTTTTGTTATTGATATGTTGGTTTATGCCTATATTCCATATATGGGTACCTATTCCATATTTGGTTACTCATTTGGGATTTTGTTTTTTGTTCGATTTTTTTGTTAATTAAGATATTTAATAGAAGGCTTTTAATTACTACATAAAAATGTATAACTGATGTGTCATCAAAACATTAAATTGTTTTCATTTCTATTAAGGTATTTTTTTATATCCCCAAAACAAAATGGTATTCCATAATTGGCGACTTTCCTCTAGTCTATATTTATATATCATATCGCGGAATACTCATCCAGATCAAGGGCGGATCCAGGGAGGGGGCCATGGGGGCCATGTCCCCCTCCGAGAATTTAAAAAAATATAAATTTAAATATTTGCAATTAAAATGTTTTTAATTCCAAACACATATATATATATATATATATATATATATATATATATATATATATATATATATATATATATGTACAAAACGAGATAAATATGTTTTCAGGACTAGAATTGAACAAAGGCAGTAATGGAAGCTTCAAGAATGACATAGGATGTTTTATAAATCAAAATGTTGATAATTTTACAAAGGGCCAATAATTGTTAGAACGACCTTGACAGCCATCAAAATCGTATCAATTTCCATATTCTATACACACAATGAATAAAAAAGAAATGAAGCATTACTTGGGTCACTAGCACTTGGAACAAAGGAGTTGGATGGTAATTTCGCACAGTGAAAAGGAATGGTTTTACAAATATTGCATTTTTTTTTCTAATGAAAAATGTGGTCACAATAAAGGGATGACAGCCCAAAGCCTTGTCACTAAACCTTTAACATCTTTCGCCAAACTCATGAGCAAAGACGGAGCCATACAAACCCATGAAAAAACATTATACCACAAGGAGTGCGTTAAGGTTGAATTGGATTTTCTACAAAGTTATCGCAACTCTCAAAAGTCAGTAATTAATCAGATAGACTCTCAGAGGTCTAAACAGATACAAAAAAATAAAGAAAGACTATGACCAAGAGTAGGGTCTATAGTGTTCGTGTTATAGGTCGACAAAATATTCCTCTAAGAGACCATCGTGATGATGGCATTCTACTTCTGGACGAAGATGCTGGACTTAGCAACAAGGGGAATTGTTAAGGTTTAAAATCGCATCAGGAGATAAGACTTTTAAATACCACCTATCCACAGCATCTTTCTGAGCAACATACATTAGTAGCACCAGTAAAAATCAATTAATGTTAAGGTGAAGAAATAATTGAACAAATAATGGATGAGGTTCAAAGTGCAAATTATTACTCTGTCATATTTGAAGAAACGACAGACGTATCCCACGTGGAAAAGTTTTCCCTAAATTTGATATACAACAACAGACATTTGATACAATAACAACATTCGTGAAAACTTTGTCAAGTTCATTGACGCTTATGAGAACCTAAAAATATTTACTGAAAATCAAGAAAGAGGGAAGAACAAGGCCTGACAGGAGAAGCATTGGGAAAAACGGTATTATTAAACTTGTTGAAAGAACTGCACTTGGATCCGAAGAAATGTGTAGGAATCGGTACTACTGCAGAAATGGTGAATTTTAAGGCACTTTTCACACACGGGTAAAGTGTATGAGAAAGAAGTGCCTTAAAACTCACCATTGTAATCCTAATTTTTAAAATCCCCCCCCCTACCTACCGCCCCCCCCAAAAGTTCATGGCCAATATCGATAATCGGCCCTGGATCCGCCCTTGATCCAGATCCTTCTTACGGCATATCACAAGTCTTGTAAGTTTGCTGGAGGACGTGGCAATCGATTTAGGTTTCGACCTATCATATCCCATACATGTTCGATGGGTGAAAAATCAACTGATCTTGATGGCCATTCCAGTCTATATGCCAGATTCTTATATCTATTAACTTCATAGTTTCACGGATAATATGAGGTTTTGCGTTATCGTGTTCAAAGATTGCATTTAAAATAGTTTGTATGTAGGGATGTAAAGCCGGTTGCAGTACTTCACCAATGTATCATCGAGCTGTCAGTGTGCCGTTAATAAGAACTAGAGGTGATCTGATTCCCAAATATACAGCATCCCATACCATAACGCTTGGTTGTCATGCTGTATGACGTTCAACAATCAAGTCTATATTTCGTCTCTTACCTCCAAAACGTCTTACCCTCATCATCATCATCATCATCCTATGAAAGAGCCTCGACCTTCTTAAGTCTATTACGCCAGCCAGTTTGCTGCGCCTATTTTTCTCCCATCCTCATCTACACCACCCTTCCATCTAAGTTTTGGCCTACCACTATTTCTACTTCCCACAGGTTGTGACATAAGGATTCTTCTAGGAGAGTTGTTATGCTGTGATCTTGCTAGATGTCCTGCGCATCTTAGTCTCCCTATTCTTATAAGAGATACTACGTCTTTACCACCAAATATATGTTTATATCTGTGGTATACCTCGTAGTTGTACCTCCTCCTCCAAATACCAATTCACAGATGCCACCGAATATTACTCTCAGGAATTCAGGATCCTTCGTTCAAATATAAGCAGAAGGTTTTCATCTGTCCTGGAGATGGTCCATGTCTCCGATCCATATGTCAACACTGGTTGTATAAGGGTTTTGTATATGGTTATTTTTGTTTTTTGGCTCAAGTTTCTACTTCTCATAAATATGTCTACTCAGTCCAAAATAGCATTTTTTGTGAGCGTCCGGACCAAAAATTGCGTCTTTTGCGTAGCCAATATGCTATGTTAAAAATTTTATTGAAAATTTTTCATGACAACCTATTTATTTATAACAATTTTTAAACAAATTATAAAATATTGTTTTTTTGCATTAAAATAACTTTTCTAATAATTTGAATTATTTTTCAATGGGTTGAACATTTATTTCAAATTAAAAATTATAAGATAAAAAAGCTTAAGTCAACGATTTTTTGTCTTCTTTAAATTTAATCATCTTAATTTTGTTTTTTATTTTTTAAATTCATTTTTTGTATAGTTCGCAGATTGCTTAAAAGTTTCGTCTTAATTCTATGGTTACTACGATTATTTCATTCATAGGAGATTCTGACCAATAGAAAGCTACAGAAATCCAAATTAAACTGATAATTTCCCGTCGTCAAGTATATTACGTCAGATGCCCTTCGTGGCTATGAATGTAGGTGATACAGTAGCGATCAACAGGTAGCCAAAACGCGTTCCAAGATTGCGGCTGTAACTTTGAATATTTTTTCGAGATATTTAGCACACGTATTCGTAATATAATAAAGAATGGCGGTACAGAGCCCAATTTGAAAAATATATTAATATGTGGAAATTACTCTGTAATTAAATACAATATTAAAAAAACGAGCCTGTACCGCCATTAAGAAGAACAAAAAAATACACTTTCTTCAAATAAACTTTTTTATCCGATGCCTAGATTTTGTGTCATTTTGGAACTACTAATGAAATGACGGGGTCTCGAGGTAAGACGGGGTACCGCACACAAACAAGAAACTACACGTTGGTGAATAGCATGCAGTAACTCAATAGGAAGAGTCATTCGACTAACGGTCCCTGCAAGAGAAACCGTGAATGAGAGTGCACGCGTTTTTTGTTTACAAACGGAAATCTGTTTTAGCGATCCGTTGATCTAATTTTGTGCAAAGACAACCATCGTTATTTTAAGGTAATTATGATCACCTCATTAATGTCTTTTTTATCGTTGTTTACTAGTATTCTTATTTTGATAATGGCATATTGTTTGTGTGAATACGTTAAACATTTAATTAGTAATTTTTTTTTTGTTCAAAGTTACCTTTTGAGGCAAGATGGGGTATTGGGTACGGGGTATGATGGGACATTGGTGGTAAGTCTGGGTTAATTTAAATTTCTTAATAAATAACATTGGATTATTATTTTAGATAATACCATGGTACGTACTTACAAGAAAAAAACAAAAAGAGGAGAGTGGTCAAGAGATGCTATGAAAACAGCCATAGATAAAGTGACATCGTCAGAACCCTGGGTAGGCTGCCAGATCTGTGGATGTTGAGCTCACAATGCTTGTGCTAGGGTGGACAATGAAGATCTGGAGGAAATACACATTTTTGTTTGTTTTGTGAGAATTAATTAGCATCACCATCATGCCCCAAGTCCATTACCCCATCATACCCCATAGTATGGGGCAAGATGGTTTTTCATAATGTTCTTATTAATGGCTAATTGTTGAAAAATGTGATAGGTTGATTTTCCAAAGATTGTACCAAATCATAGTTAGATTAATGACGTAACGTGCCATCAATTGGTAATAGTAGTAAACGTAGTAATTATGTTGTATTTTTGTTATTTTCCTTAGCTACCCCATCATACCCCCCTCCCCCTTCCCCTAAAATTACCAATTCCTCTTTTTCTGTCGATTTTTCCGTTGAGTATTAACTGCAGCATCTTGTATCTGCTACCTCTCATTATATGCCCCAGATATTCAAGTTTTTTCTTTTTTATCATCTTGATTAAGTCACCTTCGCCTTGACCTACTCTGTTTAAGACATCTCTGTTTGAAATGCGTTGAACCCAAGATATTCTGAGCATTTTACGATATGACCACATCGAAGGCTTCTAATTTGTTCATCATGTTAACCTTCATGATCCAAGTTTCACATCCATACAGTAATACAGGATACACATAACATTTTAGGAACTTGATTTTTAGTTGTAAATTCAGCTGAGAGTTGCTCAGAACAGATCTAAGTTTCATAAATGCTCCTAAAATTCTCTAGTGACTCGATCTATAAGGAATTGAAGATCTTCGATACTTTCAGCCATGATCGCGGTGTCGTCTGCGTATCTGATGTTGTTAATAGTTTCTTCTCCGATTCGAACTCCACATTGCCCTTCCAAGGCTTCGTTAAAAATTATTTCTGAGTATACGTTAAACAAAGTTGGGGTTAACACACAACCCTGTCTGACATCTCCTTGGACGCAAATTTTGTCTGTCTCTTTGCCATCTACCAGAATAGAAGCTTCTTGATTCCAATATAGATGTTGTAAAAGTCTCAGATCTTTATCATGTATTCCAATCATTTCTAGATATTTAAACAGCCGATCATGTGGAACCCTATCAAGCGCCTTCTCAAAATCTATAAAGCAGACGTAAATTGGTTTCTGTACTTCCCATGATCGTTGAAGTAATGTTAGCATTGAGAACAAAGCTTCCCTTTTTTCCAATCCTTCTCTGAAACCGAATTGTTGATTTCCCATTGTCTCTTCATATTTCTGCTTGATTCTATTAAGAATTATCTTAAGAAGTAGCTTGAGAGAGTGGCTCATGAGACTAATTAGTCTAAAGTCTTTACATGATGATGTATTAGGTTTCTTTGGGAGTGGAATAAATGTAGACTCTAACTCTAACCATATCTGTGGCATCATCCCAGTTTCGTACATGTGGTTAAAAAATTTTGTTAGTTCTGTAACATTGTCGTTATCTAGAAGTTTGAGCCAGTCTGATGGTATTTGGTCAAGGCCTGGAGATTTCCCATTTTTGCTTTGTTTGATTGCTTTCTCTACTTCCGCTTTTAAAATACTAGGACCAATATTTGTATACTTTGTGGTCTTAAGTGGTGGCCTCGTATCCAGGAAGAGCTCTTTTATGTAGTTAGTTCATTCTTCCTTTTTTTCGTTTAAGTCGAGAATTATTTTACCTTTGGAGTTTCTCATAAAGTGAGGAGTTCTTTTTCTCTTAGTGTAGGTAATTTCTTTAAGTTTTTTGTGTATATTAAACTCATCATGTTTTCTTTGTAATTCCTCCATTTCACGATATTTTTGTTCCATCCAGGCCTCTTTTACTCTCTTAACCTCGTATCTAATTTGTCGATATATTTCTCTATATCTAATCTCGTCTTTGTTTTTTCAATTTCTTCTTTGATGAATAAGGTCTAGTATTTGATCGGTCATCCAATCCTTTTTCTTTATTGGGTCTTTTTCTGGTTTCAAAATTTCGTTTGCTGTGGTGACCATGGCGGAATTCATTATATCTAGATTTTGACCGATATTTTCTTGTACCGATCTTTCTAACTGTTTTTTGATCTCACGATTTATCTTATTTCCGAACTCATCTGCTATTACGGCATTTCTTAGGAGTCGATTGTTAGGTTTCTTCTGGGTAGGGCTTTTATTCTTTTTAGTTTTAGTTTGAATCCAGCACAGAGCAGATTATGGTTAGTTGCTGCGTCTGCACTTGAGTATGTTTTTGCAGATGTAATACTGTTTCTAAACCTTCTATTAATGATAATGTAGTCAATTTGATTTCTGACTATTTTTCTTTCTTGATCAGCTGGAGATTTCCAGGTATATAGTCGTCTTTTAGGTTTCTGAAACAAAGTATTTGCTATGATGCATTTCTCTTCTTGACAGAACTGTATTCTTTCTTGACATACTTTCCGGTTATATCTTGTGTGTTTTCGACACCAACTTTTGAGTTGAAGTCTCCCATAATGATTGTAGCTTCATGTTTTTTTGTGCTCCGGAGAATTTGTTTAATTTGGCTGTAGAATTGCTCAATTTCTTCATCTGGTTTGTCGGCTGTTGGTGCATAGACTTTTATTATATTAATATTCAGTAATTTATTTTGCAGCTGTATCATCATGATGCAATCATTGAAGGGGACGAAATTTCGAATACAGTTACAAATTTCTTCTTTGACAGTGATTTCGACTCCGTTACGTCTGGGTCCTTCTGCCTTTCCCGAGTGGTATACAATGTATCCATTATTCTCAAATAAGTCTGACCCTAGCCATTTCGTTTCGCATATACCTAGGATAGGAATGACTAGTGTGGCCATTTCTAGCTGAATATTTTGTAATTTCGCGCCTTCAAACATAGTTGTTACGTTCCACGTAGCTATCTTGTGGACTTCCACGACACGGGGTTTTCGTGGGTTGACGACCTAAGAGGCCCCATGGTCTGGTTGGGATGTCCTTGCGAAGTCCATGATCATTAAGAATATGTATAGTTTCCTTATCTGTCATGGGAAGCTGTACTAGAGATATCCATTAGGATCTTTAATGTAGTGGTTTCTCCTGGCCTTCTACATCCTGATGCCGTTGACCATTTCTTGGTTCCTCCGCCTTTGAGACCGATTTCTCGGTCTTAGGACAACAGAGTGCCCTGTAATATGGTTGGGACAACCTATATAAATTAAGTTGTAAATATCTTTATCAAAATATAATGTAGTGTATTAGCCATGCTCGAAGACAATGACTCCTGACCGTGAATTAATACGTGAGGTTTACATATTGTGCGGATCTTGTAATTAATTTCCACACATAAGAATGAGTCGATTTCTGCTACTGGTAAACTGCCACCAATACCCAAATTAAAGCACCAGATGCAAACTAAATTTTATTTATAAAGCGCGAATGTATAATATTACACTAATTTACCGTACAACTTATTTTACTTAATTAAATCGCACTAGAAAATAGAGACCGTCTTTATGATTTAAAAATGCGTGAAAGTGAAAGAATGTGTGTGTGTTCTGTTTGGCGATTGAGATGAGAGTCTTTTAAATTCCCCTTATTTTATGTCGATTTACGGAAAAAGCGAACGAGACCTAATTTTAATTTACTGAATGGGACATGTGTAGATATTAACTCATTTTTTACTACCAAAGAAAAGGAAATGATTGTTCATGGTTTTGACGAATATGGTACTAAAATGGATTTTATATTTTTATGAATCAATAAGGGGCTTTAACTAATTATGTTTTATTATAGTAGTTCCCGTTGGTTGTGTGTAACCGAGATTTTATTCATTTGGTAGAATTTAAGTATACAGGGGAAACAAAAGTATGTTGTAATTTCAACATAACTGGGCCCCCACGGGAAATGGGAAATTATGTGGTTGTGAAACGATAAAGAGCTAAAGATAGAGAATTATAAAACAAGGGGAGAGATGATTAAGGAAATTGAAAAACTATTGTGGTAGTACATATAATTTAGTGATAGGACGAATTAATTCGCCAGTTGATGTTTTAATTTTACGACCCTTACTCTGCCGTCAGAGCCAGGCATTAATTTAATTACCCTGGCAGTGGGCCAATTCAGAGGAGGAGAATTATCGGTTCTTAATAAAACAAGATCATTCTCCTTGACATCAGATCGTACTTGGGACCATTTGGGTCTACTATGTAACCTACTTAGGTATTCAACGGACCAGCGCTTCCAAAAGGATTGCTGGATCTTAGTGCATCGTTGGAAAAAATTTAATCTATTAACGGGTAGATCAATCAATGTCTTTTCAGGATAAGAAGTAAGATTCTCCCCTATAAGAAAATGTCCAGGAGTAAGACATTGTGAGTCTGAGGGATCATTTGATAAGGGGCATAGCGGTCGCGAATTAAGAATTGCTTCAATTTGTGAGAGGATGGTGCTGAGTTCTTCGAACGTGAAGTGGGCATTACCGACAATGCGGCGGAGATGGTATTTGGCACTCTTAATGGCAGCCTCCCAAATACCTCCCCAATGGGGACTATGGGGAGGAATAAATTTCCATTCTATGAAATGTTCCTTGGTGAAATTCTGTAAATCTTTTGTAAAAGAAGGGGTTTTGAAAAGGTTATACAAATCTCGGAGTTGATTTTTGGATCCAGTGAAATTTGTAGCATTATCGCTGTATATCAATGAAGGAAGTCCTCGGCGTGATATAAATCTCTTTAGGGAAAGTAGAAAGTGTTCACTGGAAAGGGAAGATACTAATTCTATATGCACGGCTTTTGTAGCTAAGCAAACAAATACACATATATAAGACTTTAGCAACTTTGCCTTGCGTAAATTGGAGGATTTTATAAAGAGAGGTCCACCAAAGTCGCATCCAACATTCTGAAATGGACGAGAAGGGGTGACTCTTAGTCTGGGCAAAGCACCCATAATTTGTTGCAAAGGTTTGGCACGAAACCTAAAGCATATGTGGCAATTATTTACGATTTTTTTGATAGTTCGTAAACCATTTAAAGGCCAATATTTTAGCCTAACATTTGATAGAGTAGTCTGAGGTCCAGCGTGTCCCAAACGATTGTGTTCATGGGAGAGTAATAGAGTAGTGACAAGAGAATTAGCGGGTAGTAGTATGGGATACTTTTGTTGATCAGCTATATTAGCGTTACTTAATCGACCACCCACACAAAGGAGGTTTTCAGAATTTAAAAATGGGTTCAGAGATTGCAAATGTTTATTAGATATTGGTGCAGAGCGTTTAAGTTCTAGAATTTCTTTAGCAAAATGCAGATTTTGCATGCCTCTAAGAATTGAAAGAGAAGATGAGCGCAATTCATCTACCGTGAGATCATTAGAGAATTTTAGAGAGGGATTTCTTGAATTCCAAATAAATCTTTTAATATATGCAACTGTGCGTAATAGTTTAGTGTAATTCGAGAATCTAGAAAATAAGTTGTTGCAGAAATCGTTTTCTGAACTAACAATTGTGGGGTAAGTTATTAATGTTACCTTCCTTTCTTCGGGTAATATACCCTTTTGAGTGTGAGATTCGTGACTTGACAAGAGTAAGTGAGGTTTTAATAAAAAATCTGGGCCATTCCACCAAGTAGACGAATTTAAAAATTCTTTTGCAGTAAGACCACGAGACAGACTGTCAGCGGCATTGTCTTGTGAACTGACATGTCTCCAAGTGAAGTTGAGTTCAGCCAGTTCGTCTTCTTCGGACAGTTTTTTAGTGGTGGGGCATTCTTCAGTTTCCCAAAACTTAGCAAGGACTACATCAAGACGAGAATCATTATCATTGGGAAGAATTTCGGTTGTTTGTACCGAAAGAGTTAAATTTTCTTGGGAGCGAGAATTAATGGGAAAATTTCCTGCGATCACCCATCCAAAGATGGTATTAAAGAGAACTGGTAGATTTGTTCCTAATTTAAAGTGACCAGGTTGAAGAATTTCATAATATTTGTCCGCGCCAATTAAAATGTCAATATCGGAAGATTCAAAGAACTTATCATCTGCCAAATTGAGGTGTTCGGGAATATGTATGCTACTTAGAGAAATATTCGTTTGAGGTAATTTACAAGTTATTATCGGAATGATCGCACAGTTCAAAGTAAGTTGGTTGTCTGACTGATCAGAAAAGAGAGTAATTTTGGCAGTGAGATTTGAAGTGATCGGGCTTTGAGATATTCCAGAAATTTGTAAAGTCCTTGCGTATGTTTCGCAATTAAGTTTGTTTACCAGACTTTTAGTGATGAAAGAGTTCTGGCTTCCGCTATCCAATAAACCTTTAACTTGAATAGTTTTACCGGATTTCGTGAACAGAGTGAATTTTACAGTGGCGAGAAGGACATACGAATTAGTTAAAGTGTCGCTCATAGCACTTAATGATGAGCTATGGGTGTTGTCATTGACTGGGACATGATATGAAGGCCTATGAGAGTTAATTTGAGTGCCTTCTGAACTATTGGATGGTAGAGAATTTGGTGAGGTACGTTGCACGTTACGAGATTCATTAATATCTTCGTTTCTGACATTGTTGTTAGCGATGTCTTTCTGAGTGGAATGTTTGGGATAATTCACATTAGAACGTGTATTGTATTGAGTTTGAAAGCGTGGGGCAGAAGGGTTGCGATTTTGCTCAGAAGAATCTTGGTGAAGGAGACTATGATGCCTTCGGTTGCAAATTGAACAACCTCTAGAAATACAGTCATTGTGAGAGTGTTTAGTGCCCAAACAATTAGAACACATTTTTGTTGAGCGAATAAAATTATGTTTCTCATCATGAGATAGAGCTAAAAATTGCCGACAAGAATATATTCTGTGTGAGAAGGCATTACAATATGAACACTTGGGGTGAGTATAAGTTTGCTGCGTAGATTGTGAGGTATTTGAATGTAGAGAGGTAAAGTGTGTTTTAGTGTGAGCTTTTTGCGAATGTGGTTCCCTGTTAGGTTCAGGGAGAAAGGCTAAGTGGGATTTTTGTGAGTGTGAATCCCTTTTAGATTCAGGGATATGAGTTAAATCAGATAAAATATTGCAGCGTTCGTTAAGAATATCGAAAAATTCGGTTAATGTTGGCTGAGAGCTGCGATTTCTTCTTTCTCCGTAATAGCGTTTTGAAGCAAAGTCTAATTTGCGAGATAAAATATTAATTAAAATTAAATCCCAAGTTTTTACAGGCACATTTAATAACTTCAGTGAGTCAACATGCTTTTTAGACTCATTTATGAACTCACTTAGTGTTTGACGGTTACTTTTAGAGAAAGAAGGATAGTCAATGATAGAGTTAATGTGAGAGTTGATAATTGCCAAATCGTTACTATATTTTTTCTTTAAAATGTCTAGTGCTAAGTCAAAATTATCGTTTGTGATTTCGAGAGATTCGATAAGAGTCAGGGGTTCACCAAGAAGAGCAGATTTTAAGTAGATTAGTTTTTGAGCATTTGAGATGGACTGATTATCCGTGATGAGAGAGGTAAATAATTGGTAAAAGGAAACCCATTTGGAGTACTCCCCGTGGAAAGTGGGGACTGATATGGGGGGCAACTTTACGTTTGAGGGAATAAAAGGGTTACGTTCAGAAGCCAGAGATAAGTTGAATTGAGACTGAGCAAGACTGTGTAATTTGTTTTCTAATCTTGCCATGGCAGAACAATAATTAGTTTCGACTTCGTCTCTGTTTTCAGCAACCAAATCGCCACCTTCTAATGATTCAATATTATCGCAAATTTGATTATAATTATTAAAAGAGCTAATTAGCATTGATTTTCTGACGTCTATTTCAAAGGAGTTTGTTTGAGCATCAAGATACTTAGTGATCCAAGTTAATACGCGAGTTATGGCTGATTTGGTTGTTGATTTTTCTCTCTTTAATTGATCCATTTTAATTTAGACAAAATATAACGATAATGAGGGGAAAAGTTCACTCAAAAGGTTTATTGCACTGCACTAATGTGAAATTATACAAAAATTGTTGTGTAATAGGTAACTAAAGAGAGATTTATCAGTGCGATATATGCGAAAATATGATATGTAAGTGAAATAACAGTAAATAAAGATAAATGAAGAAAGTGTAAAAAATAATTATGAGTGTAAAAGAGAAAAAATATTAATAAAAAGTAGCGAATAAAATGCGAGTATAATGCAAACAATAAAACGATACAATATTAATAATAATTGAGCGAATAAAAATTCGAGCGTATGCAGAAGTATTAATAATAATAGTTCGAAAGTTACCTTGAGTAAAACTTTTGAATATGAGCACTTCCGATGTGAAGAAAGATGCCTCTGGTTGTCTGCCTCCTGGGGGTGGTAGCAGCTATACAGTGGTTGTAGGTGAATAACAGCTTCTGACTGCCTATGCCAGGGGTACCATGAATTCTTGAGAGAAGACTCGGGATTCAGCTCTCCTGTGTCTGTGTGTGTCCCACCAGGGGTACCAAATTATGTGCGGATCTTGTAATTAATTTCCACACATAAGAATGAGTCGATTTCTGCTACTGGTAAACTGCCACCAATACCCAAATTAAAGCACCAGATGCAAACTAAATTTTATTTATAAAGCGCGAATGTATAATATTACACTAATTTACCGTACAACTTATTTTACTTAATTAAATCGCACTAGAAAATAGAGACCGTCTTTATGATTTAAAAATGCGTGAAAGTGAAAGAATGTGTGTGTGTTCTGTTTGGCGATTGAGATGAGAGTCTTTTAAATTCCCCTTATTTTATGTCGATTTACGGAAAAAGCGAACGAGACCTAATTTTAATTTACTGAATGGGACATGTGTAGATATTAACTCATTTTTTACTACCAAAGAAAAGGAAATTATTGTTCATGGTTTTGACGAATATGGTACTAAAATGGATTTTATATTTTTATGAATCAATAAGGGGCTTTAACTAATTATGTTTTATTATAGTAGTTCCCGTTGGTTGTGTGTAACCGAGATTTTATTCATTTGGTAGAATTTAAGTATACAGGGGAAACAAAAGTATGTTGTAATTTCAACACATATTATGTCGTGTATAAAAATGCAGTGTAGGTAAATTCAAGGGTTGTTATAATTAGGTACTTGATATGTACAAATGTGTGGTATAGGTAATGATTTGTATTTGTAAACAATTATGGTTGAATCACCGTTTACACGATGTAAATATAAAGTTATCCAAACAACAGAGTTTTAATTAATTGGGACCAAAAAGACATTAACATCACACTATTTAATACATGGCGATCCTGCAGACTAGAGGAGGTCTTCTGAAAGGAGCAGAGATGGTGGCGCCAACGTGGAAATACAGACGGCGAAGATGGACCAGGACGAAGATGCAGAGAACCCAGGGAACAAAGACAAAGTGATAAAATGTAAGTAAGAATGTCTATCTTTATTAAAAATGCTTCCCTCGTTTTATATTATTATTGAACATTGAATATTTATCTTTGCTGATTTTTGAATAATTTATGAAGCATCGATTTTTTTTATCTATGAATTTTGAAACATGAAGTGATTTTTTGAATTGAATATTTTTATCAGAGTTTATTATATATGTTATTATTGAATTTTTATTGAATTTTGAATCTTTATTGAATTTATTTGAAAAATCTATCCGATTTCGATTTTTAGTACGGTTATTTTTGAATATTTTATGGAATATCGAATTTTTTTTTTCAAAAATTTCTATCGAATTTTGAGATATAAACTTATTTTGAATATTTTTATCTAACTTTTGCATATGCTATTTTTGAATTTTTATCGAATTTTTGTCGAATATGTATACTATTCTTGAATTTTTATTAGCCAGTTATCTTATTACATATTGATATTTATTGAGTATATTTAGTACATTTTCATCGATTTTGTGTTAAATTTTGTATGATATGAACCTGAATTAATAATTTTTGTGTGATAAATGATATATAAATGATTTTTTTAATGAATAATGATTAGTGACATACGATAAACATTGCTATAAGCAAGATATATATTTTTAACGAACCGACCTGATGCGTCGAGATAAGGAATTTGGAGAAGAACTATATAGATTAGAAGAAGAACTAACAATATTATAAGCTAAATATTATGAGGCAACTAGAGAAAATAAGAAACCCACTGCTCTTGTCAAATTAGGAAGGTACTAAGTGACTTATAGAAGCTTGAAAGCTTATTAGAGACCCACTCTGTGTTTTGAGAGTAGTTCAGAGAGTAGTTCCGGAAGTTCAGGGTCCGGATAGGACCAGTTCTATCAGAACACGGAATGCCGGAAGCTGGAGTACCACAGGGGGCAGTTTTATCACCCCTTCTGTATACCATATATACAGCAGATGTTCCAAGAACACCCGGAACATTGATCAGCCTTTATGCAGACGACACTGCAATTGCTGCAAAACACATGAACCTAGATATAGCTGTAAGAAATCTACAGACGGCATTGGATACAATAGAAGAATGGAGTATCCAATGGAAAATAGCAATAAATCCAGATAAGACCCAAGCGGTTATCTTCAAAAAGAGAAGAGATAACCCAGAAGAACAGCTAACATTGCAAGACAGACCCATCGAATGGCAAAACGAAGTTAAATATTTAGGAGTCACAATGGACCAAGGTCTTACATTCACATCACATGTCAACGCAACAGTCCAGAAAACAGCAGCGGCCAGATCGGCAATAAGAGGACTCACAGGAAGAAGAAGCAAATTAGCTATGAAAACAAAATTAAGACTGATAAATAGCATTATACTGCCAATAATTACATACGCATCTCTTGCATGGGGTCACATAAGTCAAAGTAACAAAAAGAAGATACAAGCGGCACACAACAACTGCCTCAGAGAAGCTGCAAACGTGCCCAGATACGTCGCCGAACGGTTCTTATTTAGAGACCTAAAACAAATAAGAGTACTGGATATTATGGAGGAAAAAGCCAGAACAAAATTTGCTGAGCTAGAAGACCACCCAAACCGGATCTTGCAAGAGATATTAAGGTATGATGTGTACCATAGATGGAAACATAGGAGACCCAAACAACAAATAATAGTAAATATATAATAAAGGCTAGATAATCGTAGCTCTATCAAAAGAAGACAACTTGCTCACCTTTGGCATCTCATTATATTTATTAATGTTGATTTTCATAATTTTCAGACATCCCTCAAAAAAAATATACAAAAAACTTCAAAACGGCTTCAGCCACTAAACAAATCAATAAAATATTAACAATAGGCGAAAGCCACAAAAAAAAAATATTAGTAACAAAACCCAAAAAAGGGCATGAGGGGCCCACATCCTCGAGCGCCGAGTCGCCGAACTGGACATAGCCCAGAGCGGGGACTCGGCGCCCGAGCAAGCAAAACAGATCGAAGATAAGTCACTAGAGATAGCGGGAATAGAGCGCCTCACGCTGGCCTGCATTGATCGGGGTAGGATTTCATATGGGAGTCCGTGTACCCAAGACTCCCATATGATAAGCACTTTGCTGATTGAGAGCCCCTATAGCGCATCAGAGTGCTATCGGGGGGTAAGTGGATGGTCTGGAGCATTGAAGCGGGGTGGAGTGATTCCTGCTTACGGGAGTTAATCCTCCTCGCCCCAATGAATTGTATCACCCGAATGTCATTCTCTAGGGGTGAGCAAGTCTCTCAGGCTGGGTTAAATCACTATGCTTGCTTGCTTGTTTTGAGAGTACCTATTTTATTCATGATTATTCGTGAATAAACAACGGCCTCAAAGCAAGGGATTGAGGTTGTGATATTTTTAGAAGAATTTGAACCGCATAAAATACCTATTTCGTGTTTTGAGTTAACTATACCACCTTAATGGTGCGTACAGATCAGGGCGAAAATTCGGGTTAATATTGGCGGAGAACTAAGACATCCGAGTGAAACCTCTTTTATTAAGGTAAAACGAAGGTATCGGAGCTAGTATATGAAGTGATGATTATGATGTTATATGAAATGATATATGAGATAAATGATATATGATTGTTATATGAAAGATGTATATGAAGATGAATTATGTACACTGTAGAAGTGTTATTATGTGGAGAAAATGAAGAAATATAGTTGTAGTACCAGACAAGAAGAAGAAGAGAAAAAAAGATAATTTTTTTATTAAAATATGTGGGAAAAATGAAAGAAGACACATAAAAATTGCAAGAAAAGAAGCAAAATTAAGAATAATATCAAATAAGTAGCTAATCATTGAATTTTTGTCTAAGAATTAAAGTTGTAAATTTTTTTTTTTCTCTAAAGTAACGTAAATTATAAATAACTTATTTTTTGTATATAATGAATTCAGGTTAAATTTTCGCGGAAAATGGAAGTGTTTGAATTAAGGATAGACAATATCTTACAATAGTGTTAGTAGATAGTAAGCAAAGGGACACAAAAAGTGAAGTTTTTAGAGAGATTAAATCTTTATTATAGGTACAAGAGAAGTTTTTTAGAGACATATATAGAAGAATTAGAAGTTTTTTAGAGACATATTAGAAGTTTTTAGAGAGATTACATTTTTATTATAGGTAACATTATTTTAAAGTTAGTAAGGAGTATATAAATAAAGCAAAAGAAGACTGAAATATGAATTATTAATAAAGTAAAGGTTATATTTTCATTAACTGATTCGAGTAATATTAGCTTAGCTTAGGACTTTTAGTTAGATACGTGATTTTTATAATTATTTAGGTAGATTAGAGTATTCCCCTGCTTATATGAGATGCTTATAGGCACTAAAAGACTATGTTAAAAATCCGCGATAGGTTTAGTCACTGTTTTTATGTGGACACTGTTTTTTTTGTGACTGGAGAAAAGCCTAAAAGGCAAGACGGACCAGAAAGTGAATTAGTGATAATGATAAACAATTTTTTAGTATTAGAAAAAACCGGTTTAGAATAGGAAAAAGAATATACATGTTTAGGGTATAAGGATAGTTAGGAAATTTAATTTTTTAAAATAGTATTAGGTAACCATAAACATTTTGTAAAAGGGAAAGAAAAATATATCTCATTTTAAAACAGGGAGATGTAATATGGTTGGGACAACCTATATAAATTAAGTTGTAAATATCTTTATCAAAATATAATGTAGTGTATTAGCCATGCTCGAAGACAATGACTCCTGACCGTGAATTAATACGTGAGGTTTACATATTATGTCGTGTATAAAAATGCAGTGTAGGTAAATTCAAGGGTTGTTATAATTAGGTACTTGATATGTACAAATGTGTGGTATAGTTAATGATTTGTATTTGTAAACAATTATGGTTGAATCACCGTTTACACGATGTAAATATAAAGTTATCCAAACAACAGAGTTTTAATTAATTGGGACCAAAAAGACATTAACATCACACTATTTAATACAGCCCTACCACTCACCACCAAGGGCGAATCCAGGGAGGGGGCCATGGGGGCCATGGCCCCCTCCCTGGATTCCATGAATTAAAAAAAATATAAATTTAAATATTTGCAGTTCAAATGTTTTTAATTTCAAACACATATATATTATGTACAAAACAGGGGATAAATATGTTTTCTCGACTAGAAGTAACAGAAGCTTCAAGAATGACATAGAATGTTTTATAAATCAAAATGTTGATAATTTTACAAAGTGCCAATTGTTAGAACGACCTTGACAGCCATCAAAATCGTATCAATTTCCATATTATATACACACAAAAAATAAAAAAGAAATGAAGCGTTACTTGGGTCACTAGCACTTATAACAAAGGAGTTGGTTAGTATTTTCGCACAGTCAAAAGGAATTGTTTTACAAGTATTGCGTTTTATTTTTCTAATAAAAAATATGGTCACAATAAAGGGATGACAGCCCAAAGCCTTGTCACGAAACCTTTAACATCTTTCACCAAACTCATGAGCAAAGGCGGAGCCCTACAAACCCATGAAAAAACATCATACCACAAGGAGTGCGTTCAGGTTGAGCTGGATTTTCTAATACAAAATTATCGCAACCCTTCAAAAGTCAGTCATTAACCAGATAGACTCTCAGAGGTCTAAACAGATACAAAAAAAATAGTAGGGTCTATAGTGTTCTTATCTTAGGTCGACAAAATATTCCTCTAAGAGACTATCGATGATGGCCTTCTGCTTCTGGACGAAGATGCTGGACCTAGCAATGAGGGGAATTGTTAAGGTTTAAAATCGCATCAGGAGATAAGACTCTTAAATATCACCTATCCACAGCATCTTCCTGAGCAACATACATTAGTAGAACCAGTCAAAATCAATTAATAACATGTTGTGGTGAAGAAATAATTGAACAAATAATGAATCAGGTTCAAAGTGCAAATCATTACTCTGTGTGTCATATTTGACGAAACGACCGACGTATCCCACGTGGAACAGCTTTCTCTAAATTTAAGATACATACGCAATAACAACATTCGTGAAGACTTTGTCAAGTTCATTGGCGCTTATAAGAACCTTAAAATAATTAGAAAAAATCAAGAAAGAAGGAAAGAACAATGCCTGACCGGAGAAGCATTGGAAAAAATAGTATTAAACTTGTTGAAAGAACTGAACTTGGATCTGGATCCGAAGAAATGTGTAGGAATCGGTACTACGGCAGGAATTGTGAATATTAAAGCACTTCTCACACACGGTAAAAGTGTGTAAAAAGTGCCTTAAAACTCAGCATTTTAACCCTAATTTTTAAAAATTACCTCCCGTACCGCCGGTACCTCTCCCCAAAAAAGTTCATGGCCCCTCCCGAAAATCGGTCCTGGATCCGCCCTTGTCACCAACTCATCTGCTCGGAGCCGTTGGTCAGTAAGTGGGAGATTGCTTATACCGGCAATCATTCGGTGAGAAGTAAATAAAAATATCGAAAAAGAAATGAAAGGCAGAATTTACAAATAGTCATCAGACCATATTAAATGACATACGCGGCCCGGCAGAAACACGACTTGACACAGAGAGGACAAAAAGAATGCTAGAAACAGCCGAGATGAAACCCCTTCGAAAAATCAATGGTAAGGTATTTAAGACTCTATGGGACAGAGCTAGAAGTACAGGTATAAGACGGCGATGCAAGGATGAGAACATTAAAAACTGGGTAAGAAACAGAAGAGTAGAATGGAATGACGACATAAGCCGAATGACAACAAATATAGTAGTACATAAGGTGGCGAGAGATGGTTTCCCAATAGGAAGACGATCGGTAGAAAGACTACGAAAATGATGGAACAACTTACTGGAGGCACATTGAAAAAACAGGCAGAGTCATACAAAAAGAAGAAGACGACGAAGAAGACGAAGAAGAATTTTGACAGTTATTTGACAATTATTGATTACAGGTATGTAAATACACACTGACCAATAGATATTTCTATCGTAATTTAATTAGTTTAATAGTAAAGTTAGCAAATTAAGAGAAGCGTCTGTTTCACCTTATGATGCACACTAATTCCAAATTTAGACGTCTTCCGACCACACTTGCTAGTACAATTTCCTTTTTTACGTTTTGAATCTTTAAAGAAAAAAGTCTAAATATATTTTTATACCAGATATACACTTGTCTCGTAATCTGTTTTTACCCTTCCGGTCCTGGCCATGTGGTACAACTGTAAAATTATCCCAAATTGGAACACAGTTGGCTAGAAATGAGATTCGGGCACATGGAGGATAGGGGGAAATACTTATGGTAGGGAAGACGGGACAACGACAATAATAAACGTAGTTAATGTTAATGTTAATTAAAAACCCATTAGTGGAAAAATTATTTTAAGTTAATAAAAATAATACATAATATTCGTCTAAATTCAAAATCCGATATGTCCATTAAAACAAATTTTAGTAAAACTGTCTCTTTGAAATAACCTGCATCAAAGTAGGCTATTCTGCATCTATTGGCTATTTCTACACTTATAAATGGTGGCCATAAATTTATTACATTGGAGTTTTTTTTAATGAAATTTTTTGGAAATGTCTGGTCTGTATGTTATCGGCTTGGACACACTACACACTTCTGGTTATAAAGTGGCAGGAATCTTATTCCTGTACCAGCATGTAAGGCTTTTTTAGTTTGTTTTTTAACTACAGACACGTGGAATATAAGTCAGCTTTTGGAGTACCAAAACCAACATTATATTGTCGCGTAAAAAAATATTTGACAAAAGATTTCTTAACTTGCAGGTTTCTACTTACAGTGTTATTAAACATTTTTCAGTTTTTGTATGGTAAATAAAATCTGCAGAACATTTTGGAAAAACAGTAATGAGATTCACAGCTCTTTAACCCTCATGCGGGAAGCATATTTACAGGTGCACTACGGCACCAGAGTGCTGAAATCGGTTAGCCTTTGATATACACTATTACGCTACAAACCCTCATTGATTTAGGCACCTATTAAATTATAAGACATCTTGACATCTATTAAATTATAGTGTCTAAGTTTTTATTTTAACACAGGATAAATTACCAAACATAGAAGCACTCGAAATGAATCAAGAGGAATATCAAAGTGAACTAAAAAAGAAACTAGGACCTTTACCAGTATTCAAGACGAAAGATATAAATGAAATAACACAAAAATTAACGAATGACATAACATCAACTACAAAAAAGATCTGTGGTAAAAATAAAAATCCGAGAAAAACGAAACTTAAACAAACAACACTGGATTTAATGGAAGAAAGAAGAACAACATCTAAAGAATTACCAGAATATAAGGCTATCAACAATAAAGTTACAAAGAGCATAAGGTCAGACTTGCGGGCTTATAAAACAAAACAAATATTGCAAACCATCGAAGACAATAGCAACATGAGAGTATTGAAATCAAATTTAACTAAAGGAAAATCGAAGATAACTAAAATCAAAAACCAACAGGGGAATACGGTGACAGAAAAAACTCAAATACTGAAGGAAATACAAACGTTCTACAAGAATCTTTATACATCCACTATACAGAACCCCGGAACAGACCACAGAACAATTCTAAACGTCGGCTCGGAAACTCTCTCTAAAATAACTTCTTCGGAAATTAGACATGCTTTACAGCAAATGAAGAATAAAAAAGCTCCTGGCGAGGATCATATAACGTCTGAAATGTTAAAAATGGGTGGCAACACCGTTGTAGAGGTTGTGGAAGTCTTGCTGAATAGGTGTCTGATAGAGAAAAGAATACCCCATCTGTGGGAAAACACCGAAATAATACTTTTACACAAGAAAGGAGACAATACTAATATTGAAAACTACAGGCCTATAAGTTTGTTGTCACATTTATACAAATTGCTAACAAGAATAATAACCAACCGCATAACACAAAAACTTGATTTATATCAACCGGTTGAACAGGCGGGATTTCGAAAAGGGTTTGGTACTAACGATCACTTACAAACCGTCAGAACACTGGTAGAAAAAACCACAGAATATAATGTACCCTTACATATGGCATTTATTGACTTTCACAAGGCTTTCGATAGTATTGAAACCTGGTCCTTTTTGTCAGCCCTCAGGGATGCTCGAATAGACTCACGGTACACTACACTCATTAAAAACATTTATGAACAGGCCACATTCCACATCAAAATCAATGAAGACCAAAAAACCGAAAAAATACGCCTTGGTAAAGGTATTAGACAAGGTGATACTATTTCACCAAAACTTTTTACCTTAGCATTGGAAAATGTATTCAAACAGCTCGACTGGGAGGGAAAAGGTCTAAACATTGATGGCACTGGCGAAGCGTCCATGTAACCGTTGTTACCACTGGTAACAGTTAAAATTTGTAAATAAATATTTTATGACTACTATGAAATAATTCCATTTATATTTTTTAAAAATAGAAATATTTGTTAATAGTATCTACCTAATCAGTAAAATAGCCAACTAGACGCACGAAAATATCAGCGAGTTTATGTAAAATCGGTTGCACGTTATTATAATACGCCCTTACCACAGTATAAAGAGGTTCCATATTTATTATACTGTGCCCTTACCGTGCGCCGCGCCGTTTACCACTTCTGTGAGTGGCAACGATAGTAGGATCTTTGACTGGATCGTCTCTGAAAATTTTGCGGGGACGATGGCTCTGAAACCGCGTATTGGTGTTACCAAATTTTAATTTGGTGACGCTAGGTAGGGCCGGTGTCTATCGGGACAGAAAATACCGACCGTAAGAATATCAGACTTAATAAATGCAATTTTAATTATTATTATAATTATAGGTAATAATTATAATTCCATTTATGAAGTCTGTTATTCTTAGGGCCGGTATTTTCTCGATTAAACTCCGGTTAGTTAACCGTACCGGCCCTTTGGATTCGATTATTGCATAATATGCATTATTAATTATTAGTTTATAACTTGTAACTGTACTTGCTTATTATACAGATAATATATCTATACCTTTTTATCCTATATAAATCATATTAATCGATTTTAATTACTTGTCGAAATATATTAATTAACAACAACATTATTATAATATGACACATAATAATATTGATTATACAGTACATTGTAGTGTATAATCAATAAAATAAAAATTATTTAATATTTTAGGCTAAAAATGACAAATGAATGTACTGATTAGTATACTAATTATACAATTTGGATTTTTTAATAAAGTATAAAGGTGATATCATACATATTTTACCTAAAACCAACAAATATGTTTTTAGTTTGTAGATACTTTATATAATTTCTTAAATTTTTAATTTTTTAATTTTATTTCATCTATTTTTATAATAGACCTGGATCGCGCGTACCAAAAAAAAGTTGATTAATAGCAAGCTGAAAATTCACGGTGTCTAGTCGAACAAACTTTGATGTATGGGAACACTGTATATATAAAAATATTTATAAAATACATTACATATATAGATAATATATAATATATCTGGTATATATTTAATATCTGGTTTTGGTAACACTTTAGAAAAAGTCACGCGTCGCCACTGATTGATGGTGTACATTTGAGTCATTTGAGGTTTGCGGACGACATAGTATTATTCAGTACAGATATAAAGGAACTGGAGCAAATGATGAAGGAACTAAACCAGCAGTCAAATAAAATAGGTCTCAAAATGAATCTTCAGAAAACAAAAATAATGAGTAATGTACAAACTAATCTTGTTATTGACAACGTCAGTCTTGAAAATGTAGACCACTATATATATATCTTGGACATACCATTAAAATCGGCAAAGAAAACCAAATAGCCGAAATAAAAAGACGCATACAATTGTCTTGGGTAGCTTTCGGCAAGTTAAGCTTTATCTTGAAGAATAGAGATATACCAATGTGTCTAAAACGTAGAATTTATGACAAATGTATCTTGCCTGTAACTACATATGGACTGGAGACCATGGCCTTTACAAAGAAAACCTTAGAGCAGCTCAGTACAACTCAAAGAGCGATGGAGAGGGCCATGCTAGGGATTAGTTTGAGAGACAAAATTCGAAATATCGACATTCGTGAAAGAACAAAGATTACTGATGTCGCAGAACGTATAGCAAGGCTCAAGTGGCAATGGGTCGGACATGTTGACCGAGATAATCCCGAAAAATGGACGCAGAGACTAACAAACTGGAGACCAAGAGAGAATTCAAACTGTCAAGAGGCAGGTGGGTGGCAGCTTAAACATTGAATTTAAGCAAAAAGTAATGTTTATATTTGAAATAAATATTTTATTTCTGTTTTCTGACAGCAGTAAAATGTATTTTGAATTAAATAAACTACTCAGTCTTCTTTTTGTGTCAATCAATTTAATTAAAAAATTGTTTTTGGATACCCTGTATAAATAATTATGTTAATGACGAAGTAGTTTTCAATCCTAATAGTAAATTATTAATATTGAAAATATTAAAAATATTACTAAAAGATTTTTAAATTGAAAACTTATTGGTACACTTTCCTGGTGACACCTCCAAGACTTCTACAATTTGCAAGTCAAATGGATGCTGCAGTGAAGACGAGAGGGAAGGAATTCTACACTATGCAATTCACATCCCCCGTCTGCAGCTGGTAAAGTTCCAACGGAAAAATGCACCTAGTTACTCTACGGAGTAATACGACTATAAAATAAAAATGGTATACATTTTTATTTTAAATTATGTTAATGTTTATATTGCTGATTAGAGAATTGAAATGCGTTTCAAATGAGCTATCACACGATCCCTATTCTTATTGAAAAAATCATCGATTACGTCATCACGTCCAGACGGATGACGCCACTAGTACGATATATAGATATGCCAAAAAATCATAAATTAAAATCTAAAATCGACCTGTTTCAGTAATTTCTAATAATGTTGTTTATTTAGTTAATAATGAATTTATGCTTTACTTTATGGACGCACTGTATACGAGTAATTATATCTGTACTTATAAATAAATAAAAATAAAAAATATTTACTTGTTTTTTATTCATTGGTGTTTTTGTTTTAATATACAATATACAATATGTACTTTCAATAATATTAAGTGCAGTGAAAACTTAGGCACCAGAATTTAATAGATGTCTTATAATTTAATAGGTGCCTAAATCAATGAGGGTTTGTAGCGTAATAGTGTATTTCAAAGGCTAACCGATTTCAGCACTCTGGTGCCGTAGTACAGGAGCATTTGTAAATATGCATCCGGGAAACACAATTTACTTACGTAACCGGGCAACTCGGGTCCATTGGACCCACCACTGATTTTGTATGTAAAATTAATATTTATCTATATATTTTTAATATTCTTTTTTTTATTTTTGAGATTGCTAGATTAAAAAAATAAGTAGATTAATTAATTATTTTTCTTTATTGCAATATTCGCAAAACTTTTTTAATTATACAGTGATCATACAAACACATTTTTTGTACTACATATTTCGCAAATTTGTTTCTGTTTCCTGTCCTGTTTTTTTTGGCACATCTGACACTTCTTCTTTGTTAAAACTGAAGGTTTTTCTAGTTTTGTCTTTTTATTTCTACGTGGATCAACTTCCTGGAAGCATTTTTCAATATACTGTTTTGTTTCCTGATGTTTCCCTCTTGATTTTATTCCCAAAATTTGAGGTAACGCTAGTTGTTCTGCTGTTTTTGTAAGAGACAATCTTCGCTTTTCATCTTTGTTTTTATTCCATTTTGAATGTAATTTTTCTGTATCTACACGTCTACAATATTCATAAAAAATGCAAAAGGCCAGTGGTTAATCCGTCTTTTGCACATAAATATACTCATGAACCATTTGGTAAAGCGTATCGACACCACATATTTTACTATAATATACATAGTATCATACCTAGTTTTTTGTTAAAATCTTCTTTACAGTTAGCATTAGAATGCATGTTAGACAGGACTAGGAGACTTCTTTATTTTTTCGTAACCTAGAAAACAAGAGATACTATTTGAGTGTAGCAGAAAATTGAAAATTTCTCTAAACGGTTCTTGTTTTGTAGAAATTCCTGATGAACAAACCTATTATTTTTCCACTGTGTTCACCAGAGTTAGTGAATTTGCCAATAATTCATGTGCAAAAGCAAGATAAGTGAAGTAGTTATCGCATGTCACATTCCTGTTAAAAATAACAAGGTTCGATGAGTTGCTTTACAACATGAGGTACAAGGTCTGTTGCTACTGTATTTCCGTTTCTGACTATATGTTTGTTTTATATGATGTTCCACCTATAGGGTAATATGTTTCCGAGTCACAGGCCACAGGCCTGCCATATTTTCATGCCATATTGATCTGGCTTTGAAGACATATATTGCTTCCTTCCTAGAAATCGTTCCTTCCTCGTTATGAAACAAGTTGCTCATCCACCGTTATGTTTCTGAAAGTTTTGGTTGACGTTATTCCTTACATCGCATATTGATGCTAATTTATTGTCCCTTCTTCTTTCAGGCCTCGTATCTTTATCGTCACGTTGAACAAATCTTTGAATCTCAAATTTTTAAATTGTTTTATCCCCATCGTAGCTTTAAATATATAAGAGGTTCAGGGGGTCTATAAAACTTACTCCAAAGTACATCTACATTATGATTGTTGTCACTCAGGTGCCTGCTGCTAGCAGTAGAAGTAGTTCAATAAAGGCATATAGTTTAGGTATAAACACATAAACGTAAATTGTTGCCACTTTACGAAACACATTTTTTTGAGACATATTATTAGTTTCAAAAATGATAATGATTATTATTTTGAATAGCTTTTTTGAAAAAAATCTACCCGGTAGTCGGCTGTAAAACAATGGAGACGAACAAAATAAACATTATTTGTTAAGATAATAATTATTGTGCTCCTTGTCATTTTTTTTTTTGAGTAATTATTACTCCAGTCGCCCCCAACATGCACGGATATTGCTCGTCTCCAGATGTTATGTTGTAATCTAATAGTTAACCTAAACAGACGAGTCAAGTGTACATCTGGAATTCTTTTGAACATAGTAGGCGTAACGAGGGCCACATCTGGTCGAACCAATTGTTTTCTTGCCGTTTCCGTTTTAGTAAATTAGTATTTTTTTTATTGCAGTTTAACCTTATTTACTTTATGGATTAACGAGCTTGGTTATTTTAAATTGGCAATGACTTACGAACATACGAATTTTTTAAATACAGATTGGACTTAGCATTAGACTATTATTCACTATTATTTACCAATGAGATGATGTACATACAAAGGAACTTTGGTGCTATTATAGTATGCAGTCTACATGTCCCGTCCCATCTATTATAGTGTGCAAAGTAAGCCATATTTGTGGCTTATTCCCAACTAAAATAGTTGGGAATATGACATAGGACAAAGTATACATTTGCAAAATCAAAACAACAATTCTTCTGATTTGTGCGTTTTATTCACATGGAAAAGATTTTTTTTGCTGGCATTGTATACCTATCTGTGTGCTAAGCTTATTAGGTGACCAAATCATAAACTTGAAAAAACGGGACACATCCAAGAAACAGTAGCGCACCTAAGTAGAATTTTTCTCTGGGGGGAGGGGGTTGGCTTGGGAGTCGAAAGTTTTTTGTATTGTTTGTGAAAGACAAGTTACATTTTCCTACTATTCTTTATATATTTCTCATATGCCCTGGGGAAAGGGGGCTTAACTCCCCAAACCCCGCTGGGTGTGCCACAGCCAAGAAGGGTTTGGAGCGAAACCCAAATAGGTAGGGGAGATTGAAAAATGGTATTTTAGCTAATTTAGGACCTACCTATAAATCCTTCTCAATGTACCTTTGAATGTGTAATTTATGTACGATCAAGACTGCGAAATACAGAAAACTAAAAAACTCTGCCAGAACGACATGGATCAACAACCCATCAGAACAAAACAGGGAAGAATACAAAATAGCGAGAAAGCTAACTCAACAAATAGAAAGAAGAAAAATGACTAGTTTCGCTGGAAGATATTGAAAAAGACGGAGAAAACCATCAAATACAACAATTTTACAAAAAAGTCAGAGCAACAAAAAATACGCCCAGCATTAAAACAATAGGACTAAATAACCAAAAAAGAGAAACCGTGTTTGAAGACAAACAGATCAGCAGAATATGGGAAGAATATTACGAAAAAATGCTATTCACTATGAAGTAATCACACTGCGATGAAGAAGTAAGGCCGTACAAGATAACGACGAAGTGGAAATTTTCACATAAGAAGACGTACAAAAACAAATATTAAAAACCTAGAAAACGGAAAAGCAGCAGGAGAAGATGAAATAACAGTGGAATAAAATACGGAGGAAGAAGATTACATAAAAAAAATAAACCAGCTAATAAAACAAATATGAACAAAACATACTACCAGCCGATTGGAAAGCAGGTATTATAGTACCTACATATATATAAAAAAGGAGATCGGGAGGAGTGCGAGAATTACAGAGCAATAACTTTATTACAACACCACATATAACATTCTAGCAAAAATACTAAACACAAGACTTAAATCATGCGCTGAACCTATATTTGGAGAATACCAGAAAGGGTTCAGACCGGGGAGGTCGACGATTAATTCCATACATACAATGGAGCAAATAATTCAAAAATCTAGAGTTAGAGAATACACCAGACATGCACCCAATATTCATGGATTTCAAAAGCGCTTTTGATACAATCAATGATGAAGCAGCTAGAGAATGTTGGAATCCCAGAAAAATTAAGACATATGCTTCTAGTGAGCCTAAAGAACACCAGAGCAAGGATCAGTTTCAACGGAACAACTTCTAAGAAGATTAATGTAAACAAAGGCAAAAGGCGTGAAACAAGGTTACTATAACTCCGATATTATTTAATCTGATATTGAAAGCAATCATGAGGAGGACAAACTTTGGAAACAAAAACATTATTACAGATCAACTTCAACTAGTAACATATGCAGATGCGAATGCGAATTTGACATTTATAAAAGCAGTTCGAGAATTACATAAGGAAGCGAAAAGAATAGGACTAGAGATAAACCAGCACAAAACAAAATACATGACGATAGGGAAGGATGACACAACTCGGAAATACAGTAGAACCCCGAAAATCCGAACTAATTGGGGGGACATCCTGTTCGGATTCCGAAAAGTTCGGATTATCCGAAAGTTAGCCTAACTAGTAATTCAAAACTTTCATTGTCGTTGATTTTGAGTCGCAAAACGTTCTCGCAAGACTGTGGACAATATTTTTGGACTCAAGTTGACTATGAGAGAATCGAAGTTTATGTTTAACCTTTATAAGTCTGGCTATAAATAAAAAAACCTTTATAAGCACTACATAATATTAAAGTACGTCTTTATTTTTAACAAATTTTAAATGCCAAAGTTCTATTAATCCTACATTGTTCAAATTTATGGTTTTACTCTGTATAATAAACATGTTTTTAAGTTCTTGTCTTAATTTTTTTAATTTTTTCACTTTCCGTTGGTTCGGATTTGCGTAGTTCTACTAATATAATAACACAGAACCATAAATTTGAAACTGTATCCAACTTTAGCTACTTTGGAGTAACAATAGGGAAAACCGGAAATCCGTAGGCAAGAATTCTGAAGGGCAGAAAAACATATGGAATGAATAGAAATCTGCTGAGAAGCAAGAATCTAAGTAAAAGGATCGTTTAAACACAGCGATAAATCAAACAACTTATCAAGGTCAATCGAGTTGTTGCAACTTATCATTGTGTGTAAACGGTGCATCGCACGACTTATCAAAGTTGGAGTTGGGTTGAGGTTGGTATCGGATTGCATCAACTTATCACAAGGATCGAGTTGTTTTAATTTATCGTCGTGTCTAAACGGTACAGCGATTTATCATTGGACTTGGGTTGCATCAATTTAGGAAAATCTTACAGAATTAGAATTTATTTACATATCCAATTAAATAATGTACAGGGTGATTGATTAGTAGGGTAAAGCTACGTAGATCCGTTATAGTAATAAATAGCAATAAAAGTTAATAACAAAAATTGTAGCCAACTTTGAGATTCACATTTATAAAATTAATTAGAATGTTACATAGGGTGTTCGATAACATAGTGGCAGACCAAACTTAATTTTTTTTTATTGGAACAACCTGTATTTTATTTTATATTCAAAATGTTCTTAACTTCGCCATTACAAATGTATAAAGGATTGTTATGTTATACAGGGTATTTTACAAAGTTATAACCAATTTTATATGAAAATTGTAACAAGTTAACTCATTGTATAAATAAAAATAAGCACAAAAGCAATGGATTATTGACGCCATTTTTTTATTTATTATCAAAATTTTCATAAATTATTATTCTTCTTCTTTTTGTATAGACATGGCTGTCTGTTTTTTCAATGTGCCTCTAGTAAGTTGTCGTTCCATCGTTTTCGTGGTCTTACCACTGATCGTCTGCCTATTGGGAAACCGTCTCTCGCTATCCTGACTACTCTGTTGTCATTCGGCTTATGTGGTCATTCCATTCTATTGTTCTGTTTCTTACCCTGTCTTCTGTCGTATATCTGCACTTTTAGCTCTGTCCCATAGAGTCTCACCATCGATTTTTCGAAGGGTTTTCATCTCCGCTGTTTCGAGCAATCTTTTTGTCCTCTCTGTGTCGGGTCGTGTTTCTGCCGCGTATGTCATTATTGTTCTGATGACTGTTTTGTAAATTCTGCCTTTCATATCTTTTCCAATATTTTTATTTCTCCATATTGTGTCATCCAGGCAACCTGAATTCAGGCAAATCTTTCATTATGCGTTTAAATTTCTCAAAAATACTATTAGTTTTCTCAGGATTCCATATTTCTACATTCTACAGTGTGGCAAAACCAAATAGAATAGATTCATTATTTCGTAAACCGACGACTAAAAAATCCGGAAACAGGTCGATTTTTATATTTAAATTATGATTTTTTGGCATTTACATACTAGTGACGTTATCCATCTCGAAGCTAAAATAAAAAATATACATGCGGACCAATGTAAAAAAGGTCATTTCATTGTTGTCTTCTTACCGGCGTGAGAAATACAAAATAAGATTTACTATTTTATTTGGACATAAGCCACAATTCGAGTTTGAAATCAAGTTTACTTGACGTTTCAACTTTCACTTCGGAAATCGTTATCAATATAAAAAAAATATTCATAAATTAAAAATTTAACTTTGTTTCTGGTGAAGCAACGAAGTTGGAACAAGCAGAATATTATAATTGTCACCGGAAAGCGAAAAAGGTAACGCACAACTTGAAAGAACTTATATATTTCTAACTTCGTTTCTGGTGAAGCAACGCAGTTGGAACAAGCAGATATATTATAATTGTGTCACCGGAAAGCGAATATGGTAACGCAGAACTTGGAAGAACCTATAGTTTTCTAACTTCGTTTCTGGTGAAGCAACGCAGTTGGAACAAGCAGATAATATTATAACTGTGTCAGCGGAAAGCGAAAAAGGTAGTCCCTGAAAACTATAGGTTCTTCCAAGTTGTGAGTTACCTTTTTCGCTTACCGGTGACACAATTATAATATATCTGCTTGTTCCAACCCTGTTGCTTCACCAGAAGCGAAGTTAGAAAACTATAGGGTCTTCCAAGTTGTGAGTTACCTTTTCACTTTCCGGTGACACAATTATAATATATCTGGTTGTTCCATCCCTGTTGCTTCACCAGAAGCGAAGTTAGAAAACTATAGATTCTTCCAAGTTGTGCGTTACCTTTTTCGCTTTCTGGTGACACAACTATAATACATCTGCTTGTTCCAACTCCGTTGCTTCACCAGAAGCGAAGTTAGAAAACTATAGGCTCTTCCAAATTTTGAGTTACCTTTTTCACTTCCCGGTGACACAATTATAATATATCTGGTTGTTCCAACCCTGTTGCTTCACCAGAAGCAAAGTTAGAAAACTATAGGTTCTTCCAAGTTGTGCGTTACCTTTTTCGCTTTCTGGTGACACAATTATAATACATCTGCTTGTTCCAACTCCATTGCTTCACCAGAAACGAAGTTAGAAAACTATAGATTCATCCAAGTTGTGCGTTAGGTTTTTTGCTTCCCGGTGACACAATTATAATATATCTGCTTGTTCCCACTCCGTTTCTTCACCAGAAGCGAAGTTAGAAAACTATAGGCTCTTCCAAGTTGTGAGGTATCTTTTTCGCTTTCCGGTGACACAATTATAATATATCTGTTTGTTTCAACTGCGTTGCTTCACCAGAAACGAAGCTAGAAATCTATAGGTTCTTTCAAGTTGTGCGTTACCTTTTTCGCTTTCCGGTGACAATTATAATATTATATCTGCTTTTTCCAATTGTGTTGCTTCACCAGAAACAAAGTTTAATTTTTAATTTATGAATGTTTTTTTTGATATTTTCAACTCAGGCGCGCCAAAACCAACAAACCACTCGGAAACCCGTCCAAATACGTATTGCGAACCATCAAAGCTTTTGTTGAAAAACCGACAGAAGTTAGATTGTGGTGCGTCGTGTGCGTGCCGTTTGTGCGCCACTTGAAAACACGTACTAATCTGACGAATATGCTGCGCGCGAGCGGCTCGCACACCGAGCAGAGCGCATATGTATACCTCCCTTTACGATGAATTCTCTAACATTTTCTGCGAGTTAGGAAGTACCACGTTTTCAATGAGGAGTTATCTAAAAAAAAAAAAAAAGAAATTAACTATCTATGCCTGCCGCGTGGGAAAGAACTAAACTCTCGTCTCGCGTAACTACCAGCTTCCACTCTGGTTTAGCACTTCTTTGCTCTTTGCTCGTACTCTTTCTTCGCTCCATTCTGTGCACTTCTTTGCTCTTTGCTCGTGCTCTTTGCTCGCACTCTTTCTTCGCTCCACTCTGAACGTACGCATAGGGAATGTTGTATACAAATGAAAGTATGGTAATGGTACTTTTTAATAGTGATATAAAATACAGGTTATCCCATTTAAATTTTACTGAAAAAATAATGTACTTGAGTTTTAACTCACCCTTTATTAGATATAAAGTAAATTAGCCATATCAATCATTTTTAAAAATTTTGACAATAAATAAAAAAATATGGCATCAATAAACCATTGCCGTTGTGCTTATTTTTATTTATACAGTGAGTTGAACTTGTTACGATTTTCATATAAAATTGGTTATAACTTTGTAAATACCCTGTATAACATACCCAACCTTTATATTTTGAAAGTAACAGGATCTATTTGTTTAGGATGAAAACTAGTTATAATTCATTGAAGGGTCTAAAAGGGTCTAATGTACACAATGGTCCCCTCTTCAACTTGTTGTGGTCAACTTATCGCAGCGTCTAAACAGCGTTTCAATCTCAACAAATCACAGCAACTTGTCATCACAACTAGTTGCTGTGACTTATCGCTGTGTTTAAACGCCCCTTAAAGCGTCGTTTAAACACAACGATAAGTCACAGCAACTAGTTGTGATGACAAGTTGAAACACTGTTTAGACGCTGCGATTCAATGCGATACCACCTTCAACCCAACTCCAACTTTGATAAGTTGTGCGATGCACCGTTTACACACAATGATAAGTTGCAACAACTCGATTGACCTTGATAAGTTGTTTGATTTATCGCTGTGTTTAAACGACCCTTAATATGAACCTATATAAAACCTTAATAAGACCTGTTGTTACATATGGGATGAAAACAACGACGATTAATAAGAAAGAGGACGATAGCCTTCTGAAATTTAAAAGAAAAATAATGAGAAAAATACTGGGCCACAATGTAACAAAAGACGAAGAAATAAAAATGAAAACAAATTCAGAAATTGAAGAAAAATTAAAGAGAGAAGATAATAATATAGTCAGATACAAAAAATCAATCCAACGCAAATACGGGACATCTATGCGTCCCGAGAGCAGAGCCGGATTTAAGGCAGTGGGGGCCCCTGGGCAGAATTGGTGTGGGGCCCTACATCCTACCAATAAAAATTGTTGATATAGGTAACTATGGTATACAGCCAACTACACGGTTTTCCCTTTTAGAAATTTAAAAAAAATGTTGATCTACTTTTATAAAAAACGTATTTTTAATTAAAAAGTACGAGAGTTGTATCTTGTTTATTATTGTACAGTAAAATATTAAAAATAAACATAGTATGATGTATGGTTAAAGTCCGGGTATTTTCGAGATGTTTTAATTGAAAATTCCTTGATTATGTCGGACATGTCTAGTTGCTTTAAGACATCGTGTTCAATGCTCATTATAGAGAGATGATTCAAACGCTCTTGGCCCATCATAGACCAAAGTCGAATTTTTATTAACTTAAGTTTTGAGAATGATCTCTCTCCGCTGCAGTTAGTTAGCAGAACTAAATATAAACGAGGTGTCACCTCAACATTACGAAACGCACCATTCACATTGTTTTCTTTTATCAATCGGCACATTTGAAGTTGTTTATTAAGATATATTTGATGGGCCGATTTCCTCTTTTAATGAATTGAAAAATTCTACAAATTGTGCCAGTTCGATAGGTACCTAGGTTTCATCTAAACCATTGCTATACACTATAAATGTCGGTAAGCGTCAGTAAGTCAGATTCAGTTTTATTGGGAGTTAAATTTTCCAAATGATGTAAAAACCCAAAATTGGAATGAATGGATTAATATGCAGGCAGCCTCTAACTTAAAATGAAATGAAGTGATCTATAATAGCGATACAATTTTGAGTCCTAAATTTCTCTGATGTTGTCATTTCAGTTTCTGGACATGTTCCATAATCCAGTGGAGTCAGTCGAATATTCCTTAAAAGAATATAAATTCTTTAAGTGATCTAAGTGCCGCCACTTCTGAATCAAGGTCAATATTTGGTTCTTGGAGAATAAGACTTGTTTGTGCTGTTTGTCCTCTCTAAGATTTCATTCGAAAATGTTCCAAATATTCCTGTTTCCAGTAAACACATTCGAGAATACAAACCATTTGCATCGCTATGAGTTTTAAATTGTTGCTCATCGTCTTCAGAAATTTTAGATAATTCTCCTTTACTCTAATTATAACCTTTAACTAGAGCTTTTGCGGTATCACTTCTAGATAACCATCTAGTAGTATTTACTCTTTTAAGAACAATAATATTTCTGCCACTGTCGGCGTTGCTCTCGCTTAAATACGCAGCTTTTAAACATTCGATTAACAAGTTATATCTACATGTATAATGTAGGGGAAGTAAAAAATACATATAAGTACTCAGTTCATATAGTTCTTCTAAGAAATCAAAGAATGCTATGGAGCAAGACAACACTCAGCTGCAGCTTCTGCAACTAAATTTAGAGAGTGGGTGGCACACGGGATCCACAACGCCAAGATATTATGTTCTCTAATTTTAGCCTGAACTCCATGGTATTTTCCACTCATAACTAGTGTGACCAACTAGCCCGAAAAATCCGGGACATGGCCCGAATTACGAAGTCGTGTCCCGGAGTTCCGGACAAGGCTTCCGGGCCATCCGAATTTTCGAGGTTTTGGTAAAATTCTATTTTGAAATTTTGAATACGTTATTTTTCTGAGAAATTGGTGGGACGAAAAAAAGTTGACAATTTTTAGAACGTGATACTAATACCACATTCAAAACGCATGTATTTTTTATATCGTGGTATTATAGTTCTACGAAAACTCAAACTGCGGACTTTCTTTCTTTTCTGTATTTTAAATACCGTCCTGAAAAGACGATTCAAAAACAGTATCAATTCATGTATAGCCTATACAGTATAGGTGTACATATGAATCAGGTGTCCCTGTCCGAGGCGTGCCGCGTGCAACAATGTGATGATGGCTTATAAATGTTTTTTTTTTCGGGTTTTGGAAAATGGCCCGTTTTTCACTGAAAAGTCCCGAATTTCAGGTATTTTTTTCAGCCTTGTCCCGAATTCGACTGAATTGGAGTTGGTCACACTACTCATAACTCATAACTGACGCGTTGTCGTAGGACTGTCCCCTGCAGTTTTCAAATCGATATCATGTTCTTACAAGAGTGACATTAGAGAATTAAATATATCTTCTGCTTTATGACCGTGATTTGGCAAAAATATGACAAACCTTTCATGTACCGAAATATCACAATTACGATTGACCAACATTTATTCTGTGTGAATAATGTGTTGATTTTTTTACGTCTGGGACTTTGTGGGGGTCCGGGCAGCTGCCCAGACTGCCCCTCCCCTTACATCGGGCCTTGCCCGAGAGACTTTTTCGGGGCCCCGGGACCAATCGTTAAAGAACGGGACAATCCCGTTTTTACGGGACGTTTGGTCACCCTAACCTAAGCTGAATTTTTCTGTGTCTTCGTGTAGTCGTTATACTTGATGTAGCGTTCTCATAGATTTTTTTGATTATTAGTGATGTGTACCTGTAGTCTATTCGACTTTGCTTTAGGGCTTCCAGTCACTATTTCAAAATCTACAGAATCAAAAAGCTTCTCGTAATTTACGAATTCAAGAACCAGTGGGTACTACCTACTCGATGCATTTTTCAATTAATATCTTTATGGTACCAATGCAAATGGCCATTTGTGCCATATCCTGCCCTGAAGCCTAACTCTCTATTTTCTTTTATATTAAAATGAGTGCCATTAGATATCATTTGGAACAAAGTTGAGGTCGGTACCCGTGTGTTATTTTAATACCCATGTTCCTTTGTTTTTATATTTCTCAGTGAGTTTATCTGCCACAAAATACACAAAAGATAAGTAGGCGTACAAAATAATTGTAGAATTCTATTATTTTTTAATTAATTCTATACACTTCTAAAGTTTGTAGCCACCAGCAGAAAATCGAAAAAATATTTCCGTCTGTAGTCTGTGTACAAAAGAAGAATGAAAGGAAACTCAACAACAAACAGACCAAAAACGTTTTTTAGTCTTTATATATGCGAACAAGTGTGTTTGTGTGTGTTTCTTGGTGCCGACACTATTCGATTTCTTGGAAGTCATCTCTCGTTGATACCGCCAGCGTCAAACGAACCAAGCCAAAGCCTGGGATGGTCGAGGCCGGTTCTTGTCTCCATCCGCTTCATCATCTGCATCTTGTTGATGGCTGTGCCAGAGAACAATAACCACAGAGAAGCGACACGACCGTACTTAAAACGTGTAGTGTTTTTGTAGACGCATGCGCGAACCTGGTTGCTTTAAGTGTTTCCAACACATGCTAATTCCAGCTAATTCTGCCACTCTGGTTGTTTTACGATAGTCCGTAGGCTTGTATGGTAGATACTTGACTTAACAAGTTTGAGCATTTATATAATAATTATAATAGTTAAAATGTCTGGTTACTCGTGTGTGGTTCACGGATGTTTCTCTGCGACAGGAAGAGGAATAAGTTTATTTAGATTTGCTAAGAATAATAACAGGTAATTGTTATTGCTTTGTAATTTATACATATTAGTTATTAGGTTTCTAATAGTCTTAATTTGACTTGATTAAATATTATTGATAATAAATCATGACGAAAGTGATTCATTTTCTTGTATACATTACCCCTACGTAATGCATAAAAAAACTAAACTTCGTTCTGCCAAGCAACGGATATTTCAAAAAATAATAAATTGGTGTCAGTGCATGTATTTCATAACAGACGCAAGTCTGCAAAGGGCCAACCAGGTCAAAACAGATGTTGTCCGGGTGTCATCGCATTCCAAGATATCCTATTTTTACGAAATAAAAATATATAAAGAGTTCTATATACACGACAATTTCAGATCTGATTTAAACGACGCAAAAAAATACTATTCAAACTAAAAATTGTTGGAGACATAATTGGGGCGATAATTTTGAAAATCTTAAAATTGTAGCAGAACAAGACTTCAAAATTGCAAAAACACGGTTGCAAATCAACAAACTTACATTAAATTATGAAAAAATTAAATACATAATATCTACCTTCTGCAGTGCAGTATACAAAAATATTGCCAACTTTTAATTCGTTAAATATAACAAAGATTAAATATATCGATCGGGGTATACATCTAAATTGTATTGTAGTCATATGTTTTGTTAACATTTTGTTTTTTGAATGTACCTGATATCTTTAGAAACAAAGAAAATAGACGATTTTGTAGTTTAACATGTCTTTTGTGGATGCAAAGGTACAAAGGTAGATACATCGATATTATATTGTAGTCTTGTGTTTTATTTCACAACGTATTATGTTTTCCGTTTTTTGCGTTATTTTTTCGGGTATTAGCGCACTTATCACCGAATATTATACTATAGGTCCCCGTGCGTGACAAGCTTCAGGTTCTTGACGTTCGGCAATATTTGTACTGCTTAGAGCTGTTTAAAATATTAAAACTATTATTATTACTATTATTTAAAATACAGAGATAAAATTCAACTTCAAGAAAAATTGTCAAATTATGAAACATGGAGAGAATTAAATGTAAAATGTCTTCATACTTTTGCTCCAAAGGTATATCAGAGAACAACGAATCAATATAAAGTCCATATCCAAATATATAGTCCATAAAATTTAAAAATATCTTTCTATCTAAAAATCTATAAATTCTTTGTTTAACATTTGTAGTGCCCAAGCATGGATAAAAGCTTGTAACAGACAAGATTGACAAGAAGTCAATAAAAATAAAAAAAAAACAGTAGATATGGGTATAACAGTATGCCAACGAAAATATGTATTTAATCCGCTATTCTGTTGGCAGCTATTTTGGATTTTCTATAATGAACTCTGTTCTACTAGTCAAGCCCTTCATTTGATATCCATATTGAGGTAGTTGTGAAATTAAATAGGTATGTAACCCACCATTTTTTGGCGGCCATTTTGGATTTTCTATAATGAACTCTTTATTAGTAGTCAAGCCCTTTCATTTGATACCCATATTGAAGTAGTTGTGAAATTAAATAATATGTAATCCACCATTTTTTTGGCGGCCCTTTTGGATTTTCTATAATGAACTCTTTATTAATAGTCAAGCCCTTTCATTTGATACCCATATTGAAGTAGTTGTGAAAAAATATGTAATCCGCCATTTTATAGCGGTGGACATCTTGGATTTACAATGATACTGAATGTATGTAGTGTATGTAATGTTACAAATCGGTGTAATTGTAACGATTCGTATAAGACTTTTTTGATTATTGTTTAGATTGTTGCATATTTATATTTATAGAAATATAGGTACTCTTACAGTACTTCTTGGATTTTTATTCGTTTGCTCCGATATTCGACTTTAAAGGAAAAATGTACTTTTGATAGGTTTCCAAGACAAGAACAATATTGACATTCAATTTCAACATAAAGTTTCTTGTTATCGATCACGAACATTTGTCACCCAAAAAGAATTGGAACTTTCAGAGTTTGTGACATTTCCGTGGCCGTTACAATGGCTGTGTTATTTTTCGATAACCTATATTAAAAAATATAATTTATTAGGAAATACCTAGACGAACAAATTATATCTTGTATCAGCCCAAGCCAAAAACAAGCAGTGAATGTCACACCTACCGTAATAAATAGATATATTTTATTATTGGTCTTTCAATGCCAAAATCAGGATAAACAAAAAGGTATTTTCATTTATGGTTCCAATCCATATGATTTTCATCATTACTTTGCATTGTGCGATATATTTGCAAACTTTTGTAAATCAAAAATAATTCCATTATTATAAAGCATGCCAACAAAAGCCGGCCCTGTACGCAACTTTTTTCTCGATGAGATATTTTATATCTATTGAAAGTCAACATAAATGTTTAATTTTATTTACGAATTTATATTGTGTGATATGGCCACTGACTATTGCTTCGATGGCCGCTCTGGTTGCTTTAAGTGTCGTTGTCGGCTTAGCCACGAAAGATCAAAGTCGTGTCGTTTCTCTGTGGTTATTGTTCTCTGGCTGTGCACTGTTTGTATCGGAATCGAAGCCGCCAATCTGACGCCGAAATTTTCAACACCCACTAGATAAATAATTATTGCTGTTATCCTTTAATAGCATCAATATTCCTACATATTTGTTGTAAAGATTTTCCGTTCGAATTCATGGAATTTGGTAAAATTGGCAAAAAAATAATTACTAAATAGTTAATAATTACTAAATAGTAAGTAATTTTGCCAATTTTGGCAAAATTCGCAAAAAACAACAAAATTATCAACAAAAATCACTAGCCAGTTGTGTCTGAGTTTAGCGAAGGGACTTAGTACATTCTTTCACGGTTTTTGCTGTAAATTTTAAAGAACCGCTTGGATTGACATGATATTTGACATACGCATAGCTAACATGTCATAGAAAAAAAATTATATGGTGCCGATGTGTGCTTCTGCCCTGGGGGTGATTTTCACCCCATCTCTGAGGTGAAAAAATATATGTCCAAGTTAAGTCCCGAAATGGATAAACTGACTAATTTTAAGCAACTTTTGTTCTATAGAGTTTTTTCACCAAATCAATACTTTTCGAGTTATTTGCAAGTGAAATTAATTTTTTAACAAAATAACTACGTTTTTTGACGGTTTTTCGCAAATAACTCAAAAAAGGTGTTTGTCGAAAAAAATATTCTTAGCATAACTACGCCCTATAAAAAAGTGAAAAACAAACAGTGTTTATTAGGTCTCTATACCTAGCAAAAGCAGAGTTATAGCTAATGAAAAATAGGTTCATATTCGAAAAATTCCAAATAGAATAATTCAATGTGAAATATCCAAATAATGAAGCATTATTGGGGAAAACACATTACAAGTTTTTAAAGTGTTTAAAACAGCTTTATTTCTGGTTTTATAAAAAAAATTCTAGCATCAAATGTAAGCAAGTTACGCTCAAAATAAAGTTGGTCCCTTTTGTTTTGGCAAAAAAATCAAGAAGATCTCCCCCCAATTAGCAACTTAAATGAAATTAATCGTTACCGCTTCACAAGTTACTTTACTTTTCAAAATTAAAATTTTTAATAATTTTGAAAAAAATGCTTTTTTTTCAAAATTACTTAAAAATTGTTAGAGATACCAAAAGTCTTAAACAATAAAAACAGTCGGCTTTACTTTTCTGAATATTTTGTATTTTTTTGTTTTTCTGTAAGACAAAAATTGGTCAAGATTCGGTGTTTCTAAATTTGCATACACTCGTGATAAGTGACTCGTTCAAGCCCTTTTAACTACAGCTCTTTTAAAAATAAGGACTTTGAACCGATGAAACTTACAGATCGTATGATCAATACATACGCGAGTAAAAAACTTGTGATAACAATTAAGTTCATTTGAAATGCTAATTAAGGGGTCATTTTCCCGATTTCTTATCAAAAAAAAGGGACCAACATTATTTTGAGCGTAACTTGTTTACTTTTGATGCTAATTTTTTTTTAAAAAACAAAAATATGCATTTTTTAAACACTTTAAAAAAATTAAATAGAGTTTTCCCCAAAAAGTGCTTCGTTTTTTGGTTATGGCACGTTAAAATATACGATTTGGAATTTGACGAATATGAACCTATTTTTCATTAGCTATAACTCTGCGTCTACTATGGTACACTGACCTCATTTATATACACCAAGTTTTTCACTTTTTTACATGCTATATTTTTGATACGAATTTTTTTTCCGCCAAATACTTACTTTTTGAGTTATTTGCGAAAAACCGTCTGAAAACGTGGTTATTTTGTAGAAAAATTAACATATTCACTCGCAAATAACTAGAAAAGTATTAAATTGGTGAAAAAACTTTATAGAACAAAAGTTGCTTAGAATTAGTCATTTTATCCATTTCCGGACTTATTTCGAACATATATTTTTCACCCCCAAAAGGGGGTGAAACTCACCCCTAGGGCAAAAGCACACATCGGCACAATATCACTTTTTTCTATGACTTGTTAGCTATGTGTATGCCAAATTTCATGTCAATCCAAGCAGTTTTTTTTTTAAGTTAGAGGTTTTGCAATATTTTACCTTTAAAGAACGTACTAACTTTAATAATTGTATATCATATCAATATTGTTGAGCAACACACAATTTTTACAAATTACATATAACACAGCATTTGCGAAATCCCATTTTCTTCAACGACAGAAATATACGTCAATTTGACAATATGAAATATTAAAGAGCAAACAGTAGCGATCAACAGGTAGCAACAAACGCGTTCCAAGATTGCGGCTCTAATTTTGAATATTTTGTCGAGATATTTGGCACACATATTCGTAATATAATAAAGAATGGCGGTACAGAGCCCAATTTCAGAAATATGTTAGTATGTGGAAATTACTCTATAACTAAATAAAATATTGAAAAAAGGAGCCTGTACCGCCATTAAGAAAGACAAAAAAATACACTTTCTTCAAATAAACTTTTTAATACCGTGCCTAGATTTTGTGTCACATTGGAACTACTAAAAATCGATTTTTTTATAACAAGAAATCGAACGTCATTGACTTGGCAACATTTCGCGCCTATGTGTATAAAAATTATTGTTTTTGATAGTATAAACGTCACTGTCAGTGTCGAATTACCTACGCACTGTTGCCTCACTTTTGAAAGTTCGCAGAACTTTCGCAATCTTGGACCGCGTTTGTTGCTACCTGTTGATCGCTACTGTTTGCTCTTAAGGCTGTTCCTCACGATTCTGAGCATAGCTAAATTCCAATGTAAAAGTTTAAACAAAATAACGCAAAAACTATGGCAGATATTGAGATAATTCTTTTTTTATATGAAAGGTATTCAAAAGTTCTAGTGCACTATTTGCTTTTCAATTATTAAATTGTTTAAACAATATGTTTTTTTTAACTTTTTTGCTAAAAATTAACGTAAAAAAATTTAAATTTAAATACGGCACTAGAGAATTTTTCCCACTTTCCGAATCTGTTTTTGTTTTTAACATAAAGTGTAACACAAAGCAGCTATTTTGTTTAAACTTTTTTAAAAATCTCAAAGTTTTGCAAAAAGGTATCTCTTTCGGCCGTCATTCTGTCCTTGTTGTCGATATCCAGCCCGCGGCCAGCTAGCAGGTAAAGAAACCCTGTCGGTAGGATTATCAATAATGTTATTACAGGCAGGAAAACGAATTAGTGCTTATGAATGGACAAAGATTATTTAGACTTTTGACAAAATTTTTATTATAATTTTTATTTCAAAACACCCTCTAAAGAAACACTACACAATTCTATATTTATAAATGTAATTTCATTTTATCGATCTTGCTCATGATGCTACTCAAATTCTTAGAATACGTGTTACTTGTATAAACTTTTTCATTATGTGTATTATCATGTATAATATGATATGCATAATCCGTTTAGAACGTCTTTCGACGTTATCCGATCCCATTTTTCATTCAATTCGGCTGTTCCATTGATCTTCTCTAAGTTCTTTGGATTTGGAGCTCATTGAGTTTCTTATTCTTTTCATCCATGTTCTCTTAGGTATTTCTCTCTTCTGTATTCCTGTAGGTGACAATGCAATTACTTGTTTCGGGAGTCTACTGTTTTTCATTCGTTGGACATTTCCGAACCATTTGAGCTGCTTTCGTTGTCTGTCATCCATGACTGTACCTTTTATTCTCATGCGTGCTCTAATTTCTTCATTTCTTATCCTCACCCGTTTCGAAATTACGGCACTACAGCCCAAATTGAGCCCTGGCCTCCTTTATTTTTTGCCTCCACCTTTGCCTGTCTGTGGCTGCTCTTCTCCATAGACGGACTCCTAAAAGGACTTGTGCGTCGCTGTTTACTATGTCTTCCCAGCGCTTTCTTGGCTTTCCAACCGGTCTCTTTCCCTGCATTCTAGCATTCTGTGCTCTTTTTGGTCGCCTATCCTCTCCCATTCTTATCACATGTCCGGCCCATTGCAATCTTTGTATTCTAATGAAGTCTGACAGGGGTGTTTCCTTATAAAGTTGAGAAAGCTCGTTGTTGTATCTACTTCTGAAGATTCCATTTTCCCTCACAGGTCCTAGTGTCCTCCTCAGTACTTTCCTTTCGAATGTGTCGAGCTTGTTTTTGGATGTTTCTTACAGGACCCAGGTTTCACTTCCATAGCATGTTATTGGTCGAATTAAGGTTTTATAAATTCTGATCCTTGTATTTCGGTGGACCCTTTTAGACCGAAATATATGGGAGAGGGCAAAATAAGCTCTGTTTGCCTGCGTTATTCTCTTCTGTATTTCTCCATCTTCTGATCCGTCGGCATATATTCAATTTCTACTCCCAGGTATGTAAACTTTTCAACCGTTTCAATGTCATCTTCATGTATGTTTTGTGGGATTATATTTCTTCTCCTCTGAGTCATTATTTTTGTTTTTTCTGTGTTAATTTCCAGACCTTAGCGAAGTACTTAGCGTTCGTCTTATTACATCCATTTCCGCGGCTTCTGTCTTTCTTATATTTCTCTCTGTTAATCGCCTCATTTCACAATCGTATAAAAGCATGCTTTTTACCAGTTTCATAGATAATAAATTTTATCTTTTCTGTTATTTTCTTGTTCCAGAGAAAGGCTTCCTATAGCTTTTTTTGCTTTTCTTTGTTTTGTACATTGAGGAAATTTATGCCGCTTTCCATTAGCTGGGAACGGGGTATTCATTTATACACATATTAACAATCTTTGTAATCAGTCGAATTAGCTTTTGGTGCCACATATAAGGAGTTCAGTTCGTCGTCTATTGATTCAATGTAATCACCTTGCTTAGCAGTTTTCTGTTTCCGTGAGAACATATATTTCATATGTTTTCATTCTGGTGGGATGTAGAGTAACATTATGTTGTTTTATATGCCATTAGATTAGAGTGAAAACTTAGTCTTTAACATATATTTAATATATTATATTCAATTTTATATTTTCCATATCTTTAACTATCAGTTCATGTTTGTTATTGATTTCGTGTATTGTTGTGATCTTATTTATTTATATGTGATGATATTCTTATATGTAATTTAATTTAATTAATGCATTAGTGATAATCTAATTAATCAACCAGATCACATATCAATATGTTTTCAATCTCAGGGCGAATTATAAAATTACTTACTTTCGTGACTTCTAAGTATTTCTCAGTGGTTCCTAATCGGGATAGGAAAAAAATAAAATAATACACACATATGGATTACAATTATAAATCAAAATTTTGTTTATTTTATATAAATGGCAATTACTGCTTAATATTTGTTAGATCTTATATTTATTTACTACAAACATTTAAAAATGGGGATCTTATTTCCTTTTGGTTTCCAATTTAAAATTTTTATTAATAATGAACTATTAGGATTTATTAGCAACAAAGTTATTTAAGTTTGATGAAAATCTTCTGATATTAGCGATTATGTTCTTCAATTTTTAATGTGGTATTTAATACAAAAAAACCATACATTCATGTCCTGACAAATGAGACTGACCTTTATCTGGTGAGCTGCGAATGTCCTCACACAAGACCCGTTTCCTCCTACCCTTGGTTGCGATGTAAAACTCGTCCTGGCCTCCAGTAATGTTCTCCTTTGAAAACTACCTCGTATCGCTCTCGTTCCTGCTTTTCTCGTGATGCTGTGTTCTGCCTTTTTCGAACCACTTCAATCAGCTACCGGGACACTCTTTCCTCAAGGAGATTCTTTTCTCTCGACTCGGCCTACCTCTCGTTCCGATGGGTACTCAACACTCACGGAACTATACCGGCTTTTTCACTCTTCGTACACTACCGTCTACCACTGGACTTCACCTTTCGACCGCTCAAAACATTCTGATCTCTCATCCTCATTTAATCCCCTACTTTCTCAATATCCCTTCCAGATTCAAAAATCAACATTCCACCACAAATTTTAATTCGCCGTATTCCTCAATACCAACTTTTAATCTTTCTAAATATGTTTAATGGATTTCAAGAAAAAATAATCAGTTCCCAATTTAAACTTACTTTCTACTTTTTACAAAACTTAATGACCTATTATCTATTTCACTGAGTCTTATTTAGCGTAGGCTAATGATCGAATCTTCCGCGAAACACTATAATGGTCCGCGTCACTCAACTTGTTTATCTTAGGCGCATTGTTACCGAGTTTCGTACACTTCTTCGAATCACTTTCTTAAAAACTAAATATAATAATTTGTTGTATACAGGTTGTTCTAAATTTACATGCCCGTGGCTGAGAAAATTGAAGATCTTTTATATTAATTTGAATTTTGCTTATAATTATAAATTTTAATTCTCCTATCAAATAGGAATATAACAAATCCCCGCTTTGTATTCGATAAAATTTATCTGCATTTTTAAATAAATTTTCTCGAGGCAAAACCAACTCCCTGTCTATTTCCTTACTTTAGTCTACGTCTTATATCCTAACTTACTATCTACTTTATGTAATTCTGTCTTTTATTCGTGATATTTGTATACATCGTGAATATTATAAATTCCTCGGATCTTTTCCGAGTTCCTATGCCTCAACTCATAACTATTTATCCCATTTTCATTATTCACGATGTACGGGCCTTCGAAAACAAGCATCAACTTTGCGCAAATGCCCCCAGGAAGATTTGATACTCGTAATGCCCTCACGAGTACTTTTTCATCCTTTTGGAAAGTCACTGGTCTTCTTTTTCTATTGTTTTCCTGTCTTTGAATATACTTTTCGTTGCTTCGCCGTAATCTTCTCTGTACTGTTTCAATCACCTGTTGATATTCCTTTGGCTCTGGGTCTTCCCATGGCCTTATCGGCAGTACACCCTTCATGATGTATTCTGGGGTCTCTTTTGTTACTGTGCTCGGAATTGTATTTAGATACACTTCTATTTCCACCATTTTCCTGTCCCAGTGGCGATGTTGACCATCTGTTGCAATGCGAAGAAATTTCGTCACTTCCTGTATGAATCGTTCCGAAGGATTACTCTGTGGATGCCTGATGCTGACAAAATTTGTCTCTATTCCGCGTTCTCGAAGTTGTCCCTTGAAACGATCATTTCGGAAATACGTTGCATTGTCCAGTAGATCTTTTTTGGTGTTCCTACTGTGGCTATAAAATTGTCGATTTTTCTTAATATTTCTTCCCCCTTTGTGGTGCGGCAACTATATAATTTTACGTATTTTGAAAACACATCCACCATCACTAGAATATGTTTGTTCCTTTTAGTGGTCATAATTAGATCGCTTAACATATCTATTGCTACAATGTCTAGTTTGTTTCGGGCTTCAATATTTTTGGCAATATTTTCGTTTTTGAAATTTCTACTCTTATATTTTTGACATACATCGCACTTCTGGGTAATTTCCTTTGCAATGCGGTAATCCTGTCGGCTGATGTAATTTTCCCTAAAAACGAGCCAAACCTTTCTGCTACCAATATGCCCATTGTCCTCATGTATTTTCTTTATTATCTTTTCTGCCAATGTCTGTGTCACTAAATATAGTTCCTTTCCGTCTATTCTCTTAAAATATATGTTATTTTCTACCTCCGCTCTTCTTTTCTCTCTTTCCTCTAGGTCTTCCTGGTTTGTCCTTTCTCATTTAACGAATATATCCCTTCTTCTTGTATTAATCTATTTAGTCCCACCTGTAGAGTAATTGTTTCCTTTTTTCCGGTGTCCTCATCCCGTGTTAGAGCGTCGGCTATTATGTTGTCTTTTCCTTTTATATATCGGAACTCAAAAGCATACTCCTGTAATAATAGAATGCCTCTATGTATTCTATTATTTACTAATCTATTCTTCATGATATGTACTAAAGCTGCATGGTCTGTTTCGATTGTGAATTTTGCTCCCAATAAGTAAAACCTCAATTTGTTTACGCAATATAGTACACTGGCAAACTCCAATTCTGTAACACTATATTTTCTCTCATGTGTTTTAGTCACTCGAGATATAAAGCATATCGGCACTTCTTGGTCGTTTTGTATTTGAGACAGAACTCCTGCGAATTTTTGTATGGACGCATCAGTTCGGAGTATAAAAGGTAAATTGTAAATGGGGTGGTATATTTTCGTTCCTTTTGCGAATTCTCGTTTTAATGTTTTGAAAGCTTCCTCCTGTTCTTCTTTCCAATTCCATTTTATTCCCTTTTTTAGCAATTTTATCAGAGGAATTTCCTTTTGGCTCAAATCGGGAATCAGCTTTTTAAAATAATTAATCGTGCCAAGAAAACCTCTCAATGTTTTCAAATTCGTTGGTCTTGGGTATTCATCTATGAGCTTGACTCTGTCTTCGGCTAATCTGACTGTTTTGGTGTCCAATTGAAAACCCAAATAAATTACTTCTTTTTGAAAAAATTGACATTTTTCAATGTTTAATTTCAATCCCGCTGTGTCCAATTCTTCCAGAATTATTTTTATATATTCCAGATGACTCTGAGTATCTTGTGAAAAAATTAATAAATCATCGATATAATGAACTATGAAATCTTCATGGCGATTTAAAATGGTATGTAGAGCTCGGACGAGTGCAGCACAAGCACTCTGCAATCCAAATGGCACTACCTTAAACCGGTAGACAATACCATCAATTGAGAAAGCGGTGTAGTTTCTACACTTTTCAGCCAAAGGTATCAACCAAAAACTGTGTTTTAAGTCAATTTTAGAAAATATGTGTGATCCCGTAATTCTTCCAAAAATGGACTCGATGTTTAGAGGTGATTCATATTGTGATACAGTGTGCTGGTTGATATTCCTGGCATCTAAACATAATCTCAATTATCCATTGCTTTTCTTTACTATCACAATCGGGTTAACATACGGTGAATCACATCTTTCGATGATTTGATCTTCCAACATTTTATTAATTTCTTCTTTCACCTCTTGTCGATACTTGTATGGAATCGGGTAAGTCTTTGATCTAAAATTTCCCAAGTTTTTCACCTCAAATGAATGTTCGTACTTTTTCGCCACTCTGTTTTCCTCATTGATCAAATTTTCGTAGTTTCTTAACATCAACCGCAATTCTTTTTCTTTTCCTTCTCCACATATCAATTTTCTGTCTTTTTCCTCAGACTCTTCACATATGTTTACCGTGCATTCTGCATCCTCGTTTGCATATACCTCCTCTTTAAATACCACTGTTTCAATCATATTCTTTTCACTTTCATTTGTTAGCTTTATTTCGTCTTCTCCTGAGCTCGTCTCTTCTTTTGAGGAATCCCAGGTTTCTTTTGCTTTTGATACTCTCAATTTTTCTTCTTCTGGGCTCAACTCTTCTTTTGAGGAGCCACAGGTTTCATTTTCTTTTATCTTTTTGTGACTTTTTCTCCTTTTTCTTTTTCGTCCTTGCTTCGTTGCCAAATTCATTTCCATTGTTTGTTATTTCCCTGATTCGTCCGTATTTTGTTTCTCATGTTCCTTGTCCTGTTCTTCTTCTTTTTCTTCTGTTAGTTTCATCGTATTATTTTTAAAATCTATCACTACATGTTTTTCTGCCAATTCGTCAACTCCTACTATCATGTCATGTGACATGTTTGGCATTATTACACATTGTAGTGCATACATCTTCTTACCCAGTCGTACCCTTACTCGTATGCCTTCATTTATAGTTGCCAATGTCCGTTTGTTTGCGCCCACTAAATTTACCCTAGGTATTTTGTAAATTAAATTTGTTAAATTAACTTCTATTAGTTTTCTGTTGACCAATGTTATTTCAGATCCAGTATCTATCATAATTTTAATTGGTTTCTCGTTGATAAATCCATCCACAAATTTTAAATTAACTCCATTCTTCTTTTCGTTGTTTCCTGCCAATTTAATAAACTCCTTGGGGTGACAAAAGATTCCTGTTTGATTTTTTATTTTTAGTGAGCGCCGTCGTGAAAAGACGCCGGTTGCTCCTCGTTGTTTATATTTTCGTCATAATTTCTCTCTCCGTCATATTCTTCTGTCTGGGTATTATTTACCTCTCTTCTATTTTCTCTTGGTCTGTCGGATCTGTTTCGGTTTTCTCGATATCCCTGTTCATTTTGTCTACCATTATTTCTGTTTTCTTGATTTGAGCGTGTGATGTTTCTACTCTGGTCTTCTCGATTTCTGTCCTCATTCCATTGCCTATTTCTTTGTTCATAATTTCCTCTTCCGTTGTCTCTATTTTCGTTTTCCCTTCTGGGATTAAAATCTCGTCTTGTATAGTCTCTCCTATTTTGATTTCTCTCTCTGTAATCCTGTGTCTCTCGGGGCCTGTAATCTTCTCGCGACCTTCTTGATTTTCTTTCTCTTAAACGTGATTCTCTTATTTGTAAGAATTGGCATAGACTATCTATGTCTTTGTAGTTTTGCAATGTAATATGGTCTTCCAGCGTTTCTTCGAAATGTCTTGCAATCAGTTCGACTAATTGTTCCGATGAGTAATTATATTGTAAATGTTTTGCATTATTGTAAATTTGTAAAGCATATGTCCTTTCTGATACCCCCATCCTATCATTGTATTTCCCATTTTGCAATTCCTTGTTAATTTCCAATTGTTGGACTTTTCCCCAGAAATAATTCAAAAATTTTTGTTCAAATTGTTGCCAATTGCCGAATTCTTCTTCTTTACTATCGAGCCATAGGCTTGCTTCATATTTGAGATGGTTTCTGATAGTTTCTTTTGCTGTTTCGAAATTTCCGATGTGTTGTATTTTCTTTTTCAGGCTATTTATGAACGGCACTGGGTGTAATCTTCTTACATCCCCGCCAAACCTTATCTTCACGTCATCTGTGCTATGTATAACCATTTCTCTTCTTTCTCCTACATTTTGTTGAATATTGATTTCCGCAATCTTTCTTTCCATTTCTTCTCTGTCTGCTTGAATAGCGTTTTCAAACTTGTTTTCCAAATTTTCTATTTCCTTTTTCTGGCAATTCGTTATCTCCTCCATTTTGTTTTGAATTTTCATTTCTTGTTCTTTCATGTGGTCCTTCATTCTAATTTCTTGTTCTTGCATGTGATCTTTAATTTTCATTTCTTGCTGTTCTATCTCGTTTTTCATTGTTGTCAAACATCCTTTTATTTCCTTTTCATACTTTTCTATGCGTTCCTCTATTTTCTTATTGTTCTCTTCTATTGCTTGTTTTGTTTCCTGTTGATTGTCATCCATTTTTTGCTGTGTTTCATCCATTTTTTGATTCAATTTTTGTTGTGATTCATCCATTTTCTTTGATGTTTCTTCCTGATTTTTATCCATTGTTCGTTTTGCTTCATCCATTGCTTGTTTTGTTTCTCTTTGATTGTCATCCAGTTTTTGTTGTGTTTCATCCATTTTCTGTTCCATTCTTTGTGACTGGAGTTGCATCATTTGTAATAATTTATCTATTCCTGATAATTCTTGCTGTTCTGATGCCATGATTGTCGTGTCTAAAATATCTTCTTGGTCTGAATTATTCTCTTGATTTGAATGTTCTTTTTGTTTTTTGTTGTCTTTGCTTTGGCTTCTTGTCAGAGACATTTGTTTTCAAAAAGTACTATCCCCGCCAAATATGAAATTTTACTAGTATGTTACCAAAACGACTTTTTCTCACCCAAATATTATAAATTTTCCATAAATATATCAAATGTAAATATCGTAAAAATAAAGTATTAAATCAGTTATGTAAAATTTGTACCTAAAGAGATCTAAATTTTTATGTTATCAACTGTAAGTATCTCACTTTTTACCACAGGCATATGAATTTCCAACTACCGGCTTTTCTCTTTCTATCCTTCAAATTTGCCACTAGAAATACTTTTCAATGCTTACCACGTTGGACAACATTTGTTGTGATCTTATTTATTTATATGTGATGATATTCTTATATGTAATTTAATTTAATTAATGCATTAGTGATAATCTAATTAATCAACCAGATCACATATCAATATGTTTTCAATCTCAGGGCGAATTATAAAATTACTTACTTACTTTCGTGACTTCTAAGTATTTCTCAGTGGTTCCTAATCGGGATAGGAAAAAAATAAAATAATACACACATATGGATTACAATTATAAATCAAAATTTTGTTTATTTTATATAAATGGCAATTACTGCTTAATATTTGTTAGATCTTATATTTATTTACTACAAACATTTAAAAATGGAAATCTTATTTCCTTTTGGTTTCCAATTTAAAATTTTTATTAATAATGAACTATTAGGATTTATTAGCAACAAATTTATTTAAGTTTGATGAAAATCTTCTGATATTAGCGATTATGTTCTTCAATTTTTAATGTGGTATTTAATACAAAAAAACCATACATTCATGTCCTGACAAATGAGATTGACCTTTATCTGGTGAGCTGCGAATGTCCTCACACAAGACCCGTTTCCTCCTACCCTTGGTTGCGATGTAAAACTCGTCCTGGCCTCCAGTAATGTTCTCCTTTGAAAACTACCTCGTATCGCTCTCGTTCCTGCTTTTCTCGTGATGCTGTGTTCTGCCTTTTTCGAACCACTTCAATCAGCTACCGGGACACTCTTTCCTCAAGGAGATTCTTTTCTCTCAACTCGGCCTACCTCTCGTTCCGATGGGTACTCAACACTCACGGAACTATACCGGCTTTTTCACTCTTCGTACACTACCGTCTACCACTGGACTTCACCTTTCGACCGCTCAAAACATTCTGATCTCTCATCCTCATTTAATCCCCTACTTTCTCAATATCCCTTCCAGATTCAAAAATCAACATTCCACCACAAATTTTAATTCGCCGTATTCCTCAATACCAACTTTTAATCTTTCTAAATATGTTTAATGGATTTCAAGAAAAAATAATCAGTTCCCAATTTAAACTTACTTTCTACTTTTTACAAAACTTAATGACCTATTATCTATTTCACTGAGTCTTATTTAGCGTAGGCTAATGATCGAATCTTCCGCGAAACACTATAATGGTCCGCGTCACTCAACTTGTTTATCTTAGGCGCATTGTTACCGAGTTTCGTACACTTCTTCGAATCACTTTCTTAAAAACTAAATATAATAATTTGTTGTATACAGGTTGTTCTAAATTTACATGCCCGTGGCTGAGAAAATTGAAGATCTTTTATATTAATTTGAATTTTGCTTATAATTATAAATTTTAATTCTCCTATCAAATAGGAATATAACAGTATATTTCATGTTCCTAAATTCATTATCCGTTTCAATTCGCCCAGCAGTTATGTAGGCAGAGATTTCAAATTAATTTTAATCATAATTATTATAGGCTATGCTTCATAGACATAATTTTGGGAGCATGTCAGCTGGAACCTGAAAGGAATGTGTGTATTCTACGGCAGAACCCATAGTAGAAGAATCTACAGTCGAAGAAGACTCTAGAGCTATCCATAAACATAAAAACCACAAAGCGCAGGAACCAACACTGTATCTGAAAAATGTTTGAAAAATAGAGAGACACACATGCCTTTCGTAAGCTGATTTGCCAAACTGGAAAGAAGATCAATTACCAACCTCCTGGAAGGAGAGTGTTATCATTCCGATACACAAAAAGGGTGATAAATGATGAGATGGATTGCACAAACTATAGAGGTATAGTTTGTGCTATACCTCTAGGCAGTTAATGGATAAATACTGGAAATGCATCAAGACACTACACTAGCTTTTTATAGATTTTAAGCAGGCATATGATAGTAGTATACGAGTGGAACTGTGGAATGCCATGGTAGAACTAGGAATACCAAAGAAATTGATAAATATCACAAAAGCATATATATGTAGACGGAGTTATGAGTGCTGTAAGAATTGAAGGAAAATAGTCGACATTCTTTACAATCAACGGTGGTCTCAAACAGGGAGATAACTTATCCTCACTTCCCTTCAGTATCGCTTTGGAGCGTATTGTGAGGAAAACGAGCACAGAAACACTCCTCGCATTATATTACATTATCCTCACATTATATACCTATAACAAAAGTGCTTCGCATTATACTAGCTTTCACCGATTAGGCGATTATATAGATATAGTAGTAGGAAATACAACGATCAGTGTCAAGGAAGACTTTATTAGACTGAGAAATTCCGCAAAAGAATCCGAGGAATAAATGAGGATAAAACAAAATATATAGCTACAACATAAACGGGGCAGCGAGACAGAATAGGGCAAAACGTTACAATGCACCATAACAACTTTGAAAGGAAAGGGTTCATCAGTTTAAACATTTGGGAGCTACGATCACATCTGATAATAACATTACTCATAAACAATGATTAACAACAAAATACAAAGTGCACATCGTTGTTGGTTTGCGTTACAAAAAAATATTGAAATTAGATTATGTATCCAGTTGTACGAAAATAAGCATCTACTATTCTGTAATAAGACCTAAATGACGAATGCCTGTGAAACATGGACAATAACAAAACTTAAAAATCGCAGAAAGAAGAATTCTTAGAGGAATATATGGAGCAGTTAAGGATGGCACCAGAGAACTTTAGACAGTGAGAACCAACCAAGAATTGAAAGAATTATATAACCAACCAGATCCTATATAGTTAAAATAATAAAGTCACAAATTTATATGTCTAGGATATGTCAAGAGGCAAGAGTATCGTGTCGCCACATTCTCTACATTTCACAAAAATGTATAACATTTCCAAGCCCTAATCAACGTTTAAATTAAGACAGCCAATTTGTCCTAAAAAAAATGACCTAAAAACAAAAGAAAATATGACATTATATTTAAAAAAATCCCAACTCAGCAATACCGTGACCTAAAAATATCATGCTGTACACTCTACCTATCTAATTTTGTTTTATTTAAAAATTTGAAATCTAAATTAATATTGTTCTCGAAAATATAACTTTGCACGTTTCTACAATAATTTACAATGTACACTCTAATTACCTACCCATAACCCCACTGAAGAAAAGAAGGGATATATGTCTAGGATATGTCAAGAGGCAAGAGTATCGTGTTGCCACATTCTCAACATTTCACAAAAATGTATTACATTTCCAAGTCCTAATCAACGTTTAAATTAAGACAGCCAATTTGTCCTAAAAAAGAATGACCTAAAAACAAAAGAAAATATGACATTATCTTTAAAAAAAAATCCCAACTCAGCAATACCGTGACCTAAAAATATCATGCTGTACAGTCTACCTATCTAATTTTGTTTTATTTAAAAATTTGAAATCATAATTAATATTGTTCTCGAAAATATAACTTTGCACGTTTCTACAATAATTTACAATGTACACTCTAATTACCTACCCATAATCCCACTGAAGACAAGAATGACCACAAGTTAATCGTTTTATTGTTTAGCTTCTTAACTGCCACCCAGGGGGTGTCCGGTTTGTCTATCGGCTCGATAACAGGTGAACAGAATTTTTGATCTGGGCTTTCTGCACGTAAACGTTTACGTGTAGAAAGAAATTTTTGAGAGAGAGGATATTCACCGTTATGTTTTAGAAGGAATGGCCTTAAGAAACATGTTAGAAAGTTGCAAGGTTTCTCTGCGACTCGCACACGATCGTTTCTCGTATCCCCTCCAAGAACTTGCACACAGCGAATAGCAACGGTGGTAAGGGGTCTATTTCTACTTGTCTAAGGCTTGATTTAAACTTAGTATTTTATATTTGTTGTCAATAATTTAAGACATTTTGAAACAAAAAAAAGTAATTGGGGAGTTTGCTGTAAGAAGGATGCAGCTCCATATTTAGACCGTTTTTGGGTGGAAACTTATGTCATAATTAAAAAAAATTGGCGGATTGACTGGTATAAGAACGATGCAGATCCGATAATAAATAAAGAAAATATACGTCTTTATGGATCTGCCTCCTCAGTGATTTGGTGCAAGAAGGGTGCAGCTCCGGACCTGCATCCTTTTTGCACCAAACGATTGTGAATGTTTGGTGATTTTCGTGGAATGCAAGGTCTTTTAAATATAAACCCAAAGTTCCCTATGACTTCTACTATCGATACTTCAAACAAAACTTCAACTACAGACTACAGGTTTGGCTCATCTAGAGCAGATACGTGCAAAAAATGTGATGTCTTAGATAACAAACTCAAAGATGTGACCCTCGACGAAAATGAACGAAAAGTTTTAGCAGCGGAAAAAAAGTTGCATGAAATTAAGGCCGATTTGTTTTTCAAGGAGCTGAAGGAGAAAACCACATTGTGCAAGCATAGCGACGAAGTGGAGGTTCTGACCTTTCACTTCCAACAAAACCTTCCACTTTCAAAAAGTTCTGCTGGGGCTTCCACAAACGCCAGTTATGGACATAAAACCGTCCATTCTGGTAAGACAAATCAAGCACACTTTTATTATGTATGATTAAACTACGGCTCGAAAGTCACCAAACGTGTTAGTGTCATTTTTGTATCACTATATAAAAAATATACTCCCTAAAAATGTTAAAGTTTTATACCTTTTTGCTTTGTAGTTATTGAGAAGTTTTTAAGGAAGAATGACTGCGTTTTAGCCCCCAACAATATGCTGATTTTGTTAAACAATCATCCAAATAGTTTATTTCCATTCTGGTAAAACAAAATATGATCCTGAACTTTAGTGGTCACTATGAAGGACATTTTAAAAAGTTATCTTAGACTCTGATGCAGAAAAGCAAAGATTCCAGATTACCAAATACCGAATTTTCCAGTACAGCAATGAACATTTAGATAGTATGTATTAAAGTCAGTATATCTACTGGCCTTCCGAGTTTTCACTTATTCCAAATCTTGAGAAACCTTGATACCTCTCAGTTTCTTCTGATATTCCGGTCTATTGCAATCCTATACCTGTCAAAAAAGCCAAATATGCAGATTTGGCAACACAATTCGTTCCTATGGACCAAATGGCTTTTTACACCCGCCTCACAAGTGATGCAGCCATGGCAGAGAACCAGAAAACCGAATTATCTGTTTCTTATTACAGATTTTTTCGTACCAACTTGTGTACTAGGCAAACCATAGTCGTTTGATTGTTGTAACCGAATAAAAAAGTTTTTGTTGGGAATTTGTTTTTTTTTCTCAAAAATGGTAGTAAAGAAAGTAGTAGTAAATTTTACGTGTTTGGTGCAAGAAAGATGCAGGTCCAACTTTTTTTCAATTTTTTTTCTTATTTTTTCAAAAATTATCTACTGGAAAATAGTCTCAAGTATTGACAAAATCTGTTTGTCATCGATTGATATTATGTCTTTCGGGTTAAAATAAAAACTTTTATTAAAAAACAGTTTTTTTTCAATTTATCAACAATTACCAAATATGTATGGAGCTACATCCTTCGAACTTCTCAAATTGAGGTTTTTAGGAATATGGAACATACATACATTTATTGAGAGCCACAAATATCCTTCACAGCTCGTGAACCACAGTGTGACCACCCCTGTAACTATAATCTATATCTATAATATACTTCAGTTTGAACAATACGGGTAACATTCTGCATTCTTGTGTGATATATTTCTAATCAAACATCTTTGTTTTGTTAAGAAACGAGAAATTGACATTTAAACGTTTCTCGTGAGTCACAGCCAGGTATGTATGATATAAGTAACATAAAGCATTTTCAAGTACAATGGCTTTGCCGTCTTAATGTTGGCACTGGCGACAGCAAATGGTTAGACTGGCGACACCGATACTGCGACAAACAGCTTAAAAAGGATAGAATTTCTGAATGCAGGATGTGAAGGCGTAAGTTGACTACATTAACGTATTATGAAAAGTAAAGTAAGTCACATATAGAACGAGATCTACTGATCTGCGTGCAAAATCGTAGAACATTTACACACAATTACAACGTGTGGAATAATGATTCACTGGTTTAAATAATATGTCTCCTTGATATTAAAAAAAAAAAGAAATAAAAATACTTATGTTTACTGTTTACTTCCGAGATATTATGCACATTTCATGTATTTGTTTAACTTGCTGGTGCCGCCGAAAATTATTGAATAAACACATTTATAGGTTTTTGAGTTTTTGAACCAGAACTATTGGTGTATGGAAAATTACATTTGTAATTAACTAATGTTTGAAGTTTCGACTTCCACTCCTGAAATCATCATCATTGGCTTTTACAACTCTTTCTGAGTCTTTGCCGCGTTTACTAACTGTCTTCCATTGATTGTACGGACGGGGTCGAGTTCGCTCCCAATGGTAAGAATTTTACCTGAACTAAAAAAGGTAGAGTCCGAATTGGCTCCCATAGACAAAATTTATTTTACCTAAACATGTCGAAAATATCACCCAGCGTTGTCACTTCTTTCAAATTTTCTCTTTTTGTTAGAAACAGGTACCTTCCTAGAAATATCTATGGGAAAGGAGGAAGACCTAACCCTTCGGTCTTAACTTAACTTTCGGGTATTAGAGTGTAGAGCGCAAACCGGCCGATTTCAGGTAAAAGCGCAAAACGGTCGAGCGCATACCGGCCGACACCGATAATTTGTGTTAAAATTGCCACATATGCCAATGTTGAACTAAAACAAACTCTAAAAGTATTTGTTTAAAAGTATAATTTTCCTATAAAAAGTCTATATCACTATGTAAATTTCCTAAGCAGTATAAATATTACACGATTTGGCAACAATGTCTAATGTTTCCGCGATTATATGAGAGCCTACCCGCATTCATGCGGGAGCCAATTCGTACCCTTCTAAAATATACCTCAACGAAGCTGAGCGAACTCGACTTCACCCGATTGTACAGTTGTACCTTTTTCTATAATAGGCCGTCCTGCCGGTCTTCTTCCGTCTGGTCTTTGCCAAAACACATTGCTAATCAGCAGTGGCGTAACAAACTCCGTCGCCCCCCCCCTGCAGAATTGGAAATGGGACCCCTTTAAACAATTACTAAATACGACTTGTGTAACAAAAACTTATTTGTGTTAGCGTAATATTGCTCTGTTCATAACAACTTACATTTCTCATCTTTATTGGTATATAATTTATAGAACAAAATAGAACAAGCATTAATAAAAGATTACATTATTACCTAGGTATTATTCTATGAGATGAACAACTTTCTTTGTGCACTACTATCCGCAAATGTATCTACAATTTTATTAAATCTATCTGATGGGCAACTTCATTTTCAATGCTTCTGACATTGTGCTAGGAAGATATTGATTTTATTAATTTAAGTTTAGAAAAAGATCTCTCTGAGCTAGCGGTTCATTTTCAATGCTTCTGACATTGTGCTAGGAAGATATGATTTTATTAATTTAAGTTTAGAAAAATATCTCTCTGAACTAGCGGTCGTGACGTATAGTTTTGCCTAAGATTTGATAAAAAATCTTTACAGTTATGTAAAAGTACTGTTGCGCGTGAGAGATTCACATTTTTGGAGTGCAAAAGAGTGACAGCTAGATTTATAGATTCTAAAATTTTATTTTGTAAAAGGAAGACAAATTCAAACTGTTCCATTTTACTTTTTAAATTATTGGCTGTCATTGTAGTGACTAGTGGAATCATCTCTCCTCACGAAATGTGGAAGTTAATATTATTTTAGACAGTGCTTTTAAAATTTTCATGTAGTTCTGCTTTATACCAAGCACCGTTTGAAATCTGGATGACCACCTAGTCACCGATAACGTTTTTAGTGTAACAGCGGTACATAACAGTGTGTTTGCGTAACTTGGAACCTATGGGAAACTTTTTTATTGTCAATTTTACGAAAAAAAGTTATTCTTTATAAAATGCTCGGCATCGTAGGTATAAAATCTAAGTTGCAATCATCAGATATTAAATTTTATGGATTTTATATACGAGGTATGTCAAAAAATATTAATTTTGCACAACAGTAAAAGTACCTTTATCTATATTTTACAATATTGAAAAATTTTATTACACAAAGTTGTTCGCCATTAAATACTATGTTTAAATATGCAATTACAGTCGACTCCCTCTATAACGAGAACTAAAATGGCAGACTAACTACCTCGTTATAAGCTGATCTCGTTATATCAGACAACAATAATATTGTGCATTAGTTTTCTAAAACATTAATTTCCTATATTGAAGCCATTCGGAGCAAAATAGGATGCTAAATATTGTTTGAATAGCGCTTTTGAAAAAGAGTCGGTTAATAAAGAGGAAGAAGTTGACAGGCGGTGAAGTTTATTACATCACTGGCCTCGATAAGCACACAGATATAGGCATTTCTGTGTACAGGCAGCTGGGGTATTTATTTATAGCCATCACCTCGCCAAAAACAGGTAAAGAAACATGTTCTCCGATCTCATTTTCCCTCGTTATAACCAAATATGCCTCGTTATAGAGGTGTTATAGCTCAATAGGAATTTCATGGGACACCTAATGTACCTTGTGATAAGTGAAACCTCGTAATACTCGCGTTCGTTATATAGAGAGTATACTGTATATCATTCCAGTTGAAATACTTATTGTAAAATTGTAAAATATCAAGGTATTTTTCGACATACCTTGTATAAAGTTGATAAAATGTGATATATTACGATTGAATCTTAGTTTTGAGACAATGCAGAGCTTTTTATAAAGAATAACGTCTTTTCGTAAAATTAATAATAAAATAGTTATCATAATTTGTAATAAAATGATGTTTGCTATCCGTAACTTAAGAAAAATTTGCAAAAATTAATTTTTTAATTAGGAGGATGTAATTGCATACATCGTGAAATATAAAGGTACTTTAGTCTTGAGTTAGATTCATATTTTTTCTGATGGTTGTATATGATATCTTAGATTTAAGACCATTCAGAGCATTTCATGAAGAATCACTTTTTTTCGTAAAATTGATAATAAAAAATTCCCTACATGGTTCGAAGTCACGCAGACATACTATTTTTTTTTAATTTTCAAATTATTATGTCATATTGGAATTCAGCATAATCAAAAAGAAAATAGAAACATTTTGGATCAAAGTAAAATGATTAATTCACTGATATTTTTAAAATTATTTATACAAAACAGTTTTATAACCGTAAAATAACACAAAATGCAAACCAAACAAATTAGGGATATATGAAACTACTGCCGATAATAATTATTATTGTATCGCAATACTAAACGTAAACGCAAAGAAGAAACCCATTTCTAGATTTAGAAATATTGTTCTAAAATTCCCAAAATTGCAATTCTCAAATCTTTCAATAGTCACGTACAAAGCATTATAGTTTATCGTCGTCACCACAAAAGTTTGGGAGACCGGAAGGGATTAAGTTTCTAGAGATGAAATGATTCACTTGCCGAATATGTCTATTTAGAAATTTACATTCTTAAATTTAAACACATAACGTAACAATAACAGATTTTTACATAATATCAGACGACAAGATGGGGCCCCTGATTGATGGGGCCCCCCTCAAGCTTCATGCTGCGGGGGCATCTGTTACGCCCCTGCTAATCAGTCTGTCGTCATCACTCCGTACCACGTGGCCTGCGATCTTAGTCTATTGGCTTTTATGTATCTCACGATGTTTCCATGCTCGAAGAGAGTCTCTAATTCATAGTTGTATCTGCTCCTCTATTCCGCAGGATTTTGCGTTCCCATACTAAAAGTTTATTGATTTCTTTCTTTCTCAACGTCCATGTTTCACTTACGTATGTCACTGCTGGTCGTATTATGGTTTTGTACACTTGGATTTTGGCACGTCTTGAGAGAAACTTTGACCTCATTAGATGTTGAACGGCAAAGAAACATTTATTCCCCGCCAGTATTCGTACTTCAACCTCCAGTTCTCCTGTGTTGTCACTGGTAATTGTTGTTCCTAGGCCTAGGTATTTGAATTCTTTGACCACCTCAAAGTTGTGATCGTTTAGGTAATGTTTTGTTATATTCGCTCTCGTTCCTTTCTTGATACGACCAAGTATTTAGTTTTTTCTTCGTTTATTTTCAGGCCTACGTTTAGTGTTGCTTCTTCAAAGTTCGAAATTATATCCTTAACTTCTAAAATAGTGTTGTCTGAGCTACTGCATCTACGTCATCTACAAATGCGAAAACAATCTTTGCTCATCTGGCAGTTATGTCTGGTTTAACACTGGTACAGATTTTTCGCATTGCATATTCCAATACTAGATTAAACAGTAATGGGGATAGCGGATCTCCCTGTCTGAGTCCGATGTTCACGACGAACGCCTTTGAAGTTTAGCTTCCTATTCTAATTTGTGCAAAGGAATTGTTTACAACCATTGTTTGCAACCATGGTCAGCTTCTTTGGTACGCCTTCTAGCTACACCATTGCACTCCACAGTTTTAAGCGATCTATGGAATCATATGCTTGTTTGAAGTCTATGAAGATCTGGTGTACGTCTTTATTATACTCCCAATACTTTTCTAGCATTTCTCGTTCTAGCAAATCGTTCTCAAAAAAAGTTTATCCTAAAAATTCTAGGAAGAGTGTTTAACCTAGACTTATTAGATTATTTGTCTTTTCAAAAAATGACACACTTGGCCTAGATCTTATAGGCAACAACAACAACAAGTGTGTGGTTAAAAAAATTGATTGAGGGTGGTGTTATTATTCTAGAGAACTTCTGACTGTTTTTGTGTGTTATTTTTATAAATTTATTTATTTATTTTACGGATACACCATTTTTACAAAAATACGACGTCAACCTTTACAAAGCATAGGTTCAATAGGTTGCGTTAAAAAACAATTAAAATTAAACAAAATTCAATAAAAGTAGTAGCTTAAGTTATATAATGCTCAAAATCTCTCAACTGATTTCTTAAATGTTGCTATAGATATTCCAAATAACTCTAAACTATTGCTGTGCTCATTGGCAGTTCGTAAAATTCTTGTAATGGGTTCATTTTGACCATAATTTGTAGTGTGGAATGGAATGTTGAAAACCTCAGTGTTACGAGTTCTTCTAGTATTAACATTAAAACTTATTAAACTTAGTAACTCTGGATCTTGAACATATCCATTTATAATCTTAAAAAGGAAACATAAATCCGCTTGACACCTTCTATGATGTAGTGGTGAGATATTTAGTATTGATAGTATATCATCATATGTGTATTGTTCTCTAATAAAACCAATCTTGTAAGCACATACCCTCAAAAATTTATTCTGAACTCTCTCGATACTGTAGATGTCACTATTATATGAAGGAGACCAAATGAGAGAACCATACTCCAAAACTGATCGAACTAAACTAAAGTATAACATTTTTAAAGTTTGTACTGAAAACTGATTACAGTTTCTTAGAATGAATCCCAACATTTTTAAAGCTTTAGCTGAAGTTTCGTTAATGTGATATTTAAAAGTTAATTTAGAATCAAAATTTATTCCTAAATCCTTAATATTTTATGACGTGCCTCTAATGGTACATTATTTATACAATAATCATAATTTACAAACTCTCTTGATCTTCCAAAAGTAATTTTAAAACATTTTTTTATATTTAAGTATAGCATGTTTACCTCACACCAACTAGCTAAGCTTTTAATATCATTCTGTAACAAAGAGGCGTCAACTAGGTTATTTACTATTCGAAATATTTTAAGGTCATCAGCAAACATTAGAAAATTACTACTTTTAATCACTGAGGATATATCATTAACAAATATATTAAATAAGAGAGGCCCAATATGAGACCCCTGAGGAACTCCTGAGGTTACAGATACTCGTTGAGATAAACAGTTTCCATATTTAACATACTGACGTCTACCAGATATACAGTATGTCCCTGTAAGTTGTATCCATATGGAAAACTTTTTTATTATTAATTTTACGAAAAAAAGTTATTCTTTATAAAAAGCTCTGCATGGTCCAAAACCTAAGATTTAACCATCAAATATCAAATTTTTTGAATATTATACGAGGTATGTCAGAAAGTTTGAATTTCACTCAAGAGTAAAGTAGCTTTATTTTTCGTAATATTGGAAATTGCTATTATGAAAAGTTGTTTGGAATTAAAAACTATATTCTAGTATGCAATTACATCCTTCTAATTGAAAAAAATTTTTTTTTGAAAAATTATGGATAACTATCAGTATTTTTTCAGTTATTTCATTTCTGATAACTCTTATTATTAATTTTACGAAAAAAAGTGATTCTTAATAAAAAGTTCTGGATGGTCTAAAATTAAAAATACAATGATCTTATATCAAATTTTATCAATTTTATACGAGGTATGTCAAAAAAGATAAATTTAGATCAAAGGTAAAGTACCTTTATAGTTCAGAATATTTCAATTAGATGGATGTAATTACATACTGAAACATAGTTTTTAATTCTAAATAACTTTTCATTATAACAATTTTCGATATTGTGAAAAATAAAGCTACTTTACTCCTGAGTCAAATTCAAACTTTTTGACATACCTCGTATAAAATTGATAAAATTTGACAAAAGATGGTTGTATTTTAGATTATAGTCAATGCAGAACTTTTTATTAAGAATCACTTTTTTTAGTAAAATTAATAATAAAAGAGTTATCTGAATTAAAATAACTGAAAATAATGTTAGTTATCCATAATTTTTCAAAATAAATTTTTTTCAATTAGAAGGATGTAATTGCATACTAGAATACAGTTTTTAATTCCAAACAACTTTTCATAATAGCAATTTTCAATATTGTAAAAAATAAAGCTTCTTTACTCTTGAGTGAAATTCAAACTTTTTGACATACCTCGTATAATATTCAAAAAATTTGATATCTGATGGTTAAATCTTAGGTTTTGGACCATGCAGAGCTTTTTATGAAGAATAACTTTTTTTCGTAAAACTAATAATAAAAAAGTTTTTCATATGGATACAACTTACAGGGACATACTGTATAACTACCTATCCACTCAATTATTTTACCTTCAAATCCATAGCCTTTTAATTTAGCAATAAGCAGATCATGGTTAACTCTATCGAAGGCTTTAGAGAAGTCTGTGTAGATAGCGTCAACCTGGCCCTTCTGTTCAACTGAATTAGCAATGAAATTAGTATACAATATTAAGTTTGTGCATGTAGACTTACCTTTAGAAAAGCCATGTTGTCTAACATCAATTATATCTTTACAATTCCATGTCAAAAAGTTATTTACAAGGCACTCAAAAAGTTTGGGTAATACTAGTAATACAGATTGGTTACAAACCGCTCGATAATTTTTAACATCATTTTTATTACCAGACTTACAAATTGGTGTTAAATAACTAGTTTTCCAAAAATCAGGAAAGACGCCAGTACTCAATGAGGAATTAAATAAGTAGCAGATAGGTTTTACAAGAGTAAAAATGGAATGCTTGAGAACATAAGCTGGCAAACAATCTGGTCCAAGCGATAATTTCCAAGGCATCTTTAAAACACTATCAATTATGTCTGAGAGCCCAATACTATAATTATTCACATTTACATTCTGCTGATAGTTAAAAATTGGGATCTGATTAACTTTAGAATTAGAATATGTAGTTGAGAAAAACTTACTAAATAAATTAACTACGTCTTGAGCATTATCACCTGTACTATCACCGTAGGACATATTAGATGGCAGATTATAACTTTTACGTTTATTATTGATATACTTCCAAAAATGTCGAGGATTAGATAGAATCCCATTCTCAATGTTATTCAAATAGTTAGTATAACACTGAGAGGAGACTTGTTTACATTCATCTCTTAACTGAGAAAATCTTAAATAATCATCCCTTCTACCAAATAATTTATACTGCTTATGTATTTTCTTTTTTAAATATATCAACTTCCTTAATTTACCATTAAACCAAATCGGAAACGAACTTGTTTTAAATTTTTTGATCGGAACAAATAAGTCAAAACCTGTATACATAAAATCATAAAATACTGCTAAGCTGTAATTCACATCATCTGATAAAAGTAAGTCCCAATTAATACTTGCAAAGTAATCATTTAATCCGACATAATTTGCATTTTTAAAATCATAATAAAATTCCTCGTAGTTGAGTTGATAATGCTTTTCAAAACCAGTTAATTCTACAACTATAGGCGAATGATGGATACTATTATCAAATAGCGAATCAAGTGGAATAACTACATCAACATTGTTTAAATTTGTAAATACTAAATCTAGAAAGACATTACGACTGTTAGGTAAAGTGTTTATTTGAAACATGTTAAAATAACCAAAAGAATTGGCCAAATATACAGCAGGAGAGTCATCAGGACATTCAACATTTAATCCAAAGTTGTCATTACTCCAGGAAGCATTTGGTAAATTATAATCACCACACAGTACTAAGTTTCCACACTTCTCCATAACATATTCAACTGAACTGCAATGTAACATGTATACATTTAGGTCGGATGCAGGAGGGATATAAACTCCACCCATAACTATGCACTTATTATTAATTTTCAGTGATACAAAAATTTGTTCTACTTCACAATCAGGGATTTTCACTTTCTGCGCACTTATGACATTTTTAACAGCAATCAACACACCACCACTCCTAGTTTTTCCTGTAGCAGCAGGATTGCGATCATTTCTAAACACATTATAACCAATAAGTCCTAATTCTGCATCGCTATAATCACACGTTAACCAAGTTTCCACCAAAATGATTATATGATAATTACATTGAGCTATGGCAATTTCCAGAGACTTTAGTTTAGTTCTTAATCCACCAACATTTTGATAATAAATTAATAAAGGAGGTGAGCTTATATGTTTCGTTGTGTCTAGTTTTTTTGTGTGGAATGATCATTTTTGCAAATTTCAGGTATACCTTTAACATATCGTATAAATAAATCTTTCCCACCTTGTTCTTGGCGTTTTTTGAGGTCCTCTTTAACTTTATTGAGTTTGTTGAGTTGCTGGGGAGTTAGATCAGAATTTATAAATATCTTTTTTGCTTTGGCAACGTGAATCTTATTTTTTAAAATATTCATTACATCAAAAGAATTTGTTAATACAATTTTTAGGGAACGAGCACCATTTTTGTTTTTCTTACCAAATCTAACAGCTTTGACAACTTTAATATCCTCTTGAGTAATATCCTTGAAAATTGAGATCACAGTAGCCAAATCATCAGATACAGCATTTCTTCTATCCACAGATTCACCTAGATTATGAATGATTAAGTTGTTCATTCTCTTTTGTCTTTCAAAAACCTCACTTACAATAGCCTCTTCTTGGTTTTTAGAATTCTGCAATTTCATATCATTAACCTCATTCTGCAGTTTTTCAATTAATTGAAATAGTTTTGGAACAAGTTTCATTCCAGATTTACATTCTTGACACAAAAACTGCAGAACACGATTCTTCTTTAACTCCATAACCCTAATTTCTGATGAACACAGACCAGAACAATAAGTATCTTTGTGAACTGGGCGGTCACAGCTATCACAATAAAGCATTTCTTCTTCAGTACCATCTTTCTTGCATTCCATACACTTCATTTTCTAAATTAAAATTTAAAAGCCGGTCCTGTACACTAATGAGCTTTATCAATTGCCTACAGATAATGGACAAGTTCAGTTTTTTCGGGATCTGTAAATTACCACAAAAAAGGGTAAAAACACTGAATTATTTTCTGTTAATTGCAGATTAACCAACTATTACACAATTGTATTAAAAACACTGTGAATGCAGGAGATACCACAAAAATTTGCTATAAATTGATACTAAATTTATAATTAGTTTCACTGTTTAACTTAAGATATTTTGATTTATTTACAGGAAGGCTAATTAAGGTGTGTACGCTTTGACTAGCTTTTTGATACTGATTTTGTGTATTTTTTTTAATTTGTACATAATATTATACTTATGTGTGTTCGTATATTGTGTGTTACATATGCATATGTATTGTGTATGAGATTGTCAATGATTTATTCTTCGACTTCTTTTACTACACTATTTTTGGTATGTTCTTGTTCTTGTTGTTGGCTTCTCCTTTTAGTATTGTTTTCTGTTTAAGTCTGCTAGACATTTTTCTTCGTTAAGTAGGATGAGGGCTGCTTCTTTGACTTTTTTGTTTTTCGTGTCTGTTTCTTTCATGATTATTACTCTATTTTCCCTATTTTTAAACCCTATTTATAAATGACAACCTTTGTAAGCAGGTTTTTTTTTCCTAAAATACATTTTCTTTGCGTATTCAAACATCAAGAAAGGAATTATCAAATCCCTATAGAGCGAAGCACCTGCTCCAAAGAACTCCAATTGGCTGGTATCTACCGTCAGACCCTAATGTCCTTTTTTCGAGAAAGGATCTGTATGTTCTCTTAGTAAAATCTTTTAAGATTGACCTCGCGTCAAAATTTTTTAAAATTCAATATTTTCAACTCGTAATATTAGGGTTATTAAAGTTTGATTAGTTCCAACTACTTTTAAGATGTTTTCACTAATGATAGTCTGATAGGACCAAAAACGTTTTGAAAAATTTTTAATCCTTTTGGATAATTTAAATTTTATAATAAATATAATTATATGATCATATATCAGAAGTTTTTACTTCATTGTAAATGTTTTAAAACTATGGTATACAGCCAATCACAGCAATTTTCAATTTTTTAATTTTTTTAAAAGTGAATTACTTAATTGATTCCAAAAAGCCCAAAAACATCTAAATTACTCGTAAATTCAATAAGACTTCAATATTTAATAACTTTTTTTATATTTGAATGGATTTACATGGAATCCTGTTTGAGTACCTAACTTTACAGGTGTCACAAAAAAGTAAAAAATAATTGGAAAAAAAGTTACTTGTCCTACTGTTGCCCTAAGAAATAATCTCTTTTTTAACGATATCCGTAAATTTTTGTTAAAAAACTTAAATTTCGCTAAAGTTTTGTTTAATATTTTACACCTTCCAATACAAAAAACAAAACAATTTTGTTGCTCAAACATTTTATTACATAAATTATAACATTAACATACTTAGGTACTTTTTTTCCAAAAGTTTAAGAATTTGACAATAAAGATAATAAACAAAATAAAATGAAAAAATAATCAGAATCAGTTTTGGTAATAGCGGTGCTGACAGTTGTGAATGTAAAAGCATGTTGCATTTTCTTAAATCAGTGCATCATGTATTGGCACTGTCTGTAAATAATTAATAATTTAACTTACCTTTTTCTTGTGTTTGATCAATTCCAGATAGCAAATCAGAATCAGTATCATTTTTCTTCGCTAAATACACTAAATACTGGCTTCTTCTAGATACAAATTAAGTTGGCTGATTTATTCATTTTTTTTAGTCTCAACATACACACTTTAACATGAATGTAACTAATAATATATCAACTATTGTTTAAGATTACTGAAGAAAATAATTTTGTGACCGTAAACCGGGTAATATAAACAAAAACATATTAGGATATGTGCGTAAAATAACTTATAGTCTAAGAGCTAGAGGCGAGAAATCATTGTCATAAGTAATATGGAGTTTGGCATGTGAAATGTGTCTATTGTATGTTGATAATTATGACCCCTTTCAGGCTGACACCTCAGTGGATACAGGGAGTAGCAATAAGGGATGAAAGGGGAAAGTTAACGGAGTCATTAAAGGTTTTCACCCCCTATTTTGTTAAACCTCCATCGATTTACATGAAAATTGGTGAGTAGTTAGAGCATACCTCAAGAAATAAAACTGATATGGTGCCAACGTGCGCTTTTACCCTGGGGGTGGATGCCACCCCTTCTCAAAGGTGAAAACTATTTTATTAAAAATAACCCCACTAATCGATAGAGGGACAAATTTTAAGCAAAATTTATTACCCCTAATTATTAAAATAAATCAATACTTTTTGAGTTATTAAAGATCAAAAATTTGAATTTTTCGTGAAATAAATGCACGATGTAACGCGGTTTTTCGTAAATAATTCAAAAACTGTAAGTTTTATCAAAATAGTTGTGATTACCAAAATTGAAGATAATAAAAAATAAAAGAGATTTCTTATTCCAAAAACCTTTAAGAATTAATAAAAAGTGAGTTTATAGGTGATGGAATGTATATTTTTTTTTCGGCTAGTACCCACATCTATGTATTCAAGCTCAAATAACGGGAAAACGGTGCATTTTATAAAATATATTTACTGAACACTTGTCAAAGTACTTAGAAATATGTATCAAATGAGCTCCCGGAAAAGTTGATACCATTAAACGTTATGCTACAAACATTTTTCAAAGTTTAGGCTCCAAAAATTTGGAGCTTAATTATTATATTATTTATATAAGTTTTTAAAATTGTTTTAAGACATTTATATAAAATATATCAAAAATGTGTTTGAATATTATGTCAAATGTGCCCATTATTGGACACCCTCAGTTTCTGTACATATTCAGTTTATACAGGGGCGGTTCTAGACCAAAAAAGTGGGGGGCAAGGGAACACAACCGGTGAATAAACAAGATAACGTGCCTTTTTAACGAAAATTATAGTACAAAAGTACTGTAAAAACTGTGGGGGGGCAAGGGAACACAACCGGTGAATAAACAAAATAACGTGCCTTTTTAACGAAAATTATAGTACAAAAGTACTGTAAAAACTGTAGGGGGGGGGGCAGCTGCCCCCCTGCGCCTGGCTAGAACCGCCATTAAGTTTATATCGATAGAAAAAATTCAATTAAACATCGAAATAATATAAAAATATTATTTTAGTAACATACATATTATTTCAAAAATATATTACTTCATATAAACTGTAAAAGAATTGAAATATCAAATAAATAAATATTACTTATTAATTTTAATGTAAGTAATGTTAAATGGCAGGTTACAAATTTTTGGTGCTGTCTACCCGATGATTTATGTATTATGTATATTATATTGTATAATATACAGTGTGTCTACTTAAGTTGGACACATATATTACGGGACACTTTTTTATTTTTAATTTTGCGAAATAAAGTTATAATTCATAAAAAGTTCTGCATCGTCTAAAACCTACCATTCAATCATCAGATAGCAAATTTCATCTATATTATAGGAGGTATTTTAAAAAATATGAATTTCGCTCAAGAATAAGGTACCTTTTTTTCACACTGTTGTAAATAATTGTTAATACGAAAAATTGTTTGGAATTAAAAACTGTGTTCTAATATATGCAATAGTTGTTATTAATATAATTAAATAATTAATAATTATTATAATAATGTAACTATTATCTACATTCTTCTAATAAAAAGAAAATAGTTAATTTTTTTCTCAAATTCATTCAGTCTCACCTACCAATCATAATTTTCATTTATAACTCTTTTATTATTAATTTTACGAACAAAAATTATTCTTCATAAAAAGATCTGCACGGTCTAAAATCCAAGATGCAATCATAAACATAAGATTATATAAAATTGTATCGATTTTAGTCGATGTGTAAAAAATGTGAATTTCGCTCAGTAAAGTGCCTTTATAGCTCACAATATTTAAATAGTAGGATATAATTGCACATTAAACATAATTTTTAAATCTAAACAACTTTTCATAATAGCAATTTTCCATATTAAGAATTTAAATACATAAAAAACAAAGTTTTCGTTATAATAATGCTCGCATTTTTAACTTGTTATATTTAAATTGTAATAAAACGAACTTGATAATAAATTATAATAATAACTTCATTCCCGAAATTCCTTTAAAAATTATTCTGTTAACAAATTTCAAAATAAATATATAAATAGCGTATGTTTTAATTTTCACTTTTTCCTAAAAACTCGAAAGGGTTCTCTTATTTCCATCATCACTTGCTTATCTTTGATGTTATAAACTTCATCTGGAGCTCACTTGATAGGTATTCTTGAGTACTTTGACAAGTGTTCAGTAAATATATTTTATAAAATGCACCGTTTTCCCGTTATTTGAGCTTGAATACTTAGATTTGGGTAATAGCCGAAAAAAATATACATTCCATCACCTATAACTCACTTTTTATTAATTCTCAAAGGTTTTTCGAATAATAAATCTCGTTTATTTTTTATTATCTTCAATTTTGGTAATCATAACTATTTTGATAAAACTTACAGTTTTTGAATTATTCACGAAAAACCGCTTTACATCATGTATTTATGTCACGAAAAATTTAAATCTTTGATCTTTAATAACTCAAAAAGTATTGATTTATTTTAATAATTAGAAGTAACAAATTTTGCTTAAAATTTGTGCCTCTATCGATTAATGGGGTTATTTTTAATAAAATAGTTTTCACCAGCGAGAAGGGGTGGCATCCACCCCCAGGGTAAAAGCTCACGTTGGCACCATATCAGTTTTGTTTCTTGAGTTATGCTCTAACTACTCACCAATTTTCATGCAAATCGATGGAGGTTTAACAAAATAGAAGGTGAAAACATTTAATGACTGCACCAACTTTCCCCTTTCATCCCTTATTGCTACTTCCTGTATCCACTGAGGTGTCAGCCTGAAAGTGGTCATAGTTATCAATATACAATAGACACATTTCACATGCCAAACTCCATATTACTTATGACGATGATTTCTCGCCTCTAGCTCTCCGTCTATTAGTGTTGCATTAATATTTGTGAACAAAATGGGTAAACGACAAAATATAACTGAATGATAGTGAAAGCATGTTGTCTTAGTGTTGCATTATAAAATTTGGGTTAAAGGGAATTAAGCTACACAAGGATATGTAAAATTATGAAAAAAGTATTTCACTTTTTATGTATCTTCTTAGTGTTACACTCAACAGAAGGGTTTATTTCGAATCATTTGACATGAAAATCACAAAAGTCATTTTTTTACATATCCTACTGTTGCTTTGAGGCGACGATTTATTATAATGACGCATTCATTTTTAATTTTTAAAGTCTGTAGAAAAAATTTTTGAATTGATTTCGATATGTTGGACAAAATAAAAGTTAACAAACCACCCTTTTAAATGTTCTATTGTCAAATTGATCAAAGTTATCCGAGAAGCCCATTTTTCATGGAATATGTCGCTATTCTGAAATTTTAAAGTACCTGTCATGCCTCATGCCTAAAAATGTCATGGGTGGATACCTTCTTATTCAGGTGAACAATGGGTCACACTAAACATGAGACAAAAAATAAATAAACACATTTTGTGATACACTCTACATTTTTCGTGGTTGTGTTTATTTATACCCCTAAAACTTCGAGAGGAGGAATAATCGGAGCTCAAATAAAGACGGGACAGGATCAATTCTACTAGGCAACTGAACTTTTAGTGAAAATACAATGATAAAACGATGCGTGATGTCTCATAAATGTGTGGAAAATTATGAAATGTTTTTTAAATATTCTCCAAAATATGTTAAAGATGCTGATTTGCACTTCATCAGTTCCTTGGATCTGCCAAAAGAAAGCAATATAGCTCTTTACATCATGACTTATTAATTATCTTAGTAATGAGAATGATCTATCCTATCGTATTATTTCTGAGCCTTTTCATTTATCATCTTATTTTAAACCGTAAAATAATTTTCGCAGAAGGTTAAGAACTGTGGGTTTTTTTAATTATTATTATTATTTATTTTGTTATTTGATTTTGTTAATAAATAGGTCTGGATCCCGCGTTCCAAAAAAAAGTTGATTAATAGCAAGCTGAAAATTTGTTGATAGCTTAAGGGTGTCTAGTCGGACAAACTTTGATATATTGGAACACTGGAACAGGGGAAGTTTTAATTGTGGAACAGGTTAAAAATTTGGAACGTCAGACTACGAAAATGTCAGATGTATTTTATCCGACAGAACTTGCAATTGATTTGTTTCCCTTTCATTATACTCTCATGCAAAAATCAGACTGCTATTACTAACCAACATGATTTCTGTCATTTGACATGTTCTTCGTATTCCACTGATTAAAATGCCCAGTTGGTGATACACACCAGTCTTATTTTTGCATGAGAGTGTAATTAAAGGGCAACAAATCAATTGGATGTTCTGTCCGACAAAATAGATGGGGCGTTTTCGTAATCTGACGTTCCAAATTTTTAACCTGTTCCACCATTAAAACTTCCCCTGTTCCAGTGTTCCCATATATCAAAGTTTTTCCGACTAGACACCGTTAAGCTATTAACAAATTTTCAGCTTGCTATTAAATCAACTTGTTTTTCTTATGCGGGATCCAGACCTAAAAGGGCCATGATATTACCACAAGTAGTTCTATTAAAAATAAAATCATATCAATCTCTCATCTAAAAATACTCATTTATTCTGTGATACTGTGATTAAGTGATACTATAAATCTCCCGAGATTTGTTGTAAGTGTAGAGTCAGTGCTTGAATTTTCAAGAGACTGTAAGACAATCATCAAAAACTGTAAGTTTTATTATCTTACACCTGTATGTTACCTAGAAAAGTTGGAGAGTTGCTGGATCTTGGGCAAGTTGAAGATCTAATCTTTATCTACTAGTAGGATTTCTATTGGAAGCCTTTTGATTGAAGATCTTCTCTTGGAAGCGACAAATGTCCAGGTGTTGAGAAGAATGGGAAGAGAAAGAGAGGTTTTAAATGCAATTAAAGTTAGAAAACTGCAATATCTGGGACATGTCATGAACGGCGAGCGTTATAACTTGTTGCAATAAATAATCCAAGGAAGATTACAGGGTAGAAGGAGTCGTGGAAAAAGACGCATCTCCTGCTTAAACAATTTGAGAGCTTGGTTGAATTGCACTTCTGCTGATCTCTTTAGAGCAGCGGTATCGAAAGTGAGAATTGCCATGATGGTTGCCGACCTTCTTAGAGGAGATGGCACATGAAGAAGAAGAATTTCTAGTGAGTGCCAAAGTAATTAAAAAAGTTCACACGTTAATACGCTACTTTTTTTACTATACTCATTGCATCTTGATCACCACTGTGCCGAAATTTAATTTGATAAACACAGTGCTGGTTTATTCTTGTTTGCAACAAAGTTTTTTTTTATTTTCGAGTTAGTATCCATATATCGTCAAATTATTAACCGATGATAGTGTAAGAGTTAAATTAAAATATTACGTTTAGAGTTTTCCGTAACTCGAGTTAAGTCTTGATCCAGTAAAGATTATATTTTTCCCTTTTTCCTACCCTTTTCTTATTATCTGTGGTAATTTGTTCAGTTAAGCAAAATACCAATTTCAAAAGCTAGTTTCGAACCCACGACTCACTCTCCACCAACCATCTAGTTTCCTTTCGCATTATCTCAATTGGTTACCTTTCTAGCTACATCAAAATAAAAAAGGTTAAACATTGGTTCCAGCCCGTTTCAAACGATTTTTTTAATATCAATTTTGATCATAGCCATTATGATATCCAACCTCCGATAGGAGAGGGAACTTTAAGAAGAAGAAGAAGAAGAAGAAGAAGAAGAAGGTAACATAAACAATTTGGTTGATCTAGTTGAAATTTAGCACACGTTAATAACTTAATCACTGCCACAATTTCAATTACACGTCATTAGGCAAACCTACAAATTAAAGAACTTTTTATGATCTACAACTTTTATTTGAACCATTTTCTCTAAAATGTGTAAGAAATGTTTTAAATGCAAAACATTATTTTTACTTTTTACGTGAAAAAAAAAACAAAGCAATTGTCATCAGCTACGGACATATGGAACTGAAACATGGGATTTTAACAACAGCGTAGTCCATAAACTTCAAGTGACTCAGAGAGCTATGGAAAGGAGAATGCTCAACATTAAGCTCAGTGATCATAAATCCAATGAAGAGATAAGAAGACGATCAAAAGTAACAGATGTCATCCAGAAGATTGCCATGTTCAATTTACCTGGGCAGGACACATAGGAAGAATGACGAAGCGAATTCTCGAATGGCGACCAAGGGCTAGCAAAAGAAGTAGAGGCAGACCTCAAGCAGGATGGACTGACGACATCAAGCGAATGGCTGGCCACGAATGTTAGAAATGTTAGAAAGAATGTTAGAAAATTCATATGAGCGCGCTAATAACCGGCGAAATAGCACAAAAGATGGAAAACGTATTAAGTTTTGAGATAAAATAAAATGAAATCAGAGCCGGATTTAAGGCAGTGGGGGCCCCTGGGCAGAATTGGTGTGAGACCCTACCTCCTACCATTAAAAAATTGTTGTTATAACTATGGTATACAGCCAAGTAGAGTTTTCCCTTTTAAAAATAAAAAAAAATGTTGATCTACATTTATAAATATATTTTTAAATAATAAAAAATACGAGAGGTGTAACTTAACTTGTTACCGTAAAATATTGTAGCGGTTATCAGTGTAATTACTTCTAATTACAATAAAACTAGCGGTTCGTATTTATATACGACTTTATTTATATTTATACAAGTTTACTTTACAAACTTTAGCTTAAGACTAACTCTATTTACAAATATGTCCTATTTATATATGCGATACAGATATTCCAGAAATATCTATATATCTCCAGCTATGTCCATGTGACCGCTTGCACGTCATCGTCGCTGCATCGGCGTATCTCGAAACATCGATAGTGTTCTGTCCGTCCGGAGACGGGAGCTGGTATACGAGGGTAGGTCAATAATTATTTTGTTACACTGCTCCCCTCTTAAGATCTGAGCGTCCCGATCAGCAACTCTAGATGGCCCAGGATGGCGGAATCTACAGGATTCTCCGGCTCTGCATACACCCCTAGAAAAGAAGTAACAGTCTACTGTCTTTGAAGGGTATGACATCTTCGGGTTCATGCAACACACAGTAATCCGTACGCCAGTTTCTCTGAAGATCACTTCCAGCATGCTTCTCACAATCTTCCAATCCAGATTTTCTACTGCATGGCCAATTTTTGGTAAAGCCAAATCTTTGATGTCATAATTACAGACCATTTTCTTCAAATTAGTTAGAGCACGCCATATGTTCTCGTAGCTTGGCGTGTCCGTATAAGACTTCCTGGTCACTATATACAGCAAAGATCGAGGACCATCTTCCAATCGCAATACTCTTCCAATTTTAGGTTGTTGATTCCTTAACTCGTCCAGGCGGCCGAACTTTCTATTGAATACGGACGAGATTCCTTTAGTCATCTCGAGGTCTTGTGCAACACAGTGGGCTAGAGAGACGTTTTCTGGAACACCAAACAGATCTTGCTGAACTTCTGTGGTCACGCCGAATCTAGCACTCTTTCTTTCTGCGTAATTTGACATAAATTGATTAAAACTTGGCTGTGCGACATCTTTCATCTCCTGTTGGAGGACTCGTGCTTCTTCTGTTTCATTTGAGCCAGCATATGGTGCAAGACGATTTATGTGAATAACTTTTGGTTTACCGTTTGGCAACTTCTTAATTCTATATATTACGTCATTTATTTTCTTCTTAACTTCATACGGACCTTCCCATTGTCTTTGCAGTTTAGGACACAAGCCTCGACGACGTTGCGGATTATAAAGCCAGACAAGATCACCTACTTCGAAGCTTTCATTCTTGCATCGAGAATCATATTGATCTTTCATTCTGTCACTGGCTATCTGAATGTGTTGTCGGGCAAGTTCATGAATGTTGTTCATTCGTAATTTCAGGCGGTCAACGTAGTCTTCGCCTGCAACATGTTCCTCGGAAGGTCCGCAGCCAAACTCTAGGTCGCAGGGCAACCGAACTTCACGACCCAACATCAGGCAGGTTGGTGTTTGACCTGTAGTTTCATTTACGGCCGAGCGGTAGGCCATCAGGAATAAATGAATGTGTTGGTCCCAATCTCGCTGATGTTCAGATACAACTTTGGACAAGTGTTTACCCATCGTTCGGTTCATCCTCTCGACCATCCCATCTGATTGAGGATGCAGGGGTGTTGTTCTGGTCTTATTGGCACCAATCAATTTACAAACGTTTTGGAAAAGAGCTGACTCAAAGTTTCGCCCTTGGTCGGAGTGGATCTCCAAGGGAACACCAAATCGGCTAAAGAATTCTTTAACAAGTACCTCTGCAACGGTAGCAGCTTCTTGATTTGGTAATGCATAGGCCTCAGTCCATTTTGTAAAATAATCCATGGCTACCAGGATGTATTTATTTCCAGCATCGGTTTCTGGAAATGGACCTGCAATGTCGATAGCTACTCTTTCCATAGGACTTTCAACATTGTACTGTCTCATGGGTGCTCTCTTTTTACCAACCGGACCATTACCAGATGCACACGGTTCACATTTTCGGCACCATCTTCTTACATCATCTTTAGAGTTCACCCAATAGAACCGTTCTCGAACCTTTTGCAGAGTCTTCGTAATACCAAAGTGTCCACCTGATGTACCGTCATGCAACTGACGCAATACTTCTGACACTTTACTTTTAGGTACAATTAACTGAAGCTTAGATTCTGTACCATCATCGTTCTCAAAGGTTCTGTACAGAAGATCATCTTTTAGTACCAGACAATTCCATTGGCTCCAGTAGGCCTTGACTTCTGGACTACATGCACTAATGTTCTGCCAACTAGGTCTCTCACCTTGCCGCATCCAATCCAATACTCTTTTTATACATGGATCATCTTCTTGGGCGTCTTGTAACTGTTGGGGCTGCCATTGCTCATTAACGACGGTAGTTCGTCTCACAGGGCAAAGCTGTTCATCTACTTTAAGCCGGTGATTACAACTTTCACTGCCTGGCCGTATCGAGGAAGCATCTGTATTTGAACCAACTCTTCCAGCCCTCTTCATGCGTCTCTTCGGCATCGTGTCACGAATCACCCTCCGTACCATTTCCACCAAACGTTCATCTTTTCTCTTATCGCCTTTTTCCACGGTTATTACTCGATTGTTTCGTGAAGCTTGGCTAGCTGCTTCGTGTTCCAAGGCAATAGCAAGTGCTTCATCTAAAACTTTCGGCCTTGCTAGTCGTAAAGCTTTCTGTAGTTCATTATCTTTCAGCCCATTGACGAAGGTATCTACTGCAATTTCTTCTAAAACGCTGTCTGGCACCTCTGGATAAGCCAACCGCACCACACGAGCCACATCTGCTTCAAATTCTTGCAGATTCTCACTTGCTCGTTGACTTCTACTTCGCAGTTGTGCTTTGTATACTTGTTGTAGATGGGCATCTCCATAGCGTTTTTCTAGACGAGTGAACAAGGTCTGGTAACAATTTTCTTGACCCTTGGGAATTGACCTTAATATATCTGCAGCATCACCTCGTAAAGCAGCAGTCAAGGAAACAGCCTTTTCTTGTTCGGTCCAATGATTGGCGGTCGCAATAGCTTCAAACTGTCTAAGATATATGGACCAAGAGGACTTTCCATCAAATGGTGGTAATTTGAATCTCATATTATGCGACATTTCTTCTCTCGGTAGTTCATCTTTCACTACAGGATCTAAAGCTACTGCATGAACTGACGGTTGCACTTTTGTATCGGTTATCATGCTCTCTAATTCTTTGATCTTCTCTTCTACGGCCAAAACTACTGCATTAACTGAAGGTAGCACTTTCGTATTGGTTACCATAGTCTCTAGTTGTTTGATCTTATCTTCTAACATTTCTTTACTGTCGTCCACGCTTTTCTGTATCTTATCGAATGTTCTAGAAACCTCTTCAAATTTCTCGTCGTTCTGTCTACAAACGTCTTTAATTACTTGAGAAACACTTTCAAATTTCTCGTTGCTCTGTCTACAAACTTCTTTAATTACTTGAGAAGTCTCGTCAAATCTTTTAGCAACATTTTCGAATTTATCGTCGCTTTTTCTAGAAGTTTCATCGATCTTTTGAGAAACACTTTCAAATTTCTCGTTGTTCTGTCTACTAACTTCTTCAAGTTTCTCGTTGTTCTGTCTACTAACTTCCTCAAGTTTCTCGTTGTTCTGTCTAGAAGTTTCATCGATCGTTTCAGAAACAGTTTTTAATTTCGATAAGATTACTTGTTCTGCTGACTGGAAGTGGAACGTCTCTGGGTCATCTCCGTTCTTCGTGAGGACATCCTTGAGTCGTGCTTGTAGGACTATCTTGCACCCACTGCTGTCTAATTCGTACTCTTCTAATTGTTCACGGAGCTGTTTTATGGTCAGTTCTTGTAGCAACATCTTTGGTCGGCACACACGTACTTTTCAAAATGTCTAAGTCTTTCCGAATACCGAACAATCAACGCACTTCAATTATTCCCGACGAATAAAGTTCAAAAGTCTTTCCGAATACCGAACAATTAACGCACTCCGATTATTTCCGACGAATAAAGTTCAAAAGTCTTTTTTTTTCACTTTTCATTTATTTACACTCCACACCGTTAACACCAACTGTAGCGGTTATCAGTGTAATTACTTCTAATTACAATAAAACTAGCGGTTCGTATTTATATACGACTTTATTTATATTTATACAAGTTTACTTTACAAACTTTAGCTTAAGACTAACTCTATTTACAAATATGTCCTATTTATATATGCGATACAGATATTCCAGAAATATCTATGTATCTCCAGCTATGTCCATGTGACCGCTTGCACGTCATCGTCGCTGCATCGGCGTATCTCGAAACATCGATAGTGTTCTGTCCGTCCGGAGACGGGAGCTGGTATACGAGGGTAGGTCAATAATTATTTTGTTACAATATTAAAAATAAATATTGTAAAATGTATGGTTAAAGTCTGGGTATTTTTTAGATTTTTGAATTGAAAATTCCTTAATTATGTCTGACATATCTATTTAGTTCCTTTAAGACGTCGTGTTTAATGCTCATTATATAGAGATGAAACGCTCTTGGCCCATCATAGACCGAAGGCAATTTTAATTAACTTTAGTTTTGAGAATGATCACTCTCCACTGTAGTTAGAGACAGCAAGGCTGGACTTGCTCTCTAGAATTCATACATACACCATTTTTTTTTGTCACTTATTCATAAGCTACACTTATATTTTGATAAGAATGTTTTTTTCGATAAAATACTTACTTTTTTAGTCATTTGCAAAAAACCGTCTAAAAAAGACGTGTTTTTTTTTGTTGAAAAATTGTTGAAAAACACATTTACTCGCAAATTTACTGCAAATAACTGAAATAATAACAGACTTCTTCAAAGAAAAGTTAAAAAAAACAGAGATCCACTATATGATGGAATTATACTGCATCAAACGGATACCAGAGAAACAACCCCCTTACGCAGCATACAACGAACCCGACGTCATAACATCCATAAAGATCAGACGTCTGCACTGGATGGGCAATGTTGAACGGATGTTGAAGACTGAAACACCAAAACATATAATGAGGCAGACACCAGTAAGGAGAAGGTCAAAGGGAAAACCCAAACTTAGATACATGGGACAAGTGGAACAAGATCTGAAAACACTTAAGATTACCAACTGAAAAAACAAAGCCAGGAACAAAACAGAATGGCGGAAAATCCTAGAACAAGCCAGGACCGAAAATGATTGTCCAGCTATGATGATGATGAATAACTAAAATAATAACACTACATAAGTATTAACTTGGGAATGGAAAAAGACGGAATGACAACTTACTGGAGCCACATTGAAAAACAGACAGTCTATATAAAAAGAAGAAGAAGTATTAACTTAGTGAAAAATGCTATAGAACAAAAGTTGCTTAGAATTCGTCAGTTTATCCATTTCCGGACTTATTTTGAACGTATTTTTTCACACCCGAGGAGGGGTGAAACTCACCTCCAGGGCAAAAGCACAAATCGGCAAAATTCACTTTTCTTCTTTGACATGTTATTATTTATGTGTATGCCAAAGTTCATGTCAATTCAAGCGGTTCTTTAAAATTTTCAGAAAAACAGTGAGTCAATGGACTATTATAGGTACCAGTAACAATGAGAGCACACAGCACAATTTTATTTAATACGCACCTTTTGAATGATTTTAGAAATTAGCATTTGAACTTGTATCCCAATTATTTAACAATTAACAATCCAATGTACAACTTAAATATTTTCCGGCCTGGTCTGACCATGTTTGTATGAGTAGCATGACTTTATTTAAATTTTTATATTTTAAAAGTCCCCAACCCTCCAAATACTAAATAGGAAACTTCTAGGCTATCACAAAATTAAAGTAAAAACTTACCTTTTTCAACAGGGGTAACAGTACGAAACAATACAAACAGGTGAGTGGTGAGTAATATTGCTGTTTTACTATATTATCGTAAATAGTATTACAGCTGACAATTATTATTCTTTCTGCAAGTAGCACAAAGTCACAAAACAAATGAGTGGTTTAGTCTAGTTCAGATTTGCTTATGCCACAATTTTTGTCAACGGGATAATATTTAAGGTCAAACTCGTAACCAAATTATGACTCAACAAAAAAGACTAAATTCCACTTAATTATGTTCTGAGTATTTTGCAATCCATGTAAAAAGGGTATTTAAAAAATATGCATGATGTAGAACATGATTTAGAAGACAAATAAATTATTGTAGGCGTAGGAGGCAAGTTTGGCTCAAATTTAAGTTCAAACTTTGTAAATGTGGAGTAAGCAATGTTTTGATCAATGTTATTATACTCAGTGGCGTAGTGACAACTCAAGATAACGATAAATAAGAAATTATTTTTGATATACATAATTATGTTTGCATAAAACAAAAATTATTTTATGTGAATAATGTGCTGACTTTTTTATGTTTGGGATTTTGTGGGGGCAGCTGCCCAGCCTGCCCTCCCTTAAATCCGGCCCTGAATGAAATGAATCGAGCTGGAAAATTTAGCGATAGTAACCTTTTTATTTACATATGTTGATTGTTTCCCAGCTTTACACGTATCAGAGGAGTATGTCAACTAAAACTGTCACTGTGACAGTGGTATAGGGCTTTTCATCGACTGTCATTTGTTTCGAGCTTCTGTCATGTGTCACATAATATTAATATATCTACGCCATACGTCTTTGGTTTGTATCATTGGTATATACTATACCAATAACGTATGACGTAGATATATTAATATTATGTGACACATGACAGAAGCTCGAAACAAATGTCTGAATGAATGAAAAGCCCTATTTGCCAATCTCGTCCGATACGTCTAAAGGTGGGAAACAATCAATATGATGTAAATTAATAGGTTAATATCGCCTTCCCTATTCCTTCCCTATTCCCAGCTCGATTAGTTTTATTTCTTTTTATCTCAAAACTTAATACGTTTTCCATCTTTTATGCTATTTTGCCGGTTATTAGCGCGTTCATCACTGTATATACCTCTATAAGATTTTTTTCGTTACTGGGGTAATTAAAATAATATGAGTGCGTGCTAGTAGGTACATAGTACATACCTATGTCTAAACTTATACCGAATAAAAATATATATAAATACGTACAACATTTTGGAAAGTACATGCATTAATTAATTGTAGGTACATATTTGAAGAAGTTTGTTACTTAAACACTGCGTCCGCAAATTCAATATTTGTGGATATAATCGTCAAATCAGTGATAACCAGTAGCAAAAATAATACAGAAATAAATTTGTGCAATTGGTTTTCCCCATTAAAATGCGGTCTGTTTACATGCAAAGTTGAAAAGGTTTACACACCTGTTCATTAATTGGTGGTCTACATCTAAACAGGCATGCAGGTCTCGTACTAGAACTGGGCCAAATCGTTCAATTTGATGATTCGATTCATGGAATCGACTCCTCGTATGCCATTTCTGCAATCGATCAATTCTAAATCTGACACAGAGACTAAATCTACACATTTTTTCAAAAGAGAGAAAGTCTAGTTATGTTATAACAAATATAGCAGTGCTTAATATAGCAAATGGCCTATTTTGGACACGTAGTAAGGGGAGACCGATATAACATTCTTCAACTTATTATGTTGGGTACAATCGAAGGACGCAGAGGAATTGCTAGAAAACAGGACTTTTGGTTGAAGAATATCAGGGAGTGGACAGGGATAAAGAAAGCAGAGCAAATATTTAGAATGGCTCGAGACAGAGACAGTTTTGCCATGTTAGTCGCTAATGTCAAGGGGACTTGATAGGGCATGTTAAGAAGAAGAAGAAGATACCGTAAATAAATAGCATAGAAGAACTCCTAACAACCCGAAACGTGGTACGAAAGATGATCATCTGGATAAGCTAAGGGAAAATAACAATAAACGGATTAATTCAGGAAAAGTGAAAATTTAAATATTTAGGAATATTTGATTTATTCCTTCTTTTTTGGAGGCTGCATATTATCATCATTATTGTTACTGTATTTACCGCTGCTCTGAAGAGTTCTATAGAACTGCATTTAAACCAGTCCCTTAAATTCTTCAACCATGACACTCTCCTTCTTTCTATACTCCTTCCTCCTCTTCCTCTTATCCTTTCTTGTACGTATTATCAGTAGTGTTGCCCAAATGCAAGACCAAGACGAGACTTAGACAGTCTTGGTCTTGGTCTTGCGCCAGTACACCTGGTCTTGGTCTGGTCTTGGTATTGCGCTCCCGGTCTTGGTCTTGGTCTTGGTCTTGCAGCAAGAGTCTTGCAAGTCTCGCAGTTGCCTGTTAGCCTATTACATATATTTGAACAACGTGACAGAGATTTTTACATTTTAAGCTAGAATTTCATAGCCATAGTAAAGATCAGCCAAATTAATAAATATCTAGACCAGCGGTTCTCAATTTGGGGTGCATGTACCACTGGTGGTACATATCATTATTTGCGGTGGTACACAAAACGCAAACACAGCTAAAATCAGCACCACAATTATTATTATACTTAATTAGATTACCTAGCTAGATACCTATTTCAGTTAGTTGGTAACCAAAGTAATAAAAAGTATCTTGTGGTTCATGACTCAAAAAGATTGAGAATTACTGATCTAGACAACTATTGATACCAGGTGGAGTTTGAACTCATGATCTAAGTAATCCGCGCCTATGTTCTAACTAACTAAAGTTTATTAGAAACTTATATATTTTATTATATTAATACAGGGTAGAAAAGCCATATTCATGATGAACGGCATTCTGTGGGACCAGACAATATCTAAAGCGAACAAACAGCTCATATACAATAGCATACTTAAAAGTATAATCACATATGGCAGTGAAGTTTGGCCACTGAAACAAAGAACGGAGAAAATGCTACTAGTAACAGAAATGGACTTCTGGAGAAGAGCAGCAGGCAAATCAAGAAGAGATCGGATACCAAATGAGAGAATACGAGAAATGATGGGAGTCACACCTACAATAATTGATGACATAAAAACAAAACAACTAGTATGACAGATGACAGGATCCCTAAGCAGATTTTTGCATGGACACCACAAGGGAGAAGAAAAAGAGGAAGGCCGAGAAGAAGCTGGAGGGAGGTAATTATTGAAAAAGAACTAGAGGAAAGAGAAATCCCTCCAGGTCTATGGTTAAACAGAGAATAATGGCGGTTAGGAGTCGGAAGGCGTCGAAGAACGCTGTAAACCGATAGTAATAGTAGTAGTAGTATTTTATTATCCAACATAAGCGAATGTAATGTCCAATATAAGCAAAAATATGAGGTTATCGTTGTAATTTCAGTATTTTATAAATGCTAGAATATTCCACAGAGTGATGCTAGCTCTGTGAAAAAACACACTTTTATTGGTACACCCGGTCTACAGTGACAATAATAATTGACCTGTCTAGCAACAATATGACACACCGGTATTTATAAAAATAAGACAACATATTAAAAAATCACTTAAATCGAACAACATGCTTAGGAAATTCAAGACATTAACAATGACCTGTTTTTAAGGTGGTGAGTAAATTTTTTGGAGAAGTGTATATCGTTAATTTCGGTATTTTATTTACACTGTTCCTTTGTCTCGTAATCATACTTTTAAATAATAGTCGCGCTGTTTCGGCAAATTTTCTGTAACCCAGTGATCTCATAGCATAGGTCATAGCACATTCAGCAACTATATACCATAATACTTATACTATTCTATATACCGATAAGATTAAATTTATTAGGTATATTTTTTATCAGCAAGGTGACATATTTAATTGTGTTTAAATTAATAAATGGTTTGGTTTGTTGTTCTGAACTTCTCCAATCTATTAATTTATATGTTCCCTCCAGAAGTCTCAGACATGTTGATTTGTTTTATATACCTTTTCATCGGACAAACTATGGTATGCAGTGGCGTAACTAACGCCAATGCAACCAATGCGGTGCATTGGGGCGCAGGCCTTAGGGGGCGCAAAAAACTGATATTCTGGAAAAATTTTAGCTAAAAAATATGTTGAAGCAAAACTCCCTGTAGCTTCCCGAAAATAAAAAATGTAAAAAAATATTCGTGGTATTTTATTCCGTTCACTCACTTCCGTTCAGTCACAACAGAATGTTGGTGATTTTTTTGTTTACTATTATCGTTATCTTATCTCCTCAGCGCGACGATGCAGATCTGTGTTTATGGCTTTCTCATCACAACTGCTTTTGTTTATTTATCGTTGTTAGCTACAAAGATATTCAGGTAAAATATTTTAGTATTATTGTAGTAACTAGGACAACGTGTCCCTGTCATGTGTCAGTCCAACAAAAATAATTTTGACTTCGAACAAGAACAATAAAGTTGCAGAAGCAAATGGTCTTATAAAGCAAATGTCTTCATTTGATTTTGTTTTGATGTTAGTGTTTCAAAGTCGAATTTAAGAAAGAATCCAGATTACATCGAAAACCCTACAGAGATCCGATGTTAATCTAGATGATGCAAAGAATCTCATTCAGAAGTGTTTAAAGACTGTGAGCGAACTGCGAGGAGAATTCGACGATATCCTGGATCAAGCCAGAAAGTTAGCTGAGAAGTGGAATATTGATTCCTCAATGACCTCCAAACGTAAAAGAAAAGTAAAGACTTTTTTGACGAACTTTCTAGTCACTATGAGTTTAGTGATCCTGTGCATTGCTTTAAAGTTAAGGTATTTTTGAGAGCTGTTGATATTCTTATTTCACAGTTAAACGAAAGGTTTAAATCTATGGTATGTATAACTGACACGTTCAGTTTCTTAAACCAAGATAATTTATTACATTTTTCTGACAAACAACTTGTAAAGTCAGCCTCTGAGTTTTGTAAAAAATATGAATCTGAGGTGACTCATGCTTTGACCAATGAAGTAATTTGCTTTAGAAATGTAGTCAAAGACGATATCAAAAGTAATAAAATAAGCAAAATCAGCCACTTGGCTGATTATCTATTGATTAGGAATAAATTTATTGCATCAAGTATCCCAAACGTAAGTACAGCATTAATAATGTTTCTTACATTATCCGTAACTGTTGCAAGTAGTGAAAGAACTTTTCTAAACTAAAAATAATAAAGAACTGCTTAAGGAACTCTATGTCCAATACTAGACTGTGTGATCTTAGTGTAATTAGTATTGAACATGAAAGAGCTCGGTCTTTAGATGTAGAAAAGTTAGCAAGACTGTTCCTAGAAACAAAGAGCCGCAGGGGCTTTGTCAGGGAATAGGAATTAACGACATTAACGTACAGTGTTGTTCCTATGAGCTGTAGGTAGGTTTGACTGTAAGAGTGCATCATCTGGTAAAATTAATCAAAGTTTGAGAAACAAAGTATATGAGAATACACATTATATTGTTGCTTGCGATATCATGTATACGATACTGTATAGGGCCCTGAATAAATAAAAAATGTTGAGTAAAGTAAATAGTGTATATTTTATCGTCCTAAAAAGTACATACATTAATTAATTGTAAGTATATAATGTGATCCTTACTTCAGTTATATTATTGGTATTTGGAAATGTTCAGTAACTTAAGGGGCTATCTTAGTGTAAAAATACGAATTTCGTACTTTTACACTAAGATAGCCCCTTAATTTTACTTTCAATTAATTTTTTTAATAATTAACTTTAAAATTACTGTTATATTTCTTTGTATAATCTTTCTCTGGAGAAATGTCGTTGTTAGTTTCGTTGGAGGTTGGGGGGGGGGGGGGGTTGAAGAATAAGTCTGGGAATAGGGGCGCACGAGGAATACTTGCATTGGGGCGCAGGTCAGACTAGTTACGCCACTGATGGTATGCATTCGCCCATTGAGCAAACACTAAAAATTATAAACGAGAATAACTTAGAAATGTTTGGTGTCTCCTTGGCTGGTTTTAAGAATCGGATTAAAAGAGCTTGGCAGGTACTTTTTGTTTATTTGAACTGATTTGTGTAATAGATGTAATATGTGTAATGGATAACTATTAATATTTCGTTTTTGTTTAATAAGTATGTAATTAAAATTTATTTTACTCTAGTTTAGTAGATATTACAGAGATTGATTTTATACTGTATGTGTTGTAATGGGGGTAATCCCGTAAATAAATAAATAAATAAATAAATATTTTTAAAAAGTTTGGATACGATATTTGATATTACTACCGGCGCGGCGTCACAAAGCAAGAATGTTATGTTATGATTAGAAGGCGACTATTTTCATAGCGTATTCTGGATCCCGTGTATGAAAAAAAAGTTGATTAATAGCAAGCTGAAAATTTGTTAAGAGCTTAAGGGTGTCTAGTCGGACAAACTTTGACATATGGGAACACTGGGACAGGGGAAGTTTTAATTGTGGAACAGGTTAACCATTTGGAACGGTCAGACCACGAAAACGTCACATGTATTTTGTCCGACAGAACTTCCAATTGATTTGCTACCCTTTCATTAAACTCTCATGCAAAAATGAAATTGCTATTTATCACCTGTCATAATTCCTGTCATTTGACATGTTCTACGTGTTCCACTCATTGTCCTGCCCGTTGGGTGACAAATAGCAGCCTGATTTTTGCATGAGAGTTTAATGAAAGGGTAACAAATCAATTGGAAGTTCTGTCGGACAAAATATATGTGACGTTTTCGTGGTCTGACCGTTCCAAATTTTTAAACTGTTCCACAATTAAAACTTCCTCTGTTCCAGTGTTCCCATATATCAAAGTTTGTCTGACTAAACACCCTTAAGCTATTAACAAATTTTCAGCTTGCTATTAATCAACTTTTTTTTTATACGCGGGATCCAGACCTATAACCCGGACAACTAATTTCAGAGAAGTCGTCTGATGGGAAGGAAAGTACAAAATATTTTATTTTTACACTGTAATAATGACCTGAGTACGTGTCAAATGTGTCAAGTGTTCTTTAAATGGATATTTTGACTCGCTATGTATGTTTATGGTATTGTTCGTAGTGAACATAAGTCCAATTTTCAAAATTTTTGTTACAAATTTTTTTTGTTTCTCATAAAGTATGTAAGAATATAGCCGAACTAATATACATACTGCCTAAAACGACCCTCAGTTCTAACTGCAAGACACAAGAGTCTCGCAGGCTAAGTCTTGCTCTTGCTCAAGTCTTGCACGGTAAGTCTTGGTCTTGGTCTTGCTAAAATTAGGCGGTCTTGGTCTTGGTCTTGGTCTTGCGAAAACGCAAGAACAAGACCAAGACTGCAAGACCAAGACCAATTTTGGGCAACACTAATTATCAGGCTTAGCATTTCATACCGTGGTCCCCTCATTACGTGTCTGAGGTATTGTAACTTTTTTATTTTTATTGTGTTTATTATTCCGCATTCTTTGCCATTTCTCGCAATACTTCCGTGTTCGTTTCATTCTGTGTCCATACAATTCTAAGTATCATTCTGAAACACCGCATTTCAAATTACTGTAGCTAATTTATGTGTTCTCGCTTTCGCTTCAATATCCAGCTTTCAAGTTCATTTCATATTGCAGTATCGAAAACACATAGCATCTCAGAGCTCATAACTCTCAGTTCTTATCTCATTTTTACACACGCATTTCTCGCTATTTCTATCCTGGCCCTTATAGTCCTGTCGCCAGGGGGTACAACGGCCTCCTTTATTCAGATGGACTTACCCAAGTTTTTTTTACGTATTTTGACCCGTAGAACACGAATTTTTTGGGTAACAGTTGATCCGCATGTCGATAAGATTGTTATAAACAGAGAACTTGAGCGAACTTGGAATTCCATAACAGCGATTTTTCCCAAAACAAAACATTTTTGTATTTTTTGGGATATTCTAAGCAAAAAATTTTTTACAAGTTTTTTCGTAGATAGTTTTCGAGATAAACGCGGTTGAACTTTCAAAAAATCGAAAAATTGCAATTTTTGAACCCGAATAACTTTTGATTAAAAAATAAAATAGCAATTCCGCTTACCGCATTTGAAAGCTCAAGTCAAGTTATACCGGTTTTGATTATTTGCATTGCTAAAAATTAATTTTTTTATTGTCAAACAAAGCTATAAACAAATAGTGTTTCCCGTGCCCAAAGCATGTGTTTTAATGCATTCTACATAGAAATTGCCTGTTTTTTGTAGGCGCGCCTACTCGTTCGATTTTAAATGAGAAATGCATTGAAAACATCACTCAAGCGCTATGTGTTTATAACTTTGTTTAACAATAAAAAAATTAATTTTTAGCAATGAAAATAATCAAAATCGATAGAATTTGACTTGAACTTTCAAATGCGGAAAGCAGAATTGCTATTTTATTTTTGAATCAAATGTCATTCGGTTTCAAAAATTGCAGTTTTTTGATATTTTGAAAGTTCAACCGCGTTTATCTCGAAAACATTTTTTGCTTAGAATGACCCAAACAATACAAAAAAAATTTTGTTTTGCGAAAAATCGCCGTTATGTAATTCCTCAAGTTCTTTGTTTATAACAATATTATCGACATTCGGATCAGCTGTTACCCAAAAAATTCTTGTTCTATGGGTGAAAATACATAAAAAAACTTGGGTAAGTCCATCTGAATAAAGGAGGCCGTTGTACCCCCCTGGCGACAGGACTATTAGTTCTGTTGTTTGATCATTATTTTCTGAGACGTACTCAATGTGGGTCTCGTGCTTTCGTGTGAGGATAAAGGATTACTTTATTTGGAAAGGACGGATTCATTGAGTTGTCTCTGTTTAGGATTGTGTCCTCTTCAGGGTATATGTTGAATTTGTTTGTGTGGCAGTTGGCAGTAAAAGTAAACAGTCCGAAAAAACACTGGGGCAAGTTGTGGTTGGCCTGGGTGTGAGTGTTGCCAGACGGTGGTGGTTCAGCTGACTGTCAGAGATCAGAGAAGAAAGTTTGATGGAATTGGTATTGGTTCCATTGACAGATGTGTGTACTGTCCGTGCTTTGCCCTCGACCAAGCTCCCTAGAAACCATTGTACAATGGACAGGCAAGCCTGCATTCTTCGTCGGCGGTCAGGAGGTGGTTTTGGGCATTGCGTGGACAGTGGGCGTTCAAGTGGTAGAAAATAGTTGCGGCTATTTTCTTAGGGCGAACAGGTATAATTGTGCAATGAAGTTGGGAAACCGCAAAAAACCAACTTCTCCCTGTTCGGGGTAGGGAAGAGGAATTAGAAGAGGAGGGTACGGTAGGCTAGCGGCGTAGCCTCAAGGATTTCTTCGTATTCTGCCGGGAGTTCGTCAATGCATGTTTGAATTAGAGCTTTACAGAGCGTTAAACTATTTTTTGACGGTTTCGGGATTTCGGGTTTCCATCGAAGGAGAAGAGTCACCGTTTACAGCATTCAAGCGTTTTTGATTTCGCTGCGGGATTTCCCTTCTAGAAACAAGAGTCGAATCACCGACTGATATTGCTCTTTTTTCATTTTTCTAAAATCTCCAAACACGTCCGCTTACACACGCGGTCAAAACAAAACTACGTCAACTACGAGTGTCTACGAGTCCGATTTGGCTGATATTTTGACCATAGGTCGTCTACAAGAATCTATTATACGATGGTACATTTCTCTTGAGACAGTGGCGTCATCGAGCGGAGAGGCTAAGTACTTATCGGATCACCCTATAGTAGTACAGGACGTACAATCTTTCATTTTTCTCTATCAGCAATTATACCAACTGCATTTCTTTTTTAACCGCATCTATCAGCTTAATATTCTTACCAGTCAGATTTCCAAGACCCTATTCTAATTTTTATAAGGTGTAATGGTGTTCCCTCCCAAAATATTCCTCACTCTGACATTCGAAAGGAGGCTCTGTTTGCTTCCAGAACATTTTACCTCAGAAGATGCCGTTAAATATTTCTATACAGACCAGAATCTTACTGTTAGGACCACCCTATAAGCCAATGTGTTGTCCGTATTCCGTCATTATTGTCATTAGTAGGCATGTACTTTACATGGAATACTTCTGGCAGTGTTCTCATGTACTGCACCAATAGCCTGATCAAAGAACACACGATTTTACAAAAACCTCCAAAAAAATAAAGAAAAGATGAAAATTTGGGAATAAGTAGTTGAAACTGTCTATTATTAGGAAGAAAAAGTTTACAATTCTACATCCCCTCCATTGTCCAAAAATTGGGAAATACGGGTTGAAAAATATTTTTTCTACGAGCGTGCAAAAATGTCTACCTTCGCGCACGCATTTTAGTTTAGAAAGTTTCACTTTTCCGCACGCGGTTTTTACTTTTCCGCACGCGTGGTAATTTAGATATGTTAATATGGCCTTAAAGTAATTATAATACATGCAATAAACTAATATTTAGATATTATTTACTAATTTATTTAGCCGGAACGAATTGGAAATATGTTGCTCAGGATAGAGACCGATGGAAGGAGTTGGGAGAGGCCTATGTCCAAACGTGGACGATAGAAGGCTAAGAAGAAGAAGAAGAATTTATTTCAAATATATCTTATTGTGTTCCTGTTTTAATGAAATTAACGCGACAATTCGATGAAATAAAATTATTTTGACATAATATTCGAAGTCAAATCGGTAGACAATAACAGTCGTTTTGAATCATCGTCATGGAAACCAAGATCGTCGTCATGCTAACTAATTATATTGAAAGTTTGGTTTTGACAACCTTGTCAAAAAATTCATTTGTGTATGTATTTTCATATTAATTAAATTAATTGATTAAGATTTGGTAATTTTTTAAAGACTCTTAGAAAAAATATTGTTCCTAACTCTTGCAGAAAGTCTCTTTTCCGCACTCGACTGCTTGCCGAACTCCCGCTTCGCGTCGTTCGGCAAACTGCAGTCGCGTGCGGAAAAGAATGACTTTCTGCACTTGTTAGGAAAATAACTATTTTGGGGGTGAAAAAATATGCATTCAAAATTAGTCGGTAATTGGATAAAATGACTAATTCTAAGTAACTTTTGTTCTATAGAGTTTTTTCTTTAAGTCACCACTTTTCGTCTTATTTGCGAGTGAATATGTTCATTTGTAACAAAAAAAAAACATGATTTTGGACGCATGCATGTTTTTGGCAAATAACTCAAAAAGTAAGTATCGAAAAAAAAAAAAATATTGCTAGCAAAAATATAGCTTATAAAAATGTAAAAAAGGTGTATGCATGAAGTCTATAGACCCAGTAGAATTAAAGTTGTAGCTAATGAAAAGTAGGTTCTTCTTCGTCAAATTTCAAATCTAATATTTCAACGTGAAATAACCAAAAAACGGAGCACTGATCGGGGAAAACTCATTACAACTTTTTTAAAGTGTTATTAAAAAGGTTTAATTTTGTTTAAAAAAAAAACTTCTAACATTAAAAGTAAGTGAGTTATGCTCAAAATATTGTTGATCACTTTTATTTTTTGGTAAAAAAATCCCGAAAATCACCCCCTAATTAGCATCCGAAATAAAATTAATCGTTACCGCTTCACAAGTTACCTACTTTACTTATGTATTGTTTATATGATGTATGTTTCATTGGTTCACTGTGCTCATTTTTGAAAGAAATTGGTTTTAAAGTAAACCTTTGTTTTTATTTTGAAAAAAATTCATTTTTTTTTCAAAATAACTTAAAAATTATTAATAATACCATAAATTTCAAAGAGTAATGAAATGTACGTTTTGCTTTTCTGAATACTTTGGATTTTTTGGTTGCTTTTTAGACAAAAATTAGTTATGCTATGGCTGTTCAAAATTGGCATAAGTCGAGATTAGTTACTCGTTCAAACCATTTTAATTACAGCCTTTTCAGAAATAAGCACTGTGAACAGATGAAACCTACAGATCGTAATATATAAAGAATACGTAAGAAAAGTAACTTGTGAAGCGGTAACGATTAAATTTATTTAGGATGCTAATTAGGGGTGATTTCGCAATTCTTTTTATCAAAATATAAAAGGGACCAATAATATTTTGAGCGTAACTCACTTACTTTTAAGGTTAGAAGTTTAAAAAAAAAACAAAAATAAACCTTTTTTTAAACACTTGAAAAAAGTTGTAACGAGTTTTCCCCGAAAAGTGCTCCGTTTTTTTTTAGTTATTTCACGTTAAAATATTCGGTTTGGAATTTGACGAAGAAGAACCTACTTTTCATTAGCTACAACTTTGCTTCTACTGGGTCTATAGACTTCATCCATACACCATGTTTTTTTACTTTTTTATAAGCTATATTTTTGCTAAGAATATTTTTTTTCGATAAGATATTTACTTTTTGAGTTATTTGCCAAAAACCGTCCAAAATCATGTATTTTTTGTTAAAAATGAACATATTCACTCGCAAATAACTCGAAAAGTATCGACTTAGGGAAAAAACTGTATAGGTAGAACAAAAGTTGTCACTCAACTTTTTTAAGTAAACAGGAAACTAACGAAATCCAACGACAAAATATTTAAAAGTTAACAACTCCTCTTTTAATTTTTTTAAACATTTCAGAAAAATCTCATTGTTATCCAAATACTTCAAAGATGATACAGTAAAATTTTCAAAAGGAAATATTTACAGAGACCAATGATACAGCGAGTTAAAGTTGAAAAATCATCAAAATTGATTTTTTGAATGCTTGCTTAAAATTTGATTTTTGAACATGTTCCACCAATTCTAGATAAAAATAAACTTTATATTCGGATTCAGCGACCTCGAAAACATAAAGAATGACAAAAATTTGCCATTCACCTATCATGGTCGCTTTTTCGATTTTTAAGCCTCAAATTAGGGGTGTGTCGCTCGTCTAATAGAAATTGAAACAACAATAGTTATTTATGAAACAGTTCGTGAAGTATGCTTTTTGCGAACGCACGCGATTTTTAGAGCACGAGCGACAACGGAGCGAGTGCTATAAATCGCGTAAGTTCGCAAAAAGTACTTCACGCACAGTTTCATACAATATTTTATCTACGATAAACAAATATAAAAGCTGTAACTCTTCGTCACTGGAATTCATTTCTATTCTACAATTTTACAACTTATAACATTTAAAAATTCTAACTACTTTCAAACCACAAAACTGTCAAAACTTTTGTTGTAATTCATTGCTCATATTGTCATCACCATGACAACGCGAAAGTTAAGGATTGTCACCATGACAACGAGAAAGTTAAGTGGAAACAGTTAGTAGCGATCAACAGGTAGCGAAAACGCGTTCCAAGATTGCGGCTGTAATTTTGAATATTTTTTCGAGATATTTGGCACACGTATTCGTAATATAATAAAGAATGGCGGTACAGAGCCCAATTTGAAAAATATATTAATATGTGGAAATTATCTGTAATTAAATACAATATTAAAAAAACGAGCCTGTACCGCCATTAAGAAGATTAAAAAAATACACTTTCTTCAAATAAACTTTTTTATCCGATGCCTAGATTTTGTGTTATTTTGGAACTACTAAAATTTTTTATTTCATTAGTAGTTCCAAAATGACACAAAATCTAGGCATCGGATAAAAAAGTTTCTTTGAAGAAAGTGTATTTTTTTGTTCTTCTTAATGGCGGTACAGGCTCGTTTTTTTAATATTGTATTTAATTACAGAGTAATTTCCACATATTAATATATTTTTCAAATTGGGCTCTGTACCGCCATTCTTTATTATATTAACGAATACGTGTGCCAAATATCTCGAAAAAATATTCAAAATTACAGCCACAATCTTCGAACGCGTTTTTGCTACCTGTTGATCGCTACTGTATCACCTTAAAAACAGTGCGAAAAAGTAAGTCCCATTTAAAATACATTGTTACTTCACGCACACTTTAAATCCTTCACGCACTGCTATCTATAATGACAGTTTTCACAAACTAAAAACTTATACGACATAATATGACATAGAGTAGATAAAATAATAAACTATTTTACAGAACAAGTAAAAACTTCGTTTGTATAATGGTATAAAACAGCGTTTTCCAAATGGTGGGTCGCGACCCGGTACCGGTCCACGAAAGAAAAATGCCGGGTCGCGTCGTCTCGCCGTCTCACATCTTGCATTTTAAGGCCGCGCTCTGACTGACGCCATCGCTATCTTTGTGATATTTTTGACTTCTTGAACAATGTAAATATGACATTACAAGGTAGCAATGTAAAATGTATTTAGAGTACAAGAGAAGGTGGAAGCTGCAACAACAAAACTTAATTTGAGGACAAGTCGCACGCAAGCAGGAAATGACAAAGCTTTTAAAAAGCTAACTGAACTACAAAAATAGTATAACGTGAATTCAGTGTAGGATGAGATTTCAGTAGCTTTCAAGGAACACCTGTTCTGGAGGCAAATCTGAAGGAATATTCCCCCATCCACAGCAACAAAGTATGGATCAGGAATCCATTTACAATGGACAGAGAATCCGAGACAGTCCTTCCTGATTTAGATGATTACCACTGATAGTTTATTGACTGCCTTGTCGCCAGGAGTACCCAGTTTTAGCAGGAAAAGCGATAAAATTTCTAATTTCTTTTGTTACGACCTATAGATATGACGCGGGGTTTTCAATACTGGTTTTCCTCAAAAATAAATACATATAGAAATCGTTTGGTAGGACCTGAGGATAATATTAATATTTTTTTTTCCTTCAAACGTGAATTTTTTAGAACCAGAAACAACTGCATAATTCTCATTAATAAATTATTTGATTTTTATTTTGTTTTATTAAATTTTTGTTTGAGCCAATGATTCTTTATTAAAATATATAAAACTATAATAAATATTTAAATATAAGATTTCTTGTACCCACATACCAGGGTATACAAAAAAAAATTGTGGGTCACGAAGGATAAGCACAAAAATAACCGGGCCACAGAAACATAAGTTTGGGAAACGCTGGTATAAAAAGTTTATTGAAAAACTATTAAAAAGTCATCCAAAAGGATTCGCAAAACGTTTTCAATCTAGATCAGATCATCTTCAGTGCGTTCTGCTTAGTGCACGAAATTAGCAACCTTATAGAATAGGTCACATCGAGAAATATGATTTACATTTAAAAAAAATGATGTTAGTGGCGACTTTAAGTCGATGTTAAGTGATAAAATTTTAATAGTGCTCAAAGGGCAACATGATTCACTGCTCGATGGTAAGTGTGTTGTGGTTTTTTTTGTTATAATTTTATCTTGGGCCCTATAAATAATGAAAATGTTTTAACGTTTTATTATAAAAAGTTTTTTTATAACAGTGTAATTATGTATTTTTAATATTTTGGATTATAATTATTTTTCAAGTTCAATTAGAGGTAATTCTTACTGAGCGTTGTAGGTGTGTATGTATTAAAATTTTTTTGTGGTATATAAAGTACATTTAACCAAGTACAAGCCCAAGTTGTAATTATTATTTGGGAATGTTTAATACATGGTTTCAGAGATATAATTACATACATAGAGTTTTTGCTACGGTCCTGTTCGCAATGTTTCAGGCGGCATTTGGACGCTTTTAAAACATCAATTACTGAGCAGAGCGGCGTTTCTGGGCCATTTGTGCCACCAGATGATTTGTTTGCATATTCATGCTGGTGGACATGTGGAATTGCACAATTCGGTCCATTTTTCAAATACATGTTGCGCTCGCTGAATTTTTTATAAAGGTGAGCAGGTGATTAGGGGTATATGTTGGTACTTGAAGGCTGGTCGCTTTTTCGCTACAAACAAAGCCCTTTGTTTGAAATGAAGATATTAACAAATGTTTCGTGCTGGAAATGGATAAAATTTAATTTCGATGACACATGTGGGTCATTTTTAAATTCACCTGTTAAATACTACACTTATCAAAACGAAAGAGGAGCCATTTATAAAGATGTTCATAGTTTAGATAGAACTATGTAATTATTTTTATGAATAAGTATATTATTTTTATTTAATTACATATTACATCTAAGGCTTTTCGCTATAATTATAGCTAATCTGGGCTAATTAGCAAAATACAAGGAAAAGTTATTTACCAGCAATTTTATTGCTAATCGAATCTTATTATTGTATATATTAATAATATAGGTATGCAAAGTCCGCAGATAGTGTGCTACTTTTTTTATAAACAAAATGGCGCCCGAAAATTGTGTTTTTTTCAATTTTTGCTCTATAACTCCAAAGATTTTAATTTTACACCAAAAACACCCAAATAAAAATTCACCGTAATTAAATTCTACATAGAGACATGTTTTTCCCGATTTACTTCGACGAAAATTTTCCCCGGAAAATGCGGGTTTTTCCAACAAAATCTTTAAATTTCAACTAAAATTTTAGATAAGTAATTGTTTATCAATAACTAAATAGCTTGGTAATATAAACGCTCTTTTCGTATAGATAATAATTCCAGAAGCCGATGGAAATTGAATGGACAGTTTAGCAACAATTGAATTGTTAATTAAAAATTTATGGTCGCTATAATAACCACAATAATTATGATACATAAGAAAAACTATGATTTTTGTATAAAAAGACACTGTACCTATCTAATATACTTTATATAATTGAAATTGGACTATTTAAGCGGCCTCAGGAATATTTTAAAATTATAAACAATTTTTTGACTTATAAACAATTAGAATATCTCGGGAAATATTCAATTAAATTAAATCATGAAAACGGTATTGGAAAAAAGCGACAGGACGCTTCTTTTAAAAGAAAAACGTTTAATTGTAATGAGTGGTTCCTGAGATACAACCGGTCAAAATTGACCGGCATTTACGGTAAAAATATAAACAATAGGAACATAATTGTCGAACCATCACCTTTCTAGTTTTGTCCTCTTTCTCCTCACCAATTTTCATATCTTTAAAACACTCATAACATATATTATTATAATAAAAACTATCGATATTACGAGTGAAATAAACTTTACCATACGAATGGTAAAAAAGGCAAGCTAGACTTAACCAACTTCAAATAAACCCAAGAAATAGCAGAGAAATTTATAACGAAAAGATAATACAAGCGACTAGAATATGCAGAAGAAAAAAAAGAGATGCTTTGAAAAAACAAGTACAAGAAATCCTAGAACATAACAACAGACAAGAAAGCAGAAAATTCTATAAAATAATAAAAGAAAGCACACAGTCATTTAGACCAAAATTGACAATATGCAAAGACAAGGACGGAGAACTACTAACAGAGAAACAAAAAATTATAATGAGATGAAAAGAATCTTCTTCTTCTTCAATTGCAAATCCACTAATGAATGTTGGCGATCACATTTTCCATTAACTCTCTGTTTCTTGCAATGTGTATCAGAGATTGTATGTCGTTAATCCCTGTCCATTGCCTTATGTTTCGGAGCCAGGACATTTTCTTGCGTCCTATTCCTCTCTTGCCTTCAATTTTACCCTGGATTATAAGTTGAAGGTACTGGTATTTTTCGTTTCGCATGATGTGACCCAAATACGCCGTTTTTCTTTTCTTGATGTTTTCTAAAAGCTGACGTTCTTGGTTGATTCTTTTAAGGACATCCACATTTGTGGCTTTCGCCGTCCATGGTATCTTTAGGATACGGCGATAAAGCCACATTTCGAAGGCTTCTAATCTGTTTATATCCCTCGTTTTGAGTGTCCAGCCCTCTATGCCAAATAGCAGCACCGACCACACGTAGCATTTAGTAAACCTTAGTCTCAGTGTAAGGTCGAACTCTGAGCAGGTCAGTACCTTCCTGAATTTTACGAAAGCTTGTCGAGCTTGCTCAATGCGACATTTTACTTCCCTGTCCGATGCCCAGTCTTCAAAAAGCCACGTTCCTAGGTATTTGAATTTGCTCACTCTCTCAATGGACTTGGTATTCAGTGTTATGGTGGTTTTCAAATGCATCCAAGTTTCTGGAGATGATCATGAATTTGGTCTTTTTGGTATTAATCTCTAATCCCATTCGCTTACTGTATTCTCCGATTATAGTGACAAGTTGTTGAAGATCTGCTATGTTGTCGCAAATTAAGACAGCATCATCAGCATATCGTATGTTGTTGATAAATACTCCATTCACTTTGATTCTCATCTCTGCATCTTCCAAAGACTCTTGAAATATGGCTTCCGAATAAATGTTAAATAAAAGAGGGGAAAGCACATATACCTGCCGAACACCCCTTCTTATATGTATGGATTTGGATGTAGAATTGTCTATTTTTAATTGTGCTGCCTGATACCAGTACCAGTTTTCAATGCATCTTATGTCTTTTTGGTCTATATCAAGCTTCTTGAGGATCTGCATTAACTTGTGATGTTGGACACGATCAAACGCTTTCTCGTAGTCTAAAAAGCACAGGAATACGTCCTTCCTCTGATCGTTACAATTTTGGACCAACACCTGTGTTGCTACTATTGCTTCTCTTGTTCCCAAACCTTGCCTAAACCCAAACTGAGAATCACTGATGTCCCATTCACATTTTTTGTATAATCTTTGATGTAGTATTTTTAAGAATATTTTTAAAGTGTGACTCATCAGGCTAATGAGTCTGTAATCCTTACATCTTTTTGTATTGACTTTTTTGGGTAGGGGAATAAATGTAGAGAGCAACCACTGCTGAGGATAGCAACCAGTTTCATAAATAAAATTAAATATTTTATGTAGTGCTGATATTCCCCTTTCATAATCTAGAAGTTTGAGGATTTCTAAAGGGATTTCATCAGGTCCAAGTGCCTTATTGTTTTTTTGAATATAATATTGCCTTTTCTATTTCCTCTTTAGTGATTGAAGGGCCAGTCAGCTGGTCGTCTGTATAAACTTCAGTCATGGGTCTTTCGTCATGAAAGAGCTCCTGGATATAGTTTTCCCATATATGAATTTTCTCTTTTTCACCTAGCACTACCTGGTTATCCTGATTAACTATAATAGTTGGTCTTCGTTTTCTGTATATTCCAGCAGTCTCCTTAAGCTTTTTATGTAAATTCCGATCGTCTTGCTGTCGTTGTAAATGTTCTAGATCGATACATTGTTGCTTAAGCCATTCATTCACGGAAAGAATACTTCGAGGAAATCCTAAATGCAGACAATGGAAATGATTAAAACGAGACAATATAATTATACGGCGGAGCAGCACATTGAAAATCCGAGTTATGAGGAATTAGTTCAAATAATAAAGAAACTAAAAAACAGCAAAGTGCCCCTGGCGTTTATATATGGAGAACTGGCTCCCCTGTTTGACATCAACATGGAGGTGAGACAGGGAGACGCTCTTTCAACCATGCTCTTCAACCTAGTTCTTGAGGCAGTCATACGAAAAACTAATGTAACCGGCCGTATAAATACCAAAACAGTACAAATTACTGCATATGCAGATGATGTCGCCATTATTAGTAGAAGCAAGACACGACTAATGGAAACGTTCAAGGAAATTGATCCTGAAGCACAAAAAAGAGGGCTTAAAATAAACGAAACATGTGAAATAAACGAGACATGTGAGAGAAATTGGCCTGTAGGAATTTGGATCAGTTGGAGGTTTGCCTTGTTTTTTAACTGGGATAATTATGGATTCTCGCCACATATTTGGAAATTATGGTTTGGTCCATATCAAATTGTAAATTTCAAGCAGTTTGACTAGACTAGGTCGAGAAAGATTTTTAATAAAGATAAAGGGGATGTTATCTGAACCTGCAGCTGAATTTTTGCAACAGCACAATGTGTCTGATAATTCTTGTAATGTAAACGGCAGATTTAGAGAGTCTAGATCGGATTTTTTGCAATCAGATAAACTGGATTTTAGATTGGTAGACATGGGAGACTGAAAATTTGAAGTATGTGCAAATGTGCATTTGTTGTTTTCTTATGAAAATTTTCATCCAAAATGTTAGCAATTTGTTGACTGTCAGTGACTGTGTCAATATGTTTTCTTTCCTGACATGTGTTTAATTTTCTTCCAAATTTGGCTAGAAGGAGTGTCCGTATTGATGGATGAGATGTGTTTTTTCCAAAAGTCTTTTTTGCTTTGTTGAATTACATACTTAGATTTAGCTCTCAGTTTTTTTTAAGTTGATGAAATTTTCTTTAGTGCTATCTCTGCGATATTTATTTAATGCTGAATTATTTTGTTGTATAGCCAGAGAACATTGTTCGTTCCACCAAGGTGTTGCTTTACGAGTTAAAGAGATTGGTGTTTGTCCAATATTTACTTCAGCAGCAGAGATTATACAGTTATTGAAAGCGGCAATATTTTTATCGGCATCTTCTGATAATTCAAGCTGGTAGTTTGCTTTCAGTATGCATCCGAAAGCTATCCCAGTTGGCATTAGAAATGTTCCATTTTTTAAAGGAGTCGAAATGTTTTTCTAATTTTTCAGATATTAAAATAGGGAAATGATTACTATCATAAAGATCGTCAACAGCTTTCCATCTAAGACTAGGATATATTCTTGGATGACATAAACTTAAATCTATAGAGGATAATGTGCCAGTAGCAATATTACAATAAGTTTTGGAATGGTCATTCATCATACAAGTGTCAGTAATATTCAAAAACATTTTCGACAGTCTTTACTCGGCCGAATGTTCTTTCAGAACCCCACATTGTATTGTGGGCATTGAAATCTCCAACAAGAAGAAAAGGTGAAGGAAGTTGGTATATGAGGTCCACTAGATCAGTTTCAGACAGGCTATAATTTGGAGGAATATAGATGCTACAAACTGTATTTTTATTTGGGCACCAGATGTTAACGGCGATAGCTTCTAGGTTTGTGCAAATGGGAAGATGTGTGGAGTAGAGATCATTTGATACGAATACGGATGTTCCACCGCTAGCCCTAACATAGTCAGTTCTCAAGAAATGGTAACCTACAAAACCCTTTAGAAGTCTTTTGTGGTCAGATTTGAAATTTGTTTCTTGTAAACACAGTATGTCGGCAGTAGTATCAAGGATTAACTTTTGGAGATGTTCAAGTCTGGGGTAAAACCCATCACAGTTCCATTGAATTAGATTGAATTTTACTAAAATGTGGATTTTTGAGAGTGTTGGGAGGTATCTGAGAAATACTCCTCATCCTGAGCAGTGGCGTGCTGGAACTTTTCAAGCGGCCCGGTGATTTTATAGAAAAGCGGCCTCCCATCCTCATTTTACCTTCTATTATCAGGATGTTTTATTCATTATTTATAAAATCGAAAAACAAAAATATAAATTATTTTTAAATCAAACATAAAACTTTGAATTCAATGATTTTTTTTAATTTGGTATATATTTTTTTTAAGAATAAGCAATCTTACAAATTAATAATAAATTACATGTATGACAATATTGTATGCAGTAAGGCAGAAACCATAATTTGCTGAATAAATAATATAATATGAATTTGATGTAAAATATGATAAAAGTAAAATAAAATTTGGAGAATTTTTCAAGTATATACAAGTACAATGCAAATACTTTAATTTAACAATATTTAAAATGTTAATACAACGCAATAATCTAAACATTCTTTTGCAATTATTTCATAAAATAATTACTTAACTCTCGATCAATAATTTCCGTGTTAAAGTAGATTTTTGAGCAAATTCGTCGATTATTGCATCATTTTTAATCTCATAAAGAGTGTCTGTATCTATAGCCATTAGCATAAAATGTTTCCAAGTGAACTTGTGTTAAACTACTTCTTAACCGATTTTTTATGTATTTCAACGTTGAAAAGCTTCTTTCGCAAGATACTTGAGTCCCTGAAAGAGTTAGTAAATGCTTATATGCCATTTGAATTTGGATAAGCACACTGATATAAGTTGTACTTATGCAAAACAGCATAACAGCAAGCCATACAATCTTTACACACGGTGGTGAAGTTTTCACGATATCAACAATATTGTCATTTGTTATTTCGTATTCATTATCACTTAAATTAATAATATCATCCTTCATATTTTCTGTAGACTGAACATATATTCATCATCAACTCGATCTTCTATAATTTCAGTATTTTCCAAAATCCTATTTTTTTAATACAATCCATTTATCAGCAAAATCCACGAGTTCTTCTCTAATTGCAGTCGCAGATATAGTAGGATAAAAATTTCTTAATTTTTCAGTACTTAAATGATTTAAATCCCGTTAAAGGTGCTAAAGGTAGAGTGCTTATACAGTGTGTCCACGGTTGGGGTGCCCAAGAGGAAAAACTTTTTTATTTTCAATTTTAGCGAAAATGTCATTCTTGATAAAAAGTTTTGCTTGTCCTAAACCCTAAAAAACGAAATAAAATTCAAGTTTTTCAAATCCTGTTTAATTTTTTAGCCAATTTTATGTAAATGCCTATAAATTTTTGCACTAATTTCGAAATCGTAACAATAATCTAGTGTTGCCAAGACATAATGTAGCTTAGTAACTGTCAACTCCGATAAATAATTTGCGAATTGTCATTTTTTTGACAATGTTAAGCGTTCATTAAAGAATTTCTCTTGTGATAATGTTCATTATTAAAATTATTGGATTAATAATTATTTAATTAGTAAATAATTGGATGATTCGAGGAGAACGACAAAGTCTGGCTTCATAATTCAGAGAAGCGAAAGAGTTGTTCTCCCAAGTTATTATTGTTACAATTTCGAACTTAGTGAAAAATTTATAGTGATTTACATAAAATTGGCTATAAAATTAAGCAGGATTTGAAAAACTTGAATTTTATTTCATTTTATGGGGTTTTAGAACAAGCAAAACTTTTTATCAAGAATGACATTTTTCGCTAAAATTTTTTTTTTTATTCTCCCATAATCATCACTACGATGATGATTATTACAATTACAATCTGGTCATACTTGACCAATGAGCAATTTTAATCTAACCTAAATTATTACTGTTCCTTAAAATTAAGAGCTTGCCCCATAGCGTCTCTTATCTAACCTAACAAGATAGTGCACTATTCTAGCATACACACTAACGCGCACAAGCACTATGCTCTGCTTTTCACTATCACCTATCACTTAAACTAGTTCATAAGGTTTTGTCCTCTTCAGTCTTCTAACTTGCCCAGTAGTATCGAGGAGCTGGATTGCCTCAATATTCTCGTGCATGTGAAGTCGTTGCTCGTGACTTCCTGCCATCTTCTTGATGATTATATCCACAGTTTCCATACCTAGGTCCTTATGGAGATCACTGTTTGTAACATACCAAGGAGCATCTACAATATTTCTTAGTATTTTGTTCTGGAATCTTTGTATTACTGTTATATTACTTGGTCTAGTACACCCCCATAGTGGGCATCCATAAGTCCATACAGGTCTCAATATTTGTTTGTAAATTAGTAACTTATTATGCATCGACAATGTGGAGTTTCTTCCAATTAGTCAATACATTTTTTTATATCTTATATTTAGTTCTTCCCTTTTTTTCTTAACGTGCACCTTCCAGCGTAGTTTTGCATCTAATGTTATACCCAAATACTTAGCAGTATCTGCATATGGTACTTGGATATTGTTGATTATAACTGGTATATATTGTATTTTTTTGTTGGTGAAATTAACATGGACAGATTTAGCTTCATTTAGCCTGATTCTCCATTTTTGTGTCCACTTATAGATTTGGTTAACTGCTATTTGGACCTTGTTGGTCGCCTCTTCACTTGTCGTCCCTACTGCTTGAATAGCTGTATCATCAGCAAAGGTGGCAACTGTGTTGTTTTCCAGTACAGGTATATCACACGTGTATAGTAGGTATAGGACTGGACCCAACACACTGCCTTGTGGAACACCTGCTCTAATTTCTTTTAAGTCTGAAAAACAGTCTTCTTGCTTAATTCTAAAATGTCGTTCTTTTATGTATGATTGTAAAAGTTTTGAGTACTGTATAGGTAAAAAACATTTTAGTTTGTATGTTAAACCTTCATGCCAGACTTTATCAAAAGCCTGTGCAGCATCAAGGAATACAGTTGAACAGATTTTCTTTTCTTCTAGGGATCTTTCGATAATATTTGTGATTCTGTGCACCTGGTCAATTGTTGAATGCTTATTTCTAAATCCGAATTGATGTGTCGGTATCAAATTCCTTGCTTCAATAATTGGTTTTATTCGCTTAAGGAGCAGTTTCTCAAACAGCTTCGATATTACAGGAAGCAGAGATATCGGTCTGTATGACGAAACCTCATGTGCCGGTTTTCCTAGTTTAGGAATCATAATGACTTCCGCCATCTTCCATATCATTGGTACATATTTTAATCTGAATGCACCGTTAAAGAGGTTTGTTAATTTTACGATAGCTCTTCGGGGAATATTTTTCAATAGCTCACCCGTAATTAGATCGTAGCCCGGAGCTTTCTTCGGATTAATATTTTCCCTTATTTCTTCAAGTACTTCTTTTGGTGTAGTTAGCCGAATTTCTTCCTCTAATTGAACAGGTTCCTCCCATCTTTCTTCATCCCCTTGAGGTTCATTTGGTTTGAATGTACTACTGCTTTTTGTGCACTACTTCTGGCCCAGTTACCATTTTCTAGTTTAATAGGAGGAGAGTGCATAATAGGTCTTTTCAGTCTTTTAGTAGCTTTCCATAAGGAATAATCTGTACTACCGTCATCTGTTAGCTCCTGTAAGTAAGAATTAATCGAGTCATTCTTTAATTGTAGGATAGTTCTTTTGAGTTGTTGACTTGCACGATTTAGTTTAGTCTTATCTTGAGAAGACCTTGTTTGTTGCCAGATTCTTCTCAGTTTTCTTTTTTCAATTATCATGTTCCTTATTTCCTTTGGATAATTATTTCCTTTTAGCCTAGGTTTCAGCGTAGGAGTGTTTTCCCATGCTGCTTGCTGGATATTGTTCACCAACAATTCTGCTTCTTTATCTAATTGCTCTGCGTTTTGTATTGGTACACTTAGATTTATTCTCTCTTCAAGGCTTAGCTTAAAACTATCCCAATCCGTCCATTTATTTGTTAATGTGGGGTTACTTTGTTTTTTAATAATCCTGTCACTCATGGTTAGTACTATAGGGGAATGATCAGAATTTAAGTCCCAACAGTCATCAATGTCTATGAAATTAGTTGAAATATTCTTAATAATAAAGAAGTCTATTAAATCAGGGGTCTTGTTTCTATCCGTAGGCCAGTAGGTTGGTCTACCAGTTGATAGTGCTTCACACCTCTGTTCTTTAATGGCTAACAAAAGCTCCTTTCCCTTAGTAGTAGTGATTCTAGAGCCCCAGTGTGTGTTCTTTGCATTGAAGTCACCTCCAATAATGAACCTTTCCCCTAAGCTTTTCAAGAATTCATTATACTGCTCTTTTTTAATGGAATTCGCTAAAATTGAAAATAAAAAAGTTTTTTCTCTTGGGCACCCCATCCGTGGACACACTGTATCATCATCAAACGATTTGTCTTGATCAAATCGCTTTTCGATAGGTTGTACTTCCAATAATTAGGTAAAACATGTGTAAGACGTTTGTTCATTTTTTATTCTGCAGAGTATATACATGTTTGATGGAAATTGGAAAACCATAAGAAATATACTTGTATGTATGAAAATAAATATTATCTGTAGCAAACTATTTATTTTTTATTTATTTACATAAAGTACCTCGACAACTATGGCCATTGGTACAAGAACACTAACATTAAATACATAATTAATTAACGAAAACATATAACAATTATATAACTTTAACTAATGACTATGGTATTAAATCTTCTTGTATAGCTGAGTGGTTTTTAAAAAGATATAGTTTTCATGATCTCTGTAGGGCTGTTGAGCATTTCTTTAACAGTAGATAAACTATTTATGTAGGTATATACATAGAGTCTTATTCATTTACTTAAATCCTATTTTACAATTAAAAAAATTTAAATTTTTTGAAATGTTTTATTAATATTATTAGCAAAATTAACATTCGATTAGAAATTAAAAAATATTTTTTTGTAACATCTAAAATTTTTTGTGAAAAAAACCTATTTGACCGGCCTTAAGAGGCCGCGGCCTCTCGGTGATTGCACCGATTCATTTATATGGCCAGCACGCCACTGATCCTGAGGATCCAGTGATGAGAGGGAATTTAAACTCACCGTATCTGCTGTGTCAGATTGAAAAGCTTGTTTAAGTTTTTTTGATAATCTTAAATCTGTACTTTAATGACCTATCTGTTAGGCAGGCCGCACATCAAAGAAACATGAAACGTAAATTACGTTTCATGGAAATAAACCACTGCTAAACAAATATACGTCCGGCAATTTATGAGACTCTCCGAAAATAAAAATGTGTCATGAGCATGAATCACACTCGTTTCATTGGTAGGCGGACTTTGGGATTTGTTTAGCAGTGTTTTAGTTTCATGAAACATGTTTTTCGTTTCATGTTTCATGTTTTTCGTTTTATGTTTCTTTGGTGTGCGGCTTGGCTTAGAGAAGGATAAACATTATATATGTCAGAGAGTAAAGATTTGATGTCATGTGTAAACTGTTGTGCTTCAGATAGTGGATTGCTACTACCGTAGCTATTTTCAAGAAAACTAATGAAATTGTCTATAGAAAAAGAGTGTGATTACTTACTAAAACAATCTTTTATTTCTTCTTATGAGGCATCAGTGATTTTTTACCTGTCAGTTGAATCATTTTTTAACTTCTTCCTAGGTTGTTTCATTGGTTTCTTGTTTGCATCTTGATCAGGAGGAAGCATTACAGATGAAATTTCTTCTTGTGTTTCTGTCACGTTGATTGCGTTGGAATCTACTGAACTTGGGAAGGCTCTCTTCATTCCAGGTACAGGCGAAGAAGTTGTTTCGTTTGTTGTTGTATTCGCTGTGGAAACTGAAGGAATATTTGTATTTGTTTGTGTGTTTGTGTTCGGACATTTGTTTGCTGTATGTCCAGGCTGTTTACAAAGAAAATACTCCATACGATCCGTAGATAGAAATATTCTGTATGCGTTATTCTCATGTATTAAAAGTGTCGTTTGAAGCTCGTAGTTCTCAGTAGCTGGGGTAACGTAGACTTGTCGCCTAACACTCAAAATATGCGCATACTCATCCTCTGGGATACCTGCTTTCAATAGTGATATAGGAGATATCATTTGTAGTCCGAAATCTTTTAGTGCATGTTCTATGACCTCATTAATTAAGGATGGACAGACATTTGATATTAATATTCTCTATTCTCTTAGCTGGAAAAATTAGTCTTCTTACACTCAGCTCAACGGAATTTACAGTTACTGTGGGATGCTCTAATATAAGCTGATCTACAAGCTCGGTTCTTGATAAGTAGATACACACTCGATTGTTTGAGATTTTCGATGTTTCCGATTGCTTTAACGTAATCTAGTAGCACAAGATTAGGATGAGAATGTATGATAATTGCTTGCTCTTTTTTTGGATAAACATGTTTCGGTTTTGCTTTAGCTGCGGCAACATAAGAAGCTGTAGGTGTATTGTTTTCTTCGTTGTTTGTTGACATTATGGATTTTGTTACAGTTAAAGTAGTTTGCACAATTTTGTTGCTCTTGTAGTAAAAAGCAACAGATTCAGGATTATCCATGATTATGGTAATTATTGACCAGTATCCATACCATAGCGTATTACTGGTTGCTTATAAAAATATTGTTAAGCAAGAGGTGATTTAAAAGGTATTAATGTTTCCCTAATGACCACAAAAAAGTTCAGAGATAAACAAAATAAACAGTTCGATGTAACAATTGTAGTAAAATTTTAAATAATATCTACATTTCGCCTACTCGCAGACAGCAGTAAGTATCAGCTTCCAATACATTACTTATGTTTAAATGTCCAAAAATTAGTCAATTTACAATCCATATATCCACTTTAAAACTAAAATAACGATTCAGAGTACAACGACCTTCACACGTTCAGAACCGTGAGAAATCCCTACAAAGTCATTTGTATTAATTTGAGTAGTATGGTTAAATTTTCAGAGATGAACATACTGAATAGCAGGTATAATAATTAAAAGTATAACAGTTTAAAATGTATTAATTTCTACCTGGGCCGAAAACTTAACCACACCATTCAAATACAAATCATTTTGTCATAAGGTTAAGATTAAGGTTTTATAAAATATTTTGATAGGTACTTATAAGTCGTAAATAATTTGTAGTTTCGTAGACTTTGCCAGCAGCCGTTGATGCTTAACTCTGTCATAGACGGCAGTTAGGTCTTTGAACGTTACTCCTGTTATTTCTTGTCATTCAAAACCATCTTTTTTTATCTTGAATATGATGGGTGAGATTAAGTTTTTTGTTGTATTAAATTTGTATTGACTTATTTATAACTTTCACATATTTTTGCATGAGGTCAATTATGACATTCCTAAAATCTACTGAGAATAGATCATCGTAAGTCAGGCAATGATGATTCCTCCCTTTGTATCAACTCACCCAAGAGAAGTCTCAACTGTCTATTTAGTCTGATTTGTCTTTTGTGAATTAATTATCACAAAATATGGGCTAAAGCCTTGAGTTGTTACATGGCATGCATCATCATCGATTAATTAGCAGTTAGAGAAGATAATTAGCGATTTAAGAAAATCATTAGTTTAAAACTGTTTGTACGTATTAAGTTGCCTTATTTATGTTTTGTGTTTATAAGACTTTACAATAAAAGCAGGTTCATAAATCTACGTATTTTAATATCTAGGCTACAGCCTAGTTGTAGTTAGATTAACCAATTAAGAGTTAGATTAACCAATAACTCGAATAGTCGATATCTTCTAGCCAGATTAAGGGAACCGGATATCTTAAAAGCCATTAAACTTCATCTTGCTTATCTACACGACCAACCTGCCTCAGTGTTTTATGATGGATTTACCAACACAAGCGTTAAACTCTTTTTGGCTTCCGAGGGACTTCCTACTAAAACTGAAGATCTACGACAAATTCTGCTAGAATTTAACAATGCCTATGGAATTGGTCCAGATGAGGTGGAAGCTGATCTTGCTGCTTTTAGGTCCTTTCTCACTTCTGAAAAGATTATACACCTGCAAAAATCAAGGGAATGTCACCGAAATTACTATTCCGCTGTCTCTCCAAAACGAAATTTTTAAACATCAAGACGTGTTCTGAGGGACTAGAATCCTCAAATTGTTTTAGTAATAACAGCTTTAGCATGGTTCTGATTAATATTCGTTCTATAAGATACAAAACTGATGAATTGTTTTTGTTCCTAGAGGAATTAGGATTTCTCCCGGTAGTTGCGGTTACAGAGCACTGGTTTGAAATCAACGAGCCTTTTTTTGTAGAAAAATACACCACAACTGCTAGGTATGATCGTTGAAGCTCAGCTCATGGAGGCACCCTGATTCTTTCTACGAGCAATGATTTTTCTTTGGCAACAAAATATGACTTTCTGTTAAGTGAAGCCTTCTTTGAGTTTTCCTTAGTTTACAATAAGAATTTCAATCTTTATATTATTTGTATTTATAGATCACCTGACTCTTCCGTGGAACTATTTTTTCAGAACCTGCTAAATTTGTTAGATGACCTACCCCATAAAAGTAGAAAAATTTTATGCGGGTACTTTAACATTGATTATGCTGCTGCTTGTGCTACACAAATATCCTTGATCAACATATTTGAATCGTATGGTCTAACAATGCACGTTGATTCTCCTACAAGGATTACAAAAACTTCATCTACCATAATTGATTATACTGTCTCAGATTTCTCACCCCTTGATGTCCACTCTACAATTATTAATGCTAGACTATCTGATCATGAAGCAGTTTATACGAAGTTTAATATCTTCAGCAAACCCTCCTCGAAAAACCGACGTTTAGGCAGGATTTTTTTTACCCGGAACATTCGTAATTTCCAAAATTTATGCTCAACCTCTGATTGACGCTTTCCTGCTATGGACATGGATAATAATTTCAGTGATTTTTTAGATAAGCTTGTCTGTATCTTCAATAAAGCATTTCCTTTAATTCCAATTAAGCCAAAACATCGCAAACCCTGGACTACTAAAGGTATCCGAATATCTTCCAAGAATATGCGTTCTCTACTCTACATCAAGAAATTTACTACCAACGTCTATATCACTGAATATATCACCAAGTACAGGGCAACCTATCTTAAACTTATAAAATCAGCTAAAAAAGTCTACTACCAAAACCGTCTGGGAAGCTCTAAAAGTGTTGCAAAAGAAACTTGGTCCATAATAAACGATCTTCGAAATAAAACCCACACTGCTCAAACATTTTCCCTTCCAGACCCTGAAAATATAAAATACTTTGTTAATGTGAGTAAAAATATTACATCAACTATTTTGCCACAAAAAGATCCCATTTCCCATCTCCCTAGTTCAAGAAACGTCTCGAATTCATTCTTTATAAAACCAGTCGATAAATCTGAACTGATCCAAATAATCAATAGTATCAAAAGCAAATATTCCTGTAGTACTGATGGTCTATCGATAAAAATGTTTTCTAATCTCCCAGAAAATGTGTTGGAAGTCCTCATCTCACTGATTAATGACTCTTTTGAGAAAAGCAAATTTCCAGAGTGCCTAAAGACTGCCATCATTATTCCTTTTCATAAGGGTGGTGAAATATCTAATACCTGCAATTATAGACCTATTGCACTACTACCGGTACTTTCCAAAATTATTGAGAGACTCATAAAAGCCCGACTTATGTCCTTTCTCGTTGAAAACAACATTTTATCACAAAATCAGTTCGGCTTTTTAAATAATAAATGCACCACTACTGGTGCCATGTTTTCTGTACTACATGAGGTTTATCAAGCACTGAACAATAATCTTCACACTGCCACCGTTTTTTGTGACTACGCCAGAGCTTTTGATTATGTAAATCACAACATTTTGATAAAAAAACTAAATTTCTACGGAATTCGAGGTATTTCTTTGAATTGGTTCCAATCTTACTTGGATGGTAGGAAACAACTGGTTAGAGCAAATGATACAGACTGTAGTCTCAAAAACATTGTATGTGGGGTACCTCAAGGATCAGTATTGGGTCCTCTACTTTTCCTTATCTTTATTAATGACATCACTAGTTTAAAAATCGATGGAAAAATCTTTCTTTTTGCTGATGATACCAGTATCACTTGGAGCAACTCAAATATTGCAACTCTTCATGCTACTATAACTTCTGATCTACATACAATAAAAACCTGGTCTGACTCTAATTTACTCTCGTTTAACGCAGATAAAACAGTAGCATTATCTTATAAAGGAGCTGTTGAACCCTTACCTCTTAATAACAGCCAGATCAGTATCGTTGATTCTGTAAAATTTCTTGGTATTTTTTTAGACAGCAATCTTAAATGGTCCCTCCATATTAATTTGTTAAGGAAGAAACTATCTTCAGCTTGCTATGCTATAAGATCTGTTTCGAATGAACTCAATTTAGCATCTTCCAAAATAACATATTTTTCTTTGTTCGAGTCACATCTTCGTTATGGTCTTCCTTTTTGGGGTTCTGGTACAGCTGCCCAATTCGATGTTATTTTTAAATTACAAAAAAGAGCAATAAGATATCTGTTTGGCCTCGGAAGAACAACACATTGTAGAAGTTACTTCAAAGATCACAGAATTTTAACCCTTCCATCTTTATATATGTATTTTAGAAACTGTTTGCTTAATTCGTAAACATCTACATGTCTTTCCACCAAGACCTAATCATGACTACTTCACGCGAAATTCTACCTTTGACGTCTATTTACCGACCCCGTCATCTGAGTTAGTAAAGAAATCTATATTATATTCCGCAAAAAAACTTTACAACCATCTCCCTTTACAACTTAATCTGCAGCATCGTTCCCCAAATTCCGTAAACTGACAAAAGCCTACCTATCCGAAAGACCATATTATGCAGTAGAAGATTTTTTAATTCATAACTAAGAAATTGCAGTACCCTTTGCACAAGTAGTATTTTTATTATGTATTATTTTTCATCTATATTTGGGTGTCATATGCAGCAGCTTAACTTTTAAACTTAATTACTGGGTAGACTATGCAATTTGCAATTTAGGTATTTAAATTTTGCAATTGATTAACTGTTTAACTCCATTATTATTATTATTTTTTAATTTATACTGACGATTTATGTAATTTTAGTAAATTGAATTGTTATTGTTTTGTTTTCTTGACTTTTTGTAAACTTTGTCGATAAAATTGTACAATTTTTCATGACAATAATAGTCCATTCTTTCACGGTTTTTGCTCTAAATTTTAAAGAACCGCTTGGATTGACATGAAATTTGGCATACATATAGCTTACATGTCAAAGAAAAAAAGTGATATTGTGCCGATTTCTTGGGGGTGAAAAAATATATGTCCAAAATAAGTCCGGAAATGGGTAAACTGACTAATTTTAAGTAACTTTTGTTCTATAGAGCTTTTTCGCCAAGTCAACACTTTTCGAGTTATTTGCAAGTGAATATGTTCATTTTTCAACAAAATAACCACATTTTTAGACGGTTTTTCGCAAATAACTCAAAAATTTAGTACTTTGTCGAAAAAAACGTTCTTAGCAAAAATATAGCCTATAAATAAGTAAAAAAATGGTGTACGCGTTAGGTCTCTGGATCTCGTAGAACCAGAGTTATAGCCAATGAAAAATATATTCATATTCACCAAATTTCAAATAGTATATTTCGACGTGAAATATCCAAAAAATTAAGCACTTTTTGGGGAAAACCTATTATAACTTTTTTAAAGTGTTTTAAAAAAGCTTTATTTCTGTTTTTACAAAAAGATTCAAGCATTAAATTTAAGTAAGTTACGCTCAAAATAAAATTGGTCCCTTTTGTTTTTGCAAAAAAAAAAATCGGGAAGACCACCCCCTAATTAGCAACTTAAATTAAATTAATCGTTTCCGCTCCACAAATTATTTTACTTATGTTGTGTTTATATGAAAAGTTTGAGGATAAAGAGACTTGGTGGTGGTCAAACGAAGTACAAGGAAAAATAAAAGAGAAGAGAAAATTATATAAAAAGTGGCAAGAAACCAGATCCGACACAGATCTTCAAAACTATATGGTGGCGAAAAAGGAAGCGAAAGTAGCAGTAGCAAAAGCCAAAGCAGAAGCGTATTCAAACCTATATGATCAACTTGATACCAGGGAAGGCGAAACGAAGATATATAAAATAGCCAAACAGAGAGCAAGGAAAGCAAAAGATTTTAATCAGATTAGATGTATCCGAGATGAAAATAATAAAATACTAGTTCACGAAAGGGAAGTCAAAAAGAGATGGAGAAAGTACTTTGACAGCTTATTAAATGAAGAATTTGACAGACAGCCTGTAGAGTCAACGGAGACAGTAGCAGCAATGGTCACCAAAATAACCAACGAGGAAGTGGCTCAAGCGCTTCAAAAAATAAAGAAAGGAAAAGCGGTAGGACCAGATGATATTCCTGGGGAAGTATGGAGAGCATTGGGAGAGACAGGAACAAGGTGGCTAGCAGGTCTATTTAATAGAATTATGGAAGTCGGACAAATGCCAGACGAATGGAGAAGCAGTATACTGGTACCTGTTTACAAAAACAAGGGAGATATACAACAATGTACAAACTACAGGGCTATAAAACTGCTTAGCCACACCATGAAAATATGGGAAAGAGTAATTGACAGACGGATACGTGAAGAGACCGAAATATCCGAGAATCAATTTGGCTTTATGCAGGGTAGATCAACAACAGATGCAATTTTCATTATAAGGCAGTTGATGGAAAAATACAGGAGTAAAGAAACAAACGCTCATATGGTATTCATTGATCTTGAGAAAGCATATGATAGAGTTCCTCGAGAGATTCTGTGGTGGGCACTTAATAAGAAAGGAGTCCCTGGTGAATATGTAAAGATTGTGAGGGATATGTATGAGGGAGTAACGACTAGTGTTAGGACAGGTGTGGGAGAGACTGATAAATTTCATGTGAAAGTAGGATTGCACCAAGGCTCTGTGCTTAGTCCGTATTTATTCTCATTAGTTTTGGACCAGATAACAGCGAAACTACAGGGTAACATTCCATGGTGCTTAATGTATGCTGATGATGTCGTGTTAGTAGGAAATAGTGAAAGAGACTTAGAACAAAAACTGGAACAGTGGAGACAAGCTCTGGAGGAAAAAGGTTTAAAACTTAGTAGGACAAAAACAGAGTATTTGGAATGTTCATTTAAAGATGGAGCTACTACAAATAAAATGGTATCTTTGGATGGTGAAATGATTGTGAAAAGCAATAGTTTTAAGTACCTAGGATCGGTATTACAGAGTAATGGAGAAATAGATGGAGATGCATGCAGTAGAATTAGGGCTGGATGGATGAAGTGGAAAGAAGCGAGTGGTGTGTTGTGTGACAGAAAAATTCCAATGAAGCTGAAGGGAAAATTCTATAAAACAGCCATAAGACCGGCTATGATGTACGGAACTGAATGTTGGGCAGTGAAAAAGAAAGAGGAACAACGAATGCATGTGGCGGAAATGAGAATGCTTAGATGGATGAGTGGAGTGACAAAGAAGGATAAAATTAGAAATGAGTATATTAGGGGAAGTCTAGGTGTGGCACCAATTGATGCCAAAATGAGAGAGCATAGGTTAAGATGGTTCGGTCATGTTCAACGTCGAGACGTTAATCACCCAATACGAAGAATAGCTGAAGTGCAGATTCCTTGAAGGAGTAGGAGAGGAAGACCAAAGAAGACCTGGGGGGAGGCGATAAGGCAGGACATGTTGGTAAAGGGGATTAACATTGATATGACCCAAGACAGAATTGTGTGGAGAAATGCAATTAGGGAAGCCGACCCCGCATAGGGATAAGGCAAAGAGAATGATGATGTTGTGTTTATATGATCTGTAAGTTTCATCGATTCAAAGTGCTTATTTTTGAAAAAATTTGGTTTCAAATTTAAATTTTTAAAAAATTAAATTTTGAAAAATATGCTTTTTTTCAAAATAACTTTAAAATTGTTAGAGATACCAAAAATCTCGAAAAACAAAAAAAGTTAGATTTGCTTTTCTGAATATCATGTATTTTTTGTTTTTCTGTTGGACAAAAATTGATTAAGATTTGGTGTTTCTAAATTTGCATATATTCGTGATCAGTGACTCGTTTAACCCCTTTTAACTACAGCCCTTTCAATAATAAGGACTTTGAACCGATGAAACTTACAGATCATATAAACAATATATACAGGAGTCAAGAAACTTATGAAGTCGTAACGATTAAGTTCATTTAAGATACTAATTAGGGGGTGATTTTCTCGATTTTTTTACCAAAACCAAAAGGGACTAACTTTATTTTGAGCGTAACTTGTTTGATTTTGATGCTAGAAATTTTTTTTATAAAACAAAAATGAAGCTTTTTTTAAACACTTTTAATAAGTTGTAATGAGTTTTCCCCAAAATGTGCTTCATTTTTGGTTATTTCAAGTTAAAATATTTCATTTGGAATTTGACGAAAATGAACCTATTTTTCATTAGCTATAACTCTGCTTCTACTAGGTGTAGAGACGTGATGTATACACCATTTTTTAAATTTTTTTACAGGCTATATTTTTGCCAAGAATGTTTTTTCGACAAAATACTTACTATCTGAGTTATTTGCGAAAAACCGTCTAAAAGCGTGGTTATTTTGTTGAAAAAATGAACATATTCACTGCCAAATAACTCGAAAAGTACTGACTTAGTGAAAAAACTCTATAGAACAAAAGTTACTTAAAATTAGCCAGTTGATCCATTTCCTGACTTTCTTTGGACGAAAATATTTTCACCCCCAAGAGGGGGTGAAAACCACCCCCAGGGCAAAAGCACATATCGGCACAATATCACTTTTTTTCTTTGACTTGTTAGCTATGTGTATGCCAAATTTCATGTCAATCCAAGCGGTTCTTTACAATTTAGAGGTTTTGCAATATTTTACCGTTAAAGAACGGACTATAAAGCATACATATTTCTATTCTATTCTATTCTAGTCGTTAGTCGATTGTTTGTGTTCAGCTTTTTTGGAATTTTAGTATTTAAAAAATATTAGAATCTGGAAAAAATAAAAAATAATTCTTCTGTTGCATAATTTTAATGCGAATAATAAATAAATATTTCATTACTGATTGTATTTACTTCATAATTGATACACATACTTCTTTTTAAGGCGTCAAAAACCGGCATCTAAGCCTTGTTAAGGATTAAATAAAAAAACAAAAAATGTTGGCCCTGAGTGGTATAATGTATTTTACACAGAGGGCCGTGGGAGCCAAGAGCGTATTTACAGGCATAGCTATCAGCCTATCAGATATGCCGAAGAAGCATGCTTTTGTAGTACAGTTGACTATAGATCAATTGGAAAAATATGGTAGCTGATAAATAAAGTAGCAATATATTAAATAATATTGAATTTATAGTAACGTGATCATTCTGTATTTGTTTGTATTTTACTAGGAATATTTTTTTAGATTTAGATATACAAAAAGGGAAAATTTTTTTTCTACGGCCGTGCTTAAACAGCCACTTTCTAGCACGCATTTCGTTTCCGAAAGTTGCACTTTCCGCACGGCATGCGTAAAAGTAAATTTTCCCACACGGCGTGCGGGAAAGTAGAATACCTTCTAATATGGCATTATAAAAGACATTTATTTATACATGGAATAAACTAATATTTAGATATTATTTACTAATTTATTTCAAATGTATCTTATTGTGTTCATGTTTTAATGAAATTAATGCAATAATTCGATGAAGTAAAATTATTTTGACATAATATTTAAAAGTCAAATCAATAGACAATTACAATGGTTTTAGATCGTCGCCATTGAAACCAATATCGTCGTCGTGGTAACTCATCATATTGAAAGTTTGGTTTTGACAACCTTGTCAAATAATTAATTTGTGTATTTTCACTCCTAAATAAAAATTGATATTATTCTATTTTTTGTGGCTTTTTTTCAAACGTACGGCCCTAGAAAAAATATTGTTCCTAACTCATGCGGAAAGTGTCTTCCCCGCACTCGACTGCTTGCCCGAACTCCGCTATCGCGTCGTTCGGGTCAACGGCAGTCTCGTGCGTGAAAGTATCACTTTCCGCACTAGGGCACTAGTTAGGAAAATAACTATTATGATGGTGTTACGTATTACAAATTGAGAAATACAAACAGGGATTGAAATCCGTATGTTTCCGATCGAATTTGGCACTGTTTCAAATAACCTGCTACGTTGCCAGTTGTAAGATAATTATTATATACAAGAAATGGACATGTTAACAGTATTTATTAATTTATAATTAATGACAGTGACAATATTATATTAATCTAGAAACATAAAAATATTTGTAACTAAGGTAGACATTAGTAGCCTTAGATCTTAACTACTAAATATATAACAGTCCTCCGCCCCAATTCTCAACTACAAGACTAGAGGTGCTGGCAGCAGCTGATCTAAGTGACGTTTCCAAAGTAGACCATCATCTGTTCGTATTTCATAATGTAAGTAACCTATGCGTCTGATTACCTTTTCAAATACCCATCGTTGATCACTGCAGTACTTTCTAGCCTGAACTCTGTCTCCCAAGACAAATTCCCTACCAAGTGTAGGCCTGTCTGATGGAAAGGAAGTTGTGTGTTTGCAAGGTTTTCTTAACATTGCATGAAGATTCGTTCTAATTTCTCGTCCGAGCATAAGCTCATACGGGGTGAAACCGTTAACACCTGGTGTACGACGTAAACGTGTTCGTACTTTAAGTAGATTATCAGTTAAGCTATTGCTCTCCCCCGCTAAGCTGCGCAGGGTCCTTTTTATAGTTTGTACAAATCGTTCTGCTTGACCGTTCGTTGCTGGGTGATATGGAGCAATAGTTCTATGGGTGATACCAAACTTGGATAGAAATTTGTTAAATTCTGCTGAAACAAATTGTCGGCCGTTGTCAGATACCAGCACATATGGATTTCCGAACGTGGCAAATATTTGTCTTAGAGTTTGTATACACCTAGAGCTAGTTGTTACCTTTGTAGATATAATTTCCACCCATTTTGTATATGCATCTACCACAATGAATAGTTGAGAACCACAAATTGGTCCAGCGAAGTCAATATGGATTCTTTGCCAGGGACCTGTGGGCTCTTCCCAGTGATGTAAATGTGTCTTTGCTGGTTCATTTTGTTCTAAACGGCATGATTTACATGCTTTCACTTTTTCTTCAATATCTTTATCAATATTTATCCAGTAGACATGACTGCGTGCTAGTTGTTTCATCTTTAATATACCAATATGTCCCGCGTGCAGTTCGTTAAGAATAAATTTACGAAATATATGTGGTATTACGACCCTTGTTCCTCTTAAAATACAGTCATCTTGTAAAGTAAATTCATTGTCTTTGTATTTATATTGTTTAAGTGTTCTTAGTGCTTTAATTATTTTGTGTAATTCGATATCATTTTCTGTCTCCTGAGCGATTATATCTGGGCTAATTTCTAATATCTGAATTTGTTGTATTTGGTATAAGCCATGTTGATCTACTTCATATGTATTTGTGTTCTCAATAGGAAACCGCGACAAAAAGTCTGCGTTAGCATTTTTTGTGCTTGTTCTGTACTGTATATCATAATAAAATCCAGATAAAAAATGAGCATAATGAAAAAGTCTCATTGTACTCAGTTCTGGTAGATTATGGTGGGGATGAAAGATTGATGTTAACGGTTTGTGGTCAGTAATCAGAGTAAATTTTCGTCCATAGCAGTCGCTTTCTTATCAATCTGACTGTATTTCTTTTCGGCATTGGTTAAGGTTCTTGACGCAAAAGCTATCGGTCTTCAACTATGTGTGAAAGGACTGCTCCAAGTCCTGTTGGTGAAGCATCCGTGGCTATGATTAGAGGTTTTCTCGGATCGAAATGTGTTAATACGTTTTCACTGGCAATTTCCGTTTTAATTCTGTTAAAACTTTCTTCGCATTTTACAGTCCAGGTAAACTTGTTATCTTTCTTCAAGAGTTGATTTAGAGGTATTATTGTATGTATGCACTCTTTAGTCTACAGGTATTATTTCAAAGATGCAGAGATATGACTTGCGATATTTATACCTGCTTTGTGGACTACCAAAAACCATTTGATACAGTTCAACACCGAAAAATAATGGATGTTCCAACAAAAGCCCAAATGGATGATAAATACCGGCGTATAATACAAAATTTATACTGGAACCAATCAGCCACAATAAGAATAAATCTCGGAGATGAACTAACGGAAGTTATCCAGATTCTACGAGGCGTTAGACAAGGATGTATACTTTCACCTATATTATTTAACCCATATTCAGAGGAAATATTTAGTGAAGCCTTGGAAAATTGCGAACATGGAATACTCCTAAATGGAGAACGCCTAAACAACATCAGACTGCAGACGACACCGTTATTTTTGCAGACAGCTTGAACAGAAACTAATAAACAAAGTAAGTGATAGATTTGGACTACAAGTAAATATATCAAAAACTAAATTTATGGCCATCAGCAAAAATAAAATTAGAGACGCCCAATTGCTTATCAAGAATACACCACTGGACCGAGTAAAACAGTATAGCTATCTTGGATCAATAGTGACCGAACAATGGGATCACTCACAAGAAATCAAATGTAGGAGCGCATTCCATAACATGGCCAAACTCTTTGAGAGCCACAACCTTAATCTAGAGATAAAAGGCTCCTACGATGTTATATCCTCTCAATATTATACTACGGAGTTGAATCCTGGACACTCACTGAAGCGATGGAGAAAAAACTTGAAGCCTTCGAGATGTGGCTATACAGACGAATCCTAAGGATATCATGGACGGACAAGATAGCCAACGAGACCCAGTTACGAAGAATAGGGAAATAAAGAGAGGTGATGTATACAATTAAAAGGAGAAAGTTAGAATATCTCGGACACATAATAAGAAACGACACTAAATACAGAGTACTGAAGGTAATCCTTCAAGGCAAAGTATTCGGAAAGCGAGGAATTGGGAGAAGAAGAATATCATGGTTACAGAACCTGAGGAAATGGTTCTCCACAACAACAACTAATCTATTTAAAGCATCAGTTAATAAAATAATTATAGCCAGAATGATCGCCCATATTCGAAACGAATAGGCACCAAAAGAAGAAGAAGAATTGGAATGGGAACTTTCAACCTATTTTAAGGGTTTTACCAAAATTTGAATTAAATAAATTTTTCCAAAGCGATGTAGTAATTATCAAAAATTTTCACAGCGAAATGTTGAAACAATAATTATTAATCTTCAAGATATTACAAAATTTGTCAATATTATTAACATTAATTTATTATCTAGAAATTGGGTTGACTCAAAATATTACTGATATTTATGTAAGTATAATGAATTGATACAGGATTTTACTAAAGATTCAGGCGTTTCTTGATATGATTACAGTTTGTATGGAAGTAAAGAAAAAATGATTTTGCATATCCAGTCAGTCATGGGCAAGATACAACTTCTAAATAAAACTAGCTTTAATAGCCACTTTACACGATGCAACTAATTGCGCAATTAATTGCACAATTTCTTGCAGCAATAGAAATTGCATCGTGTCATACGCAAATTGCACAGAAAAGCTGCAACTTCTTGCAGCAATTTCTTGCTGCAAGAAGTTGCAGCTAAATAGAACATGTCCTATTTTTCATGCAATTTTTTCTGCAATTTGGTTATATTTTTAGTAACTTTTAAGGCTACACTGTTTGTTTTGACATTCTGTCATCCTAAATTTCAAACTAAACAATTTTTGACAAAACTAGAGGAACTTTTTACCAATTTCACTCTTCACAGATATCATTATTCTGGTGGATAACTTTAATTATGCAACATAGGGATTAAAGAAACTATATTCTATTTTTATTTCTTTTGTATTTAACAATGTTTAACAACTTATTTCCTTTTGTAAATGAATAATGTATTATAGGTATACTTGCATTAGGTATTAATTGATTTTGTTATACATAATACATATTATAATTTTCTCAAATTATAATCTAACATTTTTAATCTAATATATCTGATAACTCTACTCAAAAAATTACATTTTTAATTTATAAAAACAACATAACCTAAAATTTATGGTATGTCAAAGTTTCTGTCCATTTCATGTCAGTTTATGCAATTACTTGCACCGTGTAATCACTTTATTGCAGAAAGCTAGTTGCAACTTATTGCAGAAGTTCTTGCTGCAATAACTTGTGCAATAAATTTCGCAATTTCTTGCATCGTGTAAAGTGGCTATAACAGTTGACAAAGTCTTTTACCGCTAATGTAAAAATTGCTCCGAATTTGTAATCCTCAAGACCTACAAACGATGACGATGACGAACGAAGGAAATTTGAACGACACCAGGATATTCCAATAGAATGCGATAATTTGAATAACTTATATTTTAAAGTGGATCAAATAAAATATTTTGACGGTAATCCTCTATTTACTAATTTGAGTGTCTTTGTATTGTCTGGGTCCACTTTACCTCTTTCAAATGTAAGTTGTGAGGGACAATTTTCAAAAGTAAATTTAATAAAGAAGAAGCGCAGGAACCGCTTGGCAACAGACATTTTATGTCATTATGCATTCATACCAATCAGTTCCGTATCTTCAAAAGGGTTGTGTCAATTTACTCCGTCAGAAATAATGGAATAATGAATATTTTTTATATACAGTCGAACACGCTTACTGGAATAAACTTCGTGCCCAGCAAAATTATTCCTTTAACTGAGATATTCTAAATTCTAATAAACGATCATTAGTGGCTAGTAGAAACGTTTCGGGACCTCAAATTTCTATTCCTTAATGCATGATATTCCTGTAACCGGTATTCTAATAAGCGGGTTCGACTGTATATATATATACATATTATCGGTTTACAACGTTCTCCGTCTTCCGATATCCGTTCGCCATTCCTCTCTGTCCGCACATTGATCTACTTGCAGACCTCTTTCATCCATGGCTTTGTTTATTCCTGCCTGCTGACTTTTCCTCGGTCTACCTCTTCTTCTTCTACCTTGCGGTCTCCAGTTGTGTACTTGTTTTGGGATTCTGTCTTCGTGATTTTCTTTGTACGTATACGTAATATTGTAAGTATTGTACGTAATATATTTTTAAATTAATTAATTTAATTTTCTACTTTGGCAACGCTGTTCTTACAGCATACCTACGAGTGAATTGGTTTGGTGGCCCTATCTTCCTTATGTACTACGTACGATAGACGGCTCGAACAACAGAGCTAAAAATGCCTTAAAAGTTTCTTGCAATCGATTAGGTAATATACTCACCAGGAGACCCAGAAACAAAGATCCATTCCCTCGAGCCAATCTTCTGAGAGTGATGAGTATTATGACATCCTAGAAAAATTCCCCTTAATATCACGCAGATAACTTGAGCTGCGTCTGCGTCCCACAAATGCTCATCCAAGAGCCGTTTCCCAAATATACTTCCGTCCTCAATTAAAACGCGGTATCTGCAAAAACTTGAAAATTGAGTTTTTGCTGTAATATGTGGTTTCCTTGTGACCTTATTTATGCTTCTGCAATGTCTGAAAGCCGTATCATTTTATTTACTACCAAAATAAATAAATTGGAATATGCCGTATGTGCTACATTTCAACAGTTGCTTAATTAAAATGCGCTATGTACTCAACTAAAAAGCGGTATGTGCTAGCGAGTATCATGTACTTGCCGCGTTTTAATTGAGCACAGCACATTTACCGCGTTTTTATCGAGACTCTTGTTGCGACCTCGTATTTTGAACATTTATGACATGTAGGTATTTTGCGTATATAATAAACAATTGTAAGCTATTTATTTTTCTTTTTTGGTAACTATTCTTGTTTGTAAAAAATCCTATTTTTAAATAAAATGCAGATACGGCACTATTTCTGATTCAGTAATATGTCCGCTGCTCACTTAAAACACTGTATATGACTTTTTATTTACAGCTTTGATAAAGACATGATTTTTTAAGAATATATTTTTAAACAATGTTCAAATATCATTAGAACATATTTTACGTTAAAACGTTGTCAAGACATATCTGTGTCCTGAGTCCTGAGAAAAACTTTGAGAGCCGATTTCTCGATTTTAAGTTGGCTTAACATATCGCGTTTTATTTGACGGCGGCAGTATAGTGGCAGTATCTTTGTGCCAGGCTTGTTGGTAGGTTGATTTCGCAACGATTCTTTTCCTTACACTCTTGTAGCTTCTGCGCTAAATAAACAACCACCTTCTAAAGCCCCCGCTCCATTAGAAGCTTTGCTTCTCCACCTGCGTTACTCTCGCACTCTCAACCATGCTGTTCAACCTAGTTCTTGAAGCAGTCATCAGAAAAACCAATGTAACCGGCCAAATAAACACCAAAACAGTACAAATTACTGCATACGCAGACGATGACGCCATTATTAGTAGAAGCAAGACACGACTAATGGAGACGTTCAAGGAAATTGATCCTGAAGCACAAAAAAGAGGGCTTAAAATAAACGAAACAAAAACTAAGTACATGACTATCAAAAGAACACCTGAGATTGAAAATAATTTAACAATAGACAACTATACTATTGAACGTGTGGATGCCTTCACATATCTGGGCACAGAAATCAATCAGAAGAATTCCGTACGTAGCGAAATTAATGCACGTATTTCCAGTGGAAATCGTACATACTATGCTAATAAAAGATTGATTACATCGAAATTATTAGACAAAAGAACCAAAATGTCTATCTACAGAACTTTGATTAGACCCGTAGTAACCTATGGTTGTGAAACCTGGGTAATGACGAAAAAAGATGAAGCCCAACTCAGGACATTCGAGAGAAAGATACTGAGAAATGAATATGGCCCGGTGCAAGAGGAAGACGGCACATGGAGAATCAGGAGAAACAACGAGGTTAATGAACTGAATGAAGGGTATGACATTGTAAGATTTGTGAAAAGTCAAAGACTGTCATGGCTGTGACATGTTCAGCGACAAGAGACACGAAAACGATAGGAAGGCGGAAAAAAGGAAGGCCCAGGACGAGATGGTTGGATGACGTGGAAGATGACCTGAAAACCATGAATATAAGACAATGGAGGAGAAGGGCTCAAGAGAGATCTGAATGGAAGGACATAGCCAGACAGGCAAAGACCCATCCAGGGTTATGATGCCAAAAGAAGAAGAAGAAGAACCTGAGTTACTCTGCAATACCATTCTCCTATGCTCCTGCAAAAAAAGAGAGATTCCATACCTTGAAGAGGCCTAGGCCTAAACGAGGTCTAAATAACGTGTCCCGATTCCTGATTTCTTATATCTTCTATATCGTTTTAAATACGTTTCTCTTTGTTACTCCCATTGAAAGGGCATACCTAGGTTAAATTCTTTCCTATACTGTATAGACAGATAAATATAACAGATTATCTTTTGCAAACTTTTGCCCACGATACAAAAAGACTTTTCTCAATAACAATTTTAAAAACATTGTTTTTAGTAAGCAATAAGTACAAAAGTATTTCACATCGTTTAAAGGTATTTTCTACCCAAGTCGGATTTGTATTGTGAATTGAAAGTAGCATACAATTACGCTATTGTTAAACAGAGCAAGTAGGTGTACGATTGAACGTGTAGTATTTTAGAACCGTGCTAAAGAACGTTTTACGTTTATGAGTATAGGAATTGCATGCACATGCTGTGTGAGAGTTGGAATAGTTATTTCTTAATAAGTAAAATAAAAAATAAGATTTTATTATAATTAATTTCTTTCTTATAATATTACCAGAGAACGGCAGTTCTCGCCAGTGGAGCACATCCACACCCCCCTACACGCGACACTATATATACACGAAATTTTCTATTTTCTAAATCTGACGGAATTGAAAATTGTGCCAACTAGCATCTTAAAGTTCAGGAAAAGACTCACCCATTCATATGTCAACCATCCATTTTGGTCCAAGGATGTGGATTTTACGGCCCTTCCTATTTAGTTTTTCGTTCTCGTCCCCAAAACTCCCAAAAACTTCGAAAATTTAAGTCCCACCTTTGCGGCTTATAATAGTACTGATCAGAGAGCGGAATATATGCAACACAACATTACCAAAATATGCGCATATATATATGCATTACTTTTACTACAAATATGCAGGTATTTTTTCTAAATTTGTCTAAATATGCAAATGCATATTAAAAATACTCAAAAATAAAACAATATATTAAGTCGTAAGATCTTCAGAAAAGATGCCTTCAAAAATACGTACAACTTTCCTCAAACAATCGAAGCCCTCATTTTTTTCTAAAACATTTTTTAATTTATTTCTAATTGTAATCAATGTATTTCCGGGAATTTTTTGACAATGAGCAGAAAAATTGTTAACAAGATTAACCGAATCACTTAATTGTAAATTCCTTTGTTCTAATGACTTTATTAGATCTGGTAAAAAACTAAAATTAACTTTTATGAACATAAGTTCTTTAGCAATTTGTACGTTACTTAAAGAACAAAGTACGTTACTTAAGCTGAAGAACAAAAGCGGAATTGTCTACAGTTTGATGGATTTTTGTATTTTGATGCTTCTCTCTATGTCCGCCTTTATAGAAGTAAAAGCGAATTTGTCGAATAAAAACACTCTTTCCAGAAAAATTTCTTTTGTAGGGAATGATGCTTTTGTTTGTCAGTTCCTCATTTAAAAAATGAAATGTGAAAATGAATGTAACTTACGATTTTGGAACAGGCCTTACAAAATACTTTGTCTCCACTTAGCTTTAACTCGGGAAAACACTTTATCCAAGCACTATTTTGAATGGTAGACATATTTAAATTTAATATATACCAATCACTTCAAAAACACTATATACGATACAACGTTTACTTTAAACAAATGTTGGCCGGAAACTGACAAAATAATTATTAGACCCTTAAAAGCAGGTAGGTACCTACGACTTGCTACGCTAATAAAATAATATTTTTCTGGGAACACCCATAATTGTTAAATTCAGGTAGTAATGGGAAAGTCCAGATGAGCGATAGATAGATAAATAACGAGCTCGTTCATATCGAAGTTATAAAATTCCAACTAAGAGGAAAATTTTAAACTTTTATATAATTTATTTTTAAAATATGCAAAATAAATCGTGTTTAGCTTAAATATGCAATGTTGTGTTTGTTGTCTGAAAATATGCAATATATGCATCTATATGCACTTTGCATATATTCCGCTCTCTAGTACTGATCATTACCTTTCCAACGCATGTCTAATTTTGAAAATCGCTTATACCGAATATAGTGATATTCAAAAGTTACCGAGCTCAGAAATATGACTCAATTTCTATTTAAAAAAGGGAAAATGTTTGTGGATATGTATGTATGTGACTGGAAAAGTTAAACCGATCTGATTTTTTTTTCTGTGTTTGAAGAGTGGGTCAGGGCCGATTCAGAACCGGTGTAGTTTGTGAGTTTTGACCACCCATAAGCCAGCTATAGGACTTGGTAGGTACAAAACGGCTGGGGGTATATATCTTCGGTTCAAGAAGAGACAGGAGAACCGCAAATACACCAAATAAATAGTGTTGAGTTAAGCTTTCAAATGGTGTCCAAGCCGTCAGGATCAAACATACACACGGCTCAGAATCGCCGAAAAACTGAAAAACTACATTTTGAAAATTTTGATTTTTCGACAATTCTTACTCAAAATTTCAACCTACGAATTGTGACAATAACAGCGCGTTTGTAGAAGAACTTTAGACGAATCTGACGGTGTATACCTCATATCCGGGATATTTCGAATTTTTAAGTTATAGGCTTTATAAGTATGATCAAATCTATTTCCTATAGGAAAAACGGTTTTTCAAGCTCAATATTTCCTGTAATAGCTTCAGTTATCATACTTGACCTTAGATGCATCAGATACTACTTGTCAATACGTTTCAAACTCATGTTTAGTGATCAAAATCGGTTAAGCCGTTTAGAAGTTATTAAGCTACAAAAGTATAATAAAATTAACGATTATTCCCGAAATGGTTTATGTAATTGTAGTGGTTACGACGCTAAATTTGATCTGGCAACGGGCAATCCGAGTTCACTAACCGGCCATCCCAATATTTTTTTCAAACTATTTCGAATAGAAAAAAAATCTAGTGTACATTCGATGGACACTAGATCATTTGGGAGATAATGCGACAAAATCGACCATTTATAAAGCTTAACGTGTAATCGAGAAAAATTGCATTCAACTTCATACATTTAATTTATAAAAAACTTTGAAAAACTCATGATACAAGAATAAAAAACCGCTAAACGCCGTAAAAATGAGTGGCGCATACAATATTCCAGCTACAAAACATCTGATATGAATATTACGTGGGGCGAAAATGTATTTTCATTTTGATGCAAAATAAAATTTTAGTTTTATTTTAAACGATTTTTCCATAATATTTGCTAAATTTGAAGTAAACGCGCCACAAAAGAGTTTCAAAATTCAAACTGTATCAATTTTACTCTTTTGTTTTACTTCAAAAGCAGATATTATGGAAAAATCGTTTAAAATAAATCTAAAATTTTATTTTGCATCAAAATGAAAATCCATTTTCGCGCCACGTAATATTCATATTAGATCTTTTGTAGCTGGAATATTGTATGCGCCACTCATTTTTATGGCGTTTAGCGATTTTTATTCTTGTATTATTAAACATCACCGTTTTTTCTATCGGGTGCACAATTGCACCCGTTTATTCTCAACCAAGATGCGGATAGTGAGGTGCTACGTTCTTCCAGTGCTACTGTATGGAGTTGAAGCCTGGACACTGACGCAAGCCACTGAAAACGGATTGAAGCCTTCGAGATGTGGATCTACAGGAGGATACTAAAAATATCTTATGTGGACCATGTCACCAACATTGAGGTCCTACAGCGCATGACAAAAGAAGGAGAAGTGCTTAATTTAGTAAAACAACGTAAGCTTGAGTACCTTGGCCACGTGATGCGGAACGAAGAAAAATATCGAGTTCTTTAACTCGTCATGCAGGGCAAAGTATTTGGCAGGAGAGGACCGGGACTCCGTCGTATCTCGTGGTTGAAAAACCTCCGACAATGGTTTGGGATCACCTCCGCGGAGCTGTTTCGCAGAGCAGTCAACAAAACAATGATAGCCTTGATGATCGCCAACATCCGGACCGGATAAGGCACTGAAGAAGAAGAAGAAGATTCTCAACCTTGGTATAGTTTAGGGATGGCAGTTTTTGACAAAACACCGGTTTTCGGTTATACCTTTTTTTTGCTTACGGTTTAACCTGGCGGTTATAACCGGCAAAAAAAACCGGTTTTTGGAAAAACCGGTTTTCGGTTTTTTTAATCCAATAGGTTACAAAGTTACATTTACAATACACTTTAGTTTGCAATACTCCATTCGACTCGATATTAATATGATCAAAATTAGTACTATCGAAAGAACATGTATTACTTCTTTTAACACGTTTGTATATTTGTAGAATAATTTTAACTCATTTAATACTTCCTGTATGAGTGTATCGTTTTGAAAACGTAGCGAAATTAATGGAGATTCGTATTCGTAATCAGTAATTCGATATTCATAGTCAGAGCATTATTTTTGGTAATCAGAAAAAGTCATTCACCCACTTTCAATGTCAATAGTTAAGTGTGAAAAATAGATGATGTTTGCGTCTAATTCAACAAGATCACTTATTATGTAAATATTATGATTACAAATACCTTTACAAGGAAATACTATAATAAAACTTAATAATTGTTTCTGGCTGATGTGAGATTGCACTTTCAGTTTGCTTCTGTATTTTATAAAATAAAATAAAATTTGAATTATGGTTTTGTTTGGAATAATTACTTGAGAATATTAATTGTGATTGGGATCCAAAATAATACCTAACCTAATCCTAATCACCGTAAAAACCTAATAACCGGTTTTTACTTTAAAAAGAAAAAACCGGTTATAACCGGGACAAAAAACCACCGGTAAAACCGGTTATTGCGAAGTAAAAAACCGGTAAAACCGGATATTGCGAAGTAAAAAACCGGTTTTAGGTTTAAACCGGTAGGTTTTTCCCATCCCTAGTATAGTTGCAAAAAACATGTGCAGACATAAATATAAAGTGTAATGTAATGTTTAAATAATTAAGGTAGGTACTTATTGAAAATGGCAAATAGCAGAAACGTTTAAGCAATAATAATGTGATTTAGAATTATAGAGAAATTCTCCAAATCGGTTTCCTCTCAATGAGATTTCTATCTTTTATGAATAAAGAATTATTTATATTAGTGTTTTTTGTTTTTCAACATTTCATCATCATCAAGCCTTCTGCATCCAAAGTTGAACATAGGCCTCTCCTAATTTCTTCCAGTTTTGTCGCTCTTGGGGTTCCTGCACACAATTCCCAGCAACCCTTTTGACGTTATCCGTCCATCGTGTAGGTGGTCTACCTCTACTTCTTCTGTCTGCTCGTGGTCGCCACACTGTAATTTTTTGGGTCCACCTCCCGTCCTTCATTCTGGCTATATGGCCCGCCCAATTCCACTTCAGCCATGCTATTCGCTCTATGACATTGTGGCGCCTGTCCTTCTTCTGATTTCCTCGTTTCCAACCCTGTCTGTGAGAGTCAGTCCAAGTAGTTACTGTTCCATTCTTCTTTGGGCCACTCTAAAGTCTGGTTTCAAAAACCAGACACAATACTAATAGCAGAAACTATTAGATATCTACAAAGAATTTTAGATAAGGTTGTTACAACGAGTGAAGAATTTGGTCTGTCACTAAACATAAAGAACACGAAATTCATGGTTATATCAAAGAAAAATATTAGAAACATCAATCTACACGTAAATAATAAGACGATAGAACGAGTTCAGAATTATAATTATTTAGGGACAAACATTATAGGTCTGGATCACGCGTATGAAAAAAAAGTTGATTAATAGCAAGCTGAAAATTTGTTAATAGCTTAGGGGTGTCTAGTCGGACAAACTTTGATATATGGGAACACTGGAACAGGGGAAGTTTTAATTGTGGAACAGGTTAAAAATTTAAAACGGTCAGACCACGAAAACAGCACATGTATTTTGTCCGACAGAACAGACTTAAACTCTCCGAACAGAGATTAAACTCTCATGCAAAAATCAGACTGCTATTTATCACCAAATGGGCGTTTTAATGAGTGGAACATGTAGAATATGTCAAATGACAGGAATTATGACAGGTGATAAACAGCAGTCTGATTTTTGCATGAGAGTTTAATCTCTGTTCGGAGAGTTTAAGTCTATTCTGTCGGACAAAATAGATGTGCCGTTTTCGTGGTCTGACCGTTCCAAATTTCTAACCTGTTCCACAATTAAAACTGCCCCTGTTCCAGTGTTCCCATATAGCAAAGTTTATCCAACTAGACACCCTTAAGCTATTAACAAATTTTCAGCTTGCTATTAATCAACTTTTTTTTAATACGCGGGATCCAGACCTATTAGTGAAACAAACGATTATACCAAAGAAATCCGAATTAGAATAGAAAAGGCTAGAAGTGCATTCACTAATATGAAACAAATATTATGTAGTAGAGACCTCAGCCTAAATCTTAGAAAGCTAGTACTAAAATGTTATGTATTTTCTGTTCTTTTGTATGGTGTGGAGACATGGACTCTCAATAAACAATGCCTCAATAGATTTGAAGCATTTGAGATGTGGACGTATCGAAGAATGCTGAGAATCTCCTGGACAGACAGAATAACCAATGAGGAAGTACTAAGGAGAATACATAACAGCAGGGAGATACTGGATTCCATCAAAATAAAAAAACTTCAATACTTGGGTCATATAACACGTGGTGACATATATGAACCCCTAAAATTAATTATGCAGGGAAAGATTCAAGGAAGGCCATTGGTAGGTGAAAAATGTCCTGGCTGAGAAATCTCAGAGAATGGTTTGGATGCAGCTCAACTGAACTCTTTCGGGCTGTAGTGTCAAAAGTGAGAATAGCAATGATGATTGCCAACCATCGTAGCGGAGATGGCACGTAAAGAAGAAGAAAGTCTGGTTGTTGTGGCCTGGATTAACGATAGTGTTTCGGCGCCGTAAATCATGACTGGAAGCACACATTGGTCGAACGTCTTCTTTTTCAGATAATTTGGCATGTTGCTCTTAAAGATGTCTGATAGTGATAGAGCTCTATATGCGGCCCATGCTAAGGTGATTCTTCTTTGTAGTTCGGCAGTTTAATTTGTCCTTGGCAATTTGGAATTCATGCCCTAAGTATTTATATTTATGGAGCAATGCTATTTCGTTGAAGTCGACTTTTGGATTTTCGCTTGATAGGTACCAGGTTTGTCATTTACTGTGTCTTTCCAAATTTATGTTTTTCCAACCAACTTTCTTACAGGCGGCATCTAAGTCAATAAGCATAGTTCTAATCTCTTATTCAGTTGCCATTAAGTAATTGGAATGTAAACAACTCAATTTGCATCCCACGTGTTGGAAAATTCAATACCTTACCTAAGAGCATTATCCTTGTTGCCATGTATCCATCCTAAGGCATTTTATTTATGTATGCACCTTTAATGCATCCATATTATATTTAAAGGGTTTTCACCCGAATATTTCTTTAGTGGCTCAGCTGGCATCCAATCTGTCTAACACTGATGATGATTTTTTATAAAATCGAAAACGTTTTGTTGTGATGTAGCCCTTAAAGGGATTTTTATTAAAAAAATGTTATACCTTTTGCAAAGAATTTTTCCAATTTGTTTTCTTTACTTTTAAGTTGTCTTTTATAAGAACTATGTCATCTGTGAATGGTAGGTGGTAGAGCCTTTGGTCGTTGACATTTATTATTTATTCCTTTGGCGTCCCACTCCAATTGTTTGAAAGCTTGTTCCAGTACATTATTGTATATGTTCGCTATCAGTTTGGAGTACCGATAATCTATACGACTTTCCTCCAACGCTCTCATTATGCTTTAAATGTCTATCTTATCAAATGCTTTGCGAAAGACTACGAAAGCCAGCACCAATGATCGGTTGTATTCGATAGAATTTTCTATAATCCCTTTTATGCAGTGGAGGTGGTCGTTAGTGCCAAAGTTTTTCCTAAAACCTGCCTGTTCTCTAGGTTGGTAATAGCTATTTGTATAACAAGGGAGGAAAGTGCTACTTTTCCTCCCGAGAATGAAGTTTACTGCCCGAAGCGTAGCGGAGGGCAATAATCATTCAAGGGAGGAAAAGGCACTTTACTCCCATGTTATACATGGTTTTTCCACCTTCCTCAAATTAATAACAAGTCATTTTTTCATTTTTACTTTATTTATGTAACTAACCAACAAAATTTATTAAAACTAAAACTAAACAAGTAGGTACAATATAACTGTCAACTGTCAAATATAAGTCAAATTATTAATGTAAACATTGTTAAATCAAAATAACAATTTACCGTTTTTTACCATTCTGCAAAATACAGGGTGTTTTATAAATAAACGTTAAAATGTATAGATATTTACGTAATCGAAAATAGATATTGTATAGGAAAAATATTTTATACAGGGCGTCAATAAGTTATATTTCATGAATGAAATACCATGACGTCACTTTTACTTTTCCTCCCTAGGGAGAAAAAGTACAACTTTGGTCCCTACAATCAGGTCCGGAAAAGTATACTTTCGGTAGAGGTAGATAGATGGAAAACATCTAATTTTGTTTCCAGTCTATTTGTTATTATTCTTGTGAATAACTTGTAGAGGTTCAAAGGTTCAAAATTAGGAGTACCTACTTGAAATAACGAAGTAACAGAGAAATGGACCACGAGGAAAACTCCATCTCTGTTTCTAACCGGTAGACTGAAAAGTTGACCGCCTGACCATAACAAGCGATCGGACTTCTTGATGGCGCCAGATGTTGTTCGGTGCCGCTGGCTAAAGTCTCTGCCAGACTTAAGATGCCATCTTTCCGAGATATTCATTAGAACCAAGAAAACCAGTATATATAAATTAACATTTTTTCGCAAATTGTAAATTGTATACGAGGTATTAAGAATCCATAAAAGTAAAAATTAGAGCAGCATATTTATACGAGCAGGTAATGGTAATACAGGCACTTTTTTAAATCAAATAGATTGTCATACCAAATAAAGATAACTTTTTTAAAACCATATGAACAGTTTGAAAGTATCATTAACACTTTAACTGCCAGGTAAATTCAGAGTAAATTTTGTACCGGGTCTTCTGGGCCAAAATATTTTTTTCATCTTAATTACTCTATTTGTGTTTGTTTTTAGCAAAAATCATAAAATCAGATTTATTTTTTGGTTATTTTTGTAAAAATTGCTGTGTCCTCATTTGGTACACGCGGCCTGCGATTGTGAAATTGTTCCTAATATCTAGTTGCAGGCCATGAGTACCATAGATAGACACTTAAGGTCAAATAGTCCGTTATCTTAGGGAAGGTCCTAAAAGAAAACGTGCATCCATTGTTGAGTACAATAACGCAAAAACATTTGTGGACATGTCAGGTCGAAAGACAGCTTACTCAAACTGCTTTCGAAAGCCTGTCAAATGGTACAGAAAAGTGACATTTGAGATGATTACTGGTACTTCACTGGTGAATACTCTAATTATTTTCAATAAGATCACCCAAAGCAAAATAGGCCTTCGGCCCACATATAACATTTTTTATTTATGACCACACCGTTGAAACTTTTTGTTCTTGTTATTTGGGTGGAGTCAGACAAATTTGGAGCTTGGCGCATTATGGTAGTGGGGCGTTTGTCTGTCAAGCGGTGACGAAGTTGTCAATTTTATGCAAGAAAAAAATGTATAACCACATCGGTCATTTTATTTTAATGAATGGTTTTTATCATATAAACAGCGAAAACAATTTTGTCGGACAAAAATATTGGGGCATATGACGCGTCGGACACGCTAAATATGTCAATTTTATGAAAAAAATAAATTTATTACCACATGGATAATTTTAACTGAATCTACCATAAAACCTTTTTCCAATAATGTGGTAACCTTGTCGGACAATTTTCACGAGGCATATGCGCAGTCGGATGCGCCTAAGATGTCAATTTCCTGAAATTTTTTTATTTATTACCATTTTTCCGACAATATTAGTAGGTTATAAGTAATTATATTCTTAATAAAAAAATGAAAGTGTCGGACAAAAATATTGGGGCAAATCGACAGTCGGACAAAAAATTTAATTTTTATTGGTAAACTATACTTTTAAACAATTCTGGGTTCGTACATCCCTTATTTTACAACCATTTTTCCGACAAAAGTAGTAAGTTACAAGTAATTATATTCTTAAACAAAAAATGTAATTGTCTGACAAAAATTTTGGGGCAAACGAACAGAAAACTTAATTCTTTTAGGCTATCGACCAGGAGGTATTATCAAAAAAAATTTAAAAACAGTTTTCTCGGTTATTTTTGGGTCCATTTAGCTGAAAATAGGTACACACGCTAAGTAAAACATTTAAAAAGGTATGAAGAAGAGGTATACCCAAAATTTTTTTTAAAAAATTTCCGACAAGGGGGAAAATTTGAGAAAAATCGTGATCTGATAATTTCTGTACATACTCCTTGAACAAACGACAAACGTCGTTCTATAGATTTTTTCTCGAATTTAAAAAAAACATTTCCGACACAAGTATCAGGTTATAAGTAGTTATATTCTAAATCAAAAAATCTAAGTGTCCGACAAAAATATTGGGGCAAATCCAAAGTCGGACAAAAAATTTAATTTTTATTAATAAACTATACTTTGAAACTATGCTGGGTTCGTTAATCCCTTATTTTTACAACCATTTTTCCGACAAAAGTATTAAGTTACAAGTAATTATATTCTTAAAAAAAAATGTAATTGTCTGACAAAAATGTTGGGGCAAACGATCAGAAAACTTCATTCTTTTATATCGACGAGGAGGTATTATCAAAAAAAAAAAATTTAAAACAGCTTTTCTCGGTTATTTTTGAATCCATTTAGCTGAAAATAGGTACACACGCTAAGTAAAACATTTAAAAAGGTATGACGAAGAGCTGTACCAAAAATTTTCTTAAAAAATTTTCCGACAATAGGGAAAATTTTAGAAAAATTTTGATCTGATAATTTGTGTACATACTCCTTGAACAATGACAAACGTCGTTCTATAGTTTTTTTTTTCGAATTAAAAAAAAAACATTTCAGACAAAAGTATCAGGTTATAAGTAGTTATATTCTAAATCAAAAAATCTAAGTGTCCGACAAAAATATTGGGACAAATCCGAAGTCGGACAAAAAATTTAATTTTTATTAATAAACTATACTTTGACACTATTCTGGGTTCGTGCATCCCTTATCTTTACAACCATTTTTACGACAAAAGTAGTAAATTACAAATAATTATATTCTTAAACAAAAAATGTAATTGTCTGACAAAAATGTTGCGGCAAACGAACAGAAAACTTAATTTTTTAGGCTATCGACGAGGAGGTATTGTCAAAAAAAAATTAAAACAGCTTTTCTCGGTTATTTTTGAACCCATTTAGCTGAAAATAGGTACACACGCTAAGTAAAACATTTAAAAAGGTATGACAAAGAGCAGTACTCAAAATTTTCTTGAAAAATTTTCCGACAATAGGGAAAATTTTAGAAAAATTGTCATCTGATAATTTGTGTACATACTCCGTGAACAACGACAAACGTCGTTCTATAGTTTTTTCCCGAATAAAAAAAAAGCATTTCCGACAAAAGTATCAGGTTATAAGTAGTTATATTCTAAATCAAAAAATCAAAGTGACGGACAAAAATATTGGGGCAAATCGACAGTCGGACAAAAAATTTAATTTTTATTGGTAAACTATACTTTTAAACTATGCTGGGTTCGTACATCCCTTATCTTTACAACCATTTTTCCGACAAAAATAGTAAGTTACAAGTAATCATATTCTTAAACAAAAAATGTAATTATCTGACAAAAATGTTGGGGCAAACGAACAGGAAACTTAATTCTTTTAGGCTATCGACGAGGAGGTATTATCAAAAAAAAAAATTTAAAACAGTTTTTCTCGGTTATTTTTGAATCCATTTAGCTGAAAATAGGTACACACGCTAAGTCAAACATTTAAAAAGGTATGACGAAGAGCTGTACCCAAATTTTTTTTTAAAAAATTTTTCGGCAATAGGGAAAATTTTAGAAAAATTGTATCTGATAATTTGTGTACATACTCCTTGAACAACGACAAACGTCGTTCTATAGTTTTTTTTTCGAATTAAAAAAAAACATTTCCGACAATAGTATCAGGTTATGAGTAGTTATATTCTAAATAAAAAAATCTAAGTGTCCGACAAAAATATTGGGGCAAATCCAAAGTCGGACAAAAAATATAATGTTTATTAATAAACTATACTTTGACAATATGCTGGGTTCGTGCATCCCTTATATTTACAACTATTTTTCCGACAAAAGTAGTAAGTTACAAATAATTATATTCTTAAACAAAAAATGTAATTGCCTGACAAAAATGTTGGGGCAAACGAACAGAAAACTTAATTGTTTTAGGCTATCGACGAGGAGGTATTATCAAAAAAAAAAATTTAAAAACAGTTCTTCTCGGTTATTTTTGAATCCATTTAGCTGAAAATAGGTACACACACTAAGTAAAACATTTAAAAGGGTATGACGAAGAGCTGTACCCAAAATTGTCTTAAAAAATTTTCCGACAATACGGAAAATATTAGAAAAATTGTGATCTGATAATTTGTGTACATACTCCTTGAACAACGACAAACGTCGTTCTATAGTTTTTTCTCAAATTAAAAAAAAAGTTTCCGACAAAAGTATCAGGTTATAAGTAGTTATATTCTAAATCAAAAAATCTAAGTGTCCGACAAAAATATTGGGGCAAATCCAAAGTCGGACAAAAAATTTAATTTTTATTAATAAACTATACTTTGAAACTATGCTGGGTTCGTTAATCCCTTATTTTTACAACCATTTTTCCGACAAAAGTAGTAAGTTACAAGTAATTATATTCTTAAAAAAAAATGTAATTGTCTGACAAAAATGTTGGGGCAAACGATCAGAAAACTTCATTCTTTTATATCGACGAGGAGGTATTATCAAAAAAAAATTTTAAAACAGATTTTCTCGGTTATTTTTGAATCCATTTAGCTGAAAATAGGTACACACGCTAAGTAAAACATTTAAAAAGGTATGACGAAGATCTATAACCAAAATTTTTTTTAAAAAATTTTCCGACAAAAGGGGAAATTTTAGAAAAATTGTGATCTGATAATTTGTTTACATACTCCTTGAACAACGACAAACGTAGTTCTATAGTTTTTTTTTCGAATTAAAAAAAAACATTTCCGACAAAAGTATCAGGTTATAGGTAGATATATTCTAAATAAAAAAATCTAAGTGTCCGACAAAAATATTGGGGCAAATCCAAAGTCGGACAAAAGATTTAATTTTTATTAATAAACTATACTTTGACACTATGCTATGTTCGTGCATTCCTTATCTTTACAACCATTTTTCCGACAAAAGTAGTAAGTTACAAATAATTATATTCTTAAACAAAAAATGTAATTGTCTGACAAAAATGTTGGGGCAAACGAACAGAAAACTTAATTCTTTTAGGCTATCAACGAGGAGGTATTATCAAAAAAAATTTTAAAACAGTTTTTTTCGGTTATTTTTGAATCCATTTAGCTGATAATTGGTACACACACTAAGTAAAACATTTAATAGGGTATGATCTGTATCCAAAATTTTCCCAAAAAATTTTCCGACAAGGGGGAAAATTTGAGAAAAATCGTGATCTGATAATTTCTGTACATACTCCTTGAACAAACGACAAACGTCGTTCTATAGATTTTTTCTCGAATTAAAAAAAACATTTCCGACACAAGTATCAGGTTATAAGTAGTTATATTCTAAATCAAAAAATCTAAGTGTCCGACAAAAATATTGGGGCAAATCCAAAGTCGGACAAAAAATTTAATTTTTATTAATAAACTATACTTTGAAACTATGCTGGGTTCGTTAATCCCTTATTTTTACAACCATTTTTCCGACAAAAGTAGTAAGTTACAAGTAATTATATTCTTAAAAAAAAAAATGTAATTGTCTGACAAAAATGTTGGGGCAAACGATCAGAAAACTTCATTCTTTTATATCGACGAGGAGGTATTATCAATAAAAAATTTAAAACAGTTTTTCTCGGTTATTTTTGAATCCATTTAGCTGAAAATAGGTACACACGCTAAGTAAAACATTTAAAAAGGTATGACGAAGAGGTATACCCAAAATTTTTTTTAAAAAATTTTCCGACAAAGGGAAATTTTAGAAAAATTGTGATCTGATAATTTGTTTACATACTCCTTGAACAACGACAAACGTCGTTCTATAGTTTTTTTTCGAATTAAAAAAAAACATTTCCGACAAAAGTATCAGGTTATAGGTAGTTATATTCTAAATCAAAAAATCTAAGTGTCCGACAAAAATATTGGGGCAAATCCAAAGTCGGACAAAAGATTTAATTTTTATTAATAAACTATACTTTGACACTATGCTAGGCTCGTGCATTCCTTATCTTTACAACCATTTTTCCGACAAAAGTAGTAAGTTACAAATAATTATATTCTTAAACAAAAAATGTAATTGTCTGACAAAAATGTTGGGGCAAACGAACAGAAAACTTAATTCTTTTAGGCTATCGACGAGGAGGTATTGTCAAAAAAAATTTTAAAACAGGTTTTCTCGGCTATTTTTGAATCGATTTAGCTGAAAATTGGTACACACTCTAAGCACAACATTTTTAAAAGGATGTGACGTAGAGTTGTACCCGAAATTTTTCAAAAAAAATTTCCGACAGGAGGGAAATTTTTTGAAACATTATGATCTGAAAATTTGTGTACATACTCCTTGAACAATGACAAACATCGTTTTTTTATTTTTTTTTCTCGAATTTAAAAAAAAATTCCAACACAAATATCAGGTTATAAGTAGTTATATTCTATATCAAAAAATCCAAGTGTCCTACAAAAATATTGGAGCAAATCGAAAGTCGGACAAAAAATTTAATTTTTATTAATAAACTATACTTTGAAACTATGCTGGGTTCGTTAATCCCTTATCTTTACAACCATTTTTCCGGCAAAAGTAGTAAGTTACAAGTAATTATATTCTTAAACAAAAAATGTAATTGTCTGACAAAAATGTTGGGGCAAACGAACAGAAAACTTAATTCTTTTAGGCTATCAACGAGGAGGTATTATCAAAAAAAATTTTAAAACAGTTTTTCTCGGTTATTTTTGAATCCATTTAGCTGATAATTGGTACACACACTAAGTAAAACATTTAATAGGGTATGATCTGTATCCAAATTTTTCCCAAAAAATTTTCCGACAAGGGGGAAAATTTGAGAAAAATCGTGATCTGATAATTTCTGTACATACTCCTTGAACAAACGACAAACGTCGTTCTATAGATTTTTTCTCGAATTTAAAAAAAACATTTCCGACACAAGTATCAGGTTATAAGTAGTTATATTCTAAATCAAAAAATCTAAGTGTCCGACAAAAATATTGGGGCAAATCCAAAGTCGGACAAAAAATTTAATTTTTATTAATAAACTATACTTTGAAACTATGCTGGGTTCGTTAATCCCTTATTTTTACAACCATTTTTCCGACAAAAGTAGTAAGTTACAAGTAATTATATTCTTAAAAAAAAATGTAATTGTCTGACAAAAATGTTGGGGCAAACGATCAGAAAACTTCATTCTTTTATATCGACGAGGAGGTATTATCAATAAAAAATTTAAAACAGTTTTTCTCGGTTATTTTTGAATCCATTTAGCTGAAAATAGGTACACACGCTAAGTAAAACATTTAAAAAGGTATGACGAAGAGGTATACCCAAAATTTTTTTTAAAAAATTTTCCGACAAAGGGAAATTTTAGAAAAATTGTGATCTGATAATTTGTTTACATACTCCTTGAACAACGACAAACGTCGTTCTATAGTTTTTTTTCGAATTAAAAAAAAAACATTTCCGACAAAAGTATCAGGTTATAGGTAGTTATATTCTAAATAAAAAAATCTAAGTGTCCGACAAAAATAATATTGGGGCAAATCCAAAGTCGGACAAAAGATTTAATTTTTATTAATAAACTATACTTTGACACTATGCTAGGCTCGTGCATTCCTTATCTTTACAACCATTTTTCCGACAAAAGTAGTAAGTTACAAATAATTATATTCTTAAACAAAAAATGTAATTGTCTGACAAAAATGTTGCGGCAAACGAACAGAAAACTTAATTCTTTTAGGCTATCGACGAGGAGGTATTGTCAAAAAAAATTTTAAAACAGGTTTTCTCGGCTATTTTTGAATCGATTTAGCTGAAAATTGGTACACACTCTAAGCACAACATTTTTAAAAGGATGTGACGTAGAGTTGTACCCGAAATTTTTCAAAAAAAATTTCCGACAGGAGGGAAAATTTTTGAAACATTATGATCTGAAAATTTGTGTACATACTCCTTGAACAATGACAAACATCGTTTTTTTATTTTTTTTTTCTCGAATTTAAAAAAAAATTCCAACACAAATATCAGGTTATAAGTAGTTATATTCTATATCAAAAAATCCAAGTGTCCTACAAAAATATTGAAGCAAATCGAAAGTCGGACAAAAAATTTAATTTTTATTAATAAACTATACTTTGAAACTATGCTGGGTTCGTTAATCCCTTATCTTTACAACCATTTTTCCGGCAAAAGTAGTAAGTTACAAGTAATTATATTCTTAAACAAAAAATGTAATTGTCTGACAAAAATGTTGGGGCAAACGAACAGAAAACTTAATTCTTTTAGGCTATCAACGAGGAGGTATTATCAAAAAAAATTTTAAAACAGTTTTTCTCGGTTATTTTTGAATCCATTTAGCTGATAATTGGTACACACACTAAGTAAAACATTTAATAGGGTATGATCTGTATCCAAAATTTTCCCAAAAAATTTTCCGACAAGGGGGAAAATTTGAGAAAAATTGTATCTGATAATTTGTGTACATACTCCTTGAACAAACGACAAACGTCGTTCTATAGATTTTTTCTCGAATTTAAAAAAAACATTTCCGACACAAGTATCAGGTTATAAGTAGTTATATTCTAAATCAAAAAATCTAAGTGTCCGACAAAAATATTGGGGCAAATCCAAAGTCGGACAAAAAATTTAATTTTTATTAATAAACTATACTTTGAAACTATGCTGGGTTCGTTAATCCCTTATTTTTACAACCATTTTTCCGACAAAAGTAGTAAGTTACAAGTAATTATATTCTTAAAAAAAAATGTAATTGTCTGACAAAAATGTTGGGGCAAACGATCAGAAAACTTCATTCTTTTATATCGACGAGGAGGTATTATCAATAAAAAATTTAAAACAGTTTTTCTCGGTTATTTTTGAATCCATTTAGCTGAAAATAGGTACACACGCTAAGTAAAACATTTAAAAAGGTATGACGAAGAGGTATACTCAAAATTTTTTTTAAAAAATTTTCCAACAAAGGGAATCTTTAGAAAAATTGTGATCTGATAATTTGTTTACATACTCCTTGAACAACGACAAACGTCGTTCTATAGTTTTTTTTCGAATTAAAAAAAAAAACATTTCCGACAAAAGTATCAGGTTATAGGTAGTTATATTCTAAATCAAAAAATCTAAGTGTCCGACAAAAATATTGGGGCAAATCCAAAGTCGGACAAAAGATTTAATTTTTATTAATAAACTATACTTTGACACTATGCTAGGTTCGTGCATTCCTTATCTTTACAACCATTTTTCCGACAAAAGTAGTAAGTTACAAATAATTATATTCTTAAACAAAAAATGTAATTGTCTGACAAAAATGTTGGGGCAAACGAACAGAAAACTTAATTCTTTTAGGCTATCGACGAGGAGGTATTGTCAAAAAAAATTTTAAAACAGGTTTTCTCGGCTATTTTTGAATCGATTTAGCTGAAAATTGGTACACACTCTAAGCACAACATTTTTAAAAGGATGTGACGTAGAGTTGTACCCGAAATTTTTCAAAAAAAATTTCCGACAGGAGGGAAAATTTTTGAAACATTATGATCTGAAAATTTGTGTACATACTCCTTGAACAATGACAAACATCGTTTTTTTATTTTTTTTTCTCGAATTTAAAAAAAAATTCCAACACAAATATCAGGTTATAAGTAGTTTTCAAAAAAGTAGTATTCTATATCAAAAAATCTAAGTGTCCTACAAAAATATTGGAGCAAATCGAAAGTCGGACAAAAAATTTAATTTTTATTAATAAACTATACTTTTAAAGTATGCTGGGTTCATGCATCCCTTATCTTTAGAACTATTTTTCGGGCAAAAGTAGTAAGTTACAAGTAATTATATTCTTAAACAAAAATGTAATTGTCTGACAAAAATGTTGGGGCAAACGAACAGAAAACTTAATTCTTTTAGGTTATCGACGAAGAGGTATTGTACACTGTACACACTCTAAGAAACTTGTAGAAACTGATTGTAGAACATGTGACTGATGTAGAAATTGACACTTGTAGAAAATTTGTACACACTCTAAGTACAATATTTAAAAGGGCATGACGTAGAGCTGTATCCAAAATTTTCCAAAAAAATTTTTCGACAAGGGGGAAAATTTTGGAAAAATTATGATCTGAAAATTTGTGTACATACTTCTTGAACAATGACAAACATCGTTCGGTAAATTTTTTTTCTCGAATTAAAAAAAATTTCCGACAAAAGTAGGAGGTTATAAGTAGTTATATTCTAAATCAAAAAATCTTTAGTGTCCTACAAAAATATTGGGGCAACTCGATGGTCGGACAAAAAATTTAATTTTTATTAGCAAACTATAGTTTTAAGCTATGCTGAGTTCCTGCATCCCTTATCTTCACAACCATTTTTTCGACAAAATTGGTAGGTTATAAGTAATTATATTCTTAAACACAAAAAGGAAATGGTCTGACAAAAATGTTGGGGCAAACGAAAGGAAACTTATTTTAGGCTATCGACGAGGAGGAGTTGTGAAATAATATTTTAAAACAGTTTTTCTTGGTTACTTTTGAATCGATTTAGCTGAAAATTGGTACACACACTAAGTACAACACTTAAAAGGGCATGAAGTAGAGTTGTACCCAAAATTTTCCAAAAAAAATTTCCGATAATAGGGAAAATTTAGGAAAAATTGTTATCTGCAAGTTTGTGCACATACTCTTCGAACAATGACAAACATCATTCTGTAGTTTTTTTCGAAGTTAAAAAAAATCCGACTAAAGGGTAAATTTCGGAAAATTTTTCGAAAATCTTGGAAAGTTCTCTACGTTACGCCCTTATATTATAAGGAGTATTTCTACAAATTTTCAGTTTGATCTATGTAGAGCTAACCGAGGAATATTGTTTATAGTTCGCTTTGGCCTCCGTGATGCTTATTATTTTTTTATATCCCAGAGAACGGCTGTTCCCGTACTTGTGACACTATATATATGTACAAGAAATTTTCTATTTTCTAAATGTGACTGAATTAAAAAAATTGGGCCAAATCCAATCTCAAAGTATAGGGAAAGACTCGCCCATCCAAATGTCAACCATCCATTTTGGTCCAAGGGTGTGGATTTTACGGCCCTTCCCATTTAGGGTCTGTTTTTTGTTCTCGTCCCCAAAACTTCCAAAAATTTCGAAAATTTAAGTCCGACCTTTACGGCTTCTTATAGTACTGATCATTACCTTTCCAATGCATGTTTAATTTTGAAAATTGGTTATACCATTCAAAAGTTACCGATCTCAGAAATTTTATTCAATTTCTATTTAAAAAGGGAAAAATGTTTTGTATGTGTGTATGTTTGTGGAAAAGTTACACCGATCTGAATGTTTTTTCTATGTTTTAAGAGGGGGTCAGGGCCGATTCAGAACCGGTGTAGCTTGTGACTTTCGACAACCCTTAAGCCAGCTATAGGACTTGGTAGGTAGAAAACTGCATATTTTTTGGGGGTACATACATATCTTAGGTTCAAGGTGAGACAGGAAAACCGCAAATACACCAAATTAATAGCTTTGAGTTAAGCTTTCAAATAGTGCCTAAGTGGTTAGTATCAGAGATACACACGGCTCAGTACAGCTGAAAAGCTGAAAAACTAAACTTTGAAAATATTGGTTTTTGTATAATTACTCAAAATTTCAACCTACGAATTGCGCCAATAACTGAGGAGGACTCTAGACGCGTCTAACGGTGTATACCTCATATCAGGAAAAATTCGAATTTTTAAGTTATAACCTTCATAAATGTGATCAAATCTATTTCCTATGGAAAAACGGTTTTTCAAGTTCAATAGTTCCTATAATACCTTCAGTTATCATACTTGACCTTGGATGCATCCGACACTACTTCTCATATTTAGTGATCAAAATCGGTTATACCGATTAGAAGGTATCTAGTTCCAAAAGTTTAATCCATTTGGCCATTATGCGACGCGTAGTGCTTGCGACGCTAAATTTAATAGAGCAATCCGAGTTCATTTACCGGCCATTAAAATAATTTTTTATTATATTTCGAATAGAAAAAAAAACTCTAGTGTACATTCAATGGACACTAGATAATTTGAGAGATAATCATAGAAAGGCGACCATTTATCTTAACGTGGAATCGAGAAACAATACATTCAACTTCATACATTTATTTTGCATACAGGGTGTTTGGTAAAGAATGGGCCATAGCTTAACTTCAGGTTCCTGAGGTTAAAATAGACCGATTTAAGCTAACTTACCTTGGTACAAAGTTTATAATAACCAAGATACAGGATGTCAAAGTTAAACTTTTTTTTATTTATTATTGAATATTTCCTGACAGCTATGGGATAACTACATGAAATTTGGTATGTGGGGGTTTTTTGGGTCGAGAAAACTAAATTCCCTACCAAAAATTATGTATTGCCCAGAGGGCGCCACATACGCCTTTCAGCACTCATTTATTACGTTCAATTTTTTTTATCCCTCACTCTGTATAATTTTGACATTAAAATTTTTATTCTCCTATTAGTTTTACTTAAAAAAGGTATACTTTTTCATCTCCCTAAACTCAACCGTTTTCGAGATAAACGCATTGTAAATCTGCGATACACCATCATTTTTAGCATAATATCATTGTAGTTACACCCGAAAAATAACTTAATACCATAATAATTGTGCCAGTTCTCAAATTTATGTCATTGCATCGCAAATTCCATTTGAAGAAATTTGCGATACATTTTTGGATAATTTTATGGTTTTAAGTTATTTTTCGGGTTTAACTACAATGATATTATGCTAAAAATGATGGTGTATCGCAGATTTAAAATGCGTTTATCTCGAAAACGGTTGAGTTTAGGGAGATAAAAGAAGTATACCTTTTTTAAGTAAAACTAATAGGAGAATAAAAATTTTAATGTCAAAATTATACAGAGTGAGGAATAAAAAAAATTGAACGTAATAAATGAGTGCTGAAAGGCGTATGTGGCGCCCTCTGGGCAATGCATAAATTTCATGTTGATATCTCATACCTGTCAGGAAATATTCAATAATAAATAAAAAAAAGTTTAACTTTGACACCCTGTATCTCGGTAAACGCCCCATTATTTTTGTCCGACAAGTGATCCAATATGCATTACACATGTAAAAGAACAGTACAAAATAAAAATGACATCTGTGGTAATAAATAAAAAAATTCCACGAAATTGACATCTTCGGCGCATCCGACTGCGCATATGCCCCGTGAAAATTGTCCGACAAGGTTACCACATGATTGTAAAAAGGTTTTATGATATATACCGTTCAAATTATCCATGTGGTAATACATTTATTATTTTCATAAATTTGACATATTTAGCGTGTCCGACGCGTCATATGCCCCAATATTTTTGTCCGACAAAATTGTTTTCGCTGTTTATATGATAAAAACCATTGATTAAAATAAAATGACCAATGTGGTTATAAATTTTTTTCTTGCATAAAATTGACAACTTCGTGACCGCTTGACAGGCAAACGCCCCACTGCCATGTTGCGCTAAGTTCCAAATTTGTCCGACTCCACCCAAATAACAAGCACAAAAAGTTTCAACGGTGTGGTCATAAATAATAATTTTATATGGGGGCCTAAGAACTAAAATGTCAGTTACAAAATTCAAAGAAAATGTGTGCTTGCAACTTCTTCAAAGTAGTAATCTACTTCTTCCTGTACAAGTTCAAGCGAAACATAAACTTACTCAAAATGCTTTGAACAAAAGGGGCAGATGCTTGATTTTTCAAAAAAAATCTCTGAACTCCATGGTCGAAATTATGCTGTAAAAACAAAAAATGAATAAAATGAGTATGCAACGGATGTAAAGACAGCCCTTTTATGTACTTAGAATGTTTCTTTGCCAACCATGTTTTCACAAAAAAAAAATAACTAAACCAAACTCAGTACCTAATTTTCTAGTTCAAAAATACTACATTCTATGTTACTTTTGATTATAATAATATGCTGTACTGTCATAAAAATAAAAAAAGTTAATGTATAGTTAATTTTCATTTTATTATACCTTATACCCTTAAAAATTAAAAAAATCCCAGGATATTTTTAAATGTTATAGTTCTACGCCAGACTGAATGATATTCCCATTTAAATACACGGTAAATGTGTACCAACCCCGGACACATGGCTGAAACGCTGACAAAACCTGTGTCCAATATATGTACACATGGCAGAGAACTAAAATTGCCTGTGTCCATATATGGTACACATGGCAGTTAAAGTGTTAAACTATCCAAAAAATTGGAATATGTACTTAATTATGAACCGTAATAAGTATATAAGTAATTGGAATACTTATTACTGTTACAAAACTGACTTTACGCGGTTGACTTTACTATTTTATTATTTATGTGTTTAGGCACTAAGTTTAATTTTAGTTTACTTTATTTATTTTTGAATAACTTACATCTAAACAAATGAAAGACACTGAATTTATATCTTTTATTTTACAAACTACGATATCTAATGTATTTATTACACCAAATCTAATCATTTATTTACATAACTACAATTACAAAAATATAGCGCGCCCGATACATCAAAATACACCGACGTATTCAAATTCACAACTAACTTACTAATTCCAAAAACCCCTATTTATACATTATTACAATGTTCCAGAATAAGAAAGATTATTACGGAAGAATTCATCTTATTCTAGAATAACAATCGAAGGGTTATTTACATAAATATCAAATAAGCATTTTCTAAAAAGAAATATCGAGGTTAATATACCTGTTAAAAAGGTCCCCCTTTTAAATGCATTCATAAATCAAATTCGGTAAACAAGACCTTTTTTGTTAAATTATAATAAATACGCAAGGAGCTAAAAACAGTCGGGTGACAAAATCACGTCACATTGCCCCCTCCTTAAAAGAAGGTTCCTCCTGGAACCTGCGGATTGCAACAGACTAACACCTGGACCTCGGTGTCTTGGAAAATTTCTTCTACCATATTTCGGATAACTCTCCAGTCTAATTGGCGGCATTCTAACTTTATCATGGTTAACGTCGGACACTAACACGTGCTCTCTCAATTGAATTAATGCATCCCATACATCTTGGTAGGTAGGTTGGTCATGGATAGTGTCTTTTGTTACCAGATAGGATAGGTAACGTGATGCGTCTTGGAGTTTCAATGCTTTGCCAGCAGCTGGCAGTTGGCATTGAAGTTCTGCAACTCAACTAAACTTCCTTCGAAAGGCGGATGCCAACCCTCGTGCGTCTCTGATACTGGCCGGGATGGTATGGGCCAGTGAATAGTCATCGGGAAGTGCGAGTAGATCTCGCATTTCTTCAGTGGTAACACCATGTCTCGCTTTACCGGTACCTCCATAGGCCCCCGTGAACTCCCTCAAACGTGAGGTCCAGTATTTCTCGAACTTGGTTTACTTCCACTTCTTCATCTACGTCGTGGTCTCCCTCGTACGGCGCCAACCGGTTATGGTGGACTATCATCGGCTTTCCCCTAGGAATCTTACTTATTCGGTAGATAACGTCATTACTTTTCTTGACAATGAGGTACGGGCCTTCTCAGAACTGCTGCAAGTTGGGAGAACAACCTATTCGCTTCTTTGGATTATAAAGCCAGACTTTGTCGTTCTCCTTGAAATATCCCTTCTCGGCTTGGGTATTGTATCGTTTCTTCATTCGGTCGCTAGCGATCTGAAGATGGGAATGGACCAACTCGTGTATATCGTCCATTCTTCTTCGCAATTCATTCACATAATCCTCACCAGCCACATCTTCTCCAGGTCGACATCCAAACTCTAAATCACAGGGTAGACGCATCTCGCGTCCAAATAGGACTTTTGCTGGTGTTTGTCCCGTTGATTCATTAACAGTAGATCTATAGGCCTTTGCGAAGAACGGAAGGTACTGGTCCCAGTCTCGCTGATGATTGGACACCATCTTTGTCAAATACTTGCCGACTGTCTTATTCATAAGCTCCACCATTCCATCCGATTGTGGGTGATAGGCCGTGGTTATTGTCTTCTTCATGCCTAGTCTATCACAGATTCCCTGAAATAGATCGCTCTCAAAGTTTCTTCCTTGGTCACTATGGATCTCCAGAGGTACTCCAAATCGGCTGATGCAGTCTTTGATTAACACAACATTTCGTGAAGTAATCCATTACCACCAACATGTATTTGCATCCATTTTCACTTTCGGGAAATGGCCCGGCAATATCCAAAGCTATTCTTTCAAACGGACTTCCAACATTGTACAGTCTCATAGGAGCCTTTCTATTCCGGTAGGGTCCGTTACTTGTAGCACAGGTAGTACATTTCTTACACCAGTCCTTCACATCGTCGGAACTATTCATCCAATAAAATCGTTCCCGAATTCTCTGAAGGGTTTTCTTTAAACCAAAATGCCCTCCTGATGGACTGTCGAAGTAGGGCATTACTGTAACTGACGAAGTACTTCGGCTACTCTGCTCTTTGGAATCACCAACTGTGTTCTCCTCGCTGAACCATCATCATTTACCATTGCTCGTTTAAGCAAGATGTCTTCCAAGATAAATGAGTCCCACTCGGCCCAATACGTCTTAACTACTGAGCCTAGGCTTGATATTTCTTGCCAAGATGGTCGACGATTTTCTTCTTTCCATTTTCGAATCTTCTGTAAAACTGGATCTTTTTCTTGTTCTTTCTTGATCTTGGTAGGCGTCCACTCGTCGTTGACCACTGTTGTTATTAGTACTGCTGCTTCCTTTGACTCTGTTTTGTTGCAATGGGAACACTCTGATGGGCACGGTCTTCTAGATAGAGAATCAGCGTTCCTGTGGCTAACTCCGGCCCGACGCTCGATCTTCAAATCGTATTCTTGAAGTCGTTCAATCCATCTGGCTATCTGACCCTCTGGATTCTTAAACTGCATTAACCATTTAAGGGCGGCATGGTAGGTTCGGATTAGAAACTTCCTTCCTTAGATGTATTGATAGAAGTGTTCCACTGATTTTACTACTGCTAGAAGTTCTCTTCTCGTGACGCAGTAATTTCGTTCAGGTTTTGAAAGCACTTTACTAAAATATCCCAGAACTTGTTCCTGTCCTCCTTGAATCTGAGACGCCACTCCTCCAATTCCCACATTACTTGCATCGGTATCTAAGATAAACTCTCCTTCTGGCAGTGGATACCCTAGTATTGGCGCTGTAATTAAATGCTTCTCTAAAGTTTCAAAGGCCGTGTGGCAGTCTCCATCCCAGCAATAATCCCTTGCTTCCTCTGTAAGTCGCGTTAGTGGCTTAGTGATATCTGCAAACTCCTTAATGAACCTCCGCTAGTAAGTACATAGTCCCAGAAAACTTCTCACTTGATCTTTATCAGTTGGTTCAGGCCATTCCTTAATTTAATAGATTTTTCCTTTATCCACGGCCACTCCTTCTTTGCTGACTACATGACCTAAATAATTGACTTTACTTTGAAATACTGGCATTTCTTGGGGTTTAACATTAACTGGGCAGCTTTAGGTCGATTAAAAACGTCTTCTAAATTCTTCTGGTGGTCTTCAAACGTCTCCCCCAAAACGATTATGTCGTCTAAATACACCAGGCACGTTTTCCAAGATAACCCTCTCAACACATTTTGCATAAGCCTCTCAAATGTCGCAGGAGCATTACAGAGTCCAAACGGCATAACGTTGAATTCCCATAATCCAGATCCTGTAGTGAAGGCCGTCTTCTCCTTGTCCACTGGATCCATTTCTACCTGCCAATATCCAGACTTCAAGTCCAACGTAGAAAACAATTTACTTCCAGCCAATGTGTTCAACGTGTCGTCGATACGAGGCAGAGGATAACTATCTTTCTTGGTAACATCATCCACACAAAACCTCGTAGTTCCGTCTTTCTTCTTGACCAGGAACACCGGAGAGACCCATGGGCTTGTAGAAGGTTCTATCACCCACTATCACAAGAAATGAAGTCTTGCTTCATTTCTTGAACAATCCTTTCAGCTTTCTCTCTCTTCGCCTGTGGTAGTCGTCGAGCTGTTTGACGAATTGGCCTAGCGTTTCCAGTGTTAATTTTATGTTTGACAACGGTAGTTCTTCCTGTCTTTCCTCCTTTCGGTACGAATATCTCACGATATTGCCGAAGAAATTCCCTTAATTTCCTTTTCTCCACTTGGTTTAGAGACTGGCCTGCAACTGCAACCATTTGGTCGAACTTGTCGTTGGAATTATCTGATGTTGTCGTCTGACGGATGATGGACGTCACGGGTACACAAGTTCCTACTTTTTGCGAAAGATCTTACTCCTCAGAGCGCGCTATTAAAATATCGATATCTTGGCCAAAAATAAACCTACGGGCACTTTCCTAAGCTCAAAATGTTCGTTTTGAGTTCTTCTATCATTAGTGTTAATTGAAGTATAAATGTTTATTGCTCAAATTTGCTAAAAAACCTTATAAACAAATTAATGTACAAATTGTTTAAGAAAATTATAACTGCAAACGGGTATAACTTTAAGACAAGAAAAGATAAAGTAATTTAACAAACAACTTTTTTGGAAGTCTATGAATTAAGCTCTAATGAGACCTTGTATAAGCCGAGTTACGAACAAAAAAGCTTCGAGAAATACTTATTTTGCAATTTGCATTATGCACTAATTTTACAATATATTGAGTTCTACTTATTGGGTTTAAGTTTGGTAAACGCCTATTTCTTTGTTTTTTATTAAGCAACAAATTTTATTTGAAATTTTTTTTTATTTATTTTAGTTTATGAGATAGCTAGAGGCTTATAAACAATTTATAAACAATTTAATTGCTTATAATAATTTTGTGACCAGTAGGATCGAAATACACCTTCGAAATTCGTAATCAGCAGCCAAAAATCCATAAGAAACCATTGAGTTTGCCCATCAGAATTGAAAAGGCCACGGTGACCTAGCTGGCGCCTAGACTATATAACGTGTTAAGGCCCTGATCGACAGGCGAGTAAAACCGCGGTTTTGTGGCTCGTCGGTAAAGCTCGCCAGTGTATCATTGCAATACGGCGGTTTTATATACCGACGAGCCTGGCTCGCGGCTCGTCAGTTTGTTTTATTTTTTACTTGGCTCGTCGTTTAAAACTGCGCGTGTATTACGGCTAGCGAGCCAAGCCAGCAGTTTTCGGCGACCGTTGAAGTGAAAAGACCAGTTTTTAATCATGGATATGCGAACTCTCAGCCATGACTTTTTATTAGAATCTATATATTGCTTACGATACTGTTCTTGTTTATGGAAATATACATCGCCAGAGTACAAAAGCAAAGTAATTCGACTTATGTTAAACGATCAAATATGGTAAAAACATGAACCTAACTCAACTAGAGCCGATGTCAAGAAAAAAATTCAATCGTTGCGAGCTTTCTACAGGAAAGAAAGTACCAAAGTTACGACACGTTGGCTGTGGACGGGTTGACACGATTGTTTTGCTCGCTAGTCGATCAGCACCAACGAGCCGCGAGTAAAACCGTCGTTCTTAAAACCGCGGTAGATATTATGGCTCGTACGTCGATCACCCACTTTAGACATTCCAACGAATTCTATCATTATGAATCTGGTTTTATGTAAGCTTTTATGTAAGTTTTTATGTAAAAATGTAACTTACCACTTAAGCGTATATAACATATAACTAAACCATATTCTTATTACTTTTACCAGTATGTCGTGTTTCAGATTTATAAACTCTCATTTCAGTGCTACATTTATTTTCTGGAAAGGGATGTTCCTCTTCTTCTCCCTTCTTCATTTTTTGGCGTACTTAGTGCATTTGTCTGCACAATTTTTGAACTAAATGTTTTCGCTTTATACTTGTCGAATTTAATTTAGATCTTTACACATTTTCAGTATATTATTATTATTAACTGTGATTTTCAATTATAATGTTAACTGTCTAATATAACGCTAATATACATTTTACATTATTTGGTGTAACTGACAATAGCGCTCCGTCACTCCCAAATGGTCGGCTTCGACGGCAATTATTGGTCACGATCGCGGTGAGCCATATAAGGAAACAGTTGAATGCCTCAAATGGTATTCCTTATAAGATGCGGAAAGGTTTGCTTGGATGTAGTTGCAACAAAATGTACGTGTGCACAAAACTGCACCTCCGTACCCTCTTGTCGGCGTCACTAGTGCTGATGAACCCGAAAAAGGTCACTTCAGTTTTTTGTGACACACCGGAATGTACCTGTCTTGTGGGAGATACAGGTAAGCAAATATGTCACTATAGTCAAAACCATATTAGATGACCGATACCTATGTAATTAAGCGATGATCAGTGGACCTCAACCAGTTGTAGCTTTAAAATTTAATTCAAATCACTTGAAAATATGCTAGGGATTTAGGAAAATATAAATCGATTTTTAAATACAGCACCTTGACTTACAACTTTTTGATTTGTGTTCGGGATGACGCATGACGCCAGGAAAAAAGTGTCCTTACATTAGTAAAATGGGTGGAAACGAATAATCGCCTTTATAGTGCATAAAATACATTCAAAAGTGCGTAAACATATCAAAATCAGTATATTAAGTAAGGCCCATATTTTGCTAGTTGTGGGGTTTTTGGGGTCGCTAAACATGAATACACCACCAGAACCGACTCCCCGGAGCACCTGGTGTCTAGGGTTACTGCTAAGGCACGTCCTCTAATGCAAACATATTACTCGGACGTTTTTGGGGTCGCTGAACACGAATCCGTCATCGTAACCGACCCCCAGAGCACTAGGTGTCCATAGTCACTGCTGAGGCACGTCATCTTATGGAGTTTCGGGGGTTTTCACCACTAAATTAATGTAAATTAATTACACGTTGTTGGGGAACACGAATATGACATCAGAACCTACGCTCTGGGCACCTAGTTCCCAGGGTGACTGCTATGTCATCTTATGGAATTTTGAAGCTTTTTGACAGTAAATTGATGCAAACAGAGTATTCAGGGAAAGAAGATACAGGCAGTCCACAACAACAGCCTAAGAGAAGCAGCCAAAGTACCAAAATACGTAGCCGAACGATTCCTCTTCAGAGAACTACAGCAAGTAAGAGTCACGGACATGATGACAGATAAGGCCAGGGTAAAATTTGCAGAACTGGAGCACCATCCAAGCCCAATACTGCGAGAGATGCTAAGGTACGACGCTTTCCACCGGTGGAAGCACAAACGTCCAAAACAACAAATATTGTAAAGTGGGATAAATAAATAAATAAACAGTGAACGGTTCGTAGCTCGAAAACAAGTGCCGAAGAAAACGTAACACACGTAGGTCCAATACCACGATCACCTTTAAGGTAAGTCAGATATAAAAAAAATTTTTAAAAAAGGCGTAAGCCACCAAAAAAATCACAAAAACAAAAAAATCATAAAATTCTTGAGTTCCAAACCATTGGGCTGAGCTCAATGGGGCTTGGTACAATGACTTGGGGCCCAAGCAAGCAATTTTAGTTCCGCGGATAAGTAATTAAGAAGATAAAGGCATAGAGCGCTTCACGCTGGCCTAGTTTTTTGCATTCGATTAGGGTACCAATTGGAATCTTATTATCCAGGATTCCATTGTGAAGAGCATTTCGTTGGCTACGATAGTTGTGCCCCCATCGCGCATCAGCGTGCTATGGGGGGGAAAGGGATGGCCTGGGGCATTGGAGCGAGGTGGGGTGATCCCTGTTTTTTACTCGGGTCAAAACACCTCGCCCCAATGAATTGTTACACCCGAATGTACTTTTTCGATAGGGTGGACATCTCCCACAGGTCGGGTTGAATCAAATTGCTTGCTTGCTAGTATTCAGGGATTTTTAGGGTTGCTGCGTACGATTAAGAGGTGAAGGCCTCTGGAGTATCTGGGTGTATGGCGGATACAAATAAAAAGAATATAATAATTAATACCGTTTGTTCTTAACAACCATTTATTTTGTTTCAATCAAGAATTTTTATTTAGCTTAATGCCTCGACCAATGGCCATTAGCATGGTACAGTTCATTTTGCAAACCTAGTGTAGTGTGTAATGTATGTGTTGAGTAAATGTCTTGTTACTTTGAAAAGTCGACTTCATTGTTTTTACAAAGAGACGCTAATTGTATCTGAACGTCTGCGGTCTCTCCAGTGAGTATTCGTCATCCTGGACACCGGTTACTTCAGAGGCCCTTCACCTATGTCAAGGGTCACCAATTAGTTTCCCTGAGGGTCCGTTTCAAAAACCTATGACACTTCCGGGGTCCGGATTTATGTTGCCTGTGTCTGACTGTTCTGATTCGGTTTCTTTGTGGATTCTTGTTAAAAAATATCCCCTATAAACAAATCAGAAGGGTGCCGGGCGAAATTTTTGGGCAGAAATTGTTTAATATATTTTTTAATAAATTCAAAACATCACCAAATTTTGGGTCATCTTAAATAAAAAAGATCTGTCATTTTATTTCAAGCATCGCAAATGCATATTTTCGCATTTTTCAGATTTTAAATCGCTTATAACTCGAAAACTATCACCTTTTCAGAAATATGACAAGAAACCTTTATTGTTTATAATTACCCAAGAAACCTAAAAATACATTTTTCGAGGCAAAAAAGTAATTTTGAATTTGCATGAAAAATTATTTCACTCAGCACCCTTCTGATTTGTTTAAAGCGGAGATTTTTGAACAGGAATCTGCAAAGAAATCGAGTCAGAAACATTTTTCATACGAAAGTGGCCTCATACCTGGACTAATATGGAAAGGAAAACTAATAATATCTGATTGTTTTTTGGTTACTGTATATTTTCTGTAAGTTTTCCTGGTACAAAAAATAAAATATAAATTCATTGTTTATTGTTTTGATGATATTATCAGTATATTTTGAAAACAGCAGTATTGTAAATTGTTACTGAGAATATTTTAAAAATTAGGAATAGGAATTTATATTTTGAATGCTAATGAAGTTTTTAGACATCTTCAATTTTGTAGAAAGGAAACTGAGGAATTTAAAATAAATAATCATACTACAAAATGCTAATTAACATGTTATCTGTTCTACATTAGTTTCAATGCAAGGTGTTTGTTGCAAACTTATTAAATCTAACATTTATTTTAATTAAATGCACTTCTGAAAAGTACTCCTACTTAACATATAGTGGAGAGGAATGGAGTATAAAAAAATGCACATGACAATTTTATATTACAGCTTACTTAATTTCAAAATTAATGATTAGTAAGTATAACAATGAGGGGGAAAACTCTTTACAAAATTAAATTATCAGAGAGAAAAATGACATTTTTTTATGTACAACCTGTCTGAAGTTTGGAGTGAGTTTAGTGCAACTGAGTCTTTCAGTTCATTCTTGATAAAGCGTCCAAAGTTGAGTCAAACATAGAACACAATTTCATGGCCAAACATTGCAACCCCAAAAAACCCCCGAATAATCTGTATATAAAAAAATTTATTGCCGAAACCCCTCGAAACTCCAAAAAATGACGTGCCTTAGCAGTGACCCTGAGCAACAGGTGTTCCGGGGGTCAGTTCTGACGGCGTTGTCATGCTCAGCGACCCCAAAAACTAAATCTCTAAACAAAGAAAATCAATCTTATAATAATATTAAATAGAGAATTCGATAGATCTCAAATATGTACATACACACGCATGGGAAAATGAACAAAGTCAGTGGAAAGACTAAAGTATAGGAAGTCCTGAAAGAAACAGATGGTAAAAAGAGAAAAATCAAAGAAGCGGCACTTACTGTGTTAAATAAAACCAATTACGTTGCAAATTTCTCGGCAAAATGCAGTAGGATCTGGTTACCCATATTAAAAGAGGAACACAATAGAAAGAAAATACTATTAAGTATTCGTAAGTCAATAACATATCCAGCATACACACCATTTATGTTTTAAAATAACATATAAAATCAGAGTTTCATATTAATTTTAAGACTAGGAACTAAATGTAAGACCTAATACATACCATGGCGGAATAGTATCATGAGGTTTTTCCTGGTTTTTCCTCATGATTTACTATAGGATCACTAACAGTAGAATTTTACTATCATCATTGCATGTGCTTCAGGGGCGGCCCGTCAGGGTAGGCAAGGTAGGCGCCGCCTACCCTCTTCAAATGTAGTACAATAATATAAATTATTAATATAAATTACTTATTACAAAATTTTAATTTATAAATTTTGACAAAATACCTACAATAAAATAGCAAAAATTATCCAAATTATTTTTAAAAATATCCAAAAAATTTTCTCCGTAGTTATAATTATTGTACGCTCCTTGTAGTATCAGTAGTACTGTATAAGATTCTATATTCTTCCTTGGTCAGGCACTTGAAAACATAGCCTGAAATAGAACGACGCCAACACCGAATTGACGTGCGATCTCTCTCTACGCGAGCAGGCCTGCTGCAGGTCTGCTGGTAGCGACCGTATTCTACGATTTTGAAAGTGCGGATATAATAGGCACAGAGTCTTATAGCCGGACCTACAAAATTTTATCAGTTGCTTCTCTTGTGTCTTGTGAAACTGTTTTAAATAATTGTTTTTTGATTTTGGCTGTTATTAGTAGGTTAAGTATTGAATAAAACTAGGTAGGACAATTTAAATTTGTTTATGAAAACTGAATAATAAACAGGTAAATTTGAGATCGGTCTATTGAAGGGCATTTTAATTTTATATTAATTTAGTAATAATTCGCTAACGACAAATAAATCTGTGAATAGTTATTTGTCAGTCGTCCATTATATTTTTATTGTGTTTCAATACAATTTGGATAATTGGATATGGTAATTGAGTCAATACTCGCAATCTTTAGTTTGTATTTTTATTAGTTGTTACATAATCGTGGGGCAACCGGTTTTGAGTCTTACAATATATATGTACTGTGCTTTTTTGTACTGGGCCTGATGATGAGTCATATATTGTAAGACTCGAAACCGGTTGCCCCACGATTATGTAACAACTAATAAAAATACAAAAAAAAAAAATACAAACTAAAGATTGCGAGTATTGACTCAATTACCATATCCAATTGTATAATGGACTCGCATTGGCAACCCTTTCACAATTTGAATAATTTAAAGTTTAACTGACGAATTGTGTTATTAGATTATGTAGATAATTAAAAATTTAAAGTGAGGTTAATTGTTAACTTATCAATTTATTCGAAGAATAAATTATTATTTGATACATAAATAAAATAAGTAATATTTGACGTTGTTAAAACGTAGGTGTGTTAGTTTTATTGGTGGAAAAACTTTAGTCATCGAATATGAATATTTTAAACGATGTAATATGCAGTTTGATCGAGACGCCTTTTTCAAGGCGCCAAAATCAAGAAAGATCAGAAACTATTTCAATGGGCCGGCCTTTACCAAATTTAACAATTTTATCCACAGATAAGACAAAAGACAATCGACCATTTTCGAGATCGTTTAAAACAATATGGTATGAAAATCATAAATGGCTAAGCGGAAGTTATTTTAAAAATTCACGTTTCTGTTGGCCTTGTTGCTCTCAAATTTGAAGCAAAATGTTTGGGTGAGTCAGGGATATTCAGATTTGAAAAATTTATCAGCTAGTGTAAAAAAACATGAATCTTCGAAAGAATATTTAAACAATTGCTTAGGTTTAAAACGGTTAGAACAAAATAAACAAAGATATATACTGAAGAAGTTGAAAAAGATTGAAGAAGTTGAAGAAATTGATGTTACAATTCTGTTAGTAAAACAAGAACTTGCATTTCGCGGTCGTGATGAGAGCCATAATTCTTCAAACATGGGTAATTTTAAAGAAATTTTTAATTTAGTAGTTAAACGCGATCAGGAAATCCAGGATCATGTTAAAAAATAGAAGAGGTGTGCACGGGTTTGTCAAAAACAATACAAAATGATTTAATAGATTGCCTTGCCGATTACGTAAAAAATGAAATTTCAACAGAAATTAATGAAAGTCAATTTTTTTCTATACTAGCGGACGATACTACTGATATAACCGAAAAATCACAGTGTACTTTAACAATCCGTTTTGTTAACAAAGTTGGTCAGGTAACAGAAAGATTTTTAGGGTTTTTTGATGTTAGCGAGAATAGATCTGCAGACGCTCTGTATAGTTTAATTTCAAACGTGCTTGAGCCATATGATTACAAAAATAAATTAATTGCTCAATTTTACGATGATGCAAGTGTAATGGCTGGCTCTTTAAACGGATTACAATCAAAAATTAAAGTAGATGCTCCAAAAGCAATTTTTACACATTGTTGCGCTCATAGATTACATTTAGTATTGCAAGACGGCTCAAAATGTATTACAAATTGTAGGATATTTTTTGTCGCCTACCCGAAGTATATGTGTAGCCTACCCGCATACTGCGGTCACGAGCCGCCACTGATGTGGTTGTCTTTTTAAAGACAAATCAGATGCTATGATTTTTCTGACGGATATTATTAAGAAGTTAAAATTGATTTCATGTAATCGAATGAATTATCTTCGAATAAAGTCGTCCCAGGCACGTAACTCAAAAAAATATTGACAATATCATTTTAAAATCATCTTCTTGTAAATGTATAATATATATGTTACCGTAAAAACCCGATTTCAGTTAAAACCCGAATTTACTAGGAAAAACTAGTTTTAACTATGGGCTTTCGACAATTCTAGATTCAACTAGTGAAAACTAGAACTATCAAATATTTTCAGTTAATTCTAATTGAGACTAAACATATTTCAGTCAAAACTAGTTTTTACTAAACTTTTCAGTAATTTCTAGATTCAACTAAAACTCGGTAAATAATTTGCTGCTCTGGTTGTTTGTAAATAATTTCTCTAAAATGTAAAATACTTGACAAGATCGTTAACGATCTTGTCCAAAAACGCAAGTCCTTTGACCACGTTGTTGTTTTTATCTTGCATCCAGACTGCTAACATTTTCTCGATGTCTTGGTTAGCTCGCTTTACTGAACCTTGATTCTGGTTGTGCCTTGGTTTTCCATGAACTAATTTTGCCTTAGTTCAGTATGACATTACCGCATTTATAATTGCATTACCGAACTCTCGGCCATTATCGGAAAGTAAAATGCATGAATGTAAAAAGTCAAGAATATATCCGTTAATTATTGATAAGCAACTTCGTCCGACCTCTTACTTTGTAATGGTCTCAACAAAATAAATTTTGTTAAATGATCTTGATGAACCATAATAAACTTGTAGCCGTGATCCTCTTGTGATTGCATATCGATCAAATTTACCTAACAGCGACTATTCATTTCTGAATGCAATATAGGTTTCGACACAAGACCCCCTCTTCGCTTTACTCTTCTTCCGTTGGCAGGTCTGACAAATTGATATAAAATTATTGAACATACCAATTGTTATATTTGCGTATTTTCTGGCGGTTTCAGTGTTCAACCTATCCCAACTTCCATGACCAATAGCAACGTGGGCAGCTTCAATTATGTCAAAAATGTCTTCAGCAGGTACATAATGTTTGATGTGTTCAATTCTAGAAGCCAACTTTTTTATTTCCCAACTTCAACAATTCTAAATCGTTTTAGTGTTTTCTGGGCAGACAGTTCCGTATCTTGTACTTCGGGTATTAATTTATTATACATGCTTTGGTCACAATGTTGTAGTGACTTTCTTTTTTCTCGGTCTGTTCATTTTGTAAGATCTTTTCCAAAAAACGTTCTTTCCAAGTTCTTATATCTCTGCTCTCAATCTATACACAGTAGTGTAATAATGGTAATATAACCAATAAATCGTATTTGTCTCTTCTCGCAACGATTTTAACTGGTATTCGCTAGTAATTCCAGTAAAAACTAGTTTAAACTAGTATAAACTACTCTAAATGAAATTTGCTCCGGATTTCTAGTTTTAACTGAATATAGCATTCAAATCTAGTTTTGACTAGTTAAAACTAGAATTGTCTAAAGCGCTTAGTTAAAACTAGTTTTTCCTAGTAAATTTGGGTTTTAACTGAAATCGGGTTTTAACGGTAACATATATACCTATCTGAATCGTCAATATGAATGAATAAGAGAAAATTAAATTATTGGCAGAATTTTTTACCAAGCAACAAAAACAAAATTTGTTTAATTTCTTAATTTTTATATTTTGAGAACGATTTTCGAAGTAGAATTCGAATCATCAAATAAACTTAATTTTAAATTAATATTGACATAAGAAAATAGTTTTAGAACAATGCCAATAACAACTAACTTGGACTTACCAAAAGAAAATTCGTCAATGTAATAAAAAAACTATAAAAAAAATTATTAAATTTGTAGTGGTTTCTTTTCATAGTTGTATGGTTGAATCTTCTCCTTACCGTGCCCTAGCAACTGCCCTTGACGTTGGCTATTAACTATTATTAACATAGCGAAACTGTCTCCGTCTCGAGGTATTCTAATTAGTCGTTCTGCTTTTCTTTATTCCTGTCCACTCCCTGATAGTCTTCAACCAAGAGGTCTGTTTTCTACCAATTCCTCTGCGTCCCTCGATTTTACCCATCATAATAAGTTAAAGAATATTATATCGTTCTACCCTTACTACGTGTCCAAAATAGGCCATCTTTCTACATTTGATGTTATCAAGCTGCTCGTGAGCAGCATTTGCTCTCTTAAGGATTGCCACTTTTGTCAGCATAGCCGTCCATAATATTTGTAGTGTACGTCTGTGCAGCCACATTTTAAAGGCCTTCAAACGAATAATGGTGAATATTTTTAGTGTCTATGCTTCGACACCGTATAAGAGGACTGACCAAATGAAACAATTAATCATGTGCTTTCGAAGTTGAAGTTGCAAGTTATCACAACTACAGAAGAATGACGTCATTTTTAAAAATGTTGTGCGGCCTATTTCGATTTTACATTTTATGTCTTTATCTGGATCTAGTTGTTCAGTAATATCAATATGGCAACCAAGATATTTAAAACTGGGTACTGTTTGTGTTTGAATTATATGGCCACCAACATATAACCGTGAATCTTGATGTGCCAAACGGCTAAACTCATAGTTGTATAGGTTTTCTAAAAAAAATATTATACAGTGTACTTTCATCGACTGAATACTTTTTTTTCTACGGCAGGTAAAAGGATTTGTAGAAACAACAGGTGTTTGAAGTAACGATTTTCCGTTCTAGTAGGTCTGTAGTCGATTAATGAATGGCACATAAATTTCACACTATTCAAATTGACCAATTCCGAAAACAACCATCAACTTAAAACCTGTTGGAATTGAAAATTCTAGAAATCAGTGGGGTGGTATTGGTAAAATTATTATTTAACTGTATTCATTGATGGTTATCTTTCAATAATCAATAATAATTAAAAATAGTCATAAAAAGCTTTTATCGACTATGGAAAATACATTGTAGTAAAAAAATACTCAGAGCAATTTTACCCAGCCTCACCACTCTTTGCGTTCGAAAAAGCATAAATAACTATTTTGGCGATGGCTGTAGGCTATTTTTTATTTTATGTATTTTATCAAAAAATATATTTCTTATTTATAAATTCTATACCTTTTACAAAGGATTTATTCCAATTTTTATTTCTTATTTGTTTCGGATTTTTCCGTAAGGTGCGCCACTTTCAAAATCCCAAAAAAACTGTTTTTTAGGGGTTTTGGGGATTTCCTTCATTTTGTAGATTTCAAAATAAATTAGATCTAGGTTCTTTGTATACTTCTTCTTCTTTTTATATAGACATGACTATGTCTGTTTTTCAATGTGCCTCCAGTAAGTTGTCATTCCATCTTTTTCGTGGTCTTCCCACTGATCGTCTTCCTATTGGGGAACCGTCTCTCGCCGTCCTTACTACTCTATTTGCTGTCATTCGGCTTATGTGGTCGTTTCATTCTACTCTTCTGCTTTTCACATAGTTATTAATGTTGTCCACCTTGCATCTCCTTCGTTTATCTGCACTTCTAGCTCTATCCCACAGCGTCTTACCATCGATTTTTCTCAATGTTTTCATCTCTGCTGTTTCTAGCATTCTTTTTGTCCTTTCTGTATCAGGTCGTGTTTCTGCCGCGTACCTATGTCATTATTGGTCTGATGACTGTTTTGTAAATTCTGCCTTTCACTTCTTTTCCGATGTTTTTATTTCTCCATATTGTTTCATTCAGGCAACCTGCGGCTCTGTTTGCTCTATTCACCTGATCTTCCACTTCTGTTTCGAGCTTTCCGTAGCTGCATAGTGTGGTGCCTAGATATTTAAACTCCATGACTTGTTCTATTATTTGACCCTCCAGCTCTAATTTACGCCTTATTAGATCTGCTGTTATAACCATGCATTTAGTCTTTTTTGGGGAAATTAACATGTTAAATTTTCTAGCGGTTATATTAAATTCGTGTATACGTCATATACAGTGCTAGTCAAAAGTCCGTACCCCCCCTCATATCTTTTGAACGGTTATACCTATAATAGTGAAATTTGGAGGGACTAAATAAACGGATGTAAGCTTCTTAACTAGTCATGACATGTGACGTAATAGTGACATATGACTTTACAGCGCCACTGTGACAGATAATTTTAAATAAGACCTTATGGCAAGTGATACCTCGTTTGAAAGGTATTGAAAATACCTATTCAGGCATACTAATTTTGTTTGAGTTTAAGCTAATTTTTATGAATAAATGAAATAAATATAAAATTGTAGTTTCGCATTTAATTAATAAAAATTAAAAATTCCGCCTATGATTACTTGTCAAAAAGGTTGACGTTGACATAAAAACTGCTAGAGAGTTGAAAAACGTCAACTTTTTTGACAAAAAAAACCATACGCGGACATTTGAATTTTATTAATTAAATGCGAAACTACAATATTATATTTATTTCATTTATTCACCAAAATCAAAATAAACTTAAACCCAAAAAATTAGTATGACTGAATAGGTATTTTGAATACCTTTCAAACGAGGTATCACTTGCCATAAGGTCCCATTTAAAATTATCGGCCATAGTGGCTCTGTAACGTCATCTGTCACTATTACGTCACCTGTCATGACTAGTTAAGAAGCTTATGTCCGTTTATTTCCTCCCTCCAAATTTCACTATTATAGGTATAACCGTTCAAAAGATAAGAGGGGGGTAGGGACTTTTGACTAGCACTGTATAATTTAAAGAAACTGAGTCCTTTAGGGCACCCAAAAATTTGGCGAGACACCCTTAAAACCCCCAAAAAACCATGTTTTGCCAAAACGAGCAAAAATTGGCAAATACTCTTAAAAACCTTACATAGTTTTTTGGGTGTTTAAAGTCATTTCGCCCAATTTTTAAATGTTTTAAAGGACTAGAACACACCTGGGCAGTCGACCAGTCAAGCACGGAAATGTGGAACAACTGCAAGGAGGCTCTGAAATTAGCAGCCGAAAGCACATTGGGAATATCCCAAACCCAAGAAAGAAACGACTGGTTGGACCAAGACTGCAAAAAATAACAGATGAGAAGAACGAGGCATTTAGGACCATGCAACAACGGAAAACTAGGACAACAATAGATAGATACAAAAACTTAAGGATAGAGGAAAAACGCATACACCGAAAAAAGAAACGGGACTCGGAAAATGACATATTAGAACGGCTCGAAAGCCATATGAGTCACGGAGAAGCAAGAAAGTTCTATCATCAAATAAATATTATTAGAAAAGCATTCAAACCGAGAATCAACTATTGTAATGATAAGGAATGTAACTTACTTACCAACAAAGAGGATATCCTGTTACGATGGGTAGAAAACCTTCGAGAATTACTGGAAGGGGAACCTACTAACAATATAGAGCTGGAATACCGAAATGGGGAACTCGTGGAACCCCCCTCGGTAGAAGAAGTGAAAATATCTATAGAAAAACTAAGAAACCATAAATCCCCAGGCAGCGATGGCATCCCAGCAGAGTTATTTAAGCACGGTGGAGAGCTCACCAAGGTGATGCGAGAAATTGTTTGTAAAATTTGGTCTGAGGAGCAAATGCCTGAACAATGGAGTTTAGGCTTAATATGCCCGTTACACAAAAAGGGAAACCAACTGGAATGCAATAATTACCGCGGAATAACTCTTCTAAATACAGCATACAAGATAATAGAGAGATATTGCTGAGTCTTTTTTGCACTTGCTGTATTACAGCACGCGTTATTTTGACAGTAGAGCATGCGCAGATGTGATATCTGGCTTACGCTGCGTTATTGGAAATACGGCCTGCCGTTATTAGAGGAGTCGTTACGCTGTGCGGTATTCGTTGCGCTATTTTGTTTTCAGGTTATGTTTGTTGTTTATCTTTCATTTAAACCAAATATATTCGTAATAATTTGCTAAAATTGGTACCTCAGACAGTAGCAAACGAATTAGATTTACGTCTGATGACGATTTGTGTTTATTAAAACAAGTTTTATGTCAAAATCCATTGACTTCTCCAGAAAATTGGACGTTAGTTCAGTAAAACATGAAGAGTGCAACAGGAAAATCTTTTATTTATAAGAACATTCAAGGATCATTTGTTTCTCTTGCTCGATATTTGGAAGAAAATACAAACCTTTCTTCCATCTAGATTAAATTCTGGATTTTGAGTACAAATTAGATAAACAACTAATCTTAATTGAGCCGTAAAATACCGCAACCAAAATGTTGAGCAATATCTGCATTTATGAAACGTCTGAGAAATGTCAATTCTGTCAAAATAGCGCGGTGTAAATAGCGCAACGTAGGCTGTGTTAAATTTGCAATATCTCTCTATTGTCAAACATTTTGCACGAGAGATTGAAGCCTTATACCGAAACGTTTCTAGGAGAATATCAGGCAGGATTCAGGCGTGGACGTTCAACCATTAACCAGATCTTTACACTACGACATATCCTGGAAAATGCGCAAGAGTTTAACATAGATATGTACCGTATTTTTGTCGATTTTAAAGCTGCATATGACACTGTCTTAAGGCAAAGTCTCTACAACGCTATGAATGAGTTAGGAATTAAAAAAACTCATATGTATGATAAAAGTGACAATGGCGAAGATGATATCAGCAGTAAAAATTCAAAACGACTCGTCAACCCCATTTGAAATACATAGGGGGTTAAGGCAGGGAGATGCGCTGGCGTGTCAACTTTTTAATGTAGCATTAGAAAAAGTCATACGAGACGCTAATGTAGATACAGTGGAACCTCGATAAGTCGGATTAATCGGGACTGCGGCCGATCCGGGTTATCGAAAATCCGGGTTAGCCGGAGAATATGGTAAAAATTAATAAAACACGGTATATTTACAGATAATTTCCATTATAATTGCAAAAAACATGAAATACATATGCACAGTACATATAAATTACGTACAGTTGTATACAGAATTGTTCATTCCGTGGTAAAAAACTCAGTCAAACTGAAAAAATATTTGTTTTGTCTGATGAATATCGGTCCGGGTTAGCCGGACTTCCGGGTTATCGGAGGCCGACTTATCGGGGTTCCACTGTAGCAGTGGAACAATATTCAATAGATCTGTCCAAATTCTAGCATATGCAGACGACGTGGACATTATAACAAGAACCAGAGCGAGAACTGCGAAAATCCTAACCGAGCTAGTAGCAGCAGCAGAACGAATGGGGTTACATATAAATCGAAATAAAACCAAATTCATGGCCACTAACACAAACACAAGAGCTGGAAATGTTAACGCAGATCTAATCATCAATGACCAAAACTTCGAAGTGGTCAAAGAGTTCATATATCTAGGGACATCGGTTAACCCCAATAATAACACATCACATCGGGGGAAATAAAAAAACGAATAATAATTGCAAATAGGTGTTATGATAGTCTATCAAAGTACTTAGCTAACAAACGTCTGCCTAAAAAAACTCGTATAAGGCTGTAGAGAACATTGATAGTCCTCGTTCTCACATACGGATCAGAGGCATGGACGCTAACTAAAACAGATGAATCCACTCTATCGATTTTTGAAAGAAAGGTGCTACGGAAGATATTCGGAGTGGTCTGTGAGAACGGAATATGGAGGTGTAGATACAACTTTGAACTGCAGAATATCTACAAGCATACGTTTGGTGGAAAAGATATTATTACTATAATTAGGCGAAACCGCCTGCAGTGGGCAGGACATGTAGCCCGGGCCACTGAATCGAACATGATAAAAAAGATTCTAACAGCGCAACCCGTGGGAATGAGAAGACGGGGTAGACCAAAGCTGAGGTGGATGGACGGGGTAAAACAAGATGCCGAGAAGATCGGAGTCGGCAACTGAAAAATGCAAGCAAGGGACAGAACAGAATGGCGTAGAACGCTTGAGAAGGTCGAGGCCCTCTAAGGTCTGTAGCACCAAGATGATGATGATGATGACTCATTTACTTCAAATTGTGTATATTTAAAACCTTGATTTGATCTATTTTGAAGTCAATACAATGGAGAAAATATCCCAAAACCCCAAAAAAGCAGTTTAAAGGTGACGCACAAATAAAAAAAAATTAGACCTGCAATCATCTTTAAAAAAAAAAGTTAAAACGCTTTTTTCCAAAAAAAGCATTTTTAGGTAATGTAGTACACCCAACCTACAGGTATATAAAAAATAAACAAGTTTTGTAAAAGCCTCAACTATGCGAGTGAGTTTTTGGAAAATTTAAATTGTGCAAAACCTACTGAAAAAATAATAAAAACGAAAAAATGACGTTTCTAAATGTAGGGATAGGGGGGTGGATTGAGTCTTATTTTTTAATCTATTTTAAAAAAAAATCTATGCTGGGAGTGAGGGCATTTTGCATATCCTAATAGACCTGGATCCCGCGTACCAAAAAAAGTTGATTAATAGCAAGCTGAAAATTTGTTAATAGCTTAACGGTGTCTAGTCGGACAAACTTTGATGTACGGGAACACTGCAACAGGGGAAGCTTTAATTGTGGAACAGTTTAAAAATTTGGAACGTCAGATTACGAAAACGCCCCATCTATTTTGTCGGACAGAACATCCAATTGATTTGTTACCCTTTCATTAAACTCTCATGCAAAAATCAGACTGCTATTACTAACCAACATGATTCCTGTCATTTGACATGTTCTTCGTGTTCCACTCATTAAAATTCCCAGTTGGTGATAAACACCAGTCTGATTTTGCATGAGATGGTAACAAATCAATCGGAAATTCTGTCCGACAAAATAGATGGAACGTTTTCGTAGTCTGACGTTCCAAATTTTTAACCTGTTCCACAATTAAAACTTTCCCTGTTCTAGTATTCCCGTACGTCAAAGTTTGTCGGACTAGACTCCGTTAAGCTATTAACAAATTTTCAGCTTGCTATTAATCAACTTTTGTTTGGTACGCGGGATCCAGGTCTATAATGGGGGTATCCTTTGTTCAATTTGTATTGAAGCGTTAAACTAAACTTATTTCAATCGAAAATTGTGGATAATTCCTAATAGAAAGAGTAAATTTTTTGGAAAAAAGTGAAAAAAAAATCCAAAAAGTTAATGAAGAATAGTCGGAGCACACTAGTTCGCTCCCAAGGTCAAACAACCCTCTTAATTACATACTAGTTCGCTCCCATGGTTAAACGGATTAATTATTTATCTTTTAAGTTCTAGGAAAATTAATATCGGCAAAACTGGTACTGTGACTTTTTAGTATAGTATAGTTGATCCAAAAGATGGCATAACCCAGACATCCAAAGTGAAAGTTATCCTTCAACACCAAATTGTTCTATATGGTCCACATAATGTCCAGAAAAAAGTCACACCATTTTGAGCGTCGGGTTTGGGGGGGAGAGGGGGGAGAAATCGGTAAATTCGTAGTTTTTTTAAGTTTTTCGCCAATATTTCTAAAACTATGCCATTTAGCATGAACAACCCTCTATACAAAATTGTTCTACATTAAATTTGAAATAAAAAAGGCCCTATGCATAATATTTCTAATATGAATGGTTCCAAAGTTACGGAGGTAGTATAGTATAATTGGTCCAAAAAAAGGCCTAACCCAAACATCCAAAGTAAAAGTTTTCCTCCAACATCAACATGTTCTATATGGTCCACATATTGTACAGTAAAAAGTTACACCATTTTGAGCGTCCGGTTTGGGAGGGAGATGGGAGAGAAGCCGGTAAATTAGTAGTTTTTTTTTTACGTTTTTCGTCAATATTTCTAAAACTATGCTTTAGCGTAAACAATGTTATATACCAATATGTTCTACATGAAATTTAAAACAAAAAATGTTCTATACATAATTGTTATAATTATAATAAATAAAATCAACGGTTCCAGAGTTACGGAGGGTGAAAAGTCGAAGTTTTCGATACTTTTATATTTTTTGGGCAATATTTATGATATAACTATACCAAAAACCCAGACATCCGAAGTGAAAGTTATCCTCCAACACCAAATTGTTCTATATGGTCCACATAATGTTCAGAAAGAAGTCACACCATTTTGAGCGTCGGGTTTGGGGGGGAGAGGGGGGAGAAATCGGTAAATTCGTAGTTTTTTTAAGTTTTTCGCCAATATTTCTAAAACTATGCCATTTAGCATGAACAACCCTCTATACAAAATTGTTCTACATTAAATTTGAAATAAAAAAGGCCCTATGCATAATAATTCTAATATGAATGGTTCCAAAGTTACGGAGGTAGTATAGTATAATTGGTCCAAAAAAAGGCCTAACCCAAACATCCAAAGTAAAAGTTTTCCTCCAACATCAACATGTTCTATATGGTCCACATATTGTACAGTAAAAAGTTACACCATTTTGAGCGTCCGGTTTGGGAGGGAGATGGGAGAGAAGCCGGTAAATTAGTAGTTTTTTTTACGTTTTTCGTCAATATTTCTAAAACTATGCTTTAGCGTAAACAATGTTATATACCAATATGTTCTACATGAAATTTAAAACAAAAAATGTTCTATACATAATTGTTATAATTATAATAAATAAAATCAACGGTTCCAGAGTTACGGAGGGTGAAAAGTCGAGGTTTTTGATACTTTTATATTTTTTGGGCAATATTTATGATATAACTATACCAAAAACCCAGACATCCGAAGTGAAAGTTATCCTCCAACACCAAATTGTTCTATATGGTCCACATAATGTTCAGAAAGAAGTCACACCATTTTGAGCGTCGGGTTTGGGGGGGAGAGGGGGGAGAAATCGGTAAATATAAAAAGTATCGAAAACCTCCACTTTTTACCCTCCATAACTCTGGAACCATTAATTTTATGACAATTATGTATAGAACCTTTTTTGTTTTAAATTTTATGTAGAACATTTTCCTATAGAATATTCCTTACGCTAAAGCATAGTTTTAGAAATATTTACGAAAAACGTAAAAAACTACTAATTTACCGACTTCTTCCCCATCTCCCCCCCCCCCCCAAACCGGACGCTCAAAATGGTGTAACTTTTTACTGAACAATATGTGGACCATATAAAACAATTTGGTGTTGAAGGAAAACTTTTACTTTGGATGTCTGGGTTAGGCCTTTTTTGGACCAATTATACTATACTATCTCCGTAACTTTGGAACCGTTCATTTTAGAAGGGTTATGCATAGGACCTTTTTTATTTCAAATTTAATGTAGAACAATTTTGTGTAGAGGGTTGTTCATGCTAAACCGCTTAGTTTTAGAAATATTGACGAAAAACGTAAAAAACTATGAATTTGCAGATTTCTCCCCCCTCTCCCCCCCAAACCCGACGCTCAAAATGGTGTGACTTTTTCTGAACATTATGTAGACCATATAGAACAATTTGGTGTCGGAGGATAACTTTCACTTTGGATGTCTGGGTTTGGGTCTAACTATTATACCATACTATTTGTATTTTATATAGAAATTGTATTAAGCATTGGTTGTTACATATTTATATAAAAAAATGAGACAGTGGAATTAGATTATTTAGATTTAGCCCAGTAAATGACCGTTTTGAAGTGTAATTTTCTGCGTTACGACGGATTTGCTTGAAAATTTGGTTTTGGGTTCTGCATTATGCTTACCCTTCACTTCAAAGTTGGACTTGTGCCGTTCGTTGCTTTTACGTGGGGAGTGAAACCCTACCCTTCTCATAGGCGAGAAAACATACTTTTGAAATAAGTCCAGAAATGGATAAATTGACTAATTCTAAGCAACTAGAGAGTTTTATAACTAAGTTAATACTTTTCGAGTTATTTGCGAGTAAAAATGTTGATTTTTCGACCAAAAAAACACGTTTTCGTGCGTTTTTTCACAAATAACTGAAAAAAATAAGCATTTGCTTGAAAAAAGAATAATATGCTTAGCAAAAATACAGGTTGTTTAATTTTGCTGTGTATTAATTTCAATGGTTTTTCACACAAATCGTCCATTGCCTTTCACTTAACACCATTACTTAATTTTTGCCGGTTTAACCCTGTTTTTGATAAACTTTCATGGGTGTTGTTAACACTATATTCAACTATACTGTTACAAATATTTAAAGTTTTAACAAATTCTTTGCAACTTCTTTCTACACACTGCCAACGTTTGATATTATTAGCAAGCATTTTATGGAAGTTATACAGTAGAACCCCGATTATCCATGCTCCTCGGGGCCGGAGGTGGCACGGATAATTGAAAAGCTGAGATAATCCAAACATGTATTTCTTATGTATAATACATGTACGTATACACAAATATATACACATACCATAAAAAGATAGAAAAAATAAATATTTCATTATGAATCTCTCTTTCGTCATATAGAGTTTCCGTCAAGTGATTTACGATGACGCTATTTTGATAAAACCTATTTTGATAATCCGCAGCACGAATAATCCGCGCACGGATAATCGGCGTTCTACTGTACTTGTAATTGCCAATAAATACCATAGACTTCCCATTTCACTTATTTCAGATTTCTCCATCATGAACAAAGACATTCAAACCGTAACTAAAGCTAATAATGACTGCGTTCACCAGATGCAAACACGTTCACAAATGTTTGCGCTTTGATTCTAAACTTGTTGACAGCGAGCTGAACGGTTGGTTGTTTAGGTTAAAATTTGACATTTTGCTTGCTTGGTTTGAACGTAACCTAAAATAAATTTTCTCAATAAATACGTTTTTGAATTTATTTTTTTTATTAAAGGAAAAAAGAAAATTTATTTAATAGATAATAACGTAGCAGAATGTCTTCAGTAGCCTTTATTTTATATATAAAACCCTTATCAATATATTCTACAATATATACAATTTAAATTCCCGCCATATTTTTTCAATATTCAACACGTTTGCAAAGTTCAACTTAAATATTTTATGTTTGCAAATATGGCGACCGCTTTCCAAACATGTTTGACGTTAGCAAGTCGTTCAGAAGCATAAAGCGCAAACTGCTTGCCAACGTTTGCATCTGGTGAACGCGCCCATTGATGAGATTTGCACCATCCCTCTATCTTATCATAAAATTTCAGGTGAGTACTAATTACCAATATTTTCAAAGAAATATGTCACTTGAAATTTCTTATACGTAAAAATCCAATCAAATATTGAATACGAGATTATTAGCTCTAACATCATAATGCTTTAGTGAAAAATATGGTTATAAATTTAATATAATTTTAAGTAAGAATTAGTTTTATATTTAGATAAATACAAAGTTTGAGAAATATTTATTAAAATTTTTATTAATAAAATGTATTAAAGTACCTGCTTTATGAAGGAAATATTGTCTATATACGCTGACCCTGGCTATTCATTATTATTCATTGTGTACCCAATAAAGACATTTTTAAATTAGCTTTTCTAAGAAATTTATGCCCGGAGCGAATTTACCTATGCCCCTTTTCTGTAGGGTATTAAAATCTGGCCGCCGGAGCGAACTAGTATATGCCCAGAATAGTAGATTCGTAAGAAACTCGAAAAAAAGACATCCTAATTAATTTTAAATAATACACATACATCTCAGTGCTATTAAACTGCTTTAATATTACTTTTTAATTAAATATTAATTACAACTGTGGCATTTTTAATCAACTTAATCCCTTCGCTTCTAATACGCCCCATTACTTCTAAGCCACTGTAAAAGGCTGACTGGCTGTGTGGATGCCTAGGCAGGTGCCAGCTTGTAATAATAATACGTTTCTGCTTTGTTAATCCGAATCAGGGGCGTCATTTAGGCGTCCAGGGGGGGGCATTTGCCCCCCCCCCTGGCCCTAAAAAATGACTGAAATTTACAAAAAAATACATCAATATTCATCATAACCTCATATATAATGTATTGTATATATAGTGCTTGCCCCCCCCAAACAAAATTTGAAATGACGCTCCTGATCCGAATCCGTAATAAATGAATGGGGCAAGGCAGTAGAGATTTAGGAATTAGGATACAGGTGATTTTGTCCCTTGTTATTAAGTCGAAGAACTACCTACCTGCTCTACTTAATGATAATGAAATAAATTCCTTATAGGTAGTTTAGAACTCATTGAGAAAAGGTGGATACGGAGGTAATGTAAATTGGATTAATCATTGGCCAAAACAACGCAATAGAAATGAAATTATAAATTTTTGAAAACTATCTAAAAATGAAATAAGTTAACCCTGTTAATAAACAACTATGATCTAAGAATTATTAGGTCCATGTCACCAGCCCCCCCTTTTTCAATTTGAGGGTCAAGAAAAAGCTCATTCGTTTGTATTGCGTTAGTACTGGATTGTATCACCCTTCATTCGTTTGTACTGCCCCCACCCTTTTAAATCTGCCTGGAGGGGCTGGTGACATGCCATCCCCCCTTTTTCGATCTGGGGGTGCGGGATGGGTATGTTCGTTTGTACTGCGTTAGTATCGGATTGTATCGCCCTTATTTTGTTTGTACTGCCCCCACCCGTCTAGATTGGCCTGGGGGGGCCAGTGACATGCTACCCTCTACTCTGCACTGTTTGCCTTCTGAATGTCGAAAATAGGCTATTTCGTTTGTACTGCGTTAGTACTGGATTGTATCACCCTTCATTCGTTTGTACTGCCTCCACCCTTTTAAATCTGCCTGGAGGGGCTGGTGACATGCCATCCCCCCTTTTTCGATATGGGGGTCCGAAATGGGTATGTTCGTTTGTACTACGTTAGTATCGGATTGTATCGCCCTTATTTTGTTTGTACCGCCCCCACCCGTCTAGATTGGCCTGGGGGGCCAGTGACATGCTACCCCTCTACTATGCATTCTTTGCCATCTGAATGTCAAAAATAGGCTATTTCGTTTGTACTGCGTTAGTACTGGATTGTACCGCCCTTATTTTGTTTGTACTACCCCTACCGTTCTACATTTAAAACAGAGAAGGATTAGTGCTAGGAGTAAGGACACAAAATCAGCCAAACCTTGCGCATAGTAACACCGCGGGTGTAAAATTTGGTAAATTCGTCAAAAATGAAACGAATTAAATTTTGAAACTAAAAAACAGGCTTGCAAGCCACTCTCCACTCTCCATGGGGAATGGAAATTTACCCTCTCAGATGGATCTCGGAGTAGTAGCGATTTGAAAAATGGTACATGTATTTGTTGGAGATATTTTGAACACCATTTTCAATCAGAAATCAGAGCAGCGACCTTGCCTTTTCCTACTAGGAAGAAATTTATCCATCCCCTCAATAAATTTTACAGTTTTACACGCTATCGATATGAAAATCAAAGATCTCATGCGGCGCATTCCGAAATGCACTCTTCGATGTACAATTTCAACCTCTCTGGATAACTGATTAACTAAAACATACATACGGCAGAATTCATTGGAATCGAAAATTATTAAAAGTATTTGGAACATTAAATGAAAAATTCCCACAATCAATATCTTTCCTACCATCTAATGCGAGAGACCAGATAACAATAATTGCCGTTGCTATGTTATGATAATTTGTTTTCTAGAAAGGTTTGTATTGTTCATTTATGACTGCAATGAGATTCAGAATTTCCGTATTCCATTTGCAAAATAAATATAGTGTCAAAAACTTGCTTATACATTTGACGCACTGTCGGTCAACGTGTTAACTGACTCTACAGATTCAGTGCCAAAACGAGACATTTTTATAGAAAAATATTTGCAAATATATGAAATGCCAAACTGACCTATTAAAGAAACAATGACGGTGCAATTTTCGATTTTTTTACTATGGAATTATCGCTGTATAGACCAGGCCGGATCTGTTTTGAAGTGGATGTGAGAGGTGGCATTTTGATTTTTGCAGATAAAATTAGGTGACAACTTCAGTAATTATAATTGGCTTATGGTCCTTCTCAAATATGTCCGGAACATTAATAAAAACATTCAAATATTTAAAAATTTCGAAAAACATCGATTTTTTTCAAATTTTCAATCGTTTTTAAAACGATTCATTTTGGAACAAAATCGTAGGGAAATAACATAAAGATAATTGAATTTTTTATGATATAAGACTATAAAATACACTTAATAGATTTTGCATAAAAATTTTGCAATCTAAATTTTTTTAAAAAAGTTAAAATTTTTTATAAACTTTCTGAACAAAAAGTAGACCATTATTTAGAAGTTTGCTAATTTTTTTACATATAAAGACACGTCCTACCTATCTAATACAGTTTACAGAACTTAAGTTGGTTTATTTAATCGGCCTCAGCAATGTTTTACAGTTATACAAAATTTTTTGGCTTATAAACAAATACAATGAGGACGTTTGAGGTAATAAATACGAATAAATTCATTTTTCTGTTATTTATCACATAAACATTTTTTTCTGTTTTAGGACAACAGTTAAATGTATCTCGAATTAACTAAAGTAAATTCTTTCTTCTGTTTGTCTCAATTAATTAAAAAAAAATTTGGGCACCCTGTATAAATAAGTATGTAATAAATAGAGAATTGAATAATCTTTCAAATAAGCTAGCACACGACCCACATTTTCTTTTAAAAAAATCATCGATTACGTCATCACACCCAGATGGATTACGTTAGTAGTATGATAGATATCCCAGAAAAATTATAATTTAAATATAAAAATCGACCTGTTTAGGAATTTATCTCCAGAGTTGCCCATTCTCGAGAAAATGAATTTATTCCAACTCAAACGTCCTCACTATATTTGTTTATAAGCAAAAAAATTGTTTATATCCTTAAAACAGTGCTGAAACCGCTTAAATAATCCGATTTTAATTTTGTAAAGTGTATTGGATTGGTAAAGTACCTCTCGATACGTAAAAAAATTAGCAAACTTCTAACAGGTCTACTTTTTGTTCAGAAATTTTTAAAAAATTTGAACTTTTTCTAAAAAAATTTAGATTGCAAAATTATTATGAAAAATCTATTATGTCGATTTTAATGAAATTTGGTGGACGGATTGAGTATGTTGTAAGAATTTTCTAAGTAAAATACGAAGGTTCTAAGTGCAACCAAAGTGGTTGAAAAACATTGAATAAAAAGAGGCTTATCTTGCCCTCTTATTTTGTATTTATTGCTATTTGTCAGAAAGGATAATCATTTAAGATATTTTATACCAGTCGTGTCGTATATCATACAAAATTCAATTATCTTTATTTTATTTCCCTATGACTTAGTTCCAAAATGAATTGTTTTTAAGTTAGAAACAATGAAATTTGAAAAAATCGATGTTTTTCGAAATTTTTAAAAACTTAAATTTTTTTAATAATGTTCCAAACATATTTGAGAAGGAGCATAAGTCCATTATAATTACTGAAGTTTTCACCTAATTTTATCTGCAAAAATCGGAATGCCACCTCTCACATCCACCTCAAAACAGATCCGCCCTGGTCTATACAGCGATAATTCCATAGTAGAAATCGAAAATTGCAATGTCATTGTTTATTTAATAGGTCAGTTTGGAATTTAATAAACTTGCAAATATTTTTCTATAAAAATGTCTCGTTTTGGCACTGAATCTGTAGAGTCAATTAACACGTTGACGGATAGTGCGCCAAATGTATAAGCAGGTTTTTGACACTATATTTATTTTGCAAATGGAATACGGAAATTCTGAATCTCATTGCAGTCATAAATGAACAATACAAACCTTTCTAGAAAACAAATTATCATAACATAGCAACGGCAATTATTGTTATCTGGTCTCTCGCATTAGATGGTAGGAAAGATATTGATTGTGGGAATTTTTCATTTAATGTTCCAAATACTTTTAATAATTTTCGATTCCAATGAATTCTGCCGTATGTATGTTTCAGTTAATCAGTTATCCAGAGAGGTTGAAATTGTACATCGAAGAGTGCATTTCGGAATGCGCCGCATGAGATCTTTGATTTTCATATCGATAGCGTGTAAAACTGTAAAATTTATTGAGGGGATGGATAAATTTCTTCCTAGTAGGAAAAGGCAAGGTCGCTGCTCTGATTTCTGATTGAAAATGGTGTTCAAAATATCTCCAACAAATACATGTACCATTTTTCAAATCGCTACTACTCCGAGATCCATCTGAGGGGGGTAAATTTCCATTCCCCATGGAGAGTGGAGAGTGGCTTGCAAGCCTGTTTTTTAGTTTCAAAATTTAATTCGTTTCATTTTTGACGAATTTACCAAATTTTACACCCGCGGTGTTACTATGCGCAAGGTTTGGCTGATTTTGTGTCCTTACTCCTAGCACTAATCCTTCTCTGTTTTAAATGTAGAACGGTAGGGGTAGTACAAACAAAATAAGGGCGGTACAATCCAGTACTAACGCAGTACAAACGAAATAGCCTATTTTTGACATTCAGATGGCAAAGAATGCATAGTAGAGGGGTAGCATGTCACTGGCCCCCCAGGCCAATCTAGACGGGTGGGGGCGGTACAAACAAAATAAGGGCGATACAATCCGATACTAACGTAGTACAAACGAACATACCCATTTCGGACCCCCATATCGAAAAAGGGGGAGATGGCATGTCACCAGCCCCTCCAGGCAGATTTAAAAGGGTGGAGGCAGTACAAACGAATGAAGGGTGATACAATCCAGTACTAACGCAGTACAAACGAAATAGCCTATTTTCGACATTCAGAAGGCAAACAGTGCAGAGTAGAGGGTAGCATGTCACTGGCCCCCCCAGGCCAATCTAGACGGGTGGGGGCAGTACAAACAAAATAAGGGCAATACAATCCGATACTAACGCAGTACAAACGAACATACCCATCCCGCACCCCCAGATCGAAAAAGGGGGGATGGCATGTCACCAGCCCCTCCAGGCAGATTTAAAAGGGTGAGGGCAGTACAAACGAATGAAGGGTGATACAATCCAGTACTAACGCAATACAAACGAATGAGCTTTTTTTTGACCCTCAAATCGAAAAAGGGGGGGATGGCATGTCACCAGCCCCTCCAGGCAGATTTAAAAGGGTGGGGACAGTACAAACGAATGAAGGGTGATACAATCCAGTACTAACGCAATACAAACGAATGAGCTTTTTTTTTACCCTCAAATCGAAAAAGGGGGGGCTGGTGACATGGACCTAGAATTATTAGCAATGTGTACTGAAATCAAAGATCGTCTATTCGGACCGAGGCAGGAGAATCCGACGATATAAAAATTAAACGTGCGGTCCGTCAACAATGTTTTCAACAAATGAAAACAATACAGAAATATGGAACACGTTTAAAGATCTTACCTGGAAAGTAATGGAAAAATATACAACAACGATGCAGAGGCACAAAAAACAACAATGGATGACTGATGAAATCCTGGAATTGATGGAGCAGAGAAGAAAACTGAAAGATAACAAAACAGAATACAAAGAAAAACAGAAACTAATTAAACAAAAAATAAAGGTAGCTAAAGAAAAATGGATGGAGGATAAATGCAAGGAATTAGAAAATTGAAAGAAAAACATGATACGTTTAATATGTTTAAAAAAGTTAGAGAAGTAGCTGGTCTTTATTATAAGAAAACTCCACATACTATAACCGATTCGTCGGGAAAAATGATAATAGACGAACGCGAAATTCGAACTACCTGGTATAATTATATAAATTAACTGTATAATGATGATAGACCCGAAGAACTGGACACTTTAGATGAAGGTGAAGGACCAGAAATACTAAAATCAGAAATACAACATGCTATAAAATTGGCAAAAAACAAGAAAGCCGTTGGTCCCGAAAACATACCTACAGAAATGTTAAAGCTCATAAATGAGGAAAGCATTGGAATACTAGTCAAACTTTTCAATGATGTTTATTCGACTGGTGATATCCCTGAAGATTGGTTAAAGTCCGAATTCATAACCCTACCAAAAAAACAACGTCCGAAAAACTGTAGCGACTATAGAATGATAAGCCTTATGAGCCACACCTTGAAAATCTTTCTACGTATCATCCACAGTAGAATCAGAGATAAATGTGAAGAAGACCAGGATGAAACACAATTTGGCTTCAGAAATGGACTGGGAACCCGGGACGCACTCTTTGCACTAAATGTGTTATTGCAGAAATGCCGAGATCAAAGGAAAGACGTCTTTGCTGTATTTATTGACTATGAGAAGGCCTTTGATCGAGTACATCACAAATTAATTAAAATACTAAAGGATAAAGGAGTTGATAGTCAAGATATACGAATCATAGAAAAATTATACTGGCGTCAAACAGCGACAGCTTGCATAAATGGAAAATCAACAGAAATATGCAAAATACAAAGAGGCGTCAGACAGGGTTGTATACTGTCCCCACTGTTGTTCAATTTGTATTCAGATAGAATATTTAAGGAAGCGCTGCATAATTTGGAATGGGGTGTGAAGGTTAATGGAATTGTGATAAATACAATCAGATATGCAGACGATACAGTTATTTTAAGTGATGATATGAATGGATTACAACACCTTTTAAATGCCATTGACAGAGTGGGAAGAGAGTTTGGCCTAAATATATACTGTTCAAAAACAAAATACATGGTATTTAGCCGTTTGGCCCATCAAGATTTACGGTTATATGTTGATGGTCATATAATTCAAAGAGTACCCAGTTTTAAATATCTTGGTTGCCATATTACTGAACAACTAGATCCAGATAAAGAGATAAAATGTAGAATCGAGATAGCCCGCACGACATTTTTAAAAATGAGGTCATTCTTCTGTAATGATACCTTGCAACTTCAACTTCGAAAGCGCATGATTAAATGCTACATTTGGTCAGTCCTCTTGTATGGTGTCGAAGCATGGACATTAAAAATATCCACCATTAACCGTTTTGAGGCCTTTGAAATGTGGCTGCACAGACGTATTCTGAAAATACCATGGACGGCTATGCTGACAAATGTGGCAGTCCTTAAGAGAGCAAATGCTACCCGCGAGCTGCTTGATAACATCAAATATAGAAAGATGGCCTATTTTGGACACGTAGTAAGGGGAGACCGGTATAATGTTAATCAACTTATTATGATGGGTAAAATCGAAGGACGCAGAGGAATTGGTAGAAAGCAGGCCTCTTGGTTGAAGAATATCCGGGAGTGGACAGGAATAAAGAAAGCAGAACACCTATTTAGAATAGCTCGAGACAGAGACAGTTTCGCCATGTTAATCGCCAACGTCAAGGGGACTTGATAGGGCACGTTAAGAAGAAGGGGTCCGTCAGTGATATAAACTATCACCACTGCTGTTCAACACAGTGGCGGCCGGTCAGGGTCGGCAGGGTCGGCAGTGCCGACCCACACATTTATATAGATAGATTTTTTTAATATTTGTATCTGTGAAGTAAAAAAAATCTGTCAGATAATACAGACTAAGTTTTTTTCATGCTTTTTAAAAGGATTTGATCAATCCGAGAGTTAAGTGATCCCTGCGCATAACAGACTTCTCAAAAAATAAATGATCCGAGCCATTCATCTGACTTTTCGGCTAGCCGTACCTAACTCATCCGTAGCACTCCGTAGCTCGACGATTTACGCGTAAAACTCAACGAAATAATAAGTCGATGAGCAAGCGAATACATTCTCTCCGTAGGCAGGTACGGCATATTTAAATCTGCCGGTCGGTGTTTCATTTGGCATCGTCAGATCGCATGGGCAGAAATTGTCAAAAATAATCAGGCCGTTTTACGTCGTTTAATTGATATTGTAATTTTTTTAAGTTGTCAGGAATTATCATTTAGTGGACATGATGGATCGAAGCATTTGTTAAAAAACAAAGTAATTATAGAGAAAATAATGAAATTGTTTTAGAAATATTTACTTTCTGATTCGAAGTGTATTCGTAATACAGAATGAACTAATACATATACCTAATCAAATAGTTACATTTTGAATAACGTTATTGAATCTGAGATTTAGAAAACCATTTGCTTTTCGCTGGAAGTAGATGAAACTTCTGATTATCATGGCATTCACAATTATCAATTATTGTTGTTCGATACGCGTTACGTGGTAATATTTATGAGAGGTTTTTAGGTTTTAGAGACGTGAGTAAAAGCAATAAGGCAGAATATATTTTTGGTGTTTTAAAGAACAGATTAAAATTTTTTGATATCAAAAATAAATTGGTAGGGCAAACTGGGGCAATCTTATGACGGCGTTGCTGTGATGTGTGGTGAATTGAATGGTCTCCAGTCAAAAGTTAAAACTACATATTGCATCACAAGCTTTATTTACTCACTATTATGCGCATATAATGAATTTAGTTTTGCATGATACGTGTAAAAAAATAAAGAATATCGTCTTTTCTTGCCAGTTTACCTCACCTAAACGGATTACTGCTTTAGAACAAAGGACATCGCACACATCTTATGGAAAATATAATGTCACTCAAATTCAATAAAATTTATACGAATAGATGCGTTTTAAATTAACGGTCAAATCTTATCATTGCGCCAACTCTATATTTTCAATAATAAGAGCAGAAATTGATATAAATAAATCTGAAATCAAATGGGTACGTACATAAGTTAGAGAGAGAAAAAATATTTTACAATTCCCCAATTGTCGGTACTCCATAAATCAGCGGATTAGTTTCACTAATCCGCTTAGACCCAACGGGGTTTAAGCTCTTGTGAATAGCACCCAGAGCAATAGTAATTGTAACTGACACTTTTACTGACTCAAAAAATGTGATTTCGATAAACTTTAATTGCAATTTGCGACGTAATTAATCATAATTAAGAGTTGGCGCAATGATAAGATTTGACCGTTCATTTAAAACGAATCTATTCGTATAAATTTTATTGAATTTGAGTGACATTATATTTTCCATAAGATGTGTGCGATGTCCTTTGTTTCGAAAAAAAAAGCGAACAGTTTGTCAGACGCTATAAAATTTTAAATCTCGATTCTGTAGCAGATTTTCGTGAACAGTTTTTGGAAGTTTTTGATTTTATTATCGAAGGCGACGATTTTGAAATTGGCGATACCTCGATCCGTGAAGCAATCGATTTGAGAACTTTATTAAATAATTACTCTTTTAATATTCTTTTAAATATTTTTAAGACAGAGTTTGCCCAAGATATTCATTATTGTTCAAAATCAGTCAACTGACATTATTTATTCAAAAAATAGAATACGAAAGCTGGTGCAAAATCTCAGAGATTTTCGTAATGATAGTAGTTTTCAATATATACGCAGTGACATTTTGGATTCGCTTGATATTTCCGAACCATCCCAAAAAAGACAACAACATGATACATCTCTCGAAAAACGAGTAGGTATATCTTGAAATTTTGGATACCTACTAATATATGCAAATAGATACTCGTTTTTCGAATTTTGAAGATTTGCAAATTTTTTACCTCTTTGACGATTCAAAATTTAAAAGTTATCTTCGCCAAAGAATTTCCAAGATATTTATTATAACAAGTTAGGTACTTAAAAATTATGCCGATCCAAATATTTTCAGAAAGTGGGATACGATACAAAATATGTATGTATAATTCTATGTAGTAATGTACTGCAATTCATTATAACAAACTGTTCATCAATTTTCTTATCACCACTACCACCAATTTCTGCCTCAAATAAACGGGATTTATCTTGTCTCAAAAGAATCAACACGTATTGTCGAAACACCATGAAACAAGAGAGAATGTCAAGTATATCAAATAAAAAACCAAAAAACAACAAAATCTACTATGATGATTTAACCCTTTTAGTTTGATGGTATACCTATATGGGGAGACAAAAGAACCTTGCCGACCCTGTCTCCAAAGCCACGAGCCGCCACTGGTTCAACATCTACTCTGAGGAAATCTTTCAAGAAGCAGTGGATAATGTTGAAGCCGGAATTCGAGTTACCGGAGAATACACGGTAGTATTCGCTGACAGTTCTGAATCCCTCCAGGAATAAAATCGCAGAAGTAAGTCAGAGGTATGGACTTTCACAAAACATTAAGAAAACAAAATTTATGATGATCTCTAAGAAGGAACAGCAATTTGGACGGTCAGTGTGAACGGTCAACAAATAGAAAGGGTAAAAACATACACCTACCTTGGTACGAACGTCAATGAAAATTGGGACCATCCTCTAGAAATCAAATATAGGATAGAGAAAGCAAGATCTGCATTTCAAAAAATGTCTAAGCTATTCAAATGTCATGATTTATCAACCCCCATAAAAATCAGATTACTACAATATTATATATTTCCCATACTGTTGTTCGGAGTTGAGTCGTGGTCTCTCACAGACGCAGACGCCTTCTGCAAGAAAATTGAGGCTTTCGAAATGTGGCTTTATCTTCGAATCCTGAAGATATCTTATACCGATCACCTTACTAACCAGGGTATTCTGTTGATAATATAAAAGAAGAAGAGCTGTCAACCACAATAAAAACAGCGAGAGATATGGACTGCTGCAACTAATCTTACAGGAAAAAGTAGAAGGAAAATAAGGACCAGGAAGGTGAAGGATTTCCTGACTGAAAAATCTACGTACGTGATTCAACACAACAACCACAAATCTTTTCAGAACAGCAGTGTGCAAAGTACAGATTGCCATGATGGTCGCCAACATCCGAAACGGATAGGCACTACAAGAAGAAGAACCTTGTTTGGGCATTGTATAACCTATCTGTGTTATAACAATTTTTAAAAACGAAAAAGACTTATGACTTATATGTTTTGTAGTTTTGTATGTACAAACTTATGACATTGTCATGACAAATGAATGAATGAATGGAAAGAGAAAAGTATTTTTAAATATTTAATTCCTAGCTGAGCGCTTTTTGTTTACAAAGCCTTCTTCAGGGGCGTCATTCGATAGGGTCAGGGGGCATTTGCCCCCCCCCCCCGATCCTGAAAATTACTGAAATTTACAAAAAATATATCAATTTTCATCATTACATCATATTATATAATGTATTGTATACCTATATAATTCTTGGCCCGCACCCCAATCAAAATTTCAAATGACGCCCCTGTCTTCAGAGCTATGGTCAAAATTTATACGTAAGACTACTAAAGAGGGATCTTATTGATGAAAAAATACAAATTTTTCCTCAAAAGTTAAAAAACTTCAAAAGTTGGGAAAAAACATCTAATAGACATAGACAGCATGACTTCACAAAAAACACATCAAAAATTTTGGTTCATGTCATGGACATTCATGGTACGATCAGACAGAATCTGATTCAAAATCTCAACTCAACTGCCGTCTTGGTCTGCGGCCTCAGCTCCATCCAGATGGTTGGAGGCTTGCACCCGTACCATGAACAAAATTTTTTCATGTGCTTTTTTGAAGTCTCTAAGGGGCCGTTCAATTATTACGTAACGTAGGTTGGGGTGGGGGGGGGGAGGGGTCAAAAATCTTCAAAAATTCCGTTACGTAATACTTGAACGCCCCATTACGGTGCGTTACATAGGGGGAGGGGGCAAGTCAAAAATCCTCAAAAATCGCGTTTATGTAATACTTGAACGGCTCCTAATGTAGGCACTGTCTATGATATACTATAGCAGGAGGTCACCAATTATGTTCCCCTAGGGCCCATTTCGAAAACCTATGACACTTCCGGGGTCCGGATTTAGTTCTGACACTTATTTGCGGATTCTTGTTTTTTGAGTTTTTTGGGCAGAAATTGTTTAACAACAAATTCAAAACATCACCATTTTTGCCCATGAAAATATGTTTTTGCATTTTTGCTTTTAGAGCGATTTAAAATCTGAAAAAGGCGAAAATAAGCATTTTCGAAGATTGAAAACTCATGTGTAAATTATTATTTGTGAGGTTATCAAGTGCCTAAATATATTTCTGTGGCTATTTGCCAAAACTTGATATGTCAAATAGAACAAGTTTTCAGTAGAGCGAAATTAAAAATATATAACCCCATGACAATTTGTTTTTATTTTTTACTCGCTCAAATTTTATTAGATTTTTATGAAATTTCGGATATAAATAAACAAAATGCTGCTTAAACTAATAGTATACATTAATTTTGGAAATTCTATTGTGAAAAATGATTTTACTAACATATCATGTTTTGGCAAATATCTTAGATGCCATATATAGACATATCATGTCAAAGTGAAGTATATAAAATACGTGAATATCATAATTACAAAATAAAAACTGAAGAAATTTATACTGAAATTAAAACTTGATATTTGATAAAGATGGTTACTTTTAATCAATTTATAAAATAATGTAAAATTCACCAATTTATTGAATATCTAAATTTAAACTTCAGTATAAATCTCTTTGAAATGAGTAATAACAATTAGCAAAATTATTTTTATTGTTCACTGTTATCAATCTACATAAAAGAGCAATGTTTATCATTTAAAAATAAAACATTAAATTCCATCATTTACATTCTCACTAGTCTTGAGTCCGTGGTAAAATATATGGTACACTGGATCAAGGCATTGCAGCAGGAAAAGCAAGTCTTTCTTTTTTTGATGTTTTATGGGTTTAGGTCCACTATAAACAGGTTCTAATGTAGGATCCATCTGCTGCCCTCTGCGTTTAATATTAAGGGTAGAAACGTCAAGACCTTTATGTGCATATTTAATGTCTATAACACCCAAATCTTTACCAAAACGTAGAACTTTTATATCATGCCATTTCACATTTTCATTATCCACACCTTCATCACGCTTTACATAGATATTCTGGAAAAGTTTTGAATACGCTAGAAAATCTTTCCTCTGCATTTTGATAACCTGGAATTTCTTCTTACCGGGGACAGTTCTAACAAACTTGTACCAGTCATGAGGTATCCTGTGACGATTTTTTGTGACGATTTTTTGGCACGCTCAATTCTTGCATGGTCAGCATCACATTCCATTCTAGTATGACCCACTTCCAGGAACTTGTGTTGTATTTCATTTATGGTTGTTGATCTATAAACAAATAAAGACAGTACTCCTGCAACAATGTTATTTTTGTTTTGTCCGGGACAAGAATCCGAATATAGAGCAACTTTTTCAACTGTATTAACTAAGCTATCAAGGTATTTTAAAAGACAAGAAGCAACTTGATCTGATCCACGGTCTGACAACCCCTCATGCCACATAAAACATGAAGTGGTATTTTCAGTGCAATTTCTGATGGTGAGGTTATATGTCCAGAGCAATCTTTTATAGTAGACTACATTTGTGCTTAAATTAGGTGTTGGTAGGTTCTGTTGTAAGTCAAATACTAAAACAACCATTTTACCACTACTGTTTCTGGAGAACTCTGTATCTGCTTTTTTTTCACCATAGGCAATCTCTGTTAGCTGGAGGTGTTTATTTTTCCCTTCATCCACGGCTGCACGTATTTCTTCACTATTAGAGGATTTTTTCTTGTTTTCTAGATAATCACAAGTCTTACATGTATCGATGCTAAGATTTTTAAATTTATATTCAAGTTCTTTAAAAATCTTAGCATAAAATAAATATGATACAGGCATTGTTCTGTTTGATACATAAAGATCATAAATAAGTTTAATGTTTAGATTGGGAGCTAAATAGAGTCGACTTGTGTGTCTTCGAGAGTAGTGGCTCTCATATTTTGGAAAAGACTCTATATGTTTTATAGCTTCAGCTTTTTCATCTGGTCGAGCGTTATGTGGTTGGCGTTTTCCAGATCCATTAGGTTCTATAAAACCCGTGGGTGATATTTGTTTTTTTTTATCAAAATATCAATTTTTCGTCTTGTGATACCATGTAGATTCTGGAACATGTATTTGCAAACTTTTAACGTTTTGTCGTTATACGTGATATTATAGGATACCACAATTTGTCTGTTTTTATTATTTCCTCGTTCTCCTTTATCTTTTCTTTCTGTCTTCTTTGACTTAATCTTCACTCTTTCAAAAATTACTTGGTCTTTGTCGTGCACTTTTTTAAGAAAATCATAAAAAATTTCTTTTTGTTCATCTATGGAGAGTTTCTCGTGACATTTATTGCGACAGCAGCTAGTAAGCGGTTGAAATACTTTTACAGGTTTTTGTATACCTTTTCTTGTAATATGTTCTTCTCCTAACATCTTCATTTCTTTCATTTCTACTCTGTTATATTTCGGTTTTTTAGGTTGAACATTAGAGTTATTTATTTGGTCTTTGCCATCGTCACTTTTATTTGTAAAAGTTTCATTACTTACTATGTCATCCGTATTATTACTGGAAGTAGCTGTTGTTTCACACTTTTTACATGGCATTGCTTGATATTTACTTGGCCTCTCATTGTCACTTGTGTCAGGTGAAGTGTCCAAAGGAATATAATCTTCATCTACATCTGAATTATTACTATTCAAATATGACACTAATTCTTCAAAATGGCCAGTGGATCCAGAAGTTGAACTTATTTCTTTAATTTCGGCATCAACTAAACACCTTTTCAATCGTCTTATATCACTTCCCACTGATTTTTTAAAGTCCTCACTTTCAGTGTGTAATACTGTTTCTTCGATATTTACTAAAACCGCCGAATCTTCATGTTGGCTAATAACCATATCAACTAACAGCTTTCTATGCGACATACTTTTACTAATAGTTTTCTTAAGACAACCAAAGAACCACCTTAATTTAGTAAAATGCACAACAATAAAATTAGGGTATGTTATCGTCAGCTGGTAACCAAAACTTGATATGTCTATAAAACATCCGTCCACATTTTAAATCTGATGGTGGCAAAACTTGATATGTCGACTTATCAACTTTTGGCAAATATTAAAATGAGGTAATTTAATACATCATGTTTAGTCTTTAACTTATATCTTTAATAATATTGTCCTTAGAAATATCAAGTTTTGGCAAATAAAAATATAACTTTAAACACATATCATGGTTCGCAAAGCTGAAAACCATGATTTTTGACATATCAACTTTTGGCAAATAGCCACAGATTTAAACATTCAAGTTGTTTTTAATTGTGAATTATACGCGTCCACTCGACCCTTAAGCCGCCGCGGCAGCGCGTCACGTTGTATGGTGCGTATTGCACTATATGATTGGCGTATTTAATTAGCACATTGGCAATAATTAATTAAATAAATAAATAAATTATTTTATTTTATTTATACCTATACGTAATAAGTGCGACACAGACACACCATAAAGTGAGACGATTAACATTTAAAAAACAGCGGTCTATATTGAAATAAGCCCCGATTACTTGATCATTAATTGAATGTATAAGCTTCAATTTAGGCATGTGTCAACCTAAAGACTAATATACTTTACTTTTACACATGAGCTTTCAAGCCTCGAAAATCCGTAAGCGTATTTTCGCATTTTTCAGATTGTAAATCGCTTATAACTCGAAAGCTGTCAAGTTTTGAGAAAAATAACAAGAGATATTTTTTGTTTAAAATTACCCCAAAAAACCTAAAAATACATTTTTTGGAACAAAAAGGTAATTTTGAATTTGTTTAAAAAAATTGTTTCCTACCTATGTAAAAAAAATGACAACCTGTCATTTTTTCATGAAGTTTGGAATGAGTTTGGTGCAACTGATTCTCATTAGGAAGTTGAGGTATTCATTTGTTAGCTGAGAACTGTACAGATTTTTAATAAAGTTCATTTTTGAAAAACCGGCTTTGTATCTACACATACGTTGAGCAAAACATAGTACACAATTTCATGAAAAAACATTTTTAAAATTGCAAAACACTTGATTCTCAATTTAATTGCTGTCCGCACAAAACTAGCCTACGGTCCGGATGCGGACCGCGGTCCGCCAATTGGTGACCCCTGTACTCTAGGATGCATAAAATAAAGTCTCGTAATATTCCCCACATTAGGCAGTATATTAATTTGCTCGTTGTTCCATGGAAAACCCACATATGAATATGAAACTATTGGCAGTTACAAATATGTTCCAGCTAGCGATCAATTTTTAAAATGACTATTATTTAACATCTAGGTACTTATAGGCGAGCGGCACACCCCCAATTTGAGGCTTAGAAATCGAAAAAGCGACCATGATAGCTGAATGGCAAATTTTGGTTATTCTTTATGTTTTCGAGGTCGCTGAATCCGAATATGAAATTTATTTTTATCTAGAATTGGTGGAACATGTTCAAAAATCAAATTTTATGCAAAAATGCAAAAAATTAATTTTGAGGATTTTTCATATTTACCTCGATGTACCTTTGGTCGCTGTAAATATTTCCCTTCGAAATTTTTACTGTGTCAATCTGACAATTTCGAGTTTTTCTAATGATAGATTTTTTTCGAACCCCCCTTAACGAACTCCCTTGTAGAGCTAATATATGGTAGGAGTACATTTACAGGGTGCAAGGTTTCTCCCCATGTGATTTTCTGACGCGCTCGAGTAACTGCAAAATCCCCGTTTGGGCTCCCCTACCATTAAGTTAATATTAGGTTAATTTACATTGTATAATAAATTATTTGCCTATATTGTCTTTAGGTTGCCTATATGTTTAGATGTCTGCCGTTTTTAATAAAAATATTTACCTGTATAGGCGCCTTTTTCTTCAATTTTTGTTTCCTATAAATCCGAGCTCAGCCGATCCTTCCTTGGGAACAAAATCTAACTGTTCGTATGGTGATCGACTAATGTCTGAGGATTATAGTCCTACTAGTGGGCAAGAATTAAATCCATTTGATGATAGAAGGTGGAGACAGGTTGTATGTCACTACACCATGTAAAATGACAAATGAGGTGTCAAATGAAAGCTTATAATCCAAGGATGGTACTAAAGGTGAAAAATTTGACCTAGGCTGTCTGTCCGACTGTCCATCCGACCGCGAATATAACTATATCTGGTATAGTGACGGAGAAGTTATATTCGCGGTCGGACGGACAGACGGACAGACGGACAGACAGCCTAGGTCAAATTTCTCACCTTTAGTACTATCCTTGGATTATAAGCTTTCATTTGACACCTCATTTGTCATTCTACCTGGTATAATGACGGAGGAGTTATATTCGCGGTCGGACGGTCAAACGGACAGACGGACCGACAGCCTATGTCAAATTTCTCACCTTTAGTATCATTCTTGGATTATAAGCTTTCATTCGACACCTCATTTATGTCATTCTACCTGGTATAATGACGGAGGAGTTGTGTTTGCGGACAGACAGACAGACGGACGGACGGACGGACAGACGGACGTGGATAATTCAAAATTTTCACATTTTTTCAAAATTGGGTTCAATTTAAACGATCTTATAAAATTATTGTATTATTCTTGTAGGTACATTTAACATTTAACATTGATTGAAATTATGAAAGAAATAAACAAAAAAGTATGGCAATACTGTGACGCACAAACATAAGATTCAGATGTAGACTAGGTAGGGTGCACTAATATACAAGCTGTCCGAAGGTGGTACAGCCTAACAAGCTATCTAAGAGACTCATTAATATTTAGCTCAGCGGTATGCTAGTGTTGGAGATGTGGAATTCCATAAACAAGGGATCTACCTGTTGTATGAAATGATTCCTTGTTTATACAATTTAGTACACCTCGATCAATAGCACCTCGCTCAGCTAGCTGAATATTATTGAGTGTCTTCGATAGCTTGCCAGACTTTAAAATAATAATTGTACCTGTTGCCACAACGCAACGCTAACACACTCCAACAAGGTTTTATCAAATCCTTCCTATGTCTCTGACCGAAAATAGTGTCAATTTTTGACAAGATTGCGGAGATGACAAGTATGAATATGTATAGTGTAACGAGCTATCTAAGTTAGTACCTACCAAATTATGTTAAGTCAACACCACTTAACAAAATTATGTTAAGTCAACACCACTTAACACGTTACGCTAAACTATTTCAAATATTTTAGGTAAACAATGTTAAGTTGTAGTTCATATTTTCATACTTTTCTAATTAATCATTATAAAAAAATATTTGGTTTTCCATATTTTGCCTACGTATTAACAACATATTCAGCTAGTTTTAACATGCTTCATACTCTTATATTTTTCAATAAAAAATATAAGAATATTTTTTTCAAAATTCAATACTTCAAAACTCAAAACTCAAAACTTCTTTACTGCCCCTTACCATTTTTTACTGCCGGACCCCTATTTTAATGAAACACCCTGTATATTGCAAAATTTAAATAAATTATAAATTGCATAATACAACCTTAGAAAGTAATAAGTTCTGCGTATAAAACCCAAATATAGATAATAATAATAAACCTAATAAACTCTAATAAACCAAAGTCGAAAAATATATTTGAATTGTTGAGACTCGTTGTTTTAAAACAGATTCAGTTTTTTCAAGCCAAGGGTAAATGGGCATAGAAAATGAACGTAAACAAAGAAGCTCTAACGGCGAGCGACCGGCAAATACTTCTTAGATACACCTAAATACAATTTATAGATAAAGAACAGATTACATGAAAATATACGCAAACAATACACAATGTTTCAATGTTTCAAATATTCAAAGGTAAAGCGATTACAAATATTGCAATTTGGCATTATACATTATACAATGTGTCACATAAATCAACGGTGAATAGACAATAAAAAGTAGCTTGAAAACAAAAAAGCTCTGTAGTTATAGAAAGGCGAGAGGCAGAAAATAGATAGGTACCTGTACATAAATATAGTTTATATAGATAAAGTATCCATTTCAAACAATATATACTATACACTGTTCAAAGCGTTGTAATAGTGTAATATTGTAGAATATTTTGTTCAATTTTTTGAATGGAATTTTGTTTCGACATGCCGCGCTGGGCCCCTGAATGTCGGGGGCCCCGTATAATTGATACGGCTGATGCGGCGGTAGCTACGCCTCTGCTAAGTATTCAGCTGAGCGGAGTGCTATTGTTCGAGGTGTGAAATTCCAAAAACAAGGGATCTGCCTGTTTTATGAAATGATCCCTTGTTTATATAATTTCACACCTCGAACAATAGCACCCCGATCAGCGGAATATTAATGAGTCTCTTAGATAGTTTGTTGGACTTTACTTACATAAGTATAAAACTGTTTACACTATATCTACGTATTTTACGTATTCTTTAGCCCATCCCATAATTATCTTAGTCATTCGTTGAATACAATGTTTATATCTTATGCAAATTACAAAATGCAGTTCTAATTGGAAAGATAACCACACATGGAAACACTAGTTTCGTTTTTTTCCTGGTCATATATAAACACGCATATTAACTGACTAACCATTCTCCATTTTTGTAAAACAATTATGTATATGAATAGGAACTGCTCTAAAAAGAACTCATTTGCATTAACTTATAGAATTAAGTTTTTGAAATGGCCTATTGAGTAATTTGTTTTTTTAAAGGATCATTGTTGAAAATAATTTCCCAGTTGTTGCAATAGTAGAGTTGGTAGAGATGTTGATATTTCAAGTAATAAAAAGAAAAACAAATCGGTAATATGTATTAGAAAAATCGGTAATAAAAAGGTTGGTAACAATAACAAATCATTAATTTGAGTTTGAAAATAAGTACAATAAACTAAATTCATATCCAAAGGAACATCTTGTTGGTCCAAATTTAGCACCTGCTAATTTTTTAAATGTGTTTAAAACTACTAAAATCATAAAAAAAGTATCGCGCCGCCATAAAGATGTAGATTAAATTATTAACATATTAATAATTTTCTGAGTCCTTTGTCTTTTTAATAAAATACACGTGTCCCAAATTTTTAAAATAGAGATGGGACAATCGGTCCTATTCTGTAACTTTTAATAAATCTAATAGAAATGACCGAATCGAATAGAAAGTCGAATCGTAATTACCCGAAATCGGAAGGTTTGATATCTATCGCGTCATTTTTGTGTTTGGATTTTCATTCTGTAACTCACATCGTAATCAGGGTAAATCGAAATCGGTAACTTCTATTTCACGCGTTCAGGAGGTGTTGGCATCCCCGCATTGACAAACGAAATGAGTGTTCTGTGATCTGTTTGTTACCTACTGGATCTAAAACTTGAAATATGACACCATTGCCATATCCTCAATTTTTTCATACTATCACATTACATAAAGTTACATTTAAAAAAAGTTTTGAAACACCAAAAATGAGAAGTTTTGAAAAGTAAATAATAAAATATTAAAAGGTAAAGTTTTCAATTGCCTTTTCAATTACCTTTCAATTACCAGATGACACTAGTCACCGAATCCAAACACGTCAGTTGCAATGTGGGGATAAACTTTCATGGTTGGTCACGTCGAGTATGGAGCAGCAGGCCTACGCCTCTCCGATGATGACTCCAATAAGAGTCGAAAATTGTATATTCAGAGTGCTGGACTGCGCTCCGTATTCTAAGTGAAAAATAGGATTATTTTGCCTTCGCATTGCAACTGAATAAAAATGGTATACATTTTTATTTTTATTTTATTAAAATATTAGTGTAAATACTGGATACAAAAAGCTCAAAAGAGGATAAATGGTTTTAAATCAAAGTTAATTAAAATTGTTATAAAAAAAAGATAAATTGATATATATGTAATATAAAAAAATAAATGAAGATAAGATGTATAAATGCTTTTAATTCAAAGATAATTTAAATTGATGTTATTAATTATTAATAAATAATTTAAAATCGATATTAGTAATAACATGCAATCTTTAAGATTTGATTGCAGCTGAAATAACTGCTAAACAACTTTTCCCTCCAAAATGGCCTCTTTTCTATTCTATAATTTGTTCAGACTATGAGCGTTGATTGGTAATAATTATACAAGTACACTGGTATAATATATTTATCAATCAATGCATAAGAAGTCTATCGTATGCTATTCTTGCACATTATACCATTGATTGAAATTGTACAAGAAATAAACAAAAAAAGTATGGCAACACTGTGACTGGCAAAACATTCAGATACCAAATAGCAAATAAATTAAGGTTAAGGTTAGGTTCGATGCATAGGTACTCCTACTTACAACATGTCTAAATAGAGCTTTTCATCGATTGTCATTTGTTTCGAGCTTCTGTCATGTGTCACATAATATTAATATATCTACCATACCATATCTACATATATACTACCATATAGTCATCATGCGACCAAGTTAATCTCGAGCTCAATGGTACCTAGATCATAATACATTGGATATTTTAGACATCCATGTTTAAGTTCACATTATTCATCTATGTTCTCATGAAGGACCAATTGTAAAGGGTTTTTACCCACATATTTTTGTATTTTTGTGGTTAGCATGTTAGATTCACGTAAGCACTGATGGTGATCGGTAATCCGATCGAAAACTAGTTCTGTGATGTAGCCCTTTTTAGGGATTTTAACAAATACACCTTTTATAAAGGATTTTATCGTTTTTGTTTTATTTTTCTTTAATAATACATTAACAAATATTTTAAAATCAGTGTCCTTTTAATTAACTTTAATAAAAAGTCATCTCTTTTGGTATACGAACATTTATCCTCCCGTTTATGAATTTCGCACCAAATAACATTCCATATATGTATGTGTTTGGCACCTCGCCGCCTATTGGTTGTAATATCCCCGCATGTCGCAAAGCACCAATAGAAAAGTCGTAGGTGCCAAATACCTATACGGAATGTTTAGAATGCCTCCCGACGCTCCCGATAATGAGCAGCTAGGCCTTCGTATAGTCCTTGTGTTACTAACGACTTATTATCACCTAAAATAATTTTTTGGCCGTTTCCAAATTTTGTTAACCGTCCATCTAAATTTAGGACATTTTTGAGAATTCCAATTCCAACTAAAACATTAAACCGATACGACTACGACATTGAATACATGTTTTGTTCACCTATTTCAGGTGAAATTTTGTTCATGATTATTGGATCAGTTACCAAAAACATCTTCTTCTTCTTCTTCTTCTTCTTCTTCTGGTAGCACTACAACCGGGGTGGGTCTTGGCTGACTGCACAACTCGCTTCCATCTCGAACGGTAGTCCATGATAGTGGGGTCAGTTCATGAAAGTTGTCTCTCAATAGCATTCGTGGGCGCCCTAAGGGCCTTCTTCCTGTGGGGGCTTCCTCCCAGATCAGTTTGGCAAGGCGGTTATTAGGGAGTCTATGGACGTGGCCCATCTTAGGCGCTGAGATTTAATTTCTTGAACTACGTCGCTCGCCCTATACATCTGCTTGACCTCAGCATTTGTTCTCATTCGGTATTGGTTGCTATTAGGGTCGTGATAAGGTCCAAAGATTCTTCTCAGGATGTTTCTCTCAAAACATCTAAGTTTTCTTTCAATTGCTTTGGTCAGAGTCCACGTCTCACACCATACATGAGCACCAGTCTAATCACTGTTTTATATATTCTGATCTTTGATGTTCGTGTCAGTCTCTTAGGTTTAATAGTGTTGTAGAGGCTATACATACATCTGTTTGCTGCCTGAATTCTTCCTTTAATCTCTTCCGTGATATCGTTATCTGCGGTGATTGTTGCTCCGAAGTATTTAAAACTCTCCACTCTTTCTAAAGTTATATGGGTCTAAAGACTAAAGGTCTAAGGGTCTAATGATGCGGCTGTAGTTCCGTGTTGCAACGAAATTGAAAATGGTTATTCATTTTTGATTTATATAGGTCTATCGTAACATTTTGCCCTATTCTATCTCGTCCCTTTTGTCTGTTGATGCACATGTATTTATTTTTCTCTTCATTTACCCTTAAACCAGTTTTCTTTGCCTCTACCTCCAATTTATTGAAAGTTTCCTTCACATTGGTGACTGTGTTTGCCACAATGTCAATGTCAACCGCGTGTGCTAGTAGTAATTTTGGTCCATCTACTCTCAGTAATTCTGTTCTAATTTGTGCTGTTCTTACTACTTTTTCCAGGATTATATTAAAAAGAAGAGATGACAGCGCATCTTCTTGTTTCAGGCCACTGCTTATTTCGAACGATTCTGAGAGTTTGTTACCTATCCGTACTCTGGATCTACAGCCGTTTACGCATATCTTAACAAGCTGAATAAGTGTTTTTGGAACTGAAAGTTCTGCCATTGCATTCCACATCTGATCCCTTTTAATGCTATCGTACGCTTATCGGAAATCTATGAAGAGATTATGGATAGTAGCCTGGGCCGAAAAAACTGTTTTCTAAAATTCAACTTACCGTAGTGCTAAAAATATGTCTTTGGTGCAAAAAAAACATCCTAAAAAAAATTGGGGCCTTACTCCAATATTTAGCCGCGCCCCTGGGCCCCCAAGGGGGTCAACTTTTTTTGTCCTTTTTTTTCACCTCCGTAGTAAAAAAATTGTTGTAAGTAATATTTGTAGTATCATATCAAAAAATAACATTAATATTCGAATATTTAACCGCGCCCCGCGCCCCTTCAAAAGAGTCCTCTTTATGCTGTTAGCGTAACTGCTGACGCACTTTTCAAGTTCAATCATCTATAAATAGCGCAACGCATATCTCGGTATTTTCAGTGTTAGAAGACGCCGCGCCACGCCGGCTTAGACTTGTCAGTCCCTCCTTTCCCTCCTAGTGTCCCTCTTACACAACTTCACATAAATGCACGAGAGCCGATCAGCCGAGTTCCTTATCAGTTTCGAGTTAGTCGTCGTTGTGAGAGCTTTGGTGAAATAAGAATAAAACTATATTTTAAAATGTCTTTTATAAAAAGCCGCGCGAGTGACAGTTGTCCTCTATTCGGATATGTTAAGGATATTTGTGTGGACAGTTCCGTTCAACTTCCGACTTACCAGGACATAATACAGTGTTATGAAAGTGTTCGTCGTGAACTTAAAGGGGAAGGTAGCAAACAACCTTCTGCAAGTGAAATCGCTAATACCGTGGCAAAAAAAGTGAAAGACATATGGATTCGTGCATCACTTCCAGTTCTAGGACATACGCGTATTTGCGAGATGATTGTAGCTTACAATAAAAAATATCGGACTATTCTTAAACCTTTTAAAAGTAGAAAAACAAGAAAAGTTAAACAAGTTTAAATTAGACTCCCTTAAAATTTTTGACATTTGTGCTTGTAAATGTGTGAACTTAAAGAATTGCAAGTGCGATAAATCACGTAAAATACCAGAAGTAGAGTGGGAATTTATTACCGATCAACGAAATGACAGAAGAATGATAATAGGAGGTATTGATAAAGTTAAAACTGCACAACTTAACAAACAAATGTTAAGAAAAGAAAAAGTGGCAAAGAGATACACTAAAAATGAAACTGATTTCTTATTAAGGAATTATAAGGAATCCTTACCTGGTACTAGCGGCACACAAAAGGTAACTGACATTATTACGGATTCTGATTTGAATGAAACTTCTTCAGAATCTTCTCTTGTTGAAGATAGCGAAGAAGAATTTAAATGTCCTTATGTTGATAAACCTAAGAGGCTTAAAATACTAAAAACAAAGCAGCAAATGAGAACGCCATTGCCTTGTACTGCACAAATAGCGGACCTAACTGGTGCATCTAATAGAACTGTAGCTAAAATTGCATCTGCAGTACTAGAAGATATGAAAATAATTGCTCCGGATAAGTTATCTAACGTCATAGATAAAAACAAGGTCCGTAGAGAAATAGAAAAAAATCGAAAAGCTCTTCAGCAGATACCTCTCGCTATCACAGTAAAAGGGTTATACTTTGATGGGCGCAAAGATAAGACACTGCATCAAGTTGACGGAAGACGAACTACGAAACTTGAAGAACATATTTCAATAATACAAGAGCCAGGAAGTATTTACTTTGGACACGTAACTTTACAGACTTCCGGAACTGCAGAACATATTTTTAATGGACTAATTTCATCCTTAGAAAAACAGAACACAGATCTTAATGAAGTAGTAGTAATCGGCTCTGACGGACCCAATGTAAATACAGGATGGAAAAACGGAGTCATTGGCAAAATTGAAAGTCACATTGGCAAACCATTGCAGTGGAGTATTTGTTTGCTACACGCCAATGAGCTCCCTCTAAGACATTTGTTGCAAGAGTTAGATGGCATCACAAAAGGACCTTACACATTTTCAGGTCCGATAGGCGCACTTCTTAAAGAATGTGAAACAAGGTCCGTGGTTAAATTTGAATCAATTTCTTGTGTGCTCCCAGTTGTGATACAACAAGATTTAAGTAATGATCAACAATACCTTTATAACATTTGTCTGGCAATTAACGCGGGATATTGCCAAGAAAGCTTAGCGAATAAAACACCTGGAAAATGAGTCATGCTCGCTGGCTTACAACAGTTAATAGGTTGTTACGGTTATATGTGTCTACAAATGACCCCTCCGAAATTTTAAGAGTGCTTGTAAAGTTCATTATAAAAGTATATGCGCCAATGTGGTTCCAAGTTAAATCTAAACCCTAAACCCGTAGTAGAATACGGTGCAATACATTTATGGAATGCGATTAAAGCATCAAGAGAACTTCCAGGTAATGTGCAAAATATATTTCAGAGGGTAATTTCAACCAACTCATATTTTCTGCACCCTGAAAATTTACTCTTAGCAATGCTTTTTGATTCTCGTGATCATGTTAGAGAACTAGCAATGCGTCGAATTATTAAAGCTAGAAAACAAAAATCAACAGAAGTTGTACGATATTTTAAAATTCCAGACATACAGTTTGACGCTGATGATTATATTTTTTTAATTGATTGGCAAAAGTGTTTTTTATCAGAGCCTCCTTTAACAACGAAGCTTACTGACGATTTCCTTCTTAAGCTAATCAAGGATAAAATGGCACCCGACTTTATTGACAAATTCCCATGTCACACACAAGCCGTAGAACGGTGTGTGAAAATCGTAACAGAGGCTTCGGAAAAAGTATGTGGAGAAACGACAAGAGACGGCTATATTAGGGCGAAACTAAATGCTAGAAAAAAGTTACCAGAATTTGAAAACAAAAATCAGTATTTTAAAACAGAAGATTTAAAATAGAAAAATAAGACAGGTGGGTGGGAGTGAGGAGCTTGAGGTGTAGCTACCTCCACGTGGTAAGCTCTGGGTTGGTTTGATCTATTAAAGTATTTTTTTGCAATGCAAATAAAAATTAATTACAAACAGTACATTTAAATGATCAAATCAAGCGAAATGCTACACAAACTAGTCTCTCTTTGATGTTTTCACTACACTTAAACTGTGCGAGCGCAGTTTAAAATTCAGATATCCATTTTATTTTTTAACAGCTTACTTTTGACAATATTTGAAAGGATTTTTTCACTACGAAAATAATCAGTAAACGAAAAAAAAAAAATTGGGCCCTTGGGGGCCCCAGGGGCGCGGCTAAAAATTCGAATACCGGCCTGAGTTTTTTCTGTCTTATTTTTATTACAAAAGACAAATTTTTTACTATACGGAGTTCCACTTTTACAAAAAAAATTTTTTTTGCCCATTTCGGCCCAGGCTAATGGATAGTTCTATTGAATTCCCATCCTTTTTCAAGCAGCTGTCTTAGAGTAAAAATCTGATCTATGGTCGATCTATTTTTTCAGAAGCCGGGTATTCCCCTATGAAATCTTCTACAAACGGTGTTAGCCTACTTAATAGGATGTTCGATAAGATTTTATACGACGTATTAAGTAAGGAGATGCCTCTATAATTAAAGCACTTGGTTCTGTCTCCTTTTTTATGGATGGGGATTATTACACTTTCGTGCCATTTTGTTGGTATTTTCTCTTCTTTCCATATACGTGTTATTAGTTTGTATATTTGTCTATGTAAAGTTTCTCCTCCGTACTTAAGGAACTCAGACGGTAGGTTGTCGGAGCCTGGAGCTTTTGCGTTCTTTAGTTTGTTAATTGCTTGCAATGTTTCGTCTATGTTTAGGTCTTTTACCGGTAGGTCCACTCCAAGATATGTATATATCTTCTCCATCTACATGTTCTTCCTCTTGATGTATGTTTAGTAAATTGTTGAAATATTCTTGACATGTTTGGAGCAGTTCCTCTTCGTTGATTAGGTATTAATTCATCATTTTTTCTGAGTACAGACACGCATCTAGGTCTGAAGCCTCTTTTTTCGTTGGACACTAATTTGTAAAAACCAAAACCAAAAACATCTAATAATTTGAAAAATTTTGTTTGAATAACATAATGCCATAATTTAAATCAATTTCCTTGTAACAGTTACTCGCTAACAGTATGTCGCCTACCTCTAATAAAAATAGCACAGGTGTCTTGATCTATTCCGCACTGACCCGACTGACCGACGCCTTCTGTGTTGGCAGCCGGCTATCCCCGAACTGCAAATGGCGCAGTTTATAGCAGATGGGACCGTTCCCCATTTTGAAATATATTAATTAGATGCGATACGGCGGAGCTCGTGTATAAAATATCGGTCAAACAGTGATAACTCATCTGCGCGTTTTCAGCGTTGATTAATTGATAAGGGTGATTTCACTTTATAGGGGTTCCGAATCCGGCGAGGTCGGCATGTGTACATACTTATCGATAACTAGGGGATTGGGTCGTTGCGTCTCTTGTGGTAATTAGTAGTTTCAGGTGATGTACAAGTTTAAGAGGGATTTATAATTGACGAGAATTTGTAACTTAGTTATTAATCGTTTGAATAACACATGCAGAGCAATTTAAAGCTAATGAACTGTTTTCAGCGGATATATTTAGATTGGTACGAAGACACCCAATAGTTAAAGCTTTTTTCGGACTGGAAAAATATTATCTATTTATCTCGTATAGAGTCGATTACCGCTGATTTGAATTACGCTTCTTTTTTTTGCAATCAAGGACTTTGCGGACTGAGTTATAATAGAAGAATGCTGTCTTTTTACCGCGAGAGGATCACTTCTGATAGAGTTAGCATGTAAAGAGAGAATTTGGAGGTATTACTTTCAAATAATTTCGAATTTTTAATCTGTTTATTCACCGAGCGAGAGAAACTTCACTTTAGTGACACTTTCAGAAGAATCAACAAAAGGAGCTCAAAATAGCTTCATCTTTTTATCTCTATATTATTTTTGCATAGATAACTACTAGAGCAGACGGAGGAAATAATACAAGAATGATAACATGGGAAACAGTTAAATGAGTGAGTCATTACAGGGACGCTAGAACTGCACTCCATAGAGGGCAAATGGAGTATTATCAAAACAGCAGTACTGACAGCAGCAGCGTCCACGTCCACCTTGGGAAACAAGAAAGAAAAAGGAGAGAAGAGGAGCATGGTTTGATGACGAGTGCAGACAAGCAATAGAGGAAAGAAATGAAGCACACAAAATGTACATAACAAGAAGAACAGGGGGAAAGACGAACATTATTTGAAGTCGCAAGACGGAAAGCAGACAAGATATGTAGAAAGAAAAAGAGAGCCTATGAAAATAGACAAATAGAAAAAATGGAAGAAAATTTCAAAAACAACGAAATTAGAGGGGCATACGAATACCTAAAAAAGACAAGAAGTGGGTATAAACCTCAAATAAGTCTATGTAAAGATGAAAGTGGGCAAATAATCAGTGACTAACAGAAAGTCACAGAAACCTGGAAGAATTATTTTCAGACCCTACTTGGAACACAAGTAGACATGGAAGATGAAATGGGTATGACCTACGTAGAAGGGAATGAAGTAGATGATGGAGTAGAAGCTCCAACTATAGAGGAAGTTCTCGAAGCTATTAAGGCCCAGAAAAACAATAAATCTCCGGGAGTTGACGAAATACCAGCAGAACTGTATAAGGTAGGTGGCGATCACCTAGCAAGTCACATCCACGCGCTCATCAAATACATATGGCAAGAAGAGAAAATACCCAACGACTGGAAAAAAACTATAGTATGCCCGATCTATAAAAAAGGAGACAAACTCCAGTGCAAAAACTACCGTGTAATCTCTATACTATGTACAGCATGTAAAGTCCTCACGTATATTATAAACCAGCGGCTCCAACCACTAGCAGAAAATATTATTGGAGAGTATCAGCCCGCGGCCGGGCTTCCGACGGGGAAGATCGACGCTGGATCAAATATTTACAGTCAAACAGATCTTAAGCAAATCATGGGAACACGATATTGATGTTCACAACGTGTTTGTAGACTTCAAACGGGCATATATTTTATGACTCATAAAATATTCATTTGCAAGATTTTTAACTGTTACCAATGGTAACAGTGGTTATTACATGTACGCTTCGCCAGTGCAGCGATACCTGAAAAAGGAATAACTGAGGAAGAAAAAGGTTTTATGATTGTTATTTGAATCATAGCTGTCTCGCCTTTATATTATGTATATTCCTGTTATAAGAATTATTGCTGTTCTCAACTAACGTTTTAACGTTTTTTCAGTTCCTTATTTTTCCGTTGCTGTTAAACTACTTAAACTAGTATACACCTAAATTTAGCGCGAAACTAGCCTGTTATTCAACGGTTACTAAACTTCCTTTCATCGGATGACATTTGTCTGTACATCGCTTCCTTCCGACTCCCCACACTGAGGGTAGATGCCTCTAAAAAATAAACTTCCCAAAAAGGAAACAATCCAAAAATAACAGACCATATGCCGTTCTTAGCACAGGTGTAGTATTCTTCTTCTTACACCCGTCTTAAATTATGATAGAATAATACTGGCAAGAAACAACTGGTGTACGAAATTTGCAGAAGGCCCTCGATTATTACTTTCTTCCGTTATAGACTAAGAGCAAGAGCCAGGCTACGATTATATTGGGTAGAAGGGTTGGTTGTATTGGGATATTTTATAGTAGGCTTTGGTAATATGTAGTAGTGTTTTTATGAGAACAAAAAAGTAAAGTAAAAATTTTAAAAACTCTAGATTTTAATGTTTTTTTTATGTTGCACATTATAAGTGATATATGTATCATGAATTTGAATTTAAACAGTATACCGGTGCAATAGAACTAAGAGAGTCATTAATATTCAGCTCAGCGGGGTGCTATTCTTCAAGTTGTGAAATTCTATCAACAAGGGATCTACCTGTTTTATGGAATGATCTCTTATTTATTTAAGTACACATTTCCAATAATAGTATTCCGCTGAGTTGAATATTAATGACTCTCTTAGTTTGATTGCAGAACTATACCTCATATAAAAAGTACTGGTGAAAAACAAGGAATGTCACATTTTATACATATTGATAAACACCAATAAAGGTTTAATTCTTATGATACCTAAAAACTACTTAGGAGATTTTTAGCAATTCTTATTCTATAATCTTAATATAATATGAATCTATATTAACTTATTAATTTAAAAATCCGTCAAAAAACATTCCTTATTTTTGTCCAGTGGCGTGGGGACAATCCTGGTCCTTCGCCTGTATACAAATTTTTAGAAAATTTATATAGACTGATCTTTCTGATTATTCTCCTGAATCGATAGCCTAGTCGATAGTACTCAGTTTTTGCTACCACATGGCGAGAAAAACCAAAATTAATGAAAAAGTGGCATTCCTTGTTTTTCCCCTGTACTCTTGATATATTATGACGGATACTTACCATATAGAGGGTGCCCCCCGTTAAGACGAAATGCCCTTACCGCCCGAATTCACATTTTTAAATTTTTTTAAGTTCTATGATGGCTGAAGGTCTATTTGTTTATTTTGTGCCTTTTATCCAAAAATATTTTTAATTTTATGGTGAAAGAAGAGCTGGTTTTTAGGGGATTTTGGAAATTTTCCACATTTTATAGACTTCAAAACAGGTCAAATCAAGATTTTTTATAGATTAGGTACATATAATTTGAAGTAACTGAGTTCTTTAAGTAAACAGCGACGCACAAGTCCTTTTAGGAGTCCGTGTATGGAGAAGATCAGCCACAGACAAGCAAGGGTGGAGGCAAAAAATAAAGGAGGCCAAGGTTCAATTTGGGCTGTAGTGCCGTAGAAGAAGAAGAAGAAGAAGAAGAAGAAGAAGAAGAAGAAGAAGAAGAAGAAGAAAAAGAAAAAGAAGAAGAAGAAGAAGAAGAAGAAGATGAAGAAGAAGAAGAAGAAGAAGAAGAAGAAGAAGAAGAAGAAGAAGAAGATGATGAGTTCTTTAAGACATTCAAAAACTGGGAAAGCCCACCAAAAACCATGTTTTCAATGATTTTAAGGAGTTTTGCGGGATTAATCATATTTTTGAGATCGATACAATCTAAATCAATTTTTTCATTGTATTTATGTGTTTTATGTGATTAAAAAATAAAACAGGGCAATTATATTCCGCCACCCCGACCCTACACAAAAAAGCGTCATTTAAAACGTCAAAAAAACATACGGATAATATGACCGTTATTAATTGTATGTCAAAAAATGCACAATAACTACTTCTTAAAACCCACCAAATATAATTTGCATATCTTAACTGGTTTTAGAGTAATAAATAAATCGTCAGTTTGTAAGAAAAATTTCAACACCCTATATCTCGGAAACGAAGCATTTGCTGACATATGTTTATAGAGAAACTGTCATTATTTTTTCATGCAGAATTACCTCTTAAAGTTTGCCATACTTATTTAAAAACACCCTGTATTGATGGAAAAACAAGGCTAGTTGTTAAAGTACCAAACTTTTTTATTATCCAACATAAGCGAATGAATAAAAAAATAGAATGTTAAGAAAACATGAGGCTATAGTTGGGTATTAATTTACACAGGGTGACGCGAACTTTGAGAAAAAATCACAGTTTGATTGGTCCACCCGGTATACAATGACAATTTACATGCCTAGCAAGAATGTTATTACAGCGATATGGTTAAAGAATAAGGTTAAAAAAAAATCACTTAAATCGGGCAACAGGCTTAGGAAATTCGAGACATTAAAATTGACCAATTTTTAAGGTGGTGCGTTAATTTTTTGGAGAATTGTACTACGCTTTGTTTCTTACACCGATGACATTGTGGGCCAGCTCTTACTCTATCAACTTAATTTCTATAATGAACAGTATCAATAAAAATCACCTGAAAGTTACTTCCTATTTTAAATAGCGCGGTACGTTTTGGTTTAACTTTCCTTTTTTATGACAAGCAGCTGAAATTAATAATTTAATATTTTCATTAAAAATTAAATTTTACTTGTACCTATGTGTTCAAAACAAAAAAACGTAAATATGGCAGAAATGTTGATTATATTAATTTAAAATATTCATCACTTGAAAGTTTGTACAAATAATATTACACATTTTTTTAACACGTAAGCAAAACAATAAGTTTAAATATTGTCCGTATTATTTGTTCTATTTAAATTTTTCATTTTATTATTGAATTAATAGTATATAAACTGGACAATTTATTAACGGTTTATTTCTATAGCTATTATTACCCTAACCTGTCGTAAATATACCTTCATATTAAAAAAAAATATTTTAAAAATGACATGATGTCGTTGTTCCAACGACTTCAAAATGACCATTTTTGCCTGATTAGAACAATCAAGAGGTAGAAGAAAAAGAGTTAGTTAAGTCTTCTTCTTCTTCCTTCTTGTATGTAGTCTTTAAGGTCTGTTTTTTCTTCAATATTAGCCTCCTACATTGTTTAAGTTATCGCACCATCTTTTTCTTGGTCTGCCAATACTTCTTCTATTCGTCCATTTGGTGACTTATCTCGTGCTATTCGTACTATCCTATCCTCTACCAATCTACTAATGTGTTCGTTCCACTCCTGTTTCCGTTTTGTCACCCATCCATTTATGTCTTCTACATTGCATGATCTTCTTATGTTTTCACTTCTCTCCCTATCCAACAGACTTTTCCCTGGTCCCTGATATTCGTCGGAGTATTTTCATCTCTGTTGTTTCTAGTAGTCGTCTCGTTTTAGATGTGTCAGGTCTTGTCTCCGCCGTTTATGTCAATATAGGTCTAATTGCTGCTTAAGGCAAGCCGCACACCAAAGAAACATGAAACGAAAAACATGAAACATGACACGTAAAACATGTTTCATGAAAATAAAACACTGCTAAACAAATCTCAAAGTCCGCCTACCAATGAAACGAGTGTGATTCATGCTCATGACACATTTTTATTTTCGGAGAGTTTCATAAATGGCCGGAATTATATTTGTTTAGCAGTGTTTTATTTCCATGAAACGTAATTTACGTTTCATGTTTCTTTGATGCCTTATAGATTCTTGCTTTTGTGCCTTGTCTTAGGTGTTTGTTCTTCCAGATTGTGTCATTGACTGCGTTCACCAGATGCAAACACGTTCACAAATGTTTGCGCTTTGATTCTAAACTTGTTGACAGCAAGCTGAACGCTTGGTTGTTTAGGTTAAAATTTGACATTTTGCTTGCTTGGTTTGAACGTAACCTAAAATAAATTTTCTCAATAAATACGTTTTTGAATTTTTTTTTTATTAAAGGAAAAAAGAAAATTGATTTAATAGATAATAACGTAGCAGAATGTCTTCAGTAGCCTTTATTTTATATATAAAACTCTTATCAATATATTCTACAATATATACAATTTAAATTCCCGCCATATTTTTTCAATATTCAACACGTTTGCAAAGTTCAACTTAAATATTTTATGTTTGCAAAAATGGCGACCGCTTTCCAAACATGTTTGACGTTAGCAAGTCGTTCAGAAGCATAAGCGCAAACTGATTGCCAACGTTTGCATCTGGTGAACGCGCCCATTAAGAGATTCCGCCGCTTTACTTGCTTTTAAGCTTTGTTGTCGTACTTCCTCATCAACATCTCCGTAATCGGTTATATCTATTCCCAGATATCTAAACCTTGCTTCCTGCTTTATTATTTTCCCATCAACCTCACACAAAGATGTGTGTTAATCTTTGGAGATCGTCTTCTGTCTCGGCGATTAATGCGGCGTCGTCTGCATAAAATAATATTTGGATTTCTTTGTTCCCCATTCTATAACCATGACCTTTACATACTGCTTCTAGCAAGCAAGCAAGCAAGCAATTTGATTCAACCCGACCCGTGAGACTTGTTCACCCCTAAGAAAGTACGTTCGGGTGTAACAATTCATTGGAGCGAGGTGTATTAACCCGAGTCTAAGACAGGAGTCACTCCACCGCGGTCCAATGCTCCAGGCCATCCCTTTCCCCCCTATAGCACGCTGATGCGCGATAGGGGCACAACTATCAGCCAAATGCTTTTCACGTGGGAATCCTGGGTAATAGAATACCAACGTCGTGCCCTAATCGATTTGCAAATCAGGCCAGCGTGGAGCGCTATATGCCTGTTATCTTCTTGTGACTTGTCCGCGGTACTAAAATAACTGCTTCTATTATTTCGTCCATTATTATATTAAAGAGCAGTGGGCTTAACGAGCCACCTTGTCTAACTCCACTTTGTACTGGTATAAACTGTGTTAGTTTTCCATTTATCTTTGCCTGTATTCAATTATGAAAGTAGATGTTTTAGATGGTTTGTATAATATTGATTGGTATGTTTCTTCTATACAGTAAATGTTAGTTAAGTACACTCTATGCACCACGTTAATTATTTGTGTTATGAATTATTAGAGTTATACTCTGATAATTTATTGGAGAGGGTGATTCATTGGTAGGAACTTATTTTAAAACTGTCAACTTTTGGAACATTCCACAATTCCAGCGACGTCGTTATTTTGTTAGAAATTAATCCCATTGTGATGTCTCTGTACGTGCATTTGTCGTTCTGTATATTTCGTAATTACCTACTCAAGTCTTGCTTCACTATTCTCGGAATATCTATCTATCTATCTAATTAGCCTTCTTCGGTCCATCTTTGACATAGGCCTCCCCAATCCTTTTCCATTCTTCTCTGTCTGTCGCTACAGTCATTCACCTAGAGGCCACGTGCTTCTTGATATCATCTGCCCATCTCATTTATTTGGGGCCTTCCTCTGCTTCGTTTATATTCCCACGGTCTCCAATTTATAAGAATTTTATTCCATCGGTCTTCTTTTTGTCTTATACCTATTGTGTCCGGCAAATCTCCATTTCAATTTTGCAACTTCTTGTCTAACATCACTCACTTTTGTTTTCTCTCTTATCCACTCTTTCCTCTTTTTATCCATTAGTCTTATGTGCAACATTTGTCTTTCAGGGAGTACGCATTGATTGTATAATCAGTACGCATTGATTGTATAAAAGGTCTTAAGATGTTGTGGATATCTTTTGTTTTTAAGGATAACCTTAAAAACAAAAGAATTCTCGGAATATAGGTACGTTAATTATTTTTTTAAATCCACACATATCATGGAAAAATGTTTCAACTGTTATCGACAAGGAAATATGTGCTGTGATGACGACATCTATGAAGATCGTATTACCATCGAATTAATACTCGTCATCATATTGTTAATGTCACTACACTTATAGCAGCAAATGAACAAGACATTCTAGATCTCCTGCGAAGTGTTGAGTTGGAAAGAATTTTTGGTCTTAAAATTAATAAAGACAAGCCGAAAATAATGGTGATGGACTGATTCAACACTATTCGGCTAAGTAACCACTTGCAGGAATACCAGATAGTAGACAGCTTCAACTATTTTGGGATCTAGTACATATAACTAATGACGGCCACTGCGTAGAAGAAATTCGGAGACGCAATGGTGTGGGAAAAACTGCGATAACCGCCTAACTAAAGTTTGGAAATAGATATTTATCCCTCAATCTTAAAGAATAAAGATGAGATTGGTGAATGCACTTTTATTCTCAATATTTCTATACGGGGCAGAAACCTGGACTCTTCGCGCACAAGAACGCCAAAAAATGGATGTCTTTGAAATGTGGTGTTGGAAAAGAATTCTGCACATACCTTGGACAGCTCATCGGACAACAGTGTTTCCATTCTTAACCAACTTGACATTCAAAAAGGCTGTCCACAACATGTCTGCAGCAAATTCTACAGTTGTTTGGCCACGTGGCCACGTGCCACGTGGTTCGTAGAGGTGACGATAATTTAGAGAAATTAATTGTTTCTGAAAACTTTCCGGGGAGAAGACCAAGAGGGCGGTCACCAACCAGATGGCACCACTCATTCTGCGAAACCCTTAGAACAGCTGAATCTAGAGACCAATGGAAAAAATCACGATCCTCAGTAATCGAGAAACAACTAGAAAGAGTTCATTATCATTGGTTCTACAACCCATGGTGTGTCTTGGCCTGTTCCAGAATCAGCTTCCATTCCTTCCTATCCTCCGCCTTGTTTTTCCAATTTCGCACTCCCAACACTCGCAAGTCGTCTTCCACCTGGTCCTTAAATCGTGCTCTGGGCCAGCCTCTTCTCCTCACTCCATCCTGTCTCTGGCTATAAACGTGTTTCGACGGCTCCACCTTATTCATTCTCTCTAAGTGGCCTAGCCACCGCAGCCTATCTATTTTGATAGATCTACTAATACTAGGCTCACTATAAAGGTGGTAAAGCTCAAAATTTTAGCGTCTACGCTATAATCCGTTTCCTGCACGGCTTTATGGGGGCGTTCAAGTATTAAGTAACGCAGCTTGGGGGGTAAAAGTTGACGTATCCTAGCGTTTTTATAATTTTCTAAAATAATGACACATGACACAAGCAAATTTATTCAATAAGTGCCTTCTTATATATACAGGGTGTTTCAGAAAAAGGTAACACGATCTCTAGGATAGGTGAAAAATTGAAAAATAATTGGATTTTGCTTACTAAATAATTTTTGTAACGGCATGCGTTTTTACGACACAGGGCGTTGAAGAACAAAAAGTTTTACACATTTTTTCACTATTTTTCCGAAACTACTGGCAACATGGCGCAACATCGTATATTATTCGTTATACAAAAATTTTTACTAAGCAAAATAAAATGTTGAAATAATAAATATTTTATTTTATTTTAAGCTTTTAATAAAGGATGAAGCCAAAAATGTATGTAAGGATGGGGTCGTAGGGAAAATGTAAATGTAAATGTAAAATTAGTAATAAAAGATTATTATTTTAAGTTTTGGACATATTTCATGTCATGGGACATGAAATTACGATTGGTAGGGATAACCAGACATATGAAGTGAATAGAAGAATCGTTCTTGGGTGGGTAGCATTTGGAAAACTGAGAGAAACTTTTAAAAGTGAGTTGCTCACATGCCTAAAGAGAAAGGTATTTGATCAGTGCATCCTCCAATCTTGACGTACGGATCAGAAACACTTACCTTAACTAAAGCCTCTGCTACCAAACTAAGAGTAACGCAGAGAAGAATGGAGCGGTCAGTGTTAGGAATAACTCTGCAAGACAAAATCAAAAACGAAGAAATCAGGAGAAGAACAAAGGTGACTGACGTCATCGAAAGGATAGCCAGGTTGAAGTGGAGATGGGTAGGACACATAGCCAGAATGACAGATGGGCGATGGACAAAAAGGTTATTAGAATGGAGGTCAAGAGAAGACAAGACAAGCGTTGGTCGACCGTCTTCAAGATGGACTGACGACGTAAGAAAGCTAAATAAAAACTGGATGAGAGTGGCGCAGGATAGACGTGGTTGGAAACGAGGGGAGGAGGCCTATGTTCAGCAGTGGACATTTTAGGCTGGATGATGATTGTAAGTTTTTATTATTACCTCAAATGCGATTAAAATAATAACAAAGTTCTTTTACCGAGTTTCCGATACTTTTCGCAACCTAATTTTCCATTTAGGTTCAAACGGCCACTTGGGTGTTACGTAACGTTTAGGTAGGGGGAGGGGGTATAGAAAAACGTTACGGTGCGGTACATGGGGGGAGGGGGGTCAAATACCTTAAATATTGCGTTACGTAATACTTGAACAGTCCTTATAGATATGTCTGAGGATTTTAGGTTAAAAACAACCCAACCGTTCTTCATCACTTTTTGTTATCGTTCACGTTTCTGACGCGTAATAAAGTGAGGACGGGCTTGATTAGAGTTCTGTATAAATATCAATATTTTTGTTCTTTTTGTGACTATGTTTGATGTTAAAAGTTTCTTTAATCCATAGTACGCTCTATTTGCTAAACCTAGGTCTGCTAATTTCTACAGTTACTGTATTACTTTGGTTGATTTGTGAGCCTAGAGATACGAAGTCTCTTACTCCTTCGAAAGTCGAAAGTATATGTTCCAACTGTTAGATCTTCGGGTTCTGCTATTTTATTATTATTTGTTACCTTCATATACTTAGTTTTATTAGAGTTAACCTGTAGCCCCATGCTTTTTGCTGCTGCTTCCAACGCCGTGAACGATTGAACCAGGTCCGCCTTTCTTCTTGCTATGATATCAATGTCATCTGCATACGCTAGTATTTGTCTTCTTCTTTAAGTACCGTGCCCAAATTTTTAGGCATGGGTAGCTTCCATAACAATTTGCCGAATTCGTTCTCGATCTTGTGCGGCATGTAACAATTGATCTGCTGATAAGCCAGTCCATTGACGAAGGTTTCGGAGCCATGAATATTTCTTTCGACCAATTCCTTTTTTTCCGTCAATCCTTACTTTGAGTATTAACTGAAGCATCCTGTATCTGCTACCTCTCAATATATGCCCCAGATATTCAAGTTTTCTCTTTTTTATCATCTTGGTTAAATCACTTTCGCCTTGACCTACTCTGTTTAAGACTTCTCTGTTTGAAATGCGTTGAACCAAAGATATTCTGAGCATTCTACGATACGACCACATCTCAAAGACTTCTAATTTGTTGATCATGTTAACCTTCATGATCCAGGTTTCACATCCATATAGTAATACAGGATACACATAACATTTTAGAAACTTGATTCTTAGTTGTAAGTTCAGCTGAGAGTTGCTCAGAATAGATCTAAGTTTCATAAATGCTCCTCTTGCAATTTCTATACGAGTTTTAATTTATTCATCCGTATTTAGTGTCTCATTTATCCAACATCCTAGGTATTTAAAATGATTAACTTTTGTTATTGGTTCATCACTGACAATTAGTTGCATAGGGCCGACGTCTTGTTTACTAACCACAAGTAAATTTGTCTTTGTTGCATTTATGTTAAGTCCGTTATTGGAGCATTCTTTAGTGACTCGATCTATAAGGAATTGAAGATCTTCGATATTTTCAGCTTTGATCGCGGTGTCGTCTGCATATCTGATGTTGTTAATAGTTTCTCCCCCGATTCGAACTCTACATTGTCCTCCACTCCTAGTATTTGTATACTCCTATTAATAATGGTCCTTCTTGTTGTTCCAGATTCTCTAATATCTTTCTCTACGGCAATGTTGAATAGAAGGCACGATAGGCTATCTCCCTGTCGAAGTCCTGTTTGTCTCTGGAAAGTTGTTGATATTCCATTCTGTACTCTAACCTTACACTCGGCTGTTGAGAGGATTGCTTTCACCAACCTCACTAATTGGGATATTAAATTCTACCATGGCTTTATACAGTGCTAGTCAAAAGTCCGTACCCCCCTCGTATCTTTTGAACGGTTATACCTATAATAGTGAAATTTGGAGGGAGGAAATAAACGGACGTAAGCTTCTTAACTAGTTATGGCAGGTGACGTAATAGTGACAGATGACGTTACAGAGCCACTGTGACCGATAATTTTAAATAGGACCTTATGGCAAGTGATACCTCGTTTGAAAGGTATTTAAAATACCTATTCAGTAATACTAATTTTGTTAGGCTTAGGTTGATTTTGATTTTGGTGAATAAATTAAATAAATATAATATTGTAGTTTCGAATTTAATTAATAAAAATTCAAATGTCCGCCTATGGATTTTTTTGTCAAAAAAGTTGACGTTTTTTAATTCTCTAGTAGTTTTTACGTAACGTCAACCTGTTTGACAAGTAATCATAGGCGGAATTTTGAATTTTTATTAATTAAATGCGAAACTACAATTTTATATTTATTTCATTTATTCATCAAAATTAGCTTAAACTCAAACAAAATTAGTATGACTGAATAGGTATTTTCAATACCTTTCAAACGAGGTATCACTTGACATAAGGTCCCATTTAAAATTTTCTGTCACAGTGGCTCTGTAACGTCATCTGTCACTATTACGTCACCTGTCATGACTAGTTAAGAAGCTTACATCCGTTTATTTCTTCCCTCCAAATTTCACTATTATAGGTATAACCGTTCAAAAGATACGAGGGGGGTACGGACTTTTGACTAGCACTGTATAATGCGTTTCTGTCTACACTGTCATAGGAACATCTAAAATCCACAAACAAATGGTGAGTATCAATTCCATACTCATATGTTTTTTATAAAAAGATACCGAGATACACTAGAGAGAGAGAGAGATATCGAGTATATAAAACGGATCCATTTTTTATCAATACACACTTCCTTTTTGTATGGTGAGATGGCCACTGATATATTTACCCAATTTTATCTTAAAGCGACACTCGGCAAAAACGCTAACTAAAAGCGTTTCATCTACAAAAACTGCATTTTTGTCGCCACGCGGCACGCGACGAAAAGCGCTCGATGAACAACACTAACACTTCAACCAAAGAAAACAACAAAAAAGGATATTTCAGAGCATAGTGATGAATATTACCCTATTAGGCCAGGGTAATAAGACAAAAATATACCCTGTTCGTGACACTCCAGCAGCCAGGGTACTGAAGCGTTTTTTCGACAAGTAATACCTATAGGAACAAATTGTAACTATTTCCTGCGTAGGATCTGGCGGCCATTTTTATTTATAAACAATTAACTGTCAAAAAATGGCATTTTTCCCTTTTTTCAAATCAATTGAGAACAGTGAAACTTATGATTTTTTTAGTACAAATATCTTTGAGATTATGGAAAAAGCTTTAAAATGACATATTACAAAGTTTGATATACTAATTTATTGTTAATATAATTGCGCAAAAATTCGGAATTGCAAAAATAGTATATTGTGCAACAAGTGCAGAAAGGTACTAATTTCTCACGAGTTTGAAAAGTTGCGGTACGAGCGCAAGCGAGTGCCGCAATTCAAACGAGTGAGAAATTACCTTTCTGCACGTGTTTCACACTATACTTTTTCTACAAGCACAGTTTTTCCTAAAAATAAAAATCACAATTTCCAAACGACGATTAATTATAATAGGTACCTATGTGATAAATTTTAAACTGTATTTAATTAATACCTACTAATCAATTTAAATTCCTTATACCTAAATAAATTGCACATAAATCAGTTAAAAAATTAATGTACTGCCTTAATTTGTTTAAATTTAAACAATTATTACACATTATTGACATTATATTTATGCAGTCACGGATTTACACAAAACCTACTTCATTCGACGTCTCTTGCACAGATTGCTAAGTCCTTATTGGTTATTTGATAATTATAAAATGTTTAATAAGAATAAAATTGTAAAATAAAACAGTTGTAACATCCATAATTTAGTTTCTATGCTATAGTTAAATATAATAATTGTCTTATAGGTTATATACATGCCCCGCGCACTCTAATACAAAACATGTAATCGTATTTATTTTCCTTCCATTTTGTCAGAGGCGCTGATGTCTGCATTGTGATTGGTGGAACATGACTTTTGACAAATCCTGCGGTATCTGTGAATCTGTGTTCAGTGTTCGTGTTCGTTCGTTCGTTGTCGTTCAGTTATTTTATATGGTCGGTTGTGTAATGTGTTTGTCACCATAAAAAGCTGATATTCAGTAGTGTTTTTTGATATTTTGTAATCGAGTACCTTTTTAGAGGTAAGTTTTTCTGATTGTAAGGTAGAGATTTTCTGATTGTAGGTACTGTTTATCCAACAGTTTTAAAATACACACTTTATTTCGCGTTTTGTTGTTAGGTCTAATGGTTCCGTTCAGCTGTTGTGTGCAGACGGTGGAAAAGTTCAACAAGTAAACATTTTTTAATCCAAACTAAATACTCATATTTCTATGTAAAATGTCACATTATTTTATAAATAAATAAGTAAGAAACAAAAGTTGTTTGTGTTTTACCTTTATTGTCCACTTGAATAAAATATTAAATATTGGAAGTACCGTATGGAGGCTAAGTACCTAGCGTGGAGGCTAGATTATGGCACATTTCCTATCCAATCAACAACAAGAACGTTTAAAATTTCACACCTATCATGTCGAAGCTACAGACCACTTATGTGGAGGCCAGATTTGTAGTATCCTTCCATTTAACCAGGTGCTGAGATGGCGCTGAAATACGTGACATGTTTTTTAAAGAGTAAGATCGCATTCTACCCAATCACACAACACTTTTTTCTATGGTTATATATTTGTCTAAAGTTTAACCACGGATGTAAACAGAATATAACGTTACTCAGAATGCGGTAGTCCACGGATGTAAACAGAATATAACGTTACTCAGAATGAGGTAGTCAACTGTGCAGAAAAGAACTTTGCGGCACAGAAACGTCACTTTGCGGCACAGAAACGTCACTTTTCTGCACACTAATGTCAAATATCTTATACTGTGAGAAAATATCAAGTTTGCTAACATAAAACCGTGCAGAAAAGTGCACTTTGAATAGTGGTTGTAGAAAAATATTATTTTCGCAATAACTGCTGTAAAAATTAGTGTACAGGTTTGAAATTTTTGAGAAATGAGGGTTCTTTGGTGCTTAATATGTGATAAAAATTTCAAAGCGATTCATTTAATTGTTTAAATTTTATTCGAATTGTTTTTCTCAGTGAGCATTTTTTTTGCACTAACATAAGTCAGAAAAAATGACGTTAGAACCATTCCACAGGTGTCAAATGGAAGAGCATGAACTATATTTTCAACTTGGTTTAAAAAAAGCGAATAAAAAATGCATTTATTAGTAATAAATAATTGTGCAAAAGTATCGTAAATCTTTCCTTATAAACTTTTTGAATAACTTTTTCCAAAAAAATTAACTTTTTTGCCCTGTTTTAAGTGCACAACTACCAAGTAATGTTATTTATATCATAATTGATAAAAAATTGTAATAAATATATATATATATATATAATTTCTTATATAACAAAATAAAAAGTTTATAAGGAAAGATTTACGATACTTTTGCATAATTATTTATTACTAATAAATGCATTTTTTATTCGCTTTTTTTAAACTAAGTTGAAAACAGAGCTCATGCTCTTTCATTTGACACCTGTGGAATGGTTCTAACGTCATTTATTTCTGACTTATGTTATTGTTAAAAAAATGCTCTCTGGGATAAACAATTTGAATAAAATTTAAACAATTGAATTAATCGCTTTGAAATTTTTATCACATATTAAGCACCAAAGAACCCTTAGATGACAAAAATTTCAAAGCTGTATACTAATTTTTACAATAGATATTGCGAAATTAATTTTTTTTACAATTCCGAACTTTTTTCGCAATTATATTAACAATAAATGAGTTTATCAAACTTTGTAATACGTCGTTTTAAAACTTTTTCCATAATCTCGAAGATATTTGTACTAAAAAAACCATAAGTTTCCCTGTTTTCCATTGATTTGAAAAAAAAGTGAAAAATGCCATTTTTTGACACTTAATTGTTTATAAATAAAAATGGCCGCCAGATCCTACGCAGGAAATAGTTACAATTTGCTTTTATAGGTATTATCTGTCGAAAAAACGTTTCAGTACCCTGGCTGCTCGAGTGTCATGAAAAGAACCTTATTACCCTGGACTATATATGGAGTAATGGAGTGGAAGAATGGCCAATGATCAATACGAAATAAAATAACTTGATGAGAAGATGTCTACAAATCACCAGAGAGGATAGAACAAGAACAAGAGGAATCAGTGGCGACGCGTGATTTTTTCTAAAGTGTTACCAAAACCAGATGCAAAAAATCTTATTTAAAAAAAATGAAGATATGGCTAAATGTATATATTATAGCTTCAATAATATCATTTTGTATCACTTGAAATTCTCGAAAAAAACAGTTGATGTTTCTAGATGTTGGCAAAATTTTTGGATCTTTTTTGAAAATTAATGTTAACAATTCCCTGTAATTGTCTCGATTGTCAGAGCCGTCGCCCTCAAAATAACCACGAAACGCTAATTCTTGTTTGGCCAAAAAACATACGGTATCTATCTAGGGAAATATAGAACAGAATGGAAATATGATGCGAAAATTACAAAAAAGTTGGAAAACAGAGACAGAGGTCTGCAGTGGTACGGGTATGTATAAAGAATGCCAGAGCACAGGTGGCCGAAAATAATATTTTACTAGGGCCCGCTGGGAAGAAGTCGGAGAGGAAGACCTGCTACATGATGGATATCGTACATAGGAAATGCTATCATGAGACCTCATAGAACGTGACTGGGATAATGACCTTATAATGGTAAGAAGATGAAAGAAGAATTTTATCACAAGTCCATATTCATTCCAGAATTCTGGAACTCTGTACCATAGAATCACTTGGATTCGATTCCCCCTAACACTTAAAAATGCTAAACATTTTAAATTAGTGGGTATTACTACGAGCCCTAACAACTATATGTTGGAACAAGCAGTTATTTTACAAATAAAATGCCAATTTACCGGAATTCTTTTATTTAATTTTTTTTTAATAATTGTAGATATGCAATTAACAACTTTTTTGTGTGTAGAATAATTTTTACAATTTAATTATATATTTTATGTTGGTTACTATTTAATTAATTGTTAGATAATCAAAAAATGCTGACAACTAAATATTGGAACAAGCGGTTTTTAACAAATTAAAATAAAAATTAATAAGGCGTAACGTCGCCCTTAGCTTGAATAACAGCCTGAACTCTATTAGGCATTGTATCAACTAGGCCTTCACAGAACTCAGGAGTGAAACTATCCCATATTTCTTGCAATTTAGCACGTAGTTGTGGCAAAGTACGCTGATGGTTATTTCTTAGGCGTTGTTTCATTTTGTGCCAAAGTGTCTCTATTGGATTAAGATCCGGGCTACTAGAAGGATGTGACAAAACTTTAATGTCATGTTCTCCCATCCATTTTTTGGTAGATTTAGCCGTATGGCATGAGGCTCCGTCCTGTTGAAAGATAAAATCTCCGGATGGATATAACGTTGCCGCACTTGGTAAAAACGAATGTTCAAGGACATCTTGATTTTTGGCTGCGTTTACTATGCCTTCAATAAAATGTAAAGTTCCCATCCCTTTGGCCGACATACAACTCCACACCATGATACCCTGTGGAAACTTTACAGTCCTTTTGAGACAATCTTTATGGAATGCTTCTGTCTTTTCCCTAATCACACGCTTTCGGAAATCTCCCACACAGACATCAAATTTGGTTTCGTCGCTATACATAACTTTGTCCCAGTCAAGTTTGGTCCACGAAAGTTTAGATTTAGCCCAAATATAACGATTCCTTTTCTGAGCTTCCGTCAACAATGGTTTTTCTTTGGCCTATTCAAATAAATAAAAAAATAGAAAATTTATATCGCAAATAAGAACCTATCAAACATACCTTATAAAAACTAAGACCGCTTTTGTGGATATATTTGCGACAGCATTCTCTAGAAACATTCATCCCAGTTTCTCTATTCCATCTAGCAGTTACTTCTCGTAGTGTGTTTCTTCTTCCCGAATTACATATTCTGATTAAATGTCTGACACTCCTTTGAGAAACAGATTTGGACGGCCTGAGCTTTTGCCGCGAACATCAATACTGACAGTTTCACCATATTTCTTAATGATATTAAACACAGTAGTTGTTGCTACCGTTAATTCACTGGAAATTTCACGCATTGTTTTCCCCTTGTGGTAGATACTGATGAATAATAATTTCTCGCACTTTTGGATCAGTAGGTTTTCCGCGTGCCATTATTGTATTTTACTGATAATAAAACTGACAGTTGTTAATTTATTCAAACTCAAATGACGCGTTATAATTATTGTTGACAACAAACTAGCTACTCGTATGTTTGATTTCAAAGCCTTCTTTCCGTCAAGCTTATAAAACTTCACTCGTTTCTCGCCAGGCACGCTAAAACGCGAGGAAAATTTAAAATGTTTCAATATTTAGTTGTCAGCAGTTTTCGATTATGTATTAAACAATTAATTGAACAGTATTCAACATAAAATATATAATTAAACCGTAGAAATAATTCCATACATCATAAAAAATGTTGTTAATTTCATATTTACATTTTAAAAAAATGTAAATAAAAGAATTTCGGTAAATTGGCATTTTATTCGCCAAATAACTGCTTGTTCCAACATATAGTTGTTAGGGCTCGTATGATATTGTGGTGGTATAATATACACACACCCAAACTTATATGGAATCATCTGATATTTCTTATTATTTTAAGCGAATTTAAAAAAAAACAAACACACGAAGTCAAAAAATATTTATTTTAAAGCAATTTAATAACAAATACATAACAATTAAATAAAACAATAAAGTATTTAACAAACAAATTGAAACCAGTTGTTTTAAAGTCAATAGCATAAAAAATTTCAATGCAAAACCAATAATGTTTAAATTGTTTTTATTTTTTTTTTTGTTTTTTTTTGGTAGTCAGTGTTATTACCTCTAGTCATTACGCAAGCGTCAGTTTGCGTGGACACGCTCCTAATCAAATTATCAACATTTTGTTGTGGTAGGTTGCTCCATCCTTCAAGAGCAGCTTGTACTAGCCGTGCGGTGTTTTATGGATTATCCCGGCAAGCTCTAATTTGTCTTTTAAGCATCTCTCACAAATACTCTATAGGGTTAAGCTCGGGTGAGCAAGCAGGCCACTCCCAACAAGGGATACCTTCTGTTTCAATGATGTCTCTAGTCACTCTAATGGTATGTGGAGGTCCATAGTCCATCATCATGCAAGAAAATTAAATTCTCTCCTGTTGCACCTCTCCAGAGCCTAACTACAGGTTATCAACATACCTGAGAGCAGTTAAAGTTGATTGGTTGAACATTAAAGGAGTTTCTTTGACGAATCACAATTCCTCTCCAGAACATTACACTTGTCACTCTAATGGTATGTGGAGGTCCATAGTCCATCATCATGCAAGAAAATTAAATTCTCTCCTGTTGCACCTCTCCAGAGCCTAACTACAGGTTATAAACATACCTGAGAGCAGTTAAAGTTGATTGGTTGAAAATTAAAGGAGTTTCTTTTACGGATCACAATTCCTCTCCAGAACGTTACACTTCCCGTTGTATATTTGTGAACAGATCTGACAGTTTTCGTTCTTGCTTGTCTTCCTCGACCTCTAAGTACACGATTTCGTGGGTCATCTGATTTTACACAAATCCTGACTTTTTCTGAAAATAGCACATTTTGTCAATTCCCAATGTTCCAGTTTTGGTGGTGAAGACACCAATTTAGGCGATCAATCTTGTGCTGCCTGGATAACTCGGGAACCCATAATTGTCTCCTGCTGTATACTTCTTGGCACAAACTCTTCTTCTTATCGTTTCAACTGAAACAGTTACACCTGTAGCTTCCAAAAGCTGTCTATGAAGCTGTAGGTAAGAAATGGTTGAATGTCTTCCAGCTGATTGGACAATTAAACAATCGTGGCGAGCCGTTATTACTTTTTGGCGACTTTCCCTTGCTTTATTTTTGAGCTTTCCTAGTTCCTATTACCTAGCATTGGTTTTGGACAGAACGCCCTGTGTTACGCCTAGCTCTGCAGCTATATCCCTCTCAGAACATTACTTGCTCCACAAGGCCAATAATCTTTCCTCGTTGTAAGTTCTATAACCCCACATGAGGCATATTTTCGTTTTTGGACACAAAAGTTAGTTTATTTATTTTCGTTCAATTTGCAACTCAAGCAAATAACCTATACCGTACCGAGCTGTACCATCTGATTGTTTTATGTACTTGTTTATTTTCAATAAAAACCTTTATTCTTCGCAACAATAACCATTTTTTTCAAGAATTGAAGAAAAAGATCTTCTGTGTAAACGGTATATTTATTTAAAACCCCAATAAAGGGCTACATTAAAAAAACAGAACGTTTTCGCTCTAAAGAGAGCATCATCAGTGTTCTAAGCCTAAAATAAGTATAACCATAATTAGTGAAGACAAGAGTAAAAAAATTTAAAGGTTGACCAAGATAAAAAATTAGGTTATACTCACAAGCTCTACATGCAAAAATACATGGGTTAAAACCCTTAAAATGCCGACCAAAATTCTTACATTGGCGTGTTATATTATATTAAATCCTGGCGATGGGTTTCACCCAAGTTTTGTTGTGTGTATAATTAAATGTAATAACAAAAAATCATCTGGGCTTCATTATTTTTCATTTCACATTGAAATATGGGAAATTTATTAACAACGTTATTTTATAAGGAAATTCATACTCCACCCTGTATTATGACACACATGGCCAACTGTAAAATATATCGCCGAATCGAGTGATCCTCTTCAAAAGATAATAACATAATAGTATAACGCGATGGGTAAGTAGAAGCAGGTTGTGTTGTGTTTGCATGGCCTTAGCGATAATAGCCCCCGCGCACAGGTGGACGCTTTGATCGCAGGTGCCTTGCATCTGCCCCGCCGCGCCGTGGCCGCACTCGATTCCACGATGCACCATCTGCTATGATATTATTTGGAAAAGAAGACACTGATGCCTCCGCCGTCGCTTTATAATCATCGGAAGGATACCTTGACTTACGTATTTGCATCAGGTGACGACACTTTTTATACCTACTAAAATAAAATATGTTCAGTTTGAAAGAAATTCGACAGGTAGTAGTAGAACTATCTGTCATTGGGAACGTTTCTCGTATTTTTCTGAAGAATGTTACAAAATCATAAAATACAGCAGACAAAATTATCATAACATTTTTACTGCCCAACCTATTAGTTATTAGTCCAATCAACAGCCATTTTCTCGTGGAATTTTGAGAACCAAGGTCGATTTCCTTGAACATTTGGATTTAGGTAGTAATTATAACCTTTGTCAAAATCTACCCTGTGCCGAAGTGCGCTTTTGCCCTGGGGGTGAAAACAACCCCATCTAAGGGATGAAAATTTTTTAATCAAAATGACTATGGAAATCGATAGAGTGACCAATTCTGAGTAAATTTTGTTTTATAAAATTTTTTGCGACATTGACACTTTCCAAGTTATTTGCGATTGAAACTATGCATTTTTCATTGAAGAAACTCACGTTTTATAACCGTTTTTTATGAATAACTTATAACAATTTAATTTTATAGAAAAAACCATTAAAAACAAAATTGTAGCTAATAAAAAAAAAACAAATAGATTCGCGTCTGAAAGACCTATGTAAACCCATCCAGATAGCATGTAAACTTGTGGCAAGTTTGATTCTTCTTTGATTTTAAATTGCTGCGTCAAATATGACGAGGCAAGTTTGTGTCAAGTTTGCTGCAATATTGTTATGACAAAGATGATGATTCATGTTTGTAGCATTTTTGCTGCAAGCTTACAGTTGCAAAGCCACGTCACGCGTGCCATCTATTTGGTTTACTTACACGTTACGGTCGGTTCTGTTCGGATTTGTTCGGTACCCTGACTGATGTCACGCCCACGCTAAAGAAAGTGTTGCCATCTGAAGCAAATTTCTCTTTTTGCGAGAATTTTCAACATAAAAGCGAAAAAGTTAACTTATAAGGAAATTTTTGCTCCAGTCCAAATTGTAAAATATTTAAAAAAATCAAAATATTTGAAAATAATTCAACATATTTTCACAGATTACATATTTTAAATAGGAGCATAGGAGGGAATTTTATCATAAAAGTGGGAATTTTTAAGGTACGTTGAGGGAAAAAGCTTACTCGGCAGATGGCAACACGACGGGAAAGTAACCTGCCAAGTGCCAACCAAAGCGGTGATAATTTGTGGTTATGTCCTATCCTATGTTGTTATACTTTGAGTTTTTAACTTAAATTTACCGTACAATTCTCCGATACTATTACTTTAATTATTATTACTAAGCTGAAGCTTCTTTTTGAAGTTTACTAAGCTTACAGATTGGTACTCTTTTTGCTTTGGTGAAATTAAGGTAAGTTTTTTTATGTTTTTCGTAGCTTCTAGCTGTATTTACATACTATCTAAAATAAATTATATTTATGTATATTATATAATATAAGTTTTAGGTTTTATTGTAAAATTGTTACTTTAACATCTTTTTATCTCTTTTAATAGCAAATATTAATTCTGTTCACACAGCAAGAGTTTATAACAATTTCTTTTATTTGTTTCAGAGCTAATAGACAAAACTGAGTATCGGAACACAATCCCCAGATAGCAATATAAACTTGTTTCAATATAAACTTGCAACAAGTTTGATACATCAAACATGAAAGCTTGCTGCAGGTTTGCCATAGCAACTTTGCAAACTTGCAGCAAGTTTAAATCAAACTTGCTAGTTACAATGTGACAAACTTGCAAGAAGTTTGTTTTTTCAATGTTTAATGTTTAATAGCGGGTTTAATGTAAGTTCCAATAAATAATTTTAGACAATTTTAGTTGAGTGATTAATAAATAGTTTTATAAAATGGTATTTATATTTTTATTTGTACTTTTTATTCACGTTGTTTTATTTAAATTGTGACTAGTCCCTATGTCAAAACAAACCTTAAGCAAGTTTGTATCAAGTTTGAAAAAACAAACTTCATGCAACAAAACAAACCTGCAAGTTTGTTATATCAAGTTTGTATCAAGTTTGAAAAACAAACTTCATGCAAGTTTGTCACACTGTAACTAGCAAGTTTAATTTAAACTTGCTGCAAATTTGCAAAGATGCCATGGCAAACCTGCAGCAAGCTTTCATGTTTGGTGTATCAAACTTTTTACAAGTCTGAAACAAGTTTATATTGTTATCTGGGCAATAACGACTGAGGTATTTCTCTTTTAAGGATGATTATTTTCGAAGAACATCGAAATAGAGAACCTTTAATCTCAAATAACTCGAATTTTGTGCAATTTTTTGGGAAAACTTAACAGACATCTTTTAAAGTTCATTAAAATACCTTTCAAACAAGTTCTGACCTAAAAAAAGTTTTTTGCATAAGAACTGACTGACTTCTAACGAAAATAAAGTCGCTCTCTGCTTCTTTCTTTTCTAAATGTAAAAATTAAACCCTCGTCGTTACAATCCTAATAGAAATGAATAGCTTTCCACTTGAAATTATCTTTATTTAGGTATAATTGATACGATCCATGTGATTTGACCGGTTTGGAATGCTTAGTTTAGAAAAAATAGTTGTTTAAATTGAAAATGACATTTTTAAGATTAAAAAAAGTGCATTTTTCTTAAATAAATCTGAAAGTGTTAATAATATGAAACAATGTTTCAAATATTAATTATAGAATTTCTTTTACTGAAAATTTTAATTTTTTTCTTGTTTTTGTATCATGAATACTTTTAGATTTATTTAAGAAAAATGCACTTTTTTTTAAATTATAATAATTGATGGATTCAACCGTTACTTGATGGAAGTTCATTTTATCTAACAATAAAACACTGAGAACGTTTGTTTTCTATACTTCCACAAAATTTATTCCACGAAACAGCTGTAGTCACATAGTTATAATAAATTTTGGAGAAGTATAGAAAACAAACGTTTTAAGTGTTTTATTGTTAAATTATAATAATGTCATTTTCAATTTAATCAACTATTTTTTCTAAACTAAGCACTCTAAACCGGTAGAGTTACATGGATCGTATCAATTATGTATACCTAAATAAAGTTAATTTCAAGTGGGAAGCTATTTATTTCTATTAGGATTACGACGAGGGTTTAATTTTTACATTTCAAGAAAAAAAAGCAGAGAGCGACTTTATTTTCGTCATAAGTCAGTCAGTTCTTATGCAAAAAACTTTTGTCAGAGCTTATTTGAAAAACTTATTAATGAGCTTTAAAAGAGGTCTCTTAAGTTTTCCCAAAAAATTGCACCACATTCGAGTTATTTGAGATTGAAAGTTCTCCATTTCGAGGTTCTTCGAAAATAACCATCCTTTAAAGAGCAATAACTCAGTCGTCATTAGATTTACCATTACCTAAGTCTTTCTGACGCAAATCTCTTTGTTTTTTATTAACCACAATTTTGTTCTTAATGATTTGTTTCTATAAAATTTAATTTTTGTAAGTTATTCATGAAAAACCGTTATAAAACGTGAGTTTTTTCGATGAAAAATGCATAGTCTCAATCGCAAATAAATTGGGAAAGTCTCAATTTTGCAAAAAATTTTATAGAACAAAATTTCCTCAGAATTGGTCACTCTATTGATTTCCATAGTTATTTTGATTTAAAAAATTTCATCCCCTAGATGGTGTTGTTTTGACCCCCAGAGCAAAAGCGCCCTTCGGCATAGGGTAGATTTTAACAAAGGTTATAATTACTACCTAAATCCAAATTTTCCAGGAAATCGACCTTGGTTCTCAAAAATCCACGGTTTTACAGTTCTTTACCGCTGATGAGTGGTCTATTATTATAGTCTATATCAGCGGTTCTCAATCTTTTTGTGTCATGTACCACCAAATACTTTTTATTATTTTTGGTACCACCTAACTGAAATACACATCTAACTAGGTGATCTAATTAACTATAATAGTGGTGCTGATTTTGACTGTTTTTGCGTTTTGTGTACCACCTCAAAAAATGAAATGTACCACCAGTGGTACATGTACCACAGATTGAGAACCGCTGGTCTATAGGATACAAACAACTCAGCAATATATTTTTTTTGTAAATTTATATTATCCTGGAACGTCTCATTTTGACTTATCAAGACTTACTAATGTCCGTGGGCGTGGGCGAAACTGAGGTCTTTTACTCTATGGTATATCGCATTAATTCCAGCGAATTAAAATAAATTAAGGTATGGTAACCCTGGTCAAAGAATACATATCTCCCATGGGAGATATGTATTCTTTGCCCCGGTAGAAAACTTCAGGTCTCAGGCCGCTCCCGTAAAACTTAATTGTTACGAAAACTTAACAAACGAAACAAGGTTATAGGGCAGTCAATGAGGGTATTTGGCTCCAAATTCCATCCTACTACATCGATTTACTTGATATTTTCACAGTAACTAGGGAATAGCTTAATAAACAAAGTCTACCCTATGTCGATGTGCGCTTTTATCTCGGGGGTGGTTCCCACCCCTTCTCGGGGGTAAAAAATGTTTTGGTTAAAATAGCGACTTAAGAGGCTAGAGAACCTACATAATTCTAAGCAAAAACTGTTCTATAATTATTTTTTGAAAACTCAATACTTTTTGAGTTATTCATGGTTGAAATTTGGCCATTTTCATTGAAAAATGACACCTTTTCGTACGGATTTTTGCGAATACCTTAAAAACTATACATCTAACAAAAAAATTATATAAAATATTTCTGTAGGTTATAAAAAAACAAAGAGATTCGTTCCTTCATAAATCTTCTAGTTAAAATACAAAGAGGGATATGGTAGGTAAGAAGAGTTTGCTTTTTTGCTGCATGCTCAAATCGGTGTATTCAACTTGAAATAACAGAGAAACTGTCGATTTTAGGTGTATAAATAATGATACTAATAACTTTTGTAGTGCTTGAAAAGACCTTTAAAATGAGCAATATTAAATGTCGATTACATTCACACTAAGCGAGATATTCTGCAAAAAAGTTGATGACTAATGTATTTTAAAAAGAAATGAGAAGTATATTTAACCCCTCATCCATCAGAATTTAAATACATCATTTTCCTTCTACAATACTTTTTATTATAGTGTTATTTCTGTGTTGAAAAAGTTGGACTGGATTAAAATGAATGGTTTTTGAAAAAAAATTTGAAATTTTTGAAAAAAAGATCAAATTATAGAGCGCATTTTTAAATTTTCTTAAAAATTTTTCTTTTCCTCCATGTAGCTCGAAAAAGATAAGAGATACGAAAAAAAGATACCACACAAAAATATAGGGCTTTTTCAAATAAAAATTTCCTTTTTATTTTTCATTGCTGTATCTCTTATCATTTAAGTTACATGGAAGAAAAGGAAGATTTTTAAGAAAATTTAAAAATGCTCTCTATAATTTAATCTTTTTTTTTTTCAAAAACCATTCATTTTAAACCCGTCCAACTTTTTGAACATAAAAATAACACTATAATAAAAGGTATTGTGGAAGGAAAACGATGCATTTACATTTTGGTGGATGGGGGTTAAAATTACTTCTCATTTTTTCTTAAAATACATTAATTATCAATTTTGTTTGCAGCATATCTCGCTTAGTTTTAATGTAAAGAACCTTTAATATAGCTCATTTTAAAGGTCTTTTCAGGCACTACAAAAGGTATAAGTAGCATTATACACCTAAAATCGACTGTTTCTCTGTTATTTTAAGTTGAATACACCAATTTGAGAATGTACCAAAAAACAAACTATTTCCACCTACCATATCTCTTTTTGTATTATAACTAGAAGATTTATGAAGGCAAGTGTCTCTATGTTTTTTATAACCTACAAAAATGTTTAATATATTTTTTTTAGTTAGATGCATAGTTTTTAAGGTATTCGCAAAAAACCGTTCGAAAAGGTATTATGCTTCAATGAAAATGGCCAATTTTCAACCACGTATATCTCAAAAAGTACCGAGTTTTCAAAAAAAAAATATAGAACAGTTTTTGCTTAGAATTAGGTTCTATAGCGAATTCCGTGATAATTTTAACCAAAAAATGTTCCACCCCTGAGAAGGGGTGGGAACCACCCCCAAGATAAAAGCACACATCGGCATAGGGTAGACTTTGAATTAGGAGATAAGTAGAGGCTAGGCCCAAAATTTCATTAAAATCCATGCAGTAGGATAGAATTCGGAGGTAATATCCTATTCTTGCTCACGGTTATTAGACTTTATTACGGTTGTCTTGTCCGACGGTGGTGGGGAGACTTATATTTTTGACTTTACGTCACAAGAGTTTAGATTCCCATATTTTTAAATGATTTTCGATCATTGAATGTGTGTTATTGCGTACATGTGTGTATTATTTGTGTTATTATGAAATAATTAGACAAATAGTACACATTTTATCTTATACCAGGTGGTGAATCGTAAAAAGGGCCATAGGAAACTCAATGTAAAATTCTGAATTGTTGAATTCCTGCTTCCCTAATTATTTTACATCAAAAGTCATGAGAGAATACTTGTAGAGAATTAAAATCTGTATTAAAATCAAAAGTTAAAATTGTTCTACGATTTAAATACATTCCAAAATTTTGAAAAATATGATACATTTGCCACAATAGGTATGCGTGTAAAAGTAAGGCCACACGTTACTATTTAACTGACAGTGCTCACACCATTGACTGAATAAAAAAATATTTATTATTAATCCTTTCTCCGCAACTGAAGGTATCTTATCAACTGTATTGTTTTTAAACAATAGATGATAAAATAAAAATATTGACAGTTCAAAAATGTGAACATTATTGCATTGTGTGTGGCCTAAGTTTGGGCTGAAAACTAAAATGTGTTACATTTTTACAAAATTTTGGAATATGTTTAATTACGTAGACCAATTTTAACAGTTATTTCCAATACAGATTTCAATCCTCTACAAATAGTTTATGTACAATAACACTGGTAAACATATGGTTTGTCCCATGTATCAATTCCACCAATTCTTATGTATTTTGATGGGTAGAATTCAAATTTGTAATCAAAAATATTCCATCACGCAAGGTTTTCTTGGAAAATACCCATTTGTCTTTATGATTTTCATGTCTTTTTGAAATTTGATTATATTAGAAATAAACCCCTTCCCAAAAATTTAATTTAAACATTTAATGTTATGGTTTGAGAGTGAGTGGGTGGGGGGTGGTTGGGAGTAATTTCCTGTCTAGGTTGTGTTGAAGGTCACAGACATGTCGCGACATGATTGCACTTGTTGACTTATGCAGCTGTCGAGCTCAGTCTGCCGCTCAGTACTGTTTGGTCCCTTAAACAGTGAATTCTATTTGTGTGACAGTGCTTTCACGTTGTGTAGTGTGCATTTTCAGTTCAGCATGCCTCGCAAATGTTTAAACCATCCGGACACGTTTTGTTATGTATGTGGTGAGTAGACTTTCAAATCACAAAGAAGGAATCTTACTCCTTTAATGAAAAAGTGCTATGAACTTTATTTTGGCTGTAAAGTGGGTGATCAGGACAAAAACTGGGCCCCACACATATGCTGTGTAACATGCGGTAGACTACTAACTGGCTGGGCCAATGGTTCTCGTCACATGCCGTTTGCAGTTCCAATGGTCTGGCGGGAGCCAACGGATCACACTTCCGACTGTTACTTTTGTTTGACAAAGACAGCAGGGATTACAAATAAGTCAAAACATACTTTAAAATATCCGAACTTGCCCTCGGCGATCCGACCTGTACCGCATAGTGAAAAACTTCCCATACCACCTCCTCCAACGTCCATAGAAATTGATGAAGCTACAATACATGAACCAGATGAAGAAGAAAATGATGATTTACAAGATCCTAGTTTTGATGAATCCACTGAGCCTCATTTATTAACTCAAGGAGACCTTAATGATTTGGTTCGTGATTTCAATCTCTCAAAAAACCAATCAGAACTGTTGGGGTCACGCCTTAAGGGTTGGAACTTACTTGGCAAAGGCACTAAAGTATGTTATTTCAGAAATAGGCAACAGGATTTTGAGGGGGATTTTCTCCCAAGAAGGAGATTTAGTATTCTGTAATGATATTTCAGCAGTGATGAACACCTTAGGGCATGAGTATAAACCCGAAGAGTGGCGTTTATTTATAGACTCATCCAAAGTTAGCCTCAAGGCTGTTTTATTGCATAATGGAAACGCATTTCCTTCTGTTCCTTTGGCACATGCGGCAAAAATGAAAGAAACATATGAAAATATGAGACTGATTCTTGAAAAAATTCAATATGACCAATGCAGATGGAACTTATGCGGAGATCTCAGTCATTGCTATGTTACTTGGCTTACAAGCTGGGTATACAAAGTTTTGTTGCTTTCTTTGTGAATGGGACAGCCGAGATCGCATCAGTCATTACAAGAAAAAATCATGGCCGAAGCGGAAGTCCCTCGAGCCTGGTAAGAAAAATGTTGCAAACTTACCCTTGGTTGATCCTAAGAAAGTTTACCTGCCACCACTTCATATCAAGTTAGACTTGATGAAAAACTTTGTCAAAGCTATGGACAAGAACGGACAAGGTTTTTTATACTTGAAAGAAAAGTTTCCTAGACTAAGTGAAGCTAAAACCAAAGAGGGCATCTTCGTAGGTCCACAAATAAGAGATCTGATTAAGGACAACAATTTCGAATGTAAACTCAATGACTTGGAGAAAAGAGCATGGACCTGTTTCAAAAATGTTGTTAAAAATTTCTTGGGAAACTACAAAGCTGACAACTACAAGGATTATGTCAACAGTCTACTGAAAGCCTACTCCCACATAACAATTTCATGTTCTTAGTAGATTCATAGAACATACTTTTCAGAAAAAGTATATACTAAGAATATGCGTAATTACCATTGCGAATGTGCAGAGCACATACTGAGTATATACTACATTACAGTACTTAAACGTTCTATGTATATACTTAGAATGTACTACCGCACTTCTTCTCAGTATATACCAAGAATATACTTTTTAGGATATTCTAAGAAGGTGCTATAAACCTTCTATTTATATACTTAGAATGTACTACCTCACATCTTTTAGTATATAGGAAGAATGTACTTTTTAGTATATGGGAAGAATATTACAAGGAAGTGCTATATTGCTCAGAAGCATGTTTTCAGCATCACCGAATCTCATCCTAGGTTCTACTTTCTACTAAATTTACATATTACATATGAGAATGTAGTTAGTACATTCTACAATATTACTTAAAAAGTAAATATAAAATATTATATAAATTTTAGTTAGTTATATCAATATTATATAGGTAAGTAGGTATATATATTTAGTTATTATGTGCATATAAAAATAAAAATGCTGAATATATAAATTTATATATTCATATTCATATACCTATCGTACCCAAATAAATATTATGTAACATATGTATGTAAATAACTAAAATTTATATGTTGCTTATATGTACCTATATACATACTTACTATTTAAGTAATATTGAAGTACCAAAATGAATTTTTTATTTGTAAGTTGACAGCAAACAAAATAAAACGTTTAATTATGCATGTTCCTATTCCTGGTTGAAATACTTGGTCTTCCTCACAACACAGCATAGACATTGTTAGTGTTAAGTGTAGACACAAATGCCAAATGCCTATTCAGTAACTATTTTCATATTTTGTATTTTTCCTTTGTTCCCAACCCCCTACCCGCTAACCCCTATGCAGGTATGCAGCGGTCGTTTCCGCTTTGTTTGTGCCGGTTGTGGGTTTTGGCTCAGCCACACAGCTTACCTGAATGTCAATTCCATGTAAAAATAAAATTCTTCATAAGAATACTCAATAAACTTAATCAAAATAGTAAATGCATTTCAGTTATGAAAGCGAAACGACAATTTCTCCTTTTTCGTTAATACAATTAATTCTTAAACATTTTTACCATACAATTAAAACAATTTTAAATAATGAATTCGGTAGTTTAATTAATAGTACCTACATACATAAATTTTTAAATTTCATTAATTATTCTTAACGAAGTTGATAATCTATAGGCTAACATTATTCTTCCTATACATACATATATATTATTTTTAAGATATTTTAAAAGTATCTACTTATAAGTATGTGTTAAGTATGTACTTATAAGTATGTGCTAAGAATATTCGGTAAAAGTATATTCTGAGAATAGTATCTACTTATAAGTATGTGTTAAGAATGTACTTATAAGTATGTGCTAAGAATATTCGGTAAAGGTACATTCTAAGAATAAACTTTTACGAATATTCCGAGTTACTACGTACACGAATGTACTCAGTATATTCGGTACGAGAATATACTTTAAAGTATGTGCAAAGAACATGAAATTTAGAATGTTTTTTAAGGTACATGCTATGCTTGTACTACGCATATACTAAAAAGAATATACTCTGACGAATGTTGGTAGTATATGCTTAGAACATGATACGAACATCATTGTTATGTGGGCTGTGATTTGGGATGCAACATGTCTCTTAAAATACATTTCCTTGATTCCCACTTGGACTTTTTTCCACAAAATCTTGGTGATGTTAGTGATGAACATGGAGAACGCTTCCATCAAGATATTTCGAGTATGGAAAACCGATGTCAAGGAAAATGGAGTCCAAGAATGCTGGCTGACTACTGTTGGACACTGAAAAGAGATGTACCAGAAGCGAAATACTCAAGAAAATCGCTTACAACCACATTTTAACGTAAGTACACCCATATCCTTAGAGCTAAGAATAGGTGAATAACGTATTATATGTATTTGAGTTTCACAAGAAAACCTTACGTGATAGAAAAAAACGGGTTTCATTTTTGAATTCAGGATAAAAAGTACTATAAGAATCAGGCAACAGAACTCTTGGGACAAAAACTTTTTATTTTTTTGTTGTCCAGTGTAATTATTAGGGAAGCTGGAATTCAACAGTTTAGAATTTTCCATTGAGTTAATGCAAAATTTTGACGCATGTCAAAATTCTCAATGTGTTTTAATTATATTCATTTTTTTCGAATCCTGAGAAAACTAATAAATATTTTTGAAAAATTTAAACTCAGAATGAAAGACTACATTACTGCCGAGGACTGAAAGTCCCTGAAAACTTCTATAATGTTTATTTTAATAAGTTACAGGGCTGAAAATAAAAGAGAAGTGTGATATTTAATTTCAAATATTTCATTCAAAAGAAACTTTTTATTTATTCTACGGGGCTTTCCGCCCTCGGTAATACTGTAATCTTGCATCCTGCGTTTAAATTTTTCTAAAATACTTGCTTTTCTCAGGATTCGAAAAAAATCATATTACGATTCAAATGACAGTAAACTCTCGTGACGTAATCTCACCCTTAATGTTCATTGGTTAGTCGATTTAGGCAACCGTAGTAATGTCTAAGAACCGTGATTCTTGCCATAGAGTTAAATATTAGCATAGAGAGAGTGTCATTCAGAGCGAAGTGACGACACCATCTTTTTTATTTGGATTAGTGCTGTTTCACTCTTACGCATAGTAAAGCTGCTACAGTTGTCCTCCTCTTCCGTGCCTATATTCACACTGAATGTCATTATAGATTCTCGATACAATGTGTTAGAAGGAGATGCAGCAAACCAGTCCCTGAGATCTTGTCGTCAGGAAGCGCGGAAGGTAGGCTCCCTCTATGTTAATATATACCTCTATGATTCTTGCTCCCATTGACTGGCGTATTAATTAAATTGACTGCGTTCACCAGATGCAAACACGTTCACAAATGTTTGCGCTTTGATTCTAAACTTGTTGACAGCGAGCTGAACGGTTGGTTGTTAGGTTAAAATTTGACATTTTGCTTGCTTGGTTTGAACGTAACCTAAAATAAATTTTCTCGTTTTTGAATTTATTTTTTTTTATTAAAGGAAAAAAGAAAATTTATTTAGTAGATAATAACGTAGCAGAATGTCTTCAGTAGCCTTTATTTTATATATAAAACCCTTATCAATATATTCTACAATATATACAATTTAAATTCCCGCCATATTTTTTCAATATTCAACACGTTTGTAAAGGTCAACTTAAATATTTTATGTTTGCAAAAATGGCGACCGCTTTCCAAACATGTTTGACGTTAGCAAGTCGTTCAGAAGCATAAAGCGGAAACTGATTGCCAACGTTTGCATCTGGTGAACGCGCCCATTGGTTTATTCACATGGAACGTTTGTACGTTCCCCAGAGCAGAAAAACTAAGAAGCTTAAAAAACAATGCATGAATATGAAGCAGACATCATTGCAGTTTAGGAAGTCAGATGGACAATGGACAGGTAGTGGCAGTTTGGAGCCTTCATGATAGTCCCCTGTTTTCTTAGATAGCAAAACAAAGGTACATATGCCATTTTACAGAAAACCAGTAACCTTCAGACATCGTTGGCCTAAGATGGTTAACGTTCTCGTTTAGAGTTTCACCATGTTCCCAGAGGTTATCTATTAACATCGGCGTTTCGCCTTTTAAATTTTACAACATTATAATGTAGATTGAATTATAATTATAACCATTGTTTGGTTCTGGGGTCTGGGACTAGTTAGCAAGTATATATGAATTCACTGATGATGGACTGATAGGTCCGAAAACGTTCTGAATGAACATATTTTATTAAATCCATTGGGATTTTTTAAGATTTTAGTAAATTATACCTATTACATACAAGTGGTTTTACTTCATGTTAGAGTTTATATAAAATTGTATATTTTTATCAACTTTGTTTTTTAATTAATAGTTAACAGCAGGTGTTATTGAGTAGTATAATTTTTCTTTAAAAGGATTTATAAGAATTAAGTAGATTATCTAGTCTGTGTGCAAGCAAGCTTCGTTAAACTTAAACCCAATCGAAAATTGTCCGCTTTCAATACGGTACATACGGATCGAGCATTAAATCCAATTTGAATGACTTCCGCGTTAAGAACAAACCGCTTTTGTATTTATTGCGAACAATATTTGCGCTCTTCGGGTAAAATCCAATTACACCGACCACAAGACTTTACTTTACACATGGTATTTTGTTCCGTCTCATATCTTAAGATCAAAGTAATTTAAAGTAAGTCGGTCCGCTACGCATAGATGCACTTTAAAGCGGCTCTTTGCGAATATAGACTCCGCTTATCACCTGACAGGTAATTGAACAGAAACCAGTAACATCAGTTGAAATAGCTGTTGATTTTATTTTTATTGCCTAATGATGAATTCATTTTCATAACTAGCTATTTACTTGTAACATTAAAAAGATAATGAATTTGACATTATTCACATTTGCAAATAATAATGACACATTTATAAAAAATACACAACATTTTTAAACAAATTATCAAATATCGAATTTAATCCAAATAATATTTTAGTAAGTTTTGACATAAACAGTTTATTTACAAATGTACCATTAGATAAAACTTTAAACATAATTAAAACGAAATTAGAAAATGATAATACATTGACAACTAGGACAAGACTAAATGTATCAGAGTTATTGACATCATGTACCAATAATACCTATTTTCAACTAAATAATGAATTCTATAAACAAAATTTTGGTCTAGCAATGGGCTCTTCTTTATCTCCATTATTGGCTAATATATTTATGGAGAATTTCGAAAATAATATCATTTCTAAACAAAATGTAAAACCCACAGTATGGTGGAGATATGTAGATGATGTGTTTTCAATATGGCCTCATAGATCAGAATTGTTGGATACATTCCTGAATATTATAAACGATCACGAAGAGACAATAAGATTTACAATGGAAAAGGAATGCAATAACACTTTACCTTTCCTCGATGTTTTAGTCTCAAAGAAGGATACTGGATATGAGACTCAAGTGTATAGAAAACCAACACACACCAACAGATATCTCAATTACAAATCAAATCACAACATCAACGTTAAAAAGGGAATCATTAAATCTTTATATGATAGAGCCAAGATTACTTGTTCTAACGAAAATTCATTTTTAGAAGAAAAACAATTGTTAACTTCTGTTTTATTAAAAAATGATTATCCTTTATCGTTTATAAATAAGGAATTGTCAAGATTGGATCGAATGGAACACAACAACTTAGAGCGGGATCCTACAACATTCACAAGAAATAATACGAGGAAAATATCAATACCATATATAAAAGGACTATCCGAAAAACTTAAAACAATTGGAAATAAATTCAACATTTCAACAATGTTCAAAACAACAAACACATTGAGATCTATTTCATCTAAAACTAAACCTAACAATGAACAAGAAAAAACAAAGAATTGCATTTATAAAATATCTTGTGAATGCGAACAATTTTATTTAGGTGAAACATCAAGATCATTAAACGTTAGAATAAGTGAACATCAGTCATATTAAAAATAGAGAATTTGATAGATCTCAAATATGTCAACACGCATGGGATAATGAACATAGAGTTCAGTGGAGAGATTCAAGTATAGTCCTGAAAGAATCAGATAGTAAAAAGAGAAAAATCAAAGAAGCGGCTCTAATTATGCTAAATGAAACCAATTGTGTCGCAAATTCCTCGGTAGAATGCAGTAGGATGTGGTTACCCATACTGAAAGAGGAAGTCAATAGAAAGAAAATACCACAATTAGTAAGTCAATAGCATATCGAGTTAGTACAAATTTTATATTTTAGTATTCCTTATTGTATATCTATGTATTATTAATATTATTTATAATAAACATATTAAAGTCAGAATTTGGTATTAGTTTTTTGAAGGTAAATTAAATGTAAGACTAAATACTTACGATGTCAGGATAGTATCACGAGGTTTTTTTGCTGGTTTTCCCTCGTGATTTACTATGGAATCTCTAACGCGAGAATATTGCCGTCATCGTTGCATTTGGTTGTCTTTTTAAAGACAGATCACATGCTATGATTTTTTTTGTGACGGATATTCTTGAGTTGGGATTGATTTCATGTAATCGAATGAACTATCTTTTAGTAAAGTCGTCCCAGGAACGCAATTCATAAATATTGGCGATATCATTTTAAAGTCTTCTACTTTAAAATGTATAATATACGTCTGAATTGCCAATATAAATGAGTCAGATTAAATAAATTATTAGAAGAATTTTTTTACTTAGTAACAACATTTTTGTTTATTTTGGTAGTATTTTAAAATACGTATATTATATATACATTTTAAAGTAGAAGACTTTAAAATGATGTCGCCAATATTTATGAGTTGCGTTCCTGGGACTACTTTACTAAAAGATAGTTCATTCGATTACATGAAATCAATCCCAACTCAAGAATATCCGTCACAAAAAAATCATAGCATGTGATCTGTCTTTAAAAAGACAACCAAATGCAACGATGACGGCAAAATTCTCGCGTTAGAGATTCTATATAGTAAATCACGAGAGAAAACCAGGAAAAAAACCACGTGATACTATCCTGACATCGTAAGTATTTAGTCTTACATTTAATTTACCTTCAAAAAACTAATACCAAATTCTGACTTTAATATGTTTATTATAAATAATATTAATAATACATAGATATACAACAAGTAATACTAAAATATAAAATTTGTACTAACTCGATATGTTATTGACTTACTAATCGTGGTATTTTCTTTCTATTGACTTCCTCTTTCAGTATGGGTAACCACATTCTACTGCATTCTACCGAGGAATTTGCGACACAATTGGTTTCATTTAGCATAATTAGAGCCGCTTCTTTGACTTTTCTCTTTTTACTATCTGATTCTTTTTTTTTGTATTGTATTTTGACAACGAAACCCGATTTGGGCTTCGAAACGTTAATAAAATCATTTTTTGGTAAAATTGTGGCTTATTCCCATTAAAAATAATTGATTATAAAAATGCCACAAGGAAATAGCTTCAGAACAACATTTTCACACTCTATTTGCTTTTCTTTCTATACGTGCCATTTCCGCGACGAAAATTGGCAATCGTCATTGCTATTCTAACTTTTGACACTACAGCCCGAAAGAGTTCAGTCGAGCTGCATCCAAAATCCAAACCATTCACTATGAGGTTTCTCAGCCAGGCCATTTTTCTTCTACCTATCCTGCGGATTCTTTGAATCATTCCCTGCGTTATTAATTTTAGGAGTTCATATCTGTCACCACGTGTTATATGACCCAAATATTCTAGTTTTCTTATTTTGATAGAATCCAGTATCGCCCTGCTATTCTCCATTCTTCTTAGTACTTTATTTGCATTTTGTTTTAAGTTATTTATGCACCAAGGGTGTTATTAAGATTATTATGTCCGGAGAGCAAGCGCGACATAACCCAGCCAGAGGGCCTCTGGCCCGAGGGATGGATGTTGCTCGATAGGCGTAATCATTCGGTAACACCAGTGGTACATACTTATAAGATTTTATTTTTCACTTCGCATAATATAAAAACTAAAATTGAGACGTTTTTTATTTTACTGCAAATTATATTGGATAGGTATGCATATTTTTATAGTAGTCTATGACACTAGTCACTAAGGGCCGGTTGTTGTTGTTTATTTGGGTTTATATGACTGCGGACACTAAATCCATTCGCCAATTTTACTATTTTATTAGTCATTTTTTCGTATCTTATCCTAAAACTAATACTAAGATTAATCTCTAATAAACAATTCTACTAATAAATAATTATTTTGGTATGTTTTTTTAATAATTTTTTATAATATGTTTTTTTTGTATTTTTTTTTCTAAATGATGTTCTCAGAGTTCCATAGCAAAAACTGCAACATTTTTTTTAGCCCTCTACTTAATTCGAAACTTTTTTACTATGGACTGTCCAAGTTCGCCATTCATTTTTATCTACATATTTTTTTTATTATATTTTTTTACATTTTTTTTGTATATATTTTTTCCTTCTTTTTTTCTTATTTTTTTTTCTTTTAATATATAACAATGTACAAGAAATACTTACTCTATATTTTACAATTACAATTTAAGTTTAATATCTAAAACATGTTTATACAGTCGGTTTACCAACTCATTGTTTTCTAATATTAATAGTTTAAATTAATGGGATGGTGTACATCAGTCAAAGAATACAGTGGCTTTAAAAACATATAGGGCCTTTCATTCACAGCAATTTGTTTCGAGCTTCTGTCATGTGTCACATAATATTAATATACTTCTACGTCATACGTTATTGGTATATACCAATGATACAAACAAGATACAAACCAAAGACATATGACGTAGATATATTAATATTAGGTGACACATGACAAGTTCGAAACAAATGACAATCGATGAAAAGCCCTATAGGGCTTTTACTACTTCTGCTTGTAAAACAATTGGTTCTGCCTCTCGAGTGTTCTGAGGCTGATAGTCCAGGGCGCATCTGTTTTGAGATGGACGTTGAGAGGTGACTCAAATTTTTTTGCAGAAATTGCTTGAAAATAAGTCAAATAATAATATTTGAGTTATCCTCCCTGTCAAAAAGGTCCGGAACATTGTTTAAATAATCAAAATGTCAAAAATTGAAGGAAAAATTCGATTTTTTTCTTCGTTTTTTAATTATAACTTTAAAAGTATTCATTTCCGAAAAAAGTTGTACTGACATAAAAGTTGCGTAATTAAATTTCCTACAATATAGAATTGGTTAAAAATTTAAAAAATAGTGACCCTAGTTGCAAAATAGCAATAATTGCGAAAAAACCATACAAAAACAAGTATTCGCATTTTACGTTTTTCAACCATTTATGCTACACTTAGGACCTTCATATTTCACCCAGAAAAACTTTATGATACAGTAAAATAATACTGTAAATTTCATTAAGATCGGTTTAATAGATTTTGCAAAATAAATTTTGCAATCCAGCTTTCGCAAAAAAATTCATTTTTTCAAAATATTACAAGACTGAAAATAAAGCAAGTTGAATTTTTTTGCTTATAGAAGTATACTGTACCTTTCATTTGCAATTTTCAAAATTAAAATCGATTAATTACCACGGCGTCAGAAAATTTTTGAAATAAACAATAATTTTTGGTGCTACGCGCAGGCAGCGGTGTTCGATTCACACAAGTTGATTTCCACCAAAATTTCTTCCAATCTTTATCTAATATATTATTTTCTTACTCTATATTTTGTTGTATTTTAATATTTTAATTCCACAAAAATCAAACTAATTTTATTATTGTTTGTGAAATATTGTTTAAACAATTGCATATGTGTAAAAATAATAAACTTTTATTATTTAAGTTAAAATATATGAACAAAGAAAGTTTTTGCTAATAAAAGTGTTATTTCAAAGGATAGAGTATGTTTTTATTTTGCAATAAACAAATTTATTTATTTATATCGAAATATAATAAAAATTAATATGTATCAATCATTATAAAAGGTCATTGGAATGCCCAATCAGAGCAAACTATCTGCTGTCCTGCGCGTAGCACCAATAATTAATGTTTATTTAAAAAAATTCCTGACGCCGTGGTGTTAATCAATTTTAATTTTGCAAAATTGCAAATGAAAGATACAGTACACTTTTATAAGCAAAAAAATTTTTAACTTGCTATCTGCTTTATTTTCAATCCTGTAACATTCTGAAAAAATGAATTTTTTTACGAAAGCTGGATTGCAAAATTTATTTTGCAAAATCTATTAAACCGATCTTAATGAAATTTACAGTATTGTTTTACTGTACCATAAAGTTTTTTAGGGTGAAATATGAAGGTCCTAAGTGTAGCATAAATGGTTGAAAAACGTAAAATGCGAATACTTGTTTTTGTATATTTTTTTAACAATTATTGCTATTTTTCAACAAGGGTGACTATTTTTTAAATTTTTAATCAATTCTATATTGTAGGAAATTTAATTACGCAACTTTTATGTCAGTACAACTTTTCTCGGAAATGAATACTTTTAAAGTTATAATCAAAAAACCAAGAAAAAAATCGAATTTTTCCTTAATTTTTTGACATTTTGATTATTTAAACAATGTTCCGGACCTTTTTGAGAGGGAGGATAACTCAAATATTATTATTTGATTTATTTTCAAGCAATTTCTGCAAAAAAAATTGAGTCACCTCTCCACGTCCAAATGTACTAATATTTTTACAGATGCGCGCCCTGGTCTATGATGCATCTTTTGAAGTGTCTTTGTATCATTCTGGGTATAAGTTTTCCAATACAGGTCTCTACAATGCTCTCTATGTCGTTTTTTACTTCTCCATTATAGTCTTAAATGGCTTGAACTTTCGGGCAATATATTTACGTTCAGTTTTTGACATACGTTATTTCTGTTGCTTGGTTCTAAAAGGGCCAATGTCAAATTTTTGATCTTTTGTACAGCTCTCTTTTGAATTTTATATTGACCAAACAAAATGCAAAAAATTGAAATTGGCCATTTTACCACCAAGTCACATAATGTGGCTTAATGGTAAAAGGCCAGAGTCAATTATTTGCATTTTGTTTGGTCAATATTAAATTCAAAAGAAAGCTGTACACAAAACCAAAAATTTGACATTGGCCCTTTTAGAACCAAGCCACAGATTTATATGGTTGTTTTTATCTCTGATGCACATACGTTTTATTTTCCTACATAGTTCCACTATTTGTTGAGTGTTGCTTCCTGTTTTTGTGGTATGTTGTAGCATAACTCTCATGATCTTTAGTTCTGTAAAATTCAAACACTAGGTATATAAAAATCAATATTTTAACAAAAGATTTATTAAGAACACATTGAATGTAAAAATATACGAAAATCTTGTATAAATGGACGGCGTGCATTACAGTAGTCAATTAAGTCTTAGAATCACCTAATAATCTATATCCTAACTTTTATTTTAGTCTCAATTTTTCCTATTCAGACCTTATACAATATCATATACTAAATAATGAAACATTCTCTATTCAATGTTGAAAATAATATTTATATAATTTGACCATAGTACTCTGATCTACAAACATTCTATAACTTTTAAGATTTTAATCGATTTAAACATATAAAATGGAAACTAGGGAAAATAACAGTACAAATCATTACACTAACTACTGAATTTTAAGAGAATAAACCACAATTTTGATTAAAAATACTTTATATTTGATTTCAAACAATACTAGTTTCCTTTATTTTTATGTCTGTGTTACATTTACAATACACAATTTACTCATTTGTAGATATTTTCTAATATAAACCTAGCAATGATACATGTGGGTAAAAAGCACACAAAAAAAGAAATTCTACTACAAATGCAATACACTAAAAGGTGAAAAATCAGTCACTACCTAGTTATAACCAGTGATATGGAAGAGAGGGGATATGATATACAGTAAAGTAGATGGCCTCAGTTCCACTGACAAGAAGCACTTTACAATATGGCGGAACGACTCTTTGTTAGTATATTCTGTTCCATATAAAATATATAATTGTAAAATTATATTATATTATACGAATATATAAATAATTTTAATAATCAATTAATAACAGATATTCCATATATAGCATATAATTGCCCGTTGCCATATTGTCTATGACAAAGTGTCAAATCAAGTGGTCCCATTTAGCAAATACAGAAGCATCGTTTATGCCATATCCTCTCTCTTCCATATCACTGGTTATAACAGATATACCGTTTTTAAACGTACTACCATTGAATAGAAAATATTGTGTTATATATTTTTTCAAAAAAAAAATTAAAAGTATACAATTTTTTAAAAACTATTCGACTGAAAAATACAAATATACGATAAGTATAAAAATGTAGTACAAACAATATCATAATTAAAATGTAATACCTAATATACCTACTGATCTTTAAAAATATAAAAAAATAACAAAAAATATCATAAACTGTATTACAATACGGACAAAATAAGTATGGGAATGTAAGGATACATACTATACATATCAGTGGCTGATCTAGACATTTGCCTTGGGAGGGGAAATTTGCCTTAGGGGGAACTTCCAATGAAACACTAACAAAAAGACATAAAAAAGATAATCCCAAAATACATTAAAACCATAAATAATAACCTTTATCCATTAAGTTCACTTAATTTTATTAACTATCGTGTTTATTGGGTTGAATTTGTCTGTCTGTGCTTTAAGTTTCATGTCAGCTAATATATTTTTATGTTTCAACAATTTTTTTCATTAATTTTGGACCTTGTTAGGGGGAAATTTCCCCATTTTTCCCTCCCCGTAGATCCGCCACTGGTGCATATAACAACTGAATACATCATTTCAAAAAGGGCATACTTTTTTTAAATATCACTTTTTGATGCCATTTTACTTCTTGAAGTAAATGTACATGTTTGTGAAAAGCCAAATTTTCATAGATCCCAAGTCAACATAAAAGGCAAACAAAAATTGAAGTTTATTTGAAAATGCAGGCACAAGTATTGGACTTTCCTACTAATGCCCCTTTCTAATGAAACGAAACAGAAATTCTATTTAATGGACTTGTGTCCTTTTCGAAATAATGGACTTAATTATGTTGACGTATTATCCACTTGGGATTTGTACAAAAATACCTCAATATTTTCTTGTCAAATAGAAAGAATAATTTTCATGATCATTTGTTAAATTGCCTCAACGAGAAAGAAATCAAGAGAGATGCTGCATAACAAATGCTATTAGAGTATATTAAAAGATTTGTGAAACAAAAGTTTAATAAAAATAAATAAAATATTTATGTACTTAATATATATTGTTTATACGTTGTGCTAAGATGGTAATTACTTAGGCAGTTAAGCATAAAGTTAATACCTACCCCATAAAAATGTACAATAAAAACAGCTATGGTCCTTCTCAGAGGCAATTCTCAGTATGTCACAAGTGATCGAAAAAAAGGTAAGTCCGTGATAATACACATTTATAACATTTATTCTAACATGACATTTAAGTTAAATGTGACAGTTGTCAGAATCGTAATCAGTCAAATATGAAAAGGGTATGCAGTATATGCTGTGAGCTCGTATGTAGAGGGGATATTTATAAATTCGCGAGCGCCAGTAGTGGCAAGTCTGTAAACGTTTACCGGAAATTTGACATAAATGTCAAAGTGGTTAATTTAAAATTAAAATTAAAAACATTAATTATAAAAAATATTAGTTGGTCAAAGCTGTAGTATAAATTTTTACCTTGAATATACTTACGTTTTAAATACTGAATTTACGTTTTTTTAATGTTCCGTAATATGTAATTATAAATTAATCTGTTAATCTTAGCGCCATCTACACGATAATTGTGAAAGTATACGAAGTAAGAAATTAATATTTCATCAATAGAACGTCAAAATGATTAGCAAAATCTTAAAAAAATCTGTTACAATTTAATTACTTTTTAGCGTTGTAAATATTAAGCGATAACAATTAAATAATAAATTTAAAAATTACCGGTGAAAGATGAATTAGTAATCCGCCAGGAGCGACACCAGCGAAGCTCAGAGCGTATAACCCTTTTATTTGCAATTTGGTATAAAAACAAATCAATTGTGTTTATTGCATTTATAAAATGGTATTTTCTTTGATTTGTGTAGTCTTATAAATTCTACAGATTATTTATAGTCGTATATATAATTCGTAAATCATTTTTTGTTCGATTATAGCGCCACCTATCAACAACTAGAATAAATGTTATAAATGACCGTGATCACGGATGTACCTTTTTTCTGTCACTTCCAGCTTAATGCTTTAGAAAGAAATCGAAAAATTGTGACGCACTGAAAGATGCCTCTGAGAAAGAGTATACCATATGCATCATTAGTACATTTTTCAACAGTTTAAATGATTCTTTTCCACATAAAAACATCTTAAAACAATATTCTATCAAAATTAAGAGATTCTGCAATTCAACAAAAACAAGATCTATCATTTAAAATATTTACAAGATTGGCGTCAACTATTGTACTAACTTTAACCAAGCAAATGTTGATATTGACATTGTACACAAAAATAATAATGGAGAAAATTTCAAATGAGAGGATGTGTTACACCCGTCTTTTGTGTTACATGTACAATATTCCATGAATATATTGTAAGTACCTGTCCTTAAAAGACAGTATCGTTCGTCTCCTCCTATACCAGGTTCTCCTAGATAAGCACAGCTTCTGATGTATTTCCAAACACCATTAACTAAAAGCATGAGATTAGAAAATTATTGCACAAATAAAGATTTTAGATCAGAAAGTAACTTTAAGAGCGTAGGCACAAAATTTCGTTCCAATGTCCTGGAATTCTAAGGTTTTTATTCAAGTTTCGAATCCTGAGAAAACTAATAAGTATTTTTGAAAAATTGAAACACAGAATGAAAGATTACATCATTACAGAGGACAGAGAGTTCTTGAAAACTTCTTTCATTCTGCATTCAAATTTGTCTGTGGTGATATTTTCCAAATTGAACATTCACTATCTCTGTCATACAATGCACTCAGTCGAACAGAATGTGGTGATAAGACAGTAGCAAATAAGGCTACCAAATATTTGTGGCTAAGCTCTTAACACAGGTATAGAAAAAATAATAAAATTTCTGATGTATATGCAATATAAATTTCAGTGAAAATGGAGCCAGTAGATTTTACCGGGGCCCCACGTCGACCAAAGACATAATGTTTTCCAATTTTTTTTTCTCTCATAAAAATGCTATAAGTTCATTTTTTGCGAAAATTGTTTTTTGGTGTCATCTAGTAGTAGACAGTAAAAGCTACAGCCTTACAATTCCCAAAACCGCCATTATTATTTTATTTCGTGTCAATTTCGCTAAACAAATTTTGCTGAAGTCCAATGTTCTGTTCACATTCATATACGAATATTGCCTATGTCCATTGTTTGATCACGTGTTCACTTGCACATAACAGTGTTTCTGAAGTTGTTTTGATTGACAACGTTAGAAAATGTAAGTAAATAAATATATTTTGGTATTGTTATTAATATGGATATAGTATAATAAGTAAAAAGTTTGTGTAAATATTTTGTATAATTAATTTTGGTCAATTATGTACTGCATGGAGTTAGGCAATTTTCTCTTTTATTACTTTTGTTGTCTTTTGGACATAGGCAAGTTCCACAGTTTTTCGGCACTCCTGTAAAATTTTCGATTTGTGACTTAGGCAATTTGCTTATTAGACCAACGATATGTTAACCTTTGTAAACACAGTAAAGTCAACTTTACTAAGCAACAAGACATTTACTCAAGAAAAGCACTACATATTACTCCCCTGAGTTAGTGATAAGCTATAAGCTGATAGCAACTGGCTGAATGATGAATGTCTATAGCCTATACCATTAAAAAAACACTGTATTGGGTATTACACTAGATTACTAGATGCTGGACCTTGATGGAAAGCCCATGGCAAAAAGAAATGGGAAGAACTTGAAATGTACTGGCTGCTTGGTAGAAAATCCAAGTCGTCGATTATAATAAATTACTTTTCTACAAACAAATTATTAAGCCAGCATGGACCTACGTTATTCAGCTCTAAGATTGTACCAATAAAAGAAACATTAGATATTACTATACAACCATTTCAAAACAAACTGCTAAGGAATATTGTAAAGGCTCAATGCTCCCTAGTCATCAGAAACAGTGATATCTATGCAGATCTAGGGATGGAGACTGTGGACCAAACTATAATCAAATCTACCAAAAGTCACAAGCAGAGACTTCACCAACACATGAACATCGAGGCCATCCTGCTTCCTGGTAATACAAACCATACAAGAAGACTCAAGAGGAGCAGTGCCGGATTTAGGGTACTTGCGGCCCTAGGCCAAATTACCCCGAGCGGCCCCCGATAACTTCACGATTATGTAATTAAAGCACAAAGATTTAATAATAATAGTAATAACTAAAACTTTTATTTTAATTTTACTTTTTAAATTTCGTAATACAAAGTATAACATAAATGAATAGAAATGCCTCTAATGTTCTATTTGAAAACGGACATAAATAGGTTGAAATGTATTCACTAATTAAATAATCTTGGTTTGCAAATTTGGCTAAAACCCCAAAACAGCTCTAACAACAATTTCTATATTTATAGAAATTTCGAAAAAGAAAATTTATAGAAAGAATTCTATATTTATAGAAGCCTTTGAAATGTTGGTTTTTCGAAAGATGCTGCGAATATCTCTTGCTGCGAAATATTGAAAAAAACCGAAAACGAGTTTTATCTAGACATAATTCACAGAGGAGAAAGATACAACTTTTTACGACTCATAATGGAAGGGAAAGTGGAAGGAAGAAGAGGTTTAGGAAGAAGGAAATGCTCCTGGCTGAAGAACGTGAGAGACTGGACAGGTATTGACACACATTCGATACTAAGAACCTGTCAAGATAGAGAGAAATTTGCTGTAGTTATAGCCAACCTTCAGTAATGGAGAAGGCACCTTAAGAAGAAGATAGAAAATATACAGAATGTTAGTAAATAAGTATGAACAATTTTAAGGGCTAATTCTACATGAAAAATTAATACCAGTTTGCTCTATAAACATATGTCCGCAAATGCTTAGTTTCGGAGATACGGGGTGTTGAAATTTTTATTTCAAACTGCAAATTTATTTATTGCTCTAAGACCAGTTGAGCTATGAAAATGAAATTTGGTGAGTTTTAGGAGGTAGCTATTACGAATTTTTTGACATACAATTTAGAATTTTGTATTCATCATTGGCGCGCCTACGGTCAATGGTCTGAATTTTTTTAAAGAAAAAAATAGTACGCCACTGAGATATTTCAAATTAAAAATTATTTTTAAATTCCACGTCTAATTTATGATAAAAAACCTTTCTTGCTCTTTTTTCATATGATGCACCGGTTTTATGCAGAAAAATAAAACATCTTGGCGCGTATTTTTCATTTCTTAATACATCATCAAGAACTATCCAATATAATAATACTAAACTAGAACAATAACAGAAAATATTACTAATAAGATTTCAACTAGGTACAAAGCTGCAAGAAATGTTTAAAATGATCTCTTTTACAGATAACAGAAAAATTTTATATTCATCATTGGCGCGCGTACGGGTAATGGTCTGAATTTTTTGAAGAAAAAAATAGTACGCCACTGAGATATGTCAAACTAAAAATCATTTTTAGATTCCTCGTTCAATTTACGACAAAAAATCTTTGTTTCCTTTTTTCACACGAGGCGCCGCTTTTATACAAAAAAATAAAACATCTTAACGCTTACCAAGTATTTGAGGTAGTTTCCATATGCATAGAAACTTAGTTCAAATACTTTGTAAACGTTAAGATGTTTAATTTTTTTGCATAAAAACGGCGCCGCATATGAAAAAAAAGGCAAGAAAGATTTTTTGTCGTCAATTGAACAAGGAATTCAAAAATGATTTTTAGTTTGACATATCTCAGTGGCGTACTATTTTTTTCTTCAAAAAATTCAGACCATTACCCGTACGCGCGCCAATGATGAATATAAAATTCTTCTGTTACCTGTAAAGGAGATCATTTTAAACATTTCTTGCAGCTTTGCATCTAGTTGAAATGGTATTAGTAATATTTTCTGTTATTGTTCTAGTTTAGTATTATTATATTGGATAGTTCTTGATGATGTATTAAGAAATGAAAAATATGCGCCAAGATTTTTATTTTTCTGCATAAAAACGGTGCATCATATGAAAAAAAGGCAAGAAAGGTTTTTTATCATAAATTAGACTTGGAATTTAAAAATAATTTCTAATTCGAAATATCTCAGTGGCATACTATTTTTTTCTTTAAAATAATTCAGACCATTGCCCGTAGGTGCGCCAATGATGAATACAAAATTCTTAATTGTATGTTATAAAATTTATAATAACTATCTCCTAAAACTCACCAAATTTCATTTTCATAGCTCAACTGGTCTTAGAGCAATAAATAAATTGGCAGTTTGAAATAAAAATTTCAACACCCCGTATCTCCGAAACTAAGCATTTGCGGACATATATTTATAGAGCAAACTGGTATTAATTTTTCATGTAGAATTAGCCCTTAAAATTTTTCATACTTATTTACTAACACCCTGTATAATTCAAAATGTTAGCAAACAGCTGTTATTTGTAAAATTATTAATATTGCTAAAATTATTATATTATTATTTAGTATTGTAGTTAATTGTTAAAATTAAATACCATTTGTTTCATTCCGAGGGAAAAGTACAGATGACAACAAAAGACTAAAAAAGCCGAGTTGAAAAGACATTATAAGTAAAAGAACAAGCAAAATAATATGAACTGTACTAGTAATAGGCTACGGTACTGAAAAATAAAAATATTTACGAATACAACAAATAAATCTCTACATCAGCGTTTCCTAACCGATGGGTCGTGGCCCACTAGTGGGTCGCAGACGGTTTTCAAGTGGGTCGCGGCGTGGCTCTTACAGTAGCTGTGTAGCGTACAGTGACAGTGTTCCTAATTTTTTTCTATCATCATGGGTGAGGGATCGGTAGCGAATATAAAAAAACATCAGAGGGTGGGTCGGCAGACATAAAAGGTTGGGAACCACTGCTCTAGATCGTTCAATTCATTATTCTCTTATACTGAAAAACGTCAATGTCATGTTCTTAAATTCAATTTGTATAAAGTTGGATTAGTGATTAACATTGACACTCACTCCACTCCATACTCATAATAAATATCATATCTAAACTCTAAACACTCATTTTTCTAGCTTTTTTGGCTGCAAAATCTTTAATCAACTTTTTAAAGTCTAAGGCTTGAAAACGCTCAGCATTTGAAACAAAACTAGCCAAACTAGACAATCTAGAATCGTCGTCAGAAGTCGAGTTCCTCAAAATTCTTTTCAACACGCTGACGCTGAATGATCTTTCTCCAGATGCATTAGATGTCATCACACATAGTAGAATGCGCAAAGCTATGTCCATATTAGATAGATAGATAGATATTTATTCATTTAAATAGGTTACCCTAATATACAATAAATGTAGAGAATAGATATTACAAATCATTTACAAAAATCAAATATAACTAAGCAACATCAAATGAAATTAAACAAACTTTAAATAAATTTACAACATATAATACCATACAATACCCACCCATAAAATTAACATAATAAAGTATTACATCACTTGTTTCTAATATACAGCTTAAGTTTGGTTTTAAAAGATTTTAGTGACATTTTATTTTTTAATTCACCTGGTAGAGCGTTAAACTCATTAAAACCCCTGAATACTAATGAATTCATCGTCATTCTATAATTTGTTTTTGCTATGTAAATATTCCCCATATTCCTTGTAGAATAATCATGCACATTTTTATTGTACACTATAAACTGCTTAAAGTAATCTGGAGCTACATTATTAAGTATTTTATAAACCAAAATCATTGTATAATAATACAGTTTCTCTTCAATTGTGAACCAACTTAAAGCCTGTAGCATATATGATACAGGTGTAAGTCGATTTGTTTTCAATATAATTCTCATGCCACGATTTTGTAGTTTTTGTAGTTGATTGAGTTTATTTAAATTAAACATATACAATATAGTTGCGCAGTACTCAAAATGTGGCTGAATAATTGAATTAAAAACTGTAATTTTAGCTTGAGTCGATATATTTTGTGATATTCGGCTAAAAAAATATAGTTTTTTCGTTATTTTACGGACAATATAATCAAAATGATGATCAAAATTCAAACAACTGTCAATTTGAAACCCCAAATATTTAACACATCTTACAATATCAATCTTTTCATTTTTTACTTGTAGCAGAATGTTATCCGTATTTAATTGGCTATATTTGTATTTTGTTGTAAAGATCATTGCTTTAGTTTTGGAAATATTTAATTTTAATTTATTTGATGCCAAGTATTTAGCCATTTTTTCTAATGTATTATTCATTTTTTGAATCGCTACTTCAAGGTTAGTATCACTACAAGCTACAAAAGTATCATCCGCAAAAAGATTAATAAATTCTTTCTACATATAGGTCTATGTCATTTAGATACAATATAAATAAGAGAGGCCCCAATACGCTGCCTTGTGGTACCCCAACATTGATATAATGTTCAGAGGATAATGCCCCATCAAAACGTACTATCTGCTTCCTATCACTAAGATAATCACTTAGCCATTTGTGTACTTTACCTACAAACCCATAATTTTGTAGTTTTGTTAGGAGTATTTGGCGATCAATGGTTTCAAAGGCTCTTTTAAAATCAAGAAAAACACCTACTATGTATCGGTTTTTATCAATATCGTTTTTAAGTTTACAGAGAGTCAATTGTAAAGCTGACTCACATGAATGTTTCTGTCGAAAACCGGACTGATTATTTATTAAAATTGAATTTTTTCCTACGTGTTCTAGTAGTTGGTCATAAACTGCTATCTCTAATATTTTTTCAATTGGGGGTAATGTGTTAATGGGCCTAAATTCACTAGCTTTATTTGTATTCAAAATCTTCTGAATAGGAACAATTGTACTCACTTTCAAAAGTGTAGGAATTCTACCTGTCATTAGAGAAGTGTTTATAAAATTCAGTATAACGTGACCAATCGATTCAAAAATTTCCCTCACCATCCTTGAATTTAATATTTCATGTATGGAGAACTTGTTGTCCATACTATAAACTATTTTACGTAAGTCTAACATTGATAGTGGTTTAAATTCACTCAAATTTAAATATAAATTATTATTGGTATTGGTCCAGAAATTTATTGAATCAATATTTTCGACAATATTTGTTATACTCCTGACAAAATATTTGTTAAAATTTTCTGCAATCTCCAAACGTTCTCTTAATACATTATGCTCCGCATCTATATCAAAACATATACAGCTAGGAATATCAAAGTTTTTAACATTAATTAAATTTTTTAATGTTTTCCACATTTTGTTTGGATCATTTTTAAACCTATCAATTTTCTCCAGATAATACTTATCTTTTTTAGCTTTTAATAAATTAACGACATGGTTTCTATGAGTTTTAAACAATGACCATTTATTTTGTTTCTCATTTTCCCGGCAATTTTTGAACTCCTTATATGTTTTATCACGAATTCTAATTTGATTAAACACCTCATTATCAAACCATGGTATATTTGATTTATATTTACACGATTGAATAGGCGCAGTATTATTAATTTCTTTTTCGCAATTAGTTATAATTTCATGAAAGATAGTGTCAATATTTGTTGTATTTAAGTTCCAATTAACCATCATTAAGTTAGTTTTAATAGTGTTTAAATTGTTTTCATTTATATTTCTATATTTTTTTATGATACTGTCAGTAGCTGTTGTATTAAATAAATTGAGAGAAATAATAGAATGGTCAGTTACTTTTGGACAATCATGCACATTTACTGAAATATTATTTTGGTTTGTTAAAACAAAGTCGACTAATGTTTTACTGGTTTCGGTAATGCGAGTTGGTTTTGTTACAAGCTGATTTAAGCCATATATTGAAACTAGATTTTTAAACTTTATAGTATAAAAACTATCACTAAGAAAATCAAGATTAAAATCACCTACTAATACACACTTATTATTCCTAGACAATACACTATCGCATATTTCTTCAAAATCTTCCAAAAATTTCGCATCTGAACTTGACGGCGAGTGGTAAAGACATCCAACAATCCAAGTGGTAGAAATTAAATTTATCCTTATAAATCTACACCAGTAATTACCATGTAAGACAAATGACTTAACATAAGAAAATTCATAATTATTCTGAATATATAACAATACACCACCAGTGTACCTACTATTTGAATCACATCTAATACATTTATAATTTTCTATCATGATCTCTTTATCATATATATCTTGCGTGGTTCTTGCTTCACTTAACAAAATTAATTTTGGGTTATAGTTTGCAATGCTTGTTCTTATTTGATCAATATTTTTTAAAACGCTTTGTGCATTTAAATATATAATATCGGTATTAAAAAGTAAATTAGGGTCTGCATTTAGTTTTTTTCATCAATTGAAGTTGAATTGCTAACAGTATTTGGTTTATTATTTATAAATTTAGGGACAATGGTAGGCCTATTGTTAATATATTTAATAGTTTTTGTTAAGTCACCTGCTCTAATCAATTCATCAAGTTGATTCTTTACAGTAAAATAATAATCTCTTTGTCTTTTGGTTTGATCAGCAAAAATCTTGATTCCAGGAATGTTTATTGATGCTTTATTTTTTAGGACCTTTAGGGCATCTTCACTTGATTGGAGGATAACTTTGATGGGACGAGTTTTTTTGTTATCAAACTTACCCACCTAAACAATTTTAAATTATTTGAGTCCACTGGGAAATCCTTCAAAATGTTTGTTATTGTTTCACTGTCTTCTTTAGTACGATCTGCTTGAGTCGGTTTATTCGATTCATTTATGTTAAAGACAATAATATTAGATGTCCTATTTTGTCGATCCATCACTTCATAAATAACATCCTCTTCTTTTTCTGGATTTACTAAGTTTGTTTGGATTGATTTAAACGATTGAATTTCCTTTTTTAATTCAACATTTTCCTGTTTTACTAACTCAACTTCAGACGACAAATTTTTCATATCATTAGTAAGCTTTTCAAGATCTTGCTTCAACTTACTCATTTCTATCAAAAGTTTAGGAACCCTTTTAATCGCCTCTCGACACTCCATACAGTAATAGGCCAGGGATCTGTTTTGAATAATGACTGCACGATATTCAGAAGCCGCCAATTTAGTACAGGTTTCTGTAGAATGAACAGATTCAAAACAGCTATCACAGACAACTAATTTTTCCTTTTCGCTGAAAGCAACATCACATGTTGCACATTTTCCTTTGCTTGGCATTTTTGCAACAGCGACCCCCTATTCAAAAACAAAACTGTACACCACTGGATTCTAAGGAACACTTTTAACAACAGCTGATTTAATAACTTCCTTCAACTTTTTTGTATCTGATAGAAAAAAAGTTAATAAAAAGCTGATAAAGCAATTTGAAATATGGGTCCCAGATAAGAATAGCACTGGCTAATGGGATTTTAATGCCTTCAACAAATTAAATTTGCTGTAATTTGATGAAAAACGTATATAATTAGGTTAAATCGTCAATATTTTCACTTTCTTTTATTGGAAAATTGTGTACTACCCTTCAAGAAATAATTTGATACCACTTTCAATTTAGAAAACCCACTATTTCACCACTAATTTGACTTTCTTTCAGGAGCACTTGATGTGTTACTCTCTATAGTTAGTAGTGATTCGGAAGTAATGTTGTTAACTGTTTTTCATGAATGAGTTTCAGATACTCCAAAAGTGTAGGTATTCCTCGGAGGCTTGGTAATCGTGTCATGAGGTTCTCTTTCTTCATCAAATATACCTTCAATAAAGCCTTTGAAGTATACACACTCTTCTCCAAAGTCATCATCTATGTCGATTCGATACTTCTTAGTCAAAATAGAAACTTTTACCCAGATTTCTTCATTGAAAATTGACGATAAGTTGCTTACAAATCCAAATTTTTCATTAAGACTGAAATAAACTTAGGACCTTTCATTCAATTGTGACTAAAGCGTGTCAATTACAACATTTAATGTATTAATCTTTAAGTTTTCTTTGCCATTAAAGTGGGCAGTGGATTCATCTTTTTTGTAATAGATAATAGATATTTATTTATTTATCATAATAGATAATACACAAAACAGAAACATAGCACTCCACACCTGTACAAATTACATAAGAATTGTCAAGGCAAGGAGCGCTGTATAATTATCATAAAGTATTACAAAAATTTTTACAAAAATTAAAAACATGAGACTAAACAAATAAAGAAATAAGCATTGTCAAATTAAATTAATCAGAAACATTCAATATATAAATAAAAAAAGAAAAAATAAAATAAAAATAAAAACACTGGAAGTACAACAAACATTGCCAATTGGTTTCTAGGTCTTAGTTTTAATATAATGGACTAATAATCTCTTAAAGATAGTTGCATTATGGCTATTTTTAATGTGATAAGGTATATTATTGAACTGTACAATTCCTTTATGAAACAAACTTTTCATTGAACTGGACTTGTTGGTTGTTCTAACATAAAAATTTATTGAATTTGCAGCTCTAGTGCTATGCTCATGAACATTTGCTATCGGGACCAACTGACTGTTCAAATACTCAGGCAATAAATGGTTTACCATCTTAAATAAGAATGTCATAGATTGGACATACATAAAATGTTCAACTTTTAACCAATTTAAAGTTTTCAGCATATCTTGAATTCGAGTATATCAATTGCATCTCAATATTACTCGCATAGCCTTATTTTGGAGAATTTGAAGCCTGTCATAATTAGAACATCCTGTATAAATCAATGAACAACAATATAAAAAGTGAGGTAATATTAACGAAGTCTTAGCCAAGGAGAGCTTTTCTTTTCAGGCGTCTTTTTATTTCAAGAATGTAGGGTTCATTTTAGACTTTCCCTCTTTTTTTATAGGAATCAAAGTTGTCTCTCAGACTTAATGCGTACTCCTTTAGAGATTGTGAGATCCTGTAGCAGTTTTTGCAATGCTTTGCTACTCTTATAAAAACATTGTAAAATCTCGTACCACGTGTTTAGTAAAATAGCCATTCTCTTATTTGAAAAATTGCTTACTGATTTCAATTCAATGAGTAAAAATTTTTTTACCAAAAAAGGTTTTTTTACATAACACTGTGGCCCCCTTTCGCTTGTGGCCTAGTCGGCCTAGTGGTAAATCCGGCACTGAAGAGGTGGAAGCCTTTTGATTTGTGACGTGATTAGTTTTAAAAACAGAGCACTGTATGGCTTAGTATATTTATAAGTTCGTTAGTACCTAAGGAACACTACTGAGTGAGCTCTTAATTTTTATACCCCTGTAGTAATGTCAGTTATCTTGACCAAATGTGATCAGATTGTACAGTAGACTCCCTCTATAATGAGAACTGAAATGGCAGACTAATTACCTCGTTATAAGCTGATCTCGTTATATCAGACAATAATATTGTGCATACATATGAATACGTAGTTTTCTAAAACATTAACTTCGTATAGTGAAGCCATAAAATGCTAAATATTGTTTGAACTTTTGAAGCAGACTGGGTGGACAAAAAGTTGAAAGGAGTAGAGTTTATTACATCACTGGCCTCGATAAGCACACAGATTTTAGGCATTTCTGTATACATGCAGCTGGGGTATTTATTTATAGCCATCACTGAGTGAAAAACAGGTGAAGAAACATGTTCTTCGATCTCCTTTTCCCTCGTTATACAGGTGTTATAGTTCAATACGAATTTTATGGTACACCTAATGTACCTTGCTATAAGCGAAACCTCAGATTACCTGTGTTCGTTATAGAGAAAGTATACTGTAGTAATAAGAACAGCTCCCTACGGGTGTGTTAATTTAAATAAAAGAAATTTACCTTTTTGTCTGATTTTTCTGCACATTGTTGGCCTCACACCTTTCAAATAATGCAATTCTTTCAAAGTGGCACAATCAGTAATTGCAAATGTTGTGTTATCGAAAGGATCTGAACATTTGGGATCAGCATCAGATCTACAGTCCCAACATTTTATAGAAAAACCTGCAACATAAAGTGACTAATAATCAGCTAGTATTATTAAATTATAATGGGTGTAACTAACCTTAAAATCAGAACTTATAATAATAATAGGACTAAAATGAGTAACATTATTTCAAAAGGGTTGTAATAAAAGCAATATATAGGTACAATAAAGTAATATAATAATATAGTTGGTCTAATATGATAGACTGATGATACATTATGGGCGAGGTTCCAGAATAATTTAATATTTTAGTTGACTTACCTGATTTTATTAAGACCAATGCTATCACAACTGTTGTTATGAAAATAAACTTTAAATTAAGCTCCATATTAAAAATATTAGGGTATTTTATTTTTGAATATATCTATTACAGGTATTTTTGAACTAATTGGTCAATCTACAAAAAACATAAACAAAAACTTTTAAATTGCATAGAGTGTGAGATGCTGTCATCGTGTCCAATCGTGTCATCTATGGCTGTCAGAGTGTCTGAGTGTCAGAGTGTCAGCTGTCATTTGTAGAGAGTGCAGGCGCAGAGCGCTTTAACTGTAATATAAGTTGCCTACTTTAAAGGATGAGCCAAGTTGATATAAAGTTGTTCCATCGGATCTTTGCATATACATGAAATTTTATTCAGGAATTACTTTTTGTACTAGTATAATAAATAATTACCGGATGTAATTAAATAAGAGAGCAACAGTTAGTCCATCAGTTAGAGTGTTAGAGCAACAGTTAGTCAATTAAATTTACAAAGATTAAAAGTTTAAATATGAATAACCATTTTTAAACACGACAAATTCGCCAATGTCGGTGAAAAATATTATTAGTAAATGATGTATCAAAGACATGCCTTATCTCTTATTCTTGTTTAACTTATTGTGGCTTCTACAGACAAACGGCTTAGTTTTACGACACTGCTTACACAAACTAGTGTAAAATTAAAAAATTAAATTAATAATAAATTAACGCCCGGTCTTTTCACCTCCGAATAAAAGTTATCCGGAGGTTTATTTGACAGATTTACATGTAATCTGCCGGATAAACTTCCTGATAAATATTTATTCGGAGGTGAAAAGACCAGACCTAATTATAATTAAATTGAACTTACAGTAAAACTCATTTGTTTATTTTCGGGGTTATCCAATTTCGAGCCCATATCAAGTACAGTGGTCTAGCTATCTTTGTCGGTCGTACGAGTGTGAGCGTATCTAACAAGAGGTGGGAGTAATAGAACGACACAGACACAGAGGCAGCGGCCGTCATATGCTAGAGAGAGAAAGCTAAGCGCCGGTAGAGAGAGGTAGATAGACCACCGACTCTGCATTACGCTATTTTTCGTACCTTGCCTAATCTATGTATTATTATATCTATGGAAGTAAACTTGCCTGAGGTTGGACCAATTACAAACAAGCTTTACGGCGCGGGAAATTTGAATTACTCCTCTTGGTTTAAAAATAGACTATAGTAATGCAACCCATTCAAGATTAGACTATAGTATCTTTATATTAGTTAGTAATAGTCGGTATGTTCAAGCGTTAAGTTGTTGATGCTTAGTCCATCAATCTCCAGTGAAAAAAGATTGGTAAATATGTACAACAAGGGTAGACCTTAAAAATGCCAATTTTTTAAGGACTTAGCCTAAAAGTAAAAACAAGCTGAAATTTTACTCTTTTCTTTGGGGGAAACTAGTAAAAGTGCCCAAAAATCAGGGAATATTAAAAAAAAAATGTGATATTAACCAAAAAAAATGTAGGCGAAAAGGCTACAAAAGTATTTAATATGTCTAAATAAAAAAAAAAGTAACTGAAACATAATAAATATACCTGATTTTTACAATTAAATTATGAAAAAATAAGTAATATTGGTTAAAATAATCAAATTTTTTAATATTTCAACACAATATGGCGGACAGGTGTCAAGCTTAGAATATAAAATGTGTCAAGAAGTCAAATTTTCCTTACATTCGACAGTGTTGCCAGTTTTAACCTTTAAAAAATCTAAAAATTTAATGAAAATTGCTTATGTTAAACAGGTGGGTGCAATCATTATAATTTTACGATTTTAATCATAAATAACTATAATTAATAAACCTAATCTACCTAGATCTAACCTGACCCTTGTAACAAAGCAGTAATTTTTTGTTAAAAATGGGTAAAGGCTGTATGACACTATGCATTTTCTTGTATCATTTCTAATATCGTTTCTGATATCAGAAGTTGTATACATTTTCTTGTATCGTTTCTTGTACGTACATTTGTGGCCTGTATGACACTATGCAAGTTCTTGTATCGAAAATTGTATGAAATTCGGCACGTGATTGGTCGAAATTTTGTTTGTCACCCTGTGTCACGTTACATTGATATGGTAGTACTGCGTCTACAGCTGATTTTAAGGATTTTATAAACATTTAAAAACATAACATTTTAATGTTAACCAGAATTTTTACGTTAACTGTTGATTATTTGTGTTTTTTATTTTGTTTTGATATTTGTGCTAAAATATTTGCATTAGAATTATCTTCAGTTTGATCCAAATTAGGAACTATGTATTGTATTTTCCTCTATTAAAAAATTATGCAACATGAAACCCAAAATTATAGTTTGAACTTTACTAGGAGCTAAATATATGGTTATTAGTAGAACAGTAGTCCATACCAAACGTTATATTAAGTATCAATAAAAGGTTTATAAATAATACCTACAAGAACACAAATAAATTCATCAAGACATGAATCATATGATCTCATTATGACATGACATTTAGCATTTAGATGTTTTACCAGCAGGTTTTACGTTTTTGCCCTTTGCGCAGACATTGGCGCAGTTCTTGTACAAGAATCTGTGTCTGACACAAATTCTTGTATCGTTTCTGATATCGTTTCTTGTATCTGTGTATGACACTATGCATTTTTTTGACATATCAGAAACGATATCAGAAACGATACAAGAAAATGCATAGTGTCATTTTTAAAAATCGAAAGATTTTAAGTGAAGAAAGCCTAACTAACCTAAAGGCCGCTTTACAGCTTGCAATTCTACCTGCAAGACGCAAGAAAGTTGCCTAAAGGCATGCGCAGTATGTCGTCAGTTGATTATTGCATGCAACTTCTTGCAATTGCGCGATAATCGGTTTGGTGCCATTTTTCTGCAAGTTTTCATGCAAGTCTAGGGGAATTTGATTTTTCCACAATATCAAATGTCATTGACGACACGGATTCACGAATACATGCCGATCAGCTGTTTTCTGTTTGTGAAATATAATATCAACGATGGAAATAAATGAATAATGAAATGGCACTTTCTGAGATTCTATAATTATTGTAAATTGTATATTAAGCTACGGAAGCTCTCTCTTCTCTAGCTAAGTACCTTAGGATAATAATTAATTTGTGTTTCGCAGAAATAGTATTTCGAAATATAGATTTCTTTGTAATTGTTCAATTTTTCCCAAGGGTTTATTAAAATGTACATTCATTCCTAGAAAATTAGAGTCATTTTCATCATCTACTTGGATAAATTCTTCTGTTGGAGATACATTATTACCCCTCTTCTTGTTCAACTAAGATCTTACTCACCATCTCCGATCTCGGCGTTCTAAATTAGTGACTAAAAGGCTGGCTGCAGCGATAATAATACTTAAAGTTGCTGCTACCGCCTTTTTCCTTTTATATTTGGTTATTTCTGATAGTCTTGGCATTTCGAAATTTACCAAGTTAAATAAACAGCAATAAAGTAATTAAAAAAAACAAAAGTTTATAAGTTAGGTTAAGGGTAAAATTTTCAAATTACATGCAAGCCGGGTTGCAAGTTGTAAAAGACCATGTAACAGACTTGCATGAAAGTCTTGCATGCAAGAAATTGCAGCAAGTTTTCTTGCAAGCTGTAAAGCGGTCTTAACACATTGTATCGAAAATCTATGATGACATTCAGTGTGAATATAGGCACGGAAGAGGAGGACAACTGTAGCAGCTTTACTAATGCGTAAAGGCCCCGTCTCACCATCAAATAATTGACAGTTATTTGATCAAACTTAATGGGACTAGTACACGTTGGGCCAATCAGTTGGGCCAAGGAGTTGGGCCAACGTGTACAGGACCACTTGGCATGAGTTTGCGATTGGCGGTCAGCGTTGGTCTACAAACAGAATCTTGTCGGTATTTGGTGCACAAATCAAAGGATTTTTGGGACTTGCGCGATCTGCCAAACAGCTGTTTGGTTATGAACACTGAACACGTTGTTGTCGTTGAGTTTAAAATATTTGTTTTCTTTTCTCACAATACTGATACTGTTTATAAGTATTAATTTTATGGTTGTGTTTTAATATGAATACTTTTTTCGGTGTAAAAGCACCGTCGTTTGCGCCATTGTTTTTTAATCACTCTTGCTTGGTACACTTTTCTATAAGCATTGAACGCATTGTACAAATTAATTGCGGCAGCTACTACAGTCTCCACATCCATATCCATAATCAGAGTTTGTTTTTTGTTTATCCACTAAGAAAGGTTAATGCAGACTGATAACTCCACCAACGTGTAATCACCATGTATTCACTGTTCTTACTTGGCCCAAATTATTGGCCCAACTCATTGGCCAACTAGTTGGCCCAACGTGTACTGGAGCCATACAGTCAAACTTGACTAGTGACACAAACTATACATACTAACTGTCACTTTGTGTCACTAACTGTCAAGTTTGATCAAATAACTGTCAATTATTTGATGGTGAGACGGGGCCTTGAGAGTGAAACAGCACTAATCCAAATAAAAAAGATGGTGTCGTCACTTCGCTCTGAATGACACTCTCTCTATGCTAATATATAACTCTATGTTTCTTGTATCTGTGTATGACACTATGCATTTTTTTGACATATCAGAAACGATACAAGAAAATGCATAGTGTCATACCCTGTCATATACAGCCTTTACGTTTGTGCAAAGATCCGATGGAACGACTGTATGTCATTATAATAATTTGACATGTACAGAATGACAAATGACAAAATGTACACAAATATAGGTTATCTTGTGTTGTAAAACATAAATAAAGGATTTTAAAATCAAAGAATATACATAGTTGCTTAAATTCAGTTTTCAAATATGGCATTAACAAATAATCATCGGTATTTTATGCAATACATGTTAAAAAATGGTGCAACAACGGTAAACAATGCACAAAAATATTGTGACTACATTAGTGAAGGTAAGGTAATAATATTAAACTCTTATCTAAAATGCATTACATACTTATATTGCACAGGACATATTAAAGTCAACGCATTAGTCCGCATTAACATTTTGGTTTTACAATTGGTTGTGTGACTTCTACAATATTTCTCTATTTATTCCTGTTTTTGCTTATGGTTATCCATTCTAACTCCCATCTTCTTAAGGTCCGCAATTATCTGGTTCTTCTATCTTGTTTTCAGTCTTCCTCGTAGTGTACCTGATACTGGTCCCCATTTGGTGATTTTCTAGATTTCTCCGTTCTATATGTCCTATCCATCTGAGTCTCTGTGCCTTGATAAATCTGACATTGTCTTCTCCTTTCAAAAGTTCTTTTTCTTCATAGTTAGTTCATCAGTTTTCTAAATTCATTATTACCAAATTTTAGTGGGAATGCCATTCTCCAAATGATTTTTCTCTCTATGATCCTCAATCTTTCCTTATCTCTCTGCATCAAGCACATTACTTCAGTACCATATTATGTGATTACTGTTATGATTGGTGCTCTGTAAATTTTCAGTTTAGTATTCTGAGTAAGCTTCTTATCTTTGAGGAAGTTATTGTATTTTTATGAGTTTCTGTTTCATGCCTAGATTCTTTCATTGATTACTATGCTTCTATCATTAGTTCTATTTAAAGTGTTCTATCTTTTCAACCTTATATTTGCTAATATTAATTTAACCTTGTCACATTAACTGTATTTTTTCTTGTTTCTTGAGCATATTAGGTATTTTGTTTTATTTTGATTTATTGTCAAATCCCTCTTGGGTGCTTAGACAACTTCGCAAATTCTTCCTTTAAATCTTTGTGGCACAAGATTTTATAGATTTTCTAGACCCTTGTGCAAAGGAAACATTCAATTGCACATGTAAAATGACCTCACTTTTCAAGAAACAACTGATAACCACTTGCGTTTGGCTGATAACTAAACTGAGAATTTTACCAATTAATGATTATACTTAATAGGGACAGAGGGAATAAGTAATGCAAACCTATTGGGTAGGTGTAACTTGATAAAGATTCAAATAAAGTAAGTGGTTAAAATTTCAATCTGCTGTACCGAAAAGAGTTAAACTGTTTTTTAGGTTTCTGCTAATCAATGCTATGTCATTAGGGACGGTTCAAGTATTACGTAACGCAGGTTGGGGGGGTCAAAAATCTTCAAAAATAGTTAAACTCGCATAAGAGTGTGTTACACAGGGGGGGGGGTTAAAAATTCTGTATTGTTCCATTGAGAAGTCTGATATATATATACAGGCTATACACTCCGTGCGGAGTTGGAGCCACTCTTATTGAGCTCATTGACTCATATTGTGGTGAGTCACTCCACATTCTTTCTTCTCTCCAGTTTAGTCTAATCTAGGGTTCCTCTTAGCGTTCTCTGCTATTTTCCTCCATATATCCCGGTCCTGTATTTCCTGTCTCCATCTTGGCACTTTCAATCTTTTTATGTCCTCTAATACCTGGTCTTCCCACCTACTTTTTGGTCTTCCTTTCGCCCTTGTTATATTTGGGTTCCACATTGTAACTTTCCTTACATCTTCTTCTTCAATCATTCTTTTTAAGTGTCCATACCACCGTAGTCGCTGAGTTTTTATAGCTTTCACTATATCCTCGCCTCCCAGTATGTCTCTTATTTCTAAATTCAAGAGCTTTTCATAATCTCCGTGCACAGTTTTCTTTGGTCCATAAATTCTTCTTACCATTGTTCTTTCAAATATTTTTAACATTTCTTCTTCTCTCTTTTGTTAGGCTCATGGTTTCTGCCCCATATATCACCACTGTTCGAATTGCTGTTCTGTATACTCAGGTTTTCGTAACTCTGCTGATTTTTTTGTTTTTTAAAATAATTTTGTATTTATAATATGCTCTATGACCCACTTGTATTCTGTTGGAAATTTCTATATTTCTTTCATTTTTGTTGTTAATTATGACTCCTAGGTATTGAAAATTACTGACTATTTCAAAATTATAATTCCCGATTTTTATATTTCTTTCCTCTGTATCTTTGTTTTTCCTCACTATTTTCATGTATTTAGTTTTCTCTTCATTTATTGTTAAGCCTCTTTTCACTGCTTCCTTTTCAATTTGTATGGTTATATCTTCTAAGGTTATTTTGTCTCTCGCCAGCACCGCTAGGTCATCAGCATATGCTACTATCTGGACTGAATTGTTGGTGATCGTCCCATTGAGTTTGCACGTCTTAATTATGGTGTCTAAAGTTATGTTAAAGAGCGTAGTTGACAGCCCATCTTCTTGTCTTACTTATGCATTGAATTCGAATTCTTCTGTTGTTCCTTCCTGCGTTAATATGGATGCCTTTGATTCTTTCATCATTTCCACGAGTCTTATTATCTTTCCAGGTACTTCTATGTTCCTCATATCGTCTACTACTTCTGGTCTCTTGATACTGTCAAATGCTTGCTTAAAGTCAATAAAAAGGATATGTAGTCATATTCATAGAATTTCTCGACTGTCTGAGTCACTATGTGTAGCATCTACGGTAGATCTTCCTTTCCTAAAACCATTTTGATAATCCCCTATTTTTATATCTGCATGCTCCATCAATCGTTTATTTATCATTGTGGTCAAGATCTTATAAACCACATTTATAAGAGTGCGTTACGTAGGGGGGGGGGTTAAAAATCTTCAAAAATCACGTTACGTAATACTTGAGCTCCCTTAGCTTATATACCACAAGTTGCGAGGTCGATGTTATAACTGTACCTTTTATTTCTATATATTCTAAATATTCTTTTATTCCATACATTATTAGTGATTTTATTTGTCACAGAATTTATGGTTTAGGCATCTGTAGATTTTTTTGTTCTCTTACTTTTCTGTATTGTTCCATTGAGAAGTCTGATAAGTCTTGAAAATTTCCTATATTACACATAATTACAATGATTCTAAAAGAGTTTTTATAATACCTGATCTTAAAGGTTTTTTTTATCGTATGGGCACATTTTATAAGCAATTAAATGAATCTCTCTTGAGATTCACTTGCTGAGTTAAATGCGTAGTGTGTACCATGGTGCAAAATTTTATAATGAAGAGTTTTTGAGTTTGAAGAGCCCTAATAAACTATTATTCATTGTAGGTGAAATTGAGAACCTGGCCCAATTGAAAACTTTAGTAACAGAAATTAATAGAGAAATATCAAAACAATCCTACAAATTAGCATTTAATACTTGCGAAGTTACCAATGAACCTTATTTAATATGGCTTAATACAAAAAATGATGATATAGCAAAATTTCAGATAAGTTATTCTGCTCTGGAGCTTGAATATTTTCATGTGATTCTTCAAGAGATTTTACGTTCAGATGAACATAGGATAACTTTCATTGTATGCTTAAATTTAACTTCTACACTTACAGCATCTTACAGTAGAGAAAATGGGGAACAGGTTTTAAGAAAATGGATTAAAAATGGATATTTTATCAATAAGAATCCTTATGTATATCTTGGGCCCAGACTTATATTAGAATTTACAGCATATTTAAAAACCCACTTGCCCGACTCAATATGTAATTTGTGTTCTGAACTTGTATTCTGGGTAAGTACAAAATTATTACAATATACAGGCCAAGTCAAAATAGTCAAAAATAACACAGCCCAACAAAAAAATTTTTGTCTTGCTGCCGAAAAAAAATCAACTGATTTTAGTTAATTCATCTGTGCTGATTCCAAAAATACAAACCTTTTCTTTGTATCAGCTCTAGTTTTCGAGATATAACATACTTATCAAATACTTAAATATTCTTACATTTCTGTATATTCCACCACTATAATTGCAATATGTTTATAAATAAACTTAACAAATTCTAAGACAATTGGACAAATGAACAAAAGGGCCTATTTTGGTGTTAATTTAGGAGAACAAGATAAATCCTGAGCTCCACATGTAGTGTGCAAAACTTGTATTGAAAACTTGCGACAGTGGACGAAAGGACAACAAAAATGTTTAAATTTGGTTTTCCAATGGTATGGAGGGAACCAAAAAATCATTTTGACGATTGCTGTTTGTGTCTTGTGAATATAAAGGGCATTAATCTAACAATCGACATACGTGAACATATCCTAATAGACAAGACGAAAACGGCGGGTTCGTTGGGAAAAATATTCCCATGAGATTTTTTTGCATAATTACATTCGTGAGACATCCCAGAATAAGGTTCAAGAAGTCGCTCACGTGAAAAGTGGGCCAAATTTTTTTTAATCAAATTTCAAAAATCCATATTTTTGGCCCGGACAATTTTTTTAGGCTTTTTGGACCATTCTGGATAAAAAAGGTATCTAAATTATTCTCTAAATTTTTCTATAAAGTTGATCGTTTTCGAGTTATAAGCAATTTAAAATTGAAAAAACGAAAAATGGCGATTTTCAAGGCTTAATAACTGGGTTAAAAGTTATTATTATGAAAGTCAGAAAGTGATTAAATCAAAGTTTAATGCCCCCACTACAAGATCCCGAAAAAATTTTTGTCATTATTTTATTACTAAGCTGTTATTTTTAAGTAATAATATTGAGCGCCATGCATGTGGTAGGTAGCCGTAAATGTGAGTGCAAGTAAGATGCACAATTGGACTGCCGGAGTGGCATCTCTCTCGCACTCAGCATTTATTGCCGGCTACCACTTGCATGGCGCTCAATATTATTATTTAAAAATAACAGCTTAGTAATAAAATAATGACAAAAATTTCTTCGGGATCTTGTAATGGGGGCATTAAACTTTGATTTAGTCACTTTCTGACTTTCATAATAATAACTTTTAACCGAGTATTAAGCCTTGAAAATCGCTATTTTTCGTTTTTTTCAATTTCAAATTGCTTATAACTCGAAAACGATCAACTTTAGAGAAAAATTATAAGAGACCTTTTTTATCCAGAATGGTCCAAAAAACCTACAAAAAAATTGTCCGGGCCAAAAATATTGATTTTTGAAATTTTATTAAAAAAAATTTGGCCCACTTTTCACGTGGGCGACTTCTTGAACCTTATTCTGGGATGTCTCACGAATGTAATTATGCAAAAAAATCTCATGGGAATATTTTTCCCAACGAACCCGCCGTTTTCGCCTTGTCTATAACCTGGATTCAGCAATAAGACCAATTCCACATCAGCTTGAGCAGATACCCATTCCAATATTTAGCAGTCTACCTGTTACCAGAGGATAATGCCGAAACGTTATTTGACGAACTGCAGACTAATAGATTTGAGGAAGACGACAGTGATTTTGAAGGGGATTCAACACGTCCTGAGCGCTTTACTCAGGAAGAGCTAAGCGATTTTTTCAGAAATTTGAACCTTCCAAAGGATTCTTCCGAGTTGCTTACCTCCAGACTAAAAGAAAAGAATGTTCTTCACCCAGACACCAAAATTACATACTACCGTAATAGAGATAAAAGATCTTTTGCCTTTTTTTCTCAGCAAGATGATATGGTTTTTTATAACAATATTAAAGGACTGTTAGAAAAAATGGGTGTATCGGAGTATACACCAGATCACTGGCGTCTTTTTATCGACAGTTCCAAACGAAGTTTAAAGTGTGTCCTTCTACATAATGGCAACAAATATGGAAGTATACCAATTGGGCATTAGAGTGGAATAAATGCTCAACAATTTTAACAAACACGGTTGTCATATGAGTATTAAAATTCATTACCTCCACAGCCACTTAGACCGTTTCCCAGAAAATCTTCACCAAGATATCAAAACGATGGAAGAGGGGTATCAGGGAGATGGGGCTATCACATGATGGTGGATTACTGCTGGAGTCTTCAAAGGGACCGTCCTTTTAAAGCCTTTGCAAGAAAATCATATAAAAGGAAGTTTTTAGGTGACGCCGAATTGGCCGAATAACACATTTTTGTTGCGACGCTGCCAGTTAGGTTAGATGAAAAGTTAAGTTTTTTTGGCAGATATGTGTGATGATTTTTGTAAGTACATTATTGTACAATAAATATCTTACTTTTTATTTGTACTTGGTTTGTTTCATGGATAGCAGCACTACATATATGTAGGTAGTGCTGCGATAAATTACCCTATATATTAGAAATCTGGTCTGGTGTCGTATTTTCTGAAAACGATCTGATGGAGCAAATCTGGTGGCATTTTTGGATTCAGCAGACCCAAATTACCTAGAAACAGTAAAAAACTTTCCGGCAGCAAACTGTGTGTTTACCAGTGTAATATTTTAGTTAACAATATCAGAACTAAAAGTCCTTATAAGTCCTTTTGTTTGTAAAATAAAAATGTATTTTCTTCTTAAGCTCCCGTGCATCTTCTTGTCAGATGAGATGATGTTAGAAAGGCAGGATTAAATGATTCTATTTTTAGAAGCATTGCGGAGAATCTCTTAACTATGTATCCATGTCCATTGATGAATATTAAGCAGTCATGATTAGTGCAGCTGATATGTGAAACAGTTGTGCTTTTAATGATAGAAGTATATAATTTGGACCACATATACTACACATATAAAGGTTCAAATTTAGATATGAGGTCATCTCAGATTTTGCCTTTTACAAAAATGGCGGGCATTCAAAATGGCGACTACATATATGTGACTAATAGCACGATAACTTTTGAACGAGACGTCAGATTTCAACCAAATTTGGTACATAGGTTCTTTTTTTGATGTATAAGATCGTGGTCTTGAACCGGAAGAATCGGTTTACCAGAAATGGTTTTTTTCCTGTTTTTTATGTAAAAATATGTTGTTTTTTTTTAAATTTTTTTACCCTGTATATGTATTAATTTTTCAAAAAGTTAATACTGCCATTGAAAAGAGCGTAAAAATATTTTTTAGGAAATATTTTGAACTTTTTAGTTATGTTAATTATTACCATTTAATAAATGCATAACGTATCTTCACATGTACTTACTTATGTGCAGCAGATTCGCGCAAATATAAGAATTATTGTGCATTTAACGGTAGAAGCATATAATTTTAACCACATATACTACACATATAAAGGTTCAAATTTAGATATGAGCCCATCTCAGTTTTTGTTCCTTTTACAAAAGTGGCGGGAATTCAAAATGGCCACTATAACTTTTGAACGAGACGTCAGATTTCAACCAAATTTGGTATATAGGTTCTTTTTTTGATGAATAAGTTCGAGGTCTTGAACCGGAAGAATCGGTTTACCAGAAGTAGTGTTTTTACTGTTTTTTTTTTATGTAAAAATACGTTGTTTCTTTTTCAATTCTTTCACTTTGTATATATAAATTTTTCAAAAAGGTAATACCGCCATTGAAATGAGTGTAAACATTTTTTAGGAAATATTTTGAACTTTTTAGTTATGTTAATTGCCATTTAATAAATGCATAACGTATGTTCACATGTACCTATGAGCGGCAGATTCATTTTGAATGCCCGCCATTTTTGTAAAAGACAAAATCTGAGATGGCCTCATATCTAAATTTGAATCTTTGTATGTGTAGTATGTGTGGTCCAAATGATATGCTTTTACCATTAAATGCACAATATTTCTTATATTATTATTTGCCCGAATCTACCGCACATAGGTACCTACATGTGAAGATACGGTATATGCATTTATTAAATGGTAATTAATATAACTAAAGACTTCAAAATATTTCCTAAAAAATATTTTTACGCTCTTTTCAACGCCGGTATTACCTTTTTGGAAAATTAATATATACAGGGTGAAAGAATTGAAAAAATAAATAACATATTTTTACAAAAAAATCAGGAAAAACACAACAACTGCTGGTTAACCGATTCTTCCGGTTTAAGCGCTTGATCTTATACATCAAAAAAAGAACCTATATAGCAAATTTGGTTGAAATCGTACTTTTCATTCAAAAGTTATCGTTTCACTCAAAAGTCACGTATGTATAGTCGCCATTTTGAATGCCCGCCTTTTTTGAAAAGGCAAAATCTGAGATGGCCTCATAGCTAAATTTGAACCTTTGTATGTGAAGTATATGTTGTCCAAATTATATACTTCTACCTTAAATGCACAATAATTCTTATAATATTTGCACGAATCTGCCGCACATAGGTACATGTGAAGATAAGTTATGCATTTATTACATCGTAAATACCATAATTAAAACATTCAAGATACTTCCTAAAAAATATTTTTACGCTCTTTTCAATGCCGGTATTACCTTTTTGAAAAATTAATAGGTTCGTTCCAAGACGACACATTTGTACGATCCCTTGAACCGTCACGAAATCGATTGGACTGTTTTAATACGCAGAGTCGCCCTTGAACGGTTTTCTTTCGATCCGGAACCGATTACCGTAACCCTCTTGGAACGTATTTGTGTACCATTTCAAGTTCGAAATCCTATAGCAACAGAAGCATCCGAGGTATTGCAAAATCATCTGAATAAACTAGAGAGCTGGCTGAAACTGTGGCGAGTACAAGTCAACAGTTTAAAAACCACACAAATAACATTTACTTTAAAAAAAGGTGTCGCGCCTCCGGTTTCTATAAATAACACTCCACTACCAGTCAATATCGCCGTAAAATACCTGGGAATTCATTTAGATAGTAAACTTAATTGGGGCACATACATCTGGAAGAAACGTCTTCAACTCAGCTTAATCTACAGGAAAATGTATTGGTACATGAGTAGAAAATCAAATCTTAGCCTAGAGAACAAACTTATGATTTATAAATGTATTTTAAAACCGGTATGGCTATATGCAGCACAAATATGGAGAACAGAAAGTAATACCAACATTCAAAAACTTCAAAGGTTCCAATCAAAAGTGTTGCGCCAGATCTGCAATGCCCCTTGGTATGTTACGAACCAGAGATTACACCACGACCTACAGCTACCAACTGTTAGCGAAGCAATATCTGCTGTAAATTCTAGATACAAGACCATACTATCCTGTCATCCAAATCCGCTCGCCACGGACCTGCTCAACATTTCTCATGAAAGAAGATTAAAAAGACCTGACCCTTTAGACGTCTAGTACATCTGAACATCAGAGCAACAACAGAGTGCAGTGTTATAGTGCAGTGAAATAATCTTGTTTTAGCTTCAGTGATTTTTTAAACTTCTTTCGTATTTTTTCTTCATGTATCTTAGACTTTTAATAATCATATTTTTTGTCTGAACTGTCCAATATACAAAATTTTATCTATGTATTATGTTCCAAGTACTTGTTATGTCTTATTTTAAAATTATAATCTTATATGTCTTACTGGGTGCTCGCCACTGGGCGGCTTCCATCTATGTTATTTTTCAATAACTATATGTATTGCTTATTGTTTGTAATGAGACAGATTGCAATAACAGATGCAGATGCTGCTTAGATAGGAGAGGAAGATGAAGAAAATAAAATAAGCCACGTTGAAGATAAAGCAGCTTTGCAACTGGCAGCTACCTACATCGAATAGCAAAAAGAAGCAACTGCCATCGATATAATGTTTATATTAAAAAGTGGCGTGACTTTGCACATAAAAAATCATTAAAAAATAAAAAAATAGCAGATTTTTTTTAAGTGTTTACGATGCCAAACCACCAATGTATAGTAGTAATATTTTTTAATTTTATTAAGCCTACTTACAGTTCGGTAACTTTGTCTTGTAGTGTTTTTGTAACCTTCTGTCTTTTCATATTTATGTGTTAAATAATAATATATGTCAGAGTATCCCTCTGTGTTGTATTCTACAGAATGTGCAGAAAGTGTTTTGTGTTTGCTAGATCCGTACAAACAATAAATTGGCACTTTTTAGGTAGGCATCGGTTAGTTCGGTTACTTTTAAGTTCGGCCTAGGGTCCAGGCCCGAGGTGGCCGAACTTACGGGAGTCTACTGTATATCTCTTTGTGTTCCTATATGCATTTTAAATGAGTACATAATGTATACCTATCTTAAAAATTTACATTTTCTTAGAAGAAAAATACAGAACCATAAGTAATTCTCATGTATTTTTAGGGAAAATCATGTGAATCATGCTATAAAACATTCCATATATATTGTTTAAAAAGATATTTAGAAAATCAACATAATTGTCCATGTTGCCTTACTGAATGGATGTCAACAATAGAAGACCACAGCACTGTTGAAGATAATAATGAAATAGAACATGCAGCTAACAATCAAACAGCTGAGTCTGATGTTTCCGATAGCATGGGTATGTAAACATATATAAAATGTTTAATTTTTTGTAATATTGTTGCCAAATTTACTATTTTTGTTACTTTGGTTTTTTTAAATACAACACTCTGTATATTGTATTATTTTATTTAATTAATTAATTTTATTTTAATTAAATTTGATTTATGTATTTTAATTTATTTAATTTTTGTTTATTTTATTTATTTTAATTTAATTTATCTTATTTTAATGTATTTTATATTATTTTAATTTATTTTATTATATTGCGAAACATGCATGTGACCAAATACTATTGACTGTAATACATCCAAGTCCCACAGAAATCTGGAAGCACGTTACCACTAGCGCCACTGTCGGCTTGAGTTGAACTACGTTTTGACAACGTAAAATTTGACGTAAACATTCAAATTTAATTTTATAAATTTTTGAATAACGAGCTAATTTTGCTAAATTAAATTAAAATAAAAATAGTTCAAACACTTATACAAAAACAATAATAAAGCAATTTTATAAATGTAAGGTTAGATTGCTCTGGTTATCTACTCATACCGCTAGATGGCGCTATTTTTTTGCTTCTCCAAAATTAATGGGAAATGTCGAGAGTTGTATGTATTACAGTCAATAGTATTTTTGATGTGACTGCGTTTACTACTCCATGTAATGTGTGATCGCACGATCTGTCGTTTGTATTGTAGTCCTTGGTAGTACTTGTATTTCTTATATGTTCTAATGTATGTATGCAGTACAGAGGAAAACAAATTAAAACGAAACATTATTTTTTGTTTCCTTTATTATCTAATATGTTTTTTAAAACCTTTTTTTAGATACTGATGACATTATTTCATCTACACAAACAAGAAATCGGAATAGAAACGCAAGAAAAAATATTTCAAACATATCTAGTGATGAAGACATTAACGAACCTGGCCCAAGTACTAGAAAGCGACACAGATAAAATACAGTAAAGGAAATACAATAGTTACACATAATTTGTTAAGTTGTTAATTTTTTTTAATCAATAGTTTTACATATACATATTTTGTAATAAATTATAAACTATTTTTGGAATACCTATCACCTTAATGAGATAATAATGTGTGTTTAACAATGAAATATAAGATTTTTGAAGTAAAGTTTTTCTTAATTGAGTTTTAGCCATATCCAAAAATAAATGAAAGGTGTATATAAAAATATTTCTGTTGTATGCTATATATATATATATATATATATATATATATATATATATATATATATATATATATATTTGTACAAATATTTTCGACCGTACTGGGTTATAGTGGTTTGAAGTTTCAGCAATTCGGTCATGTGAAATAAAAGTCTATTTGTTATTTCTCAATATTTCGTCACACTTTTGTGACTTCTTCAGGAGAAAACTGTAAATTTATTAAGATTAGAAATTAACAAAAGCTAAATATTTAATTACTTACGACTCTTCCTTGAGATGATACATATTATCAAAACTCCAGAATCTATTAATTATAAGACTGATACTAACCATTTGAGTAATATCTACTGTAACATTCTAAATAATAAATAACCTTTAAAATATTTTCAAAAAGTGTAAAAATTCAAACAAATTACTCAATTATCCACCTAATAATTAATCCATCTTAATTTTTATTTAATTTCGAAAAATATCAGCCTTATACTAACTCACTATGTACCATCACTTACATTTTATAGATCAATTTAATATACTCTAGTCTCTTTCTAAAATTTTTCTACTATTAATCATACCTTTCCACCTTAAAATTCCGTTAATATTTTCTTTGGTTTACTTTGACCTATTTATTATTAAAAAAAGAATTTTAAATATCAGACAATATTCTATGAATATAAAATTTATTGCAGTTACCATAACTCCGAAATAATAAATGTCAAAATCAAAATTAAGTCAATGTCCCTTACGATATGTTAAAAAAATCTAAATTAATACTCTTATAGTTGTAAGTAATTAAATATTTAGCTTTTGTTAATTTCTAATCTTAATAAATTTACAGTTTTCTCCTGAAGAAGTCACAAAAGTGTGACGAAATATTGAGAAATAACAAATAGACTTTTATTTCACATGACCGAATTGCTGAAACTTCAAACCACTATAACACAGTACGGTCGAAAATATTTGTACAAATAATAAAACGATGGGCTTTTATCAGAATATTCGTAACACCTATGGAATCCACACTGTAAATTTAATGAAGAAATGGGCAACATTAAACCAACAGCTTGCCAAATACACTAACAGAAGAATATTTCTATTACGATGCAGAAAAAAGAACATATCACCTAAACACATCCAAGATAGCAAAAGGAACATTGAAAATCTTCTAACTACTAATACAAACCGATTTCTAAACAACAAAATTGAAAATTTTATGTTAACAACAGATCGTAAAATTTTATCTTTGGAGATTAAGGTAACATGCAATAAAATTTCATCTGTAAATCATAATATAACTAACATAAAAATTGAACTAAAAAATAATATTCCCATTACAATTTTTAGTGAATATTCTAATCGATTAAAATCCAGTTTTGATTATACTTTTAAAAAAATTAAACAAACAAACATTGACAAATTCAATGCTTTAGCTAACAATTTAGAAACAAATGTACTTTTCTTAAACAACTCAAAATGGTTTAAAAACGTTTCGACAGTTGACATACCAAAAGATATCTCAGACTTCTTATCACTTGGACCGAAATTTAGTGTCACATGCAATAATCAGGACATAAATATACATAATTTTCTAGCAGACATAGAGAACATCATCGAAGATATACCCAGCACATCTAAAGATTTACTAAGAGCTAAAGTAACCAATATAACAACAAATTTTATTCAAAATCCCAACACAGTAGAGTTGTCTCATCTTAAAACAACATTTTATAAAACAAAAAAATTTCTTAAAAATCACCCTGATTTATACATTCTACCGGCAGATAAAGGAGGATGTACTGTCGCAATGGACAAATTAGACTATATTCAAAAAACAGATACTCTTCTTCAAGATCATACAACGTACATTCAAATCAACAATGATCCAACCACCTCTATCCAGACTGCACATAATAAATTAATAAAAACTTTAAAAAATCAAAACAAACTTACAGAACAACAAGCCAAAGAACTAACAATTTACAATTCTGATATACCTAAACTGTATGGCCTACCAAAGATACATAAAGCAAATATACCATTACGTCCAATTGTCAGTACTTTAAACTCCACAACTTACAACCTGTCCAAATTCTTGGGAGACATACTTAAACAAACATTTGAACATGAGCCAAGTTTTAATACAAAAGATACATTTTCTTTTGTAAATTCTATAAATGGACTTCAGCTACCAGATAATTATGTTCTGATCTCATTGGATGTAGTGTCATTGTTTACAAACATCCCTGTTAAGTTGATCATTGAAATCGTACAAGAAAAATGGTCTAAAATAGAACAATTTACATCTTTATCCAGAAAAGACTTCCTCTCATTGATAACATTTCTATTTGATAATACATATTTTTGTTTTTATGACAAATTCTATAAACAAATATTTGGAACTCCAATGGGCAGTCCTATAAGCCCAATCCTAGCCACAATTATTCTAGACCATTTAATAGACATTGGAATCTCAAAATTGCCGTTTTCACTACCATTTATTTATAAATTTGTTGATGATATAATATGCAGTGTACCTTTTAACCACATCCAGACAGTACAAGCAATATTTAATTCACTTAATCAAAATATTCAATTCACTGTCGAAAATGAAAATGAAAATAGTATACCTTTTTTAGATACCAAAGTTATAAGAACAAATGATAACAAAATTATATTAGATTGGTATCAAAAAGATACTGCATCAGGCAGATTTATAAATTATTATTCAAATCATCCTAGAAATCAAAAATTTAACACAATTATATCCATGAAAAATCGAGTAACGACAATTTGTGATCGAAGATTCTTAGATGTCAATCTGAATAAACTTTTTGAGATGTTTTTAAACAATGGCTACCCAAAACACATTTTAAAAAAACTCATTTACAACACTAACTCCTGTGATAGAGCGTTGATAAATAATCCTCAACCAGTTATTTACAAAAAAATACCTTACGTAAAAAATTTAACAGACCAAATTGTCCCACTTTTTAAACCATTTCCAAACATCAAATTAGTCAAGTACAATCCACTTCTAAATTCAAAGTTGTTCTCGAAAACTAAAGCTAATACTCCAAAGGGATTAATGAGCAACATAATTTACAAAATAAATTGCATTGAATGTCAAGGTTGTTATATAGGTCAAAGTAAACAGTGGCTTAAGCAACGTGTCCTCAACATAAAAGTGACTGTAATATCAGAAAAAACTGCTGTGCCTTGGTAGAACACCATTTAAAGACGGGACATAAATTTGACTTTAACAATGTAAAAATCTTGGAACAAGTTGACAATTATAAAAAACGACTCTTCCTTGAGATGATACATATTATCAAAACTCCAGAATCTATTAATTATAAGACTGATACTAACCATTTGAGTAATATCTACTGTAACATTCTAAATAATAAATAACCTTTAAAATATTTTCAAAAAGTGTAAAAATTCAAACAAATTACTCAATTATCCACCTAATAATTAATCCATCTTAATTTTTATTTAATTTCGAAAAATATCAGCCTTATACTAACTCACTATGTACCATCACTTACATTTTATAGATCAATTTAATATACTCTAGTCTCTTTCTAAAATTTTTCTACTATTAATCATACCTTTCCACCTTAAAATTCCGTTAATATTTTCTTTGGTTTACTTTGACCTATTTATTATTAAAAAAAGAATTTTAAATATCAGACAATATTCTATGAATATAAAATTTATTGCAGTTACCATAACTCCGAAATAATAAATGTCAAAATCAAAATTAAGTCAATGTCCCTTACGATATGTTAAAAAAATCTAAATTAATACTCTTATAGTTGTAAGTAATTAAATATTTAGCTTTTGTTAATTTCTAATCTTAATAAATTTACAGTTTTCTCCTGAAGAAGTCACAAAAGTGTGACGAAATATTGAGAAATAACAAATAGACTTTTATTTCACATGACCGAATTGCTGAAACTTCAAACCACTATATATATATATATATATATATATATATATATATATATATATATATATATATATATATATATTTAATATTTAATATTTAATATTTAATTTATTTGCTCATAATTGCTGGAATAATTGCCCAGATTTTTTAAATCTTAAAGAACTTAAATCTGTCGGGGGTGATTCCATTTCAAATCACTCAATTTTGGTTCCAAAAACTTTTGGATGTGTCTAAAACTTGGTGTATAGCTTCTGTGAAACGTAAAAATGATCTCGAACTGAAGCATTTAAGCCCGAACAGTCTTCTTCTTTTTTTTCTCTCAAAATATCATTTTTAACGATTTTACAATGATTTGGTATTTATTTAAACAGATTTGTTTATTTTATCATAAAGTATCAGTGAAAAAAACAATGTTTTAATAGAAGAGACTTAAAAATGTCATTATAAGGCATTCTAAAAAGGTATTTTGATTAAAAATAAAGTTTTTGATCCAATTTTAGAGTAGAAAACATTAAAATACCGTTGTTTTTACATATTCCTCAATTCCCAAAATACATCATCTGCGATTTGACTGAAAATTTTCCCACATATAGCCAAAACACAGGACTTTATAATAATAGTCTCCCGTTTTATACCGCTCACGTGGCTTTGGGATTATAGCAGGGTAGTATGCTATATCTAGAGCCTACGGTATACAAGGAAGGTAACAGGGCCAGTGCTACGCTTCAACCGCCTATTATTACCCCTGGTTTTACCCAAGGTACTCATTTTATTCAGGCTGAGTCGATCTGGGGCCTATAAACATTTTAAAAATGTCTAGTTGTTCTTGCCGGCGCGCGGCGGTAGGATTTGAACTCCGGACCACCGGCACGCGAGCCAAGCACACTACCGCTTAGCTACGCCGGCCCACCAACACAGGACTTTAACAGGTTAAAAGGATTTTTATAGTTTTACAATACAAAAAAAGTTATATGCAATAATATCGGAGTCAAACATATGTATTCGCGGTGTGCAAGTACTTGGAGGGGATACGAGAAACGATCGTGCGAGAATAGTGGAGAAATATTGCAACTTTCTTAAATAATTCAAATTGTCAAATTGACCTATATTTCATACCAACTGTCATTGAAGAAGAAAAATTATATATTGCTTCACAATATTGATATGATATGCAATTATTATATAAAGGTAAATTTAATTAATTGTATTTTGCTTGCAGTACTGAATTTTAATAACTAATTTTATTTACTACATACAATTGTTTACGTTTTAATAACATAACCTGAATCTTATTTTTTCTTCTTATTATTTTTTTGGACTATGGCCTTGACAATTATCCAGTAACCAGGAGTAATATAATTAGCCAATATAATTAAAAGTGCGAATAATGTTGCCGAGCGTAGAAACCAGGTGTCGCTTTGCTGAACTTGCACGGTCCCAATAGGCGTCTACAGTAAGTACAGTTGAATCCGCGAATCTTTACCCAGGGCCTATTTTACCACTAGGCCCATGAGGCCCCTGCCTCGGGCCCGCATTTTAATGGGGCCCGAAAAGATCACCAAAAGAATATTTTTATTGAAAAGAACAAATTAAATTTTCAAAATTTTTTAATTTTACGAACAGGAAATGATAAGGTTAGAGTTATATTCATAAACCATTCTTGTCATAAAAGTGCAATAAGAGTAGGTAGATTGTCTTGTCTGCATTTTAAAAATTAGCAAAATTTAAACACCCCTCCGAAGGATTAACAAGAGATACGATTTACCAGAGGTATAGTCACGTATTTGTCATAATATTTATTTAAAATGCACTTTTAAATTTAATATATAGTTTGATGTTTGATGCCGTTTTTTGCAAAGATAAAGTATTGATTATAATTGAAGTATTATTAGTTTTCAGTCCTGTTCTTTTTAAGTTAGCTCAACTAATCTATTCATTAATCAGAATCAGTACCTAGTCGTTTTATTAAATTTCTTTTAACACTTATTTTTCTTAACTAAGTAATCGTTTCGTTATTATCATGAGTTACAAACATTTAAGTGGCAGTGAAAAACGAAAGAAAAACAATAAAAATCAAGAAAACAGGAACGGCTGGCACAAAAAGATGCAATATTATCATATTTTACAACCCACAACAGTGTGCAAAAAGGAAGTTCATCCTTCCATCCTGTTCTTCTTCTTCTACGGCACTACAGCTCAAATTGAGCCTTGGCCTCTTTTATTTTTCGCCTCCAGCCCTGTTTATCTGTCGCTGCTCCCCTCCATATATGGACTCCTAAAAATGCTTGTGTATCGCTGCTTATTGTGTCTTCCCAGCGCTTTCTTTGCTTTCCAACCGGTCTCTTTTCCTGCATCCAAGCGTTCAATGCTCTTTTTGGTAGCCTAACCTCTCCCATTCTTTGTATTCTGATGAAGTTTGACAGGGGTGTTTTCTTATAAAGTTGATAAAGCTGGTTGTTGTATCGAATTCGCTGGTCCTAGTTTTCTCCTTAGTACTTTACCTTCGAATGTGTCGAGTTTGTTTTTGGATGTTTCTTTCAAGACCCATGTTTCACTGTCATAGCACATAGCATGCTATTGGTCGAATTAAGGTTTTATAGATTATTATCCTTATATTTCGGTATACACTTTTAAACCGAAATATATGGGAGAGGGTAAAATAAGCTCTGTTTGCCTGTGTTATTCTCCGTATTTCTCTATCTTATAATCCATCGGCATATATTATTTCTACTCCCAGGTATGTAAACTTTCCAACCGTTTCAATGTCATCTTCAAGTATAATGTTTTGTGGGACTATATTTCTTCTCGCCTGTATCATTATTTTTGTGTTTTTCTGTGTTAATTTCCAAACCTAGCCTTTTCGTTTGCGTTTTTATCTCTGCGTATGTTTCTTATGCTCCTGTTGATGTTCTACTCATAATATTAACATCATCGGCATAAGCGGCCAGTTGAACGGTTCTGTTGGTCAGTAGGGTTCCTCGTCCAGTCTGCATTTGCCTAACCGCATACTTCAGTGCCAGGTTAAACAATGTTGGGGCCAGCCCATCGCCTTGCTTCAATCGCTGGGAGATTTTGAAAAAGTCTGTCAGGTGGTTTTATGCTCATACACATGCCTGAGTTTCATCCATTGTGTCTTTAATGAGCCTAATTAGCTTGTGTGGTATTGCGAATTCAGCCAAAGTAGGTATAGTCTCTTCCTTTCGACTAAGTCGTATGCCTGTTTGAAGTCTACAAACACGTTGTGAATATCAATGTCGTGTTCCCATAATTTGCTAAAGACCTGCTTGACTGTAAATATTTGGTCCATTGTCGATCTTCCCCGTCTGAAACTCTTCAATAATATTTTCTGCTAGTGGATGGAGCCGCTGATTTATAATGTACTTACGTGAAGACTTTATATGATGTACATAGTATAGAGAAACTCCACGGTAAATTTTGCACTTCAAGCAATTTTTAATTATTGAAATATAAATTTTATTTATTGCAATATATATTAAATATTAAGAATGTTATTAATTAAAAATTGCAATTTTAAAAATTAAAATTTTTGGTGCAACGCTATTTCTATTAAATAATTAATACATTTAAAAAAGTTATTATTATTATTATTACTATTTATATAAATTTTTGTTAGGGGCCCGAAAATTAAGTAGTGCCTCGGGCCTGATTTAAAGTAAAATAGGCTCTGTCTTTACCCGTGGGTCATCATTTAAAGCATACGAAATAAGTCGATGATAAGTCGGAAGTTGAAATTTACTAAACGCAACAGCAAGTCGCTTACTGTCACTTGCTGTTGCGTTTAGTAAATTTCAATTTCCGACTTATCATCGACTCATCTCGTATGTTTAAATGATGACGCACGGGTAAAGATTCACGGACTCAACTGTAGGTCGTTAACTCAAAAATTGTTAAAAAGAAATTGTAATAATTGTAAATATGATTTATTTGGAACAATTTCAGTTTCTACCATTTTTGTAGAAAAGGTTGAAAATGGCGGAGATATTGAACAAAAACAACTCCTATAAAACCAATCAGCTGTTACGCTCGCGCCTTTACCGCATACGTACTAGGTACCTTAAATATTGATTTTGTCAAAAAAATGATAGAGATCAAAATTGTATAAAATTTAATTCTTTTCATTTTTGTATAGGTACATTTTTATTGTAAAACTAATTACAAGAATAAAAAACCGCTAAACGCCGTAAAAATAAGTGACGCATACAATATTCCAGCTACAAAAGATCGATATGAATATTACGTGGCGCGAAAATGTATTTTCATTTTGATGCAAAACAAAATTCTAGTTTCATTTTAAAAGATTTTTCCATAATATTTGCTCAATTTGAAGTAAAACGCGCCACAAAAGAGTAACTTTGATACAGTTTGAATTTTTAAACACTTTTGTGGCGCACTTACTTCAAATTTAGCAAATATTATGGAAAAATCTTTTAAAATAAAACTAGAATTTTGTTTTGCATCAAAATAAAAATACATTTTCGCGCCACGTAATATTCGTATCAGATCTTTTGTAGCTGGAATATTGTATGCGCCACTAATTTTTACGGCGTTTAGCGGTTTTTTATTCTTGTATCAGGAGTTTTTCAAAGTTATTTATAAATTAAATGTATGAAGTTGAATGCAATGTTTCTCGATTACACGTTAAGCTTTATAAATGGTCGACTTTGTCGCATTACCTCCCAAATGATCTAGTATCCATCGAATGTACACTAGATTTTTTTTCTGTTCGAAATAGATTGAAAAAAAATATTGGGATGGCCGGTAAATAAACTCTGATTGCCCGTTGCCAGATCAAATTTAGCGTCGTAACCACTACAACTACATAAACCATTCGGGAATAATCGTTAATTGGATTATACTTTTGTAGCTTAATAACTTCTAAACTGCTTAACCGATTTTGATCACTAAACATGAGTTCGAAACGTATTGACAAGTAGTCTCTGATGCATCTAAGGTCAAGTATGATAACTGAAGCTATTACAGGAATTATTGAGCTTGAAAAACCGTTTTTCCCATAGATAATAGATTTGATCATACTTATGAAGCCTATAACTTAAAAATTCGAATTTTCCCGGATATTAGGTATACACCGTTGGATTCGTCTAGAGTCCTTCTACAAACGCTCAGTTATTGGTGCAATTCGTAGATTGAAAGTTTGAGTAATTGTCGAAAAACCAAAATTTTTTTTAGTTTTTCCGCTATACTGAGCTGTGTGTATGTCTGATCTTGACGGCTTACACACCATTTGAAAGCTTAACACTATTGATTTGGTGTATTTGCGGTCACCAGTGGCGGATCCAGGGGGGGGCGATGGGGGCGATCGGCCCCCCCTCTCAACCCAAGTGATTTATTTTTTTTAAATTATAATACAGTAAAACCTGTGTTACCGGCCACCTGCCAAAATCGGCCACCTTTACTAACGGCCAGTTTAAAAAATCCCCAAACCAAGTATAAATAGACTACAAAAACTGGCAATACCGGCCACCTTTCCATATCGGCCAATGGTTCTTTCATTTTTAGTGGCCGTTACTGACAGGTTTTACTGTATAAAGATTACAAAAACATTCATTTATTTTTCAAATGGATAACTATACATGTTTTAAAATTACAATATTATATGAATTACATATAAATATATTTTTTTGAAATGAGTAATTTGTAATTCTTAGGTATACCTACGTTAAGAATTAAAAATGATTACAATAAGCATATTTAAACAAATATGTAATGTACTTATATATACTGTGAACGCATACCTAAGCATGTCCACTCTCGTATAATTATAAAATCGGTTGCAGATAACGGATTCTTCGAAAATCTCTCGAAAATAGCGCGCTCAGCAAAACTATATTAATTTGCCGAAAATATAAACGCTATATATGTTCAAACGCCGATTGCTGACCACGAAAAAAACACCCTTTGCTTATTAATTATTAGTCTATTAGTCATTTTAGTGTATTTTGTGTCTCGAGTCTCGATGCAAGTAAGTAACATCTCTGATGCAAGTAACATACTGATTCGTACAGATCTTAGTTTGTAAATTGTTAGAGTGATTAATATTATTTTGAGTTTATTCTTCTTTTTTATATTAATATAGTTTGTGATTTACGAAGAGTTATAAAATGTCAAATAAACGAAAATAAGCTTCTACCGAGAACTTGAAAAGTAAAAATTCAAATGTCGCAATATAGCTGATTATTTTGTTAAAAATCAACGTAATTTGGGTGATAGTGATAATATTAATAGTAATGAAGATAATAAATATGTACAAGGTATATCTTATCAGATAGATCATACTATGACTGACACCTACTGATCTTGGAGCAAATTTAAGTTCTGAGAGCATTCAAAACAAGTCATGCGATTTTTCAGTGTATCCGATACAAATCAACGATGATGCAGTAAATACCAATTCTACTTTCGAGAGTTTTATGGAAAAAGGTATGTCTTAGGTATATATGCATGAAATGTATGTCTTATATATTATATAAGTTTATTCTATATCACGTTTGACAGACGTGAGTATTTATGCACGAGTACGATAGATAGTCATTTATGTCGCTGGATGCAATCATCCACATATAAAATTATGGTAATGAATTAAATTTTAAACTTCATATGGGAAAGTACATCATGTGACACCTCATTTAAAAGCTTTTGAGATAGTGATTACAAAAATGTATAGGTAATGCTTGTGCAGAATCTCGGTCCAATGCTTTTTAAATGCATTCATTTTTTTATAATCCTGAGAAAACTAATAAGTATTTTTTTAAAATTTAAACACAAAATGCAAGATTACATTATTACCGAGGGACGAAAGTCCCTGAAAACTTCTATAATGTTTATTTTAATAAGTTACAGGGGTGAAAAAGAAGAGAAAATTGAGTATGATTTTTAATTTCAAATACCTATATCATTCACAAGAAACCTTTTGTTTATTCTAATGGACTTTCGGCCCTCGGTAATAGTTTAATAGGTATTTTATTCTGCGTTTAAATTTTTCAAAAATTCTCGTATTAGCTTTCTCAGGATTCGAAGAAAATGAATGTGTTTAAAAAGCATTTGACCAAAATTTTGCGCATGTAGGTATTATACATTTTTGTAATCAGTATTTCAAACGCTTTTAAATGAGGTGTCACATGATGTACTTTCCCATTACGAAATAACATTAAAACTATTTCGACTTGAATTTGTTTGCATTGAAAAAAGAAAAGTAGTTATTTTGATTTTTTGAGAATTACATTCGTTTAATTCATTATTATATTTCCGAAACTACTGTAAGTTGTTAACTTATAAAGTCTCATTTTGTAGGTTTTTTTTTTAATTTTAATGATAATTCACTACATATTATATTTATTTTTCTTTCATCAACTTTATGTATTATGTATATGGTGTCCCAACCCAAAAGTAGCGGAACCGTTGAATATTTCGCGAAATGAACATCGAATCGAAAAAATGAAAAATATGTGTTCAATAATTTTTAAAAATCTATCAAATGATACCCAACACGACCCCCCACTCGACCCCCTGAAAGTGGGATGGGGGTAACTTTAAAATATTAAATGGAGACCCTCAGTTTTAATTGCAGATTTGGATTCCTTACGTAAAAGTAAGCAACTTTTATTCGAGACATTTTTCGAATTCTGGATAGATGGCGCTATAATCGGAAAACCATTAATCGTGATACCATAGGTAATTTATAGAAATGGTTTAATCTCTCTAAAAACACTCTCAAATGAAAAATCAAAATACACAAGTTTAATATTTTTCAAAATCCTATCGAAGTCCACCAAACACGACAGGATGCCATTCGGTAGGTTTTTGAAAAATATTAAACACGTGATGTTTAGTTTTTTATCTGGAAGTGTATTGCTCGAGAAAGACTATTTCTTTATTATTCTATTTCTATATTCTATATATTATAGCGCCATCTATCCAGAATTTGAAGATATGTCACGAATAAAAGTGGCTTACTTTTACGTAAGAAGTTCAAATCTTCAATAAAAACTGGGGTTTTCCATTTACGATTTTAAATTGAGCCTATACCTTACCTCCAGGGGGTGGAGTAGGGGGTCGTATTTGGTGTCATTCGATAGATTTTTAAAAATTACTGAAAAGGTATTTTTCAGTTCTTCGATCCGATGTTCATTTCGCGAAATATTCGACCGTTCCGCTTTTTTTGACACCCTGTATATACATATAGTTTAGCTCTCCAGAGCTCCAGGCCTAGAAGGCCCATGGCTTGGTTTACTATTCTTTTCCATTCTTTCCTCCTTGCTGCTTTATTTTTCCAATTTGTAATTTTAAGTTCTTCTGTCTCTTTATCTCTTTAACACCTATGTCTTTAACACATAAAAAAATATAAAAAAACATTTTTTAAGAAACGGTTTTTTTTAGTTACGAGTTACCAAAATTAAAAGTATTATAAAAAAATCAACTAAAAACCAAAAAATAAAACAAATTGAAAAAATCTAACACATTCGTTAAAGAAAAGCGTGGGGCGAAAACCGTTTATTCGATCAAGACGCACCATGCTTTTCTTTGACGAATGTGTAAGATTTTTTCATTTTTTTTATTATTTTTTGGTTTTTAGTTGATTTTTTTATAATACTTTTAATTTTGGTCAATCGTAACTAAAGAAAAGCGTTTCTTAAAATTTTTTTTTCATATTTTTTGATTCAATTTTTTATTCATTATCAATATGTTATTACATTTTAAGTACTTAGATAAAATGAAATGATTTCATTTTTGTATGAAAAATTAAAAAATTTTAAATATACTTTTGTATTATCTACATTTTTACGCCTATATGATTATTTATATTATAATTATTATTATCCAGATTTAGCCATACTGTTCACACTCCCTCTAAGAGGAAAATTTACTTATCCCAATACCTGCGGTAACAAAAAGATTGAGCTCTGGTGTGACTTTTTCCGTGTTATCGAGACCTAGGTGACGTGGTATGCTGGCTGGAGTATCTCCAACAATTTTCATACACATCTGGCAGTCGAGTCGAGAGTAATATGTACAGCTTTCTGCATGGTCTTATAAAGATATTCATTTAGAGACTCAGCTTTTTTATGTTTTCGAGGAGGTTCTTCGGAATGACTCCAGTAGTAGACATAATAATCGGTATTGTTAGGGTATTTTGCATTCTCCATTGTCTTCGTATTCTTAAAGCCAAATTATTATTATTGTTATTGTTATTACAGTAAAACCTGTCAGTAACGGCCACTAAAATTGAAAGAACCATTGGCCGATATAGAAAGGTGACCGGTATTTCCAGTTTTTGTAGTCTACGTATAATTGGTTTGGGGAATTTTTAAACTGGCCGCTAGTGTAGGTGGCCGATTTTAGCAGGTGGCCGGTAACACAGGTTTTACTGTATATAGAAATTTAGGCAATCGGCCCCCCCTCTTAATGATGCTGGATCCGCCACTGGCGGTCACCTCTTCAAACAGTCCCTGGCCACCTCTTCAAACAGAAAAAAAAAATCAGATCGGTGTAACTTTTCCAGTCACATACATACGTACATACATATCGACAAACATTTTCCCTTTTTTAAATAGAAGTTGAGTCATATTTCTGAGCTCGGTAACTTTTGAATGGTATAACCGATTTTTAAAATTAGACACGCGTTGGAAAGGTAATTATCTGTACTATCAGAAGCCGCAAAGGTCGGACTTAAATTTTCGATGTTTTGGGGACGAGAAATCCACACCCTTGGACCAAAATGAATGGTTGAAATATGAATGGGTGAGTCTTTTCCTGAACTTTAAGATGGGAGTTGGCCCAATTTTCAATTCAGTCAGATTTAGAAAATCGAAAATTTCGTGTATATATAGTGTAGCGTGTAGGGGGGTGTGGGTGTGCGGCACTGGCGAGAACTGCCGTTCTCTGGTAATAAACTAGATAGTTCAATAATGATGTTTTAACTGTCAATATTTTCCCCCTTAACTCGGAAAATATCGACCGCACAAAAAAATTTATAATAAAAGAGATTATAGGAAATCGTATTTTCAACAATTTCAGTCCTTACACTTTTTGTCGAAAAGTTGAAAATGGCGGAAATATTGAGCAAAAACGGTTCTCCTTTAAAATCAAGATGGCGGCTAACGTAACGTCGGAATTCATTGGCGATTTTAAATTTAGATTAATTACTATTGACCCCTCTAAAGATTGGAAAAAATAAAATTTTCGTTAGCTCGGCATGCAAGGTCAAAAATGCTATCCCGATTGGATACTTTTGAGTCTGATATTGCATGTAACTTTTTGTATTGCAAAACTATAAAAATCCTTTTAACCACTCAAGGTCATTTGTTTTGGATATATGTGGGCCAATTTTCAGCCAAATCGAAGATGATGTATTAATGTATTTTGAAAATGGAGGATAATGTAAAAAAACGGTATTTTATGTTTTCTACACTAAAATTTGATCAAAAACTTGTTTTTTAATCAAAATAACTTGTTATAATGCCTTATAATGACATTTTTGAGTCCCTTCTATTAAAAAATGTTTTTTTTTCATTGATACTTTATAGGTCTTAGGCCCACATATAAAATTATTATTTATAACCACACCGTTGAATCTTTTTGTACTTGTTATTTGGGTGGAGTCGGTCAAATTTGGAGCTTAGCGCTAGCGCATTATGGCAGTGGGGCGTTTGTCTGTCAAGCGGTCACGAAGTTGTCAATTTTATGCAAGAAAAAAATTTATAACCACATTGGTCATTTTATTTAAATCAATGGTTTGTATCATATAAACAGCGAAAACAATTTTGTCGGACAATAATATAGGGCATATGACGCGTCGGACACAATAAATATGTCAAATATGAAAATAATAAATTTATTACCACATGGATAATTTTAACGGTATCTACCATAAAACCTTTTTACAATATTGTGGTAACCTTGTCGGACAATTTTCACGGGGCATATGCGCAGTCGGATGCGCCGAAGATGTCAATTTCCTGGAATTTTTTTATTTATTACCACAGATGTTCTTTTTATTTTGTACTGTTTTTTTACATGTGTAATGCATATTGGATCACTTGATTCAAAAATAACCGAGAAAAGCTGTTTTAAATTTTTTTTTGATAATACCTCCTCGTCGATAGCCTAAAAGAATTAAGTTTTCTGTTGGTTTGCCCCAACATTTTTGTCAGACAATTACATTTTTTGTATAAGAATATAATTACTTGTAACTTACTACTTATGTCGGAAAAATGGTTGTAAAGATAAGGGATGCACGAACCCTGCATAGTTTAAAAGTATAGTTTACTATACTTGTACTGTCCATTTGCCCCAATATTTTTGTCGGACACTTAGATTTTTTTATTTAGAATATAATTACTTATAACCTCCTACTTTTGTCGGATGTTTTTTTTAATTCGAGAAAAAAACTACAGAACGATGTTTGTCATTGTTCAAGGAGTATGTACACAAATTATCAGATCACAATTTTTCCAAAATTTTCTCCCTTGTCGGAAAATTTTTTTGGAAAATTTTGGGTACAACTCTACGTCATACCCTTTTAAATGTTGTACTTAGTGTGTGTACCAATTTTCAGCTAAATCGATTCAAAAATAACCGAGAAAAACTGTTTTAAAATTTTTTTTGACAATACCTCCTCTCCTCGTCGATAGCATAAAAGAATCTGTTCGTTTGCTCCAACATTTTTGTCAGACAATTACATTTTTTGTTTAAAAATATAATTACTTGTAACCTACTACTTTTGTCGGAAAAATGGTTGTGAAGATACGGGATGCACGAACCTAGCATAGTTTAAAAGTATAGTTTACTAATAAAAATTAAATTTTTTGTCCGACTGTCGAGTTGCCCCAATATTTTTGTCGGTCACTTATAATTTTTTATTTAGAATATAATTACTTATATTATAACCTCCTACTTTTGTCGGATTTTTTTTAATTCGTAAAAAAAACTACGGAACGATGTTTGTCATTGTTCAAGGAGCATGTACACACATTTTTAGATCACAATTTTTCCAAAATTTTCTCCCTTGTCGGAAATTTTTTTTGGAAAATTTTGGGTACAGCTCTACGTCATGCCCTTTTAAATGTTGTACTTCGTGTGTGTACCAATTTTCAGCTAAATCGATTCAAATATAACCGAGAAAAACTGTATGAAATTTTTTTGACAATACCTCCTAGTTGATAGCCTAAAAGAATTAAGTTTTCTGTTCGTTTGGCCCATTATTTTTGTCAGACAATTACATTTTTTGTTTAAGAATATAATTACTTTTGTCGGAAAAATGGTTGTGAAGATAAGTGATGCACGAACCCAGCATAGTTTAAAAGTATAGTTTACTAATAAAAATTAAATTTTTTGTCCGACTTTCGATTTGTCCCAATATTTTGTCGGACACTTAGATTTTTTGATTTACAAGATACATAACTATCCTCCTACTTGTGTCGAAATTTTTTTTAATTCGAAAAAAAAAACTGCAGAACGATGTTTGTCATTGTTCAAGGAGTATATACACAAATTATTAGATCACAATTTTTCCAAAATTTTTCCTCCTGTCGAAATTTTTTTTTGGAAAATTTTGGGTACAGCTCTACGTCATGCCCTTTTAAATATTGTACTTAGTGTGTATACCAATTTTCAGCTAAATCGATTCAAAAGTAACCGAGAAAAACTGCTTTAAAAATTTTTTTACAATAGCTCCTCGTCGATAGCCTAAAAGAATTAAGTTTTCTGTTGGTTTGCCCCAACATTTTTGTCAGACAATTACATTTTTTTTTTAAATATAATTTCTTGTAACCTACTACTTTTGTCGGAAAAATGATTGTGAAGATAAGGGCGCTGCACGAACAAAGCATAGTTTAAAAGTATAGTTTACTAATAAAAATTAAATTTTTTGTCCGACTGTCGATTTGCCCCAATATTTCTTTATTTCAGTCACCAAGTGTGATTTTCTAAACAGCAGCTGCAGTTCCTGGCTTCTCTTAACTTACCTCCAAACTTCACCAGTAACTGATTCATCCATTTTTCTGAGAATTCTTCTCTTATGCCTTCTTAGCGCATCTTCATTCTTGCTGGCCAAAGTTCATGTCTCCCATCCATACATCACTACGCTTAGATACAAGATCTTTGTATTCCTACTGACAACTCTGGACTTAATGAACTGTAGTTGAGACTGAAATGACTTATCTTAGGCGGCTGTTACCCTCACATCCGTTACATATATTTATTGTTTTGACTGCATCCAGGTATTTAAAACTGGTCACTCTCTTGTAGCTGTGTCCATTTATCTTAACTGCTTGATCCTTTGTTTCTCCTTAGTTCCTTGACATGAGCATGGTGGTTCAGAGCTGTGTAGGATTCTTCCAAGTATAGGATCCTGGGTTACCTGACGTAACCATCTCATGATTCTTTCAAGTTGAATCACACAGCATATAGTATCAATTAGTAGAAACCAATAATTGTTATTTCTAGAGGTGATAATCTTCCCCTCTCCTCCTATCTTAACCTTACTGCTTACTGATTCAAGACATTTTGAACGGTTCTTTGAACCGCATACATAGTCTCCAAGAAGTGCCTCTGATAGTGGTGCTATCTACTTACTAAGTACTTTTGTAATTACTGTATATGATATACTTCTTCTTGACTGGCTTTACAACTCGGGTGAGTTTTCGTCGCATCCACTATAGTCCTCCATCTTCTTCGATTTTGTGCTTCCATTTACCATTATTGTACCCCAATTCTAGATAAATCTGCTTAAACATTATCCTTATCTTTTTCTGGGCGGCCCACTGATCTTCTACCGTCTGGTCTCTAAAAAAAGAATGTATGTGTACTTTGTACGCACGTAAGAAGATATACTTCTATTATTAGTATGATAGAATTGATTCAAAAAATGACATAACCCAGACATCCAAAGTGAAAGTTATCCTCCAACACCAAATTGTTCTATATGGTCCGTATAATGTTCAGAAAAAAGTCACACCATTTTGAGCGTCGGGTTTGGGGGGGAGAGGGGAGAGAAGTCGGTAAATTCGTAGTTTTTACGTTTTTCGTCAATATTTCTAAAACTATGAGGTTTAGCATGAACAACCTTCTATACAAAAATATTCTACATTAAATTTTAAATAAAAAAGGTTCTATACATAATCCTTCTAAAATGAACGGTTCCAAAGTTACGGAGGTAGTATAGTATAATTGGTCCAAAAAAAGGCCTAACCCAGACATCCAAAGTAAAAGTTTTCCTCCAACACCAAATTGTTCTATATCAGCGGTTCTCAACCTTTTTGAGTGATGTACCACCTATAGCTATTTTTATTATTTTTGGTACCACCTATATTTTTAAATTGTATTATCAATACTTACTAAGTACTACTATTTTTCTGTGTTTTGTGTACCACCGCCAATAATGATATGTACCACCAGTGGTAATGTACCACAGATTGAGAACCTCTGTTCTATATGGTCCACATATTGTTCAGTCAAAAGTTACATCATTTTGAGCGTCCGGTTTAAGGGGGGGGGGAGATGTGGGATAATTCGGTAAATTAGTAGTTTCTTTGTTTTTCGTCAATATTTCTAAAACTATGTTTAAGCGTAAACAATGTTCTATACAAAAACGTTCTACATAAAATTCAAAACAAAAATGGTCCTATCCATAATTGTTATAAAATCAACGGTTCCAGAGTTACGGAGGGTGAAATGTGGAGGTTTTCGATACGTCTTTATATTTTTTGGGCAATTGATGATGATTTTGGGTGGTGAGGTTGACGTTTCTTCAAGGGCTTATCACTATAATATACCATTGGACACTGAAATAGCAAATCCTGTTAAAGAAAATTTCTTTCAATTAGTAAAAATATTATAAATTGCCCAAAAAATATAAAAAGTATCGAAAACCTCCACTTTTCATCCTCCGTAACCCTGGAATCGTTGATTTTATAACAATTACGTATAGGACCTTTTGTTTTAAATTTGATGTAGAACATTTTTGTATATAACATTGTTTACGCTAAAGCATATTTTTAGAAATATTGACGAAAAACATAAAAAACTACTAATTTACCGATTTCTTCCCCATCTCCCCCCCCCCCCAAACCGGACGCTCAAAATGGTGTAACTTTTTACTGAACAATATCTGAACCATATAGAACAAAGGCCTTTTTTGGACCAATTATACTATACTACCTCCGTAACTTTGGAACCGTTCATTTTAGAAGGATTATGCATAGGGCTTTTTTTGTTTAAAATTTAATGTAGAACATTTTTGTATAGAAGGTTGTTCATGATAAACCGCATAGTTTTAGAAATATTGACGAAAAACTTAAAAAACCACGAATTTACCGATTTCTCCCCCTCTCCCCCTCAAACCCGACGCTCAAAATGGTGTGACTTTTTTCTGAACATTATGTGGACCATATAGAACAATTTGGTGTAGGAGGATAACTTTCACTTTGGATGTCTGGGTTTGGATCTAGTTATACCATACTATATATGATTTCAACGAAATCAATATACTTTAAACCGTTTATTTATATTTTATTTAAATATTAAACTAATTTTAATTCTTACTACTTTCTAGACATTTTTATTAAAACAATACCAAAAATTAAAAAAATAAATGAATAAAACACACGCAAACACATTAAAAAATGAAACAAAGAAATGATTTCTAAACAATAATTGTTGGCAAAAATTTTAACTAAATACGTATTTTCTGAAAAAAAAAATATAATAAATATACTTGCAATCATAATATAAAATGTATAAAAAAAATAAAAAAATAAAAATTTGCATTGGGGATCGAACCTGCATATATTAGGTTGTTAAATCAACGCACTCAAAATTTCGCCACTGAAACATTATGAAAGATACACCAAGTGAAAGTATTATTTTTTGACAGTTGCTTATTTTTTTAGTTTAATCAAATTAGTTTGATTTTTGTGGAATTAAAATATTAAAATACAATAAAACATAGAGTAAGAAAACAATATAATAGATGAAGATTGGTAGAAATTTTGTTGGTAATCAAATTATGTAAATTAAAGCATTACCTACTAGCTAGGTACCTACATTTTACAAATAGTTAGGTATGTAATTTTTTATTAGAATACTGAAACTTTTACAATTAGGTACGTACCTGTTGCTTTTAAAAACTATTTAAAAAGTCACTACAATTTTAAACTTGCTTTTGTCTTCGTTCTCACAACAATAAAAACTAATATACACAACATTTGTTTACCCATAACCTCCGTATTGAACAATTAGAGGTCATTTTAATACCCAATCAAAGCAAGTTTAACGTTTCAGCTGCGCCCAGGACCAAGACTTTTGATGCATTCGCGCACATATAAATTTACTCCCAACGCGCCTACAGAAGTATAACTTCAAAAAATATTGTCTTTAACACTCTGTCTTCCTCTGATCTTACCAGATGACCTGTCCATCTTAAACGGTTAGGTTTTATATGTCTGACGATGTTTTCAGTATCATATAGTCACCAATTCAGCATTACGGTGCCTTCTCCACTCTCCTGCCAATTCATCTCTTTGAGGACCAACAACATTCGGAGAACCTTCCTTTCAAATACCAGCAGCTTATTTACTTCCCGCTGATATAGAGTTCTACATCAGCGGGAAGCTATGTTTCACATCCGTGTGCAACAACTGCAGTGTCGGATTTACCACTATGCCGCGGCCTAGGGCCGCAAGCAAAAGGGGGCCGCAGCGTTTTGTAAAAAAAACTTTTTTGGTAAAACAATTTTACTAATTGAATTGAAATCAGTAAACAATTTTTTAAATAAGAGAACGGCTATGCTACTAAACACGTGGTACGGTATTTTACAAAGTTTTGACAAGAGTAGCAAAACTTTAACTGCTACAGATTTGAATGTGACTTACAACATACAAATCTCTAAAGTATATGCATTGATTCTGAGAGACAACTTTGATTCCTATGAAAAAACAGGAAAAGAGTTGTCTAAAAATGAAATCTATATTCTTGAAATAAAAAGACGCCCGAAAAGAAAAGCTCTCGCTGGCTAAGACAAAGAAGATAAATCCACTGAACCCCACTTTAATGGCAAAGAAAACTTAAAGATTCAATGTTATAATTGACACGCTTTATTCAGAATTGAATGAAAGGTCCGAAGTTTATTTCAGTCTTAATGAAGAATATGGATTTAAAACAACTTATCATCAATTTCCAATGAAGAAATCGGGGTAAACGTTTCTATTTTGACTAAAAAGTATCGAATCGACATAGATGGAGACTTTGGAGAAGCGTGTGTACGGTTCAAAGGCTTTGTTGAAGGTATAGTTGATGAAGAAAGAGAACCCCATGGCAACAAGATTACCAAGCCTCCGAGAAATACACTTTTGGAGTATCTGAAAATCATTCATGAAAAACAGTTAACAACATTATTTCCGAATATGGACACGGCTTTGCGCATTCTACTATGCATGATGTCATCTAATGCATCTGGAGAAAGATCATTCAGCGTGTTGAAAAGAATCAAAAACTACTAGAGTAACTCGACTTCTGACGAAGATTCTAGATTGTTTAGTTCGGCCAGTTTTGTTTCAAATGCATTAGACTTTAAAAATTTGATTAAAGATTTTGCAGCCACAAAAGCTAGTTTTTAGAGTTTAGATATGATATTTATTATAAGAGAATAATGAATTGAACGATCTAGAAGTTTATTTGTTGTATTCTTATGCCTGGTTGCACCAACAGATCTTAAGCTTGAGGCGTGCATTAACGAAACATATTTGTTGCACCTTTGAGTCTTAGATCAATTTTCAGCTTGCCACAATGGATTGTCATGTGGATTGCATTGATAAGAATTGAAAATTATGGTGCAACGTATGTGACACTTAAATCGGCCCTATCTATAAGCTGAGCTGGGTTAAGCTGGAGCTTAAGATTTGTTGGTGCAACCAGGCATTAATATTTTTATTTTTCAGTACCGTAGCCTATTAACTAGTACAGTTCATATTATTGTGCTTGTTTTTTTACTTATAATGTCTTTTCAACTCGTTTTTTTTTAGTTTTTTGTTTCATCTGTATTTTTCCCTCCTTATGAAACAAATGGTATTTAATTTTAACAATTAACTATAATACTTATTATTTATAATATAATCATTTTAGCAATATTAATAATTTTAAAAATACCTGCTGTTTGCTAACATTTTGAACTAAATATTTTATATCTTCTTAAGGTGCCTTCTCCATTACTGAAGGTTGGCTATAACTACAGCAAAGTGTTCTGTATCTTGAGCGGTTCTTAGTATCGAATGTGTGTCCATGCCTGTCCAGCCTGTCGTTTTTTACAATATTTAGGAATTCTCTCTCAGTCTCCATTCTTCTCAGCACCTCGTTGTTGGTCACGTGATCTGTCCAAGAGATCTTCAGCATCCTTCGAAAAACCAACATCTCAAAGGCTTCTATAGATAGGTATAGAATTATTTCTATAAATTTTCTTTTTCGAAATTTCTATAAATATAGAAATTGTTAGAGCTGTTTTGGGGTTTTAGCCAAATTTTCAAACCAAGATTATTTAATTAAACATTTCAACCTATTTATGTCCGTATTCAAATAGAACATTAGAGGCATTTCTATTCCTTTATGTTATACTTTGTATTACGAATTTTGAAAAGTAAAATTAAAATCAACGTTTTAATTATTATTATTATTATTATTAAGTCTTTATGCTTTAATTACATAAGGTTCGTTCCAAGACGACACATTTGTACGATCCCTTGAACCGTCACGAAATCGATTGGACTGTTTTAATGCGCAGAATCGCCCTTGAACGGTTTTCTTTCGATCGCGAACCGATTACCCGTACGTAACCCTCTTGGAACGTATATTTGTGTACCATTTCAAGTTCGAGTTGCGCCTGAGCCATTTTCAGTAAGAGTACCACTAGTAGTTTGCTAGATGGTTATATGTTCATTAAACATCACTTCAAAATCTTCCTCAGAATCGATATCTGACAAATCGCTCTTTTATGAAAAAAAAAAAAAAATAAATTATCCATATTTTTAAGATTAATTTGAAAAAAAAAGAATTAATAATTATTTAAACGAAAACCAAGATTCACAGGTACTAATAGCGTGGATTGTGGATTATTTTGATTGAATCATCAGCTGATCTCATAGCAGTGACCAGTAAAAATGAAAACGATGCCAGGGAGGTAGTGTCAAATTTGACCGGAGCATTTTAGCATGGCTGGTTTCTTTTTATTTAGGTAGGTGTTCCAAAGCTTATTAACAAATGATGTGTCAGCTGGCGCAAAACCGGGGATTTTAGTCAAGAAAAGGTAAAACATGAAAGTTGATGGACCAACGCTACAGCTTAAATGTCAAATATTTATATACGTTAGTCGGAACATTTAATGGACTTGCTTACTTAGCACCTACCTTTCACTCAGGAGATCGGGGTTCAAATCCTGGCGCGGAAAATTCTTTTTGTTTTTTAAATTGACATTTTATTTTGAAAAATATTTATTTTTATAATACCACGTTTTTATTATTTATACGAGACAATATAAAAAAATCTGTATGTCTTTTATAGAATTATGCATAGAACTTATGAAATAGCATATATACATTTGATCATAAATATTATGATTGACCTTAATAAGCAAAATTGTTGTACATGAACCCCTGAAGCTTCCTGAGTTAGTACGACCAATCTAAGTGAAAGAGGGGGTTGGTCTCCCCACCCCCCTCCCGACATTTTTTTATCTTTTTAGACAAACTGTTTTTTGCATAATTTTATGTGATGTCAAACCAAAAGATACATACAACCCTAATTTTTCACTTTTCTATCACCAACCCCCATTTTTTTAATAGCAATCTAATTATTTCCCTGTTCTCTATAACATATATAAAAATGAATTTTTGTCTGTAGGTATGTCCCTTATAGAATCGTAAACTATGCATTTAATCATATGATGACCTCAAGCAAAGTTTTTGTACTTACATGAACCCAGGAAGGAGTTAATACTTAATAATGTATACTTAATATACTTAATAATTAATAGAGTTAAAAAAGTTAATACTTTTTTATTAATTACTAGCTGACCCGGCAAACTTCGTACCTCCTTAAAACTAAATAATGTTTGAATGTTTAATACCTAAAATTACCAGAAAGCCAAAAAATACTAAAAAATATTGCGTACCTATACTTTTTTCTACCAAATGCATAGTTTGCGATTCTATAAGAGACATAGGTACAGACAAACATTCATTTTTATTTACTATAGAGAATAGGGAAATATTTAGATTGCTATTAAAACATGGGGGTTGGTGATAGAAAAGTGAAAATTTAGGGTTGTATCTTTCGGTTCCACAACATATAAAATTAAGAAAAAACAGTTTGTCCAAAAAATAACAAATAATATCTCCCTTTTCACTTAGATTGTTGGTCTTACCAACTCAGGAACCTTCAGGGGTTCATGTACAACAAATTTGCTTATTAAGATCAATCATCATAATATTATGACCAAAAATGCCTAGTTTGCGATTCTATAAAAGAGATGCAGATTTTTTTATATTGTCTCGTATAAATAATAAAAACGTGGTATTATAAAAATAAATATTTTTCAAAATAAAATGTCAATTTAAAAAACAAAAAGAATTTTCCGCGCCAGGATTTGAACCCCGATCTCCTGAGTGAAACGTAGGAGCCAAGTAAGCAAAACCATTAAATTTTCTGAGTAACGTATATAAATATTTGATATTTAAGCTGTAGCGTTGGTCCATCAACTTTCATGTTTCACCTTTTCTTGACTAAAATCCCCGGTTTTAGGCCAGCTGACACATCATTTGTTAATAAGCTTTGAAACACCTACCTAAATAAAAAGAAACCAGCCATGCTAAAATGCTCCGGTCAAATTTGACACTACCTCCCTGGCGATAACTGCGCAAGTCAGTACAAATAGTTTCTGCTTGAAGGCATGTAGTATCAAAAGGACTGTTCAGTTACCGATTTCGAAACGGTACATGGATCACTTGGAACAACACAGTGTAGGATACAAATCATCGTTCATGTTCGCTTGGAACGCATTTTTTATAATGCGCACGACGAGGGCAGTACGAAGGACGGTTTTCATGTCACTTGGAACGCGCCTATAATCGTGAAGTTATCGGGGACCGCTCGGGGTCATTTGGCCTAGAGCCGCAAATACCCTAAATCCGGCACTGAACAACTGGGCGAATAATTGACATGTACAGTCTTAACTTACATTTTCTTTTTAGCAGCTTAGATCTTAAAACCCTCTGTGGCCGTGGCTTTGTGGCTCCACGGTGGAACCACCTTTAAACAAATGTTTTTACACGCAACAAAGATGTAAAACGATGTATACGTCGTGTATTTCACCTACCACGCGATTACAAAATTCTGGGAGCAGTTATGCACATTATACATCATACATTTTGGCGCTCTCACAAGTGAATGAAAGTAATGTTATTTATTGTTGTAAATAAATAAACATTCTTCTTCTGATAAAAGGTATGCATTACGTTAATTTGTTGATTAATAGATGTATTTATGTATTACCGTATTGGGTCTTTATGAACTTTGCAAACAACTAAGTGAATTTTGATCAGTGGAGGCTCGTGATTTTTACCATAGGGGAGGCTATACCTAACTGTAAAATATCTAGACAAATTTGCACTAGCAAAAAAAATCCGCCAAAAAACTCTAATTTAAGGCCCCATTTTTTTGACCATTTTTTATTTACATTTTATAATATCATAATTTCATAATATCATATCATTTTAAAAATAGTTAGTCAAATTGTAAAAGTGTATTACCAAAGTTTGTGTCGTTTATTTGTTAACAATTCTATCTCTATAAGTAGATATGGATATCAAAATAAATACAGATTTGAACTTTTGCAGTCCATACAGGTTGAAGGTTCACATTTTTTAAGATACTGAACTGAATTTTTTTAATTCTAAAATCAGCCTACTGCAAATCCAAAAACACGGTAAATTACCGATATTTTGCTTTGCATTACAGATATAGGAAAAAGTTATTTGAACAAGTTGTTCCAAATATTATTCTAACCCCACATACCAAATTTCATCACAAAATTCGCACTTTTAGTTTTTTCATTATTTGTAGTCAGGATCCTAAAATTGCAGAAGAGGCTGCTGGCTGATCAGCCGCCCTTGTCCAATCTCCGGGCAGCGTGTGCGTTAAACTAAAGCTCTAAGGAGACCGGGTCTCCGTAAACGCTGCTGGGCTGCGTGGAGCATTAGCAAGTGAGATTTTCCGGCCAGCAGCCTCCGCTCCAGTTTTAGGATCCTGACTACAAATAATGAAAAAACTAAAAGTGCGAATTTTGTAATGAAATTTGTTATGTGTGGTTAGAACATTATTTGGAACAACTTGTTCAGATAACTTTTTCCGATATCTCTAACGCGAAGCAAAATAGCAAAGTAAACAAGACAGTGTCATGTGTAAAAAATTTATGGGGAGGCTAAGCCTCCCTGGCTTCATCTGACCAGTTGCCACTGATTTTGATATTTTGATTGGTGGTTCCAATAGGTGCCACTGCGCCGATCGGTAACTAATAGGTATGTTTTGTTACAGAATTCCAAAATGAAAAGACGCTTTGATTTGAGTAAAATAACAAATAATAACGCTTACGATTTACTGATTTAAGAATGTTTTTTCATTTTGTTGACGTTGACCTAACATTACTAAACTCATTTATAATTTTCAAACACTCAACAACTGGTATTGGTACGTTGTACATACTGCAGTACCAAGGCAAATCCTCATCGTACAAGATGACACTGGCACTGGCATCACACGACATGTGGTAGGTGTATGCCTATCCCTATCTGAAAACAAAAATTGTTTCATTCCATTTTTTTATTTTTTTTTACATTCCATAATTTTTTCTTTGTGGCCTAGTGGTTCCACATGGTACCACCTTTTTTGTCTAAAAATTACAAAAATAAAATATCAAAACCTTTATTAATTTGTGGCTCAGCTAGCATCCAGTTTATCGAACACTGATGATGATTTTTTATAAAAATCGAAAACGTTTTGTTGTGATGAAGCCCTTTTAAGGGATTTTTAATAAAAAAATTTTATACCTTTTACAAAGGATTTCTTTCCAATTTTGTGATTGATGGTATACAGCCAACTACAGGAAAACCTTTTCTTTTCCTTGTGGATTTTATTAATTTTGTCTATTTTTTGTCGTACAATGTCATAAAAACAAATTATTCACCATTTAATATAAACAAAAAAGTCCGTCCGCAAAAGGTTAAAAATGATAATAGGAAGTATAATGCTCTATTCCCCGCAGCTCTCCTTGCCGAGACCTTTTGTTCTGTGTGGTTGTCATCTGTGATTACCGCCCCGATTTTTAAACTCTTTTGCCACTTCGAAGTTGTGGTCATTAATAGTTATGTTCTCCCTAACTCTTGGTGTCGGATTTTTAGTTACGATCATGTATTTCGTCTTCTCTTGATTTATTCGAAGGCCCAGACTACCTGTTTCTTCCTCGAGTTGTGAAAACACCTCTCTCACATCTCTTGTAGAATGAGCGACTGCATCTAGATTATAAGCAAAGGCCAACAATAGTTTTGATCCTCGATTCGCAAATCCCCCTGTCAGCTCAGATGATATTTTACTTATTGCAAATTCTAAGGGATGATATTCTATATGATATACTCAGCAGGGAGTTTCTCCTGTAGTTTGTACATATCAATTTGTTTCTATTTTTATGAATAGGAAGTGATCCCTTCACTCTGATGTAATTTTAGTACCTATCGTCTGTGTTGATGATACCTCTTTTAGCTTATGCATTTTAACAACTAGGTCTTCCCGTCCTTGATTAAGAGCTCGGCTGTTATGTCTCCTACTCCTGAGGCTTTATGGATTTTCAGAGTTTTGTTAGTCTCAGCAATCTATTCGCAGCTGATATTTCTGCTGGTCGCCAGCTGATCGACTCAAAATGAATGCCGAATTTCCAATAATGATAATACTATAGGATGAGTCTGGTGAATTATGGCGAAAGTACGTCCTTCACGCCCCTTTAAATATTATAATATATTTTGGAAGGGGAAGAATAGAATAAAGAATATAATGTTATTTGTTTATCTATATTTCAAAAGCTTCATTCTGATTTTTTGGAAATATTTTCCGAAATAATCTTGTTTCCTTCAACTCAAGAACTTGTGCAACTGAAGAACTGAAGAAAAATTGTGTTAACATTGTTAATAAAATAGAAATATGCATTGATATATTTAAGTTTAAGCAGAATTACATCCATCAGTGTCACAAGGACAGTAATTGGCGTTACAGTTATCACACAGAATTGGTTGTTGACAGTCTGGACCTCTACATTCATACATCGCTAAAGCATTATGTTTTTCCCTATCTTCACAAGTGCTTTCATTGTGCGAGTTCCATTTGCTTTCTTTGCAAGTTCTTAGTATTATCTTTTGACCATTAACTAAAAACAACTAATCTTTATTAATAAGAATTATAATTACAAAAAACAAAAATTACTTTTTTACAATAAACATTGAATATTTTTAACGTTTCGTATAGGGGTTCGCTTATTTGTTTATTTTTTTAACGGGACGAACCCTTTCTCCTTACATAAATTACAATATATACATATCATATAAACATATAAACTGTAATCATACACTATACATTTTTAAAAGTAGTATTAATAACATAAATGTCTCAATTTCTTCAAACTATTCTTGAATGAGGACACAGATAAATTAAACAGTTCAACACTATCTTGCAAATGATTGGCAGTTTTCATAATCCTTGTGATTGTCTCACTTTTACTATAATAGGATAGGTATGTACTTAGTGTGATGAAACTTAGTCTAAACAAGTCAGAAGAGCGTGTTCTTCTAGAATTTATATTAACAACAATTAATTCTAGCTCTAGCAGTTCCGGACAATCAACATAACCATTAAGAATTTTATGCAAAAAACGCAAAATATAGTTATAATGGTTATAATCACAGTTAGTTCTATTAAAACCCATTTTATACCTGCAAATTCTTAGGAATTTATTCTGAACTCGTTCCAACTGATCAATGTACATATTATAATAAGGATACTAAATAATAATATTACAATATTCCAAAATGGACCGAACTAGAGAACAATACAAAATTTTGAAAGTAAATATTGAAAATTCCTTGGAGTTCCTTTGAACAAAGCCGAGCATTCTATTATAAGCCCTCGACGTAATATTCTTAATATGCCTATCAAACATTAGTCTCTGATAAAATGTTATTCCGAGGTCTCTATTTGATTAACTTCTGTAACTGATACGCCCTTAAGTATGTATGTTCTATCTAACTGATGTTTAGTATTTCTGTAAAACATAATTTTATAGCACTTTTTTAGATTCAAATACAAAGCATTGATGTCAGACCAACGAGATAAATTATTTAAGTCAGACAGAAGAGCATCATCATATCAGAGGTATTTTTAATTGCTTTAAGGATTTTTATGTCATCAGCAAACAATAGAAATTCACTATTATTAATTACTGATGATAAATCATTCACAAACAAGGTTAAATAGAAGTGGGCCTAAGTGAGAACCTTGAGGAACACCTGAGGTAACACTAATGGCTTCAGAAACAAAATCACCATATTTCACTATTTGTGAACGATCTGTTAAGTAACTCATGATCCAACCCCAACCCAATAAATCAGCGGTTCTCAACCTTTTTGAGTCGTGTACCACCTACAGTTATTTTATTATTTTTGGTACCAACTATATTTTTAGATTGTATTATCAAGAATTACTATGTACTACTATTTTAATTTTTTTTGTGTTTTGTGTACCATCGCAAATAATTATATGTACCACCAGTGGTACATGTACCACAGATTGTGAACCGCTGCAATAAATCATCTCCAATTCCATATCCACGAAGTATAGCAATTAATATTTCATGATTTACCCTGTCAAATGCTTTGGCAAAATCAGCATATATGGAGTCAACTTGGATTCCCGATTCCATAGAATCAACAATGAAGTTTGAATACAAAATAAGATTTGTACAAGTAGATTTCTTCTGACAGAAACCATGTTGTTGACTGACAATTAAATTTTTACAGTCGTATAGGTTAACACCTGGTTAACAAAAAAAAAAAAAAAATAAAGCAACTTTGGTAGTTCAGGCTGCAAACAAACCGACCTGTAATGTCCAAAATTATTATTATTTTGACCAGATCTAAAATTGACTTCCAATAATGATGACAGTAGAAGGAGTCTGGTGAAGAGAATTATGGCGAAAGTATATCCCTCACGTCACTTTAGATACCATAAATGACGCTATGAGATGCAAAGTGGTCTAACCCACAACCACAATCTTACCATAACACTTTTATTACATTAAAGTTATCCTTTAAGTATTTTCAGATACAAAGTGTCTCATGCAACCAATGCTTGAGCCACTCTTCATCTGAAAATAAGGAATAGCGTTAATGTAATAAGAGCGTTTTGGTAAAATTGTGAGTTAAGCCACTTTGCATCTCATAGCGTCAAATGAGGTGCTTTTTGTAAATATTAAAATATATTTTCGAAGGGGAAGATTAAAATTAAGATGTGTTATTTGTTTATCTATATTTCAAAAGCTTCATTCAGATTTTTTAGAAACATTTGCCGAAATAATCTTGCTTCCTTCAACTGAAGAACTTATTTTATTGTTATTTTTTGAAAAAAATGTGTTAATATTGTTAATAAAGTAGCAATATGCATTGATATGTTTAAATTAGAAGCAGAATTACATCCTTCCTCATTACAAGGACAGTAGTTGGCGTTACAGTTATCACACATTGGTTGTTGACAATCTGGACCTCTACATTCATACATCGCTAAAGCATTATGTTTATCTCTATCTTCACAAGTGCTTTCATTGTGCCAGTTCCATTTGCTTTCTTTGCAAGTTCTTAGTATTATCTTTTGACCATTAACTAAAAACAACTAATCTTTATTAATAAGAATCATAATTACAAAAAACAAAAATTACTTTTTTCAATCATTATAATAATAGTAATTAGAGACAATAAAGGAACAATAATAATTATTATAGGATTCCAAGACGGTATCCTGACTTTTCTAATTTTTAAAGTCTCTCCTCTGAAATAGTCCTACCCGAAAAATGGCCTTCCCACATAACAATTTCATGTTCTTAGTAGATTCATAGAACATACTTTTCAGAAAAAGTATATACTAAGAATATGCGTAATTACCATTGCGAATGTGCATAGCACATACTGAGTATATACTACATTACAGTACTTAAACGTTCTATGTATATACTTAGAATGTACTACCGCACTTCTTTTCAGTATATACTAAGAATATACTTTTTAGAACATTCCAAGGACGTGCTATAAACCTTCTATTTATATACTTAGAACGTAATACCGCACATCTTTTTAGTTTACACTAAGAACGTACTTTTTAGAATATTCCAAGGAAGTACTATAAACCTTCTATTTATATACTTAGAACGTACTACTGCACATCTTTGTATTAGAAGAATATATTTTTAAGGATATTCTAAGAAAGTGCTATTAAGTATTTATATATTATATTAATAATATATATTATATATTATTCTATATTGCTCAGAAGTATGTTTTCAGCATCACCTAATCTCATCTTAGGTTCCACTGGTTCTACCAAATACCTATTATATTTACATATTTTAATGGCAAATGAGAATGTAGTTAGTACCTACATTCTGCAATATTACTTAAAAAGTAAGTACATATTTATAAATTTTAGTTATCTATACATATAAACTATTATATTATAATATTTAGCTAAACTAAACTACATATGTATGAGTAACTAAAATTTATATACTTATATGTACTTACTTATATGTATTTATTAAATAATATTGAGTTACCAAAATAGATTATTACTAGTACTTTATTATCATTCGTCTTCATCCTTAACACTGCCACACTGCATAGATACATATTTTACCGTTGTTTCCTACCCTGATCCATTCAGGTAAGAAATGGTCAGGACAAGACGGGGTGGAAGTGGAATAAAAACATCGATGCACCGGTGAGTGTTGCCAAACGGAGGGAAATTTCACTTTTTGCGGGAATTTTTAACATAAAAGGTAATAAAGGGAAAAGTTAACTCAAAAGGGAATTTTTGTTCCAGTACAAATTATTGAATATTAAAAAAAATCCAAATATTTGAAAATAATTAAACATATCTTCTCAGATTTTGTAAACAGGAGGGAATTTTTTTATAAAAGTGGGAATTTTTAAGGTTGACGGAAAAAGCTTACTCGATGGTTGGCAACACCAAAGTCTTTGGTTGTGGGTTTTGGCATGCTTTGGTTCTGGAATGGCCCGTATCACAGCCTCCCGTATTGAATTGAATGTACCTAAATTGAAATTCAAACGATGTAAAAATACTCGTGATAAACTCGAAATGGTAAAGTTATTTCAATTATGAAAACGAATTTTTAATAATAAACGTTAATACATACATAATGTTCTTGAACTCCTAAGTGGAGCATAGAGCTTCAGTGAAAACGCGCCATCGGGTTCTATTTTGCGCTAGGGCCTTCACCTCATTCCAAGACTTTCCTCGACTTCTTATCTCGTCCATGATGGATCTTCTCCAAGTTTGTGCTGGGCGACCTCTTTTTCTCTTTCCTTGGGGATTCCACTCTAGGGCATTTTTTGCAATACTGGAACTATCTTTTCGGAGTGTGTGACCTATCCACCCCCACTTTCTGTATTTGATTTCATTTTCTACCCTCTTTTGTTGGGTCAGGTGTAGCAGATCTTCGTTTCTGATGGTGTTTGGCCAGAAAATACGAACAATTCTTCGTAGACATTTGTTAACAAAGACCTGCAATTTGTCTGTAAGGTATTTTGTCACTTTCCAGGTTTCACATCCATAGAGTAGAGCAGACATAACATTTGACTGGAATATTCGGATCTTTGTCCTTGTAGTATATTCTCCAGACCTCCAAACAGGGTTAAGAATGCTGAAAGCTTGTTGAGCTTTTCGTATCCTCATACGAATATCGTCTTCTGTACCTCCACTTTCTGTTATGACACTTCCAAGGTACGTGAAGTTCTCCACATTTTCAATCTGCTTGTTGTCGATATTAAATAGCGTGTTGTTCCTTGCATTTATTCTCATCGACTTGGTTTTACCAATATTGATTTTTAAACCTATTTTATTGGCCTCAGTGGATAGTGTTTCCAATTGGTCGGCCGTTAATACAATTAATATTTAAACTTTTTTACCATACAACAATTTTGAAATGAAATTCGTCCAATAGTACCTACATACATAAATTTTATTAATTATTCTAAAATATAACGAAGTTGATAATCTATAAGGCTAATATTATACTTCCTATACATACATATTATTTTTAAGATATTTTAAAAGTATCTACTTATAAGTATGTGATAAGAATATTCGATAAAGTTATATTCTAAGAATAAACTTTTACGAACATTCCGAGTTACTACGTACACGAATGTACTCAGTATATTCGGTACGAGAATATACTTTAAAGTATATGCAAAGAACATGAAATTTAGAATGTTTTTTAAGGTACATGCTATGCTTGTACTAAAAAGAATATACTCCGACGAATGTTGGTAGTATATGCTTAGAACATGATACGAACATCATTGTTATATGGGTTTTGGCTTGGCCAGTGCCATTAACTTAGAAAAAAATACCCGAAAATCCTATTTCTAAAATTATTGAAATATAATTACAATGGACCGTGATAGTTGTGACGTCAAATCAATGTTGGCTACTCTGGAAAGGTTTCCAAACAAAGCAAAAATCTGTCAAAAATTCACACGTGGTGTTTGTTTTCTTTTTTTTTAATTGGAGTATATTGCTTGTAGAATGTTTAATTTTTACAAAATGGTAATGTGTTGGGTACCATAATTAATTGTAATCAATGCTCATAGTATATTTCCCACCATATTTCCAAATAGGACTGGTTAAGAACCCGAAGAAACGCAGTAAGTACTATGAAGTGTGTAAATCCTTGATTTTGTGGAAGGACATTTATAAAATTAAAAGCAATATGATTGATATATGACTAAACTAACAAGGATTGTGTCTTTAGAAAAAATGTGCAGATGATTGTTAAAACAAAATAAGATTAAAAATGATTACACAAATCGTGTGTATAGTCAATTGACAGACGTCAAACTTTTGCTTTGTTTGGAAACCTTTTGGACGCTTTGAAGTCACACTATCACGGTCCATTCCTTGTAGTTTTATTGTTCCTATAAATTCATGGTTTTGTATTATTTGACTTGAATCTCGACACAGAAAATTATAACGAAACGGATTTTATACAGACTGTTTTATTGGGAAACGGAAACACTGAAATGGTGAATAGAGCTCACTGAGGCGGTTCTAGATACATTACATTTATTGCCCACCGATTTTTAAAACCGAGTTACAGGTTGCTTTATCAATTTTGTCCATTTATTTCTGGATCCATAACTTTAGAATCACTTGATATTTGGTATCGAAAATTTTTTTGAGTTCTCATAGTTCTTAAAAATTTCGACATAATTTCAAAATTAATGTCATTAAATTGCTTGCGCAAAAATTGAAGTGAACCATTTAAACTTAGTTTTTTGTGCTCTTTCCAAATGTGTTACGGATTTTGCAAATTTCAATATACAGAGTGTTGTTCTAAGGCCTAATTAAGGTCACAAATACTTTATATTTTTTTGTTAATCCGTACCTGGATTTTTCTTGTGATTGGTATTTAAGTGGGTCGTTCTTTAATTATTTATTATTAAACGTTAGGTAATGCTTTTTAATCTCCGAGTTCTTAAACATTTCAATATACCTATATATAATTTCAAAATGAAAGTCATTAAATTTTCTGTGCAAAAAATTGAAGCGAACCACTAAACTTAGTTTTGTGTACTCTTTTCAAATATGCAAACGGATTTTGAAAATTTTAATATACAGGGTGTTGTTTCAAGGTCACAATAAATTTATATTTTTTGTTAATCCAGACCTGGATTCTTTTGTGATTAGTAGTTTGTGTTCTAAATGAAACATATGTGTACCAAATATCAAAAAAATATACAAGGTGGTTCTAAAGTTATGAATCCAGAAAGAAATGGGCAAAATCGATAAAACACCCTGTAACTCGGTTATATATATAATATGTATAAAGGGCAATAAATGTAGTACAGTAAATAAGTCGGATTAATCGGGACCAAGGCCGATCCGGGTTATCGAAAATCCGGGTTAGCCGGAGAATATGGTAAAAATTAATAAAATACTGTATGCTTACAGATACTTAGCGCCGGACTCCACTTGCGATTTTCTAGTTGCGCGATTATTTTGTCGCGAAGATTGAATACATTGTTTCAAATACAAGTCAATCCACGATTATTTACCTAGTCGCAAATGGATTGACTCGTATTTGAAACAAGGTGTTCAATCTTTGCCACAAAACAATCGCGCGACTACAAATCGCAAGTAGAGTCCGACGCTTAGGTACTCCATACAGCTAGAACTCCATCATCATATTTCCTAATAAGCGCCGGACTCCACTTGCGATTTTGTAGTCGCGCGATTGTTTTGTCGCGAAGATTGAACACATTGTTTCAAATACAAGTCAATTAACGATTATTTAGTCGCAAATGGATTGACTTGTATTTGACACAATGTGTTCAATTTTCGCGACAAAACAATCGCGCGGCTACAAATCGCAAGTGGAGTCCGGCGCTTATAGTTGCAAAAACATAAAATACATAATATGTACAGTACATCTAAATTACGTACAGTTGTATACAGTATTGTTCATTTCTTTTTACAAAACTCAGTCAAACTGAAAAAATGTTTGTTTTGTCTGATGAAAATCGGTCCGGGTTAGCCACTCTTCCGGGATATCGGAGGCCGACTTATCGGGGTTCCACTGTATCTAAAACCGCATCAGTGACCTCTATTCCAGTGGCGGCTCGTGACCTCAGTATGCGGGTAGGCTACACATATACTTCGGGTAGGCGACAAAAAATATCCTACAATTTGTAATACATTTTGAGCCGTCTTGCAATACTAAATGTAATCTATGAGCGCAACAATGTGTAAAAATTGCTTTTGGAGCATCTACTTTAATTTTTGATTGTAATCCGTTTAAAGAGCCAGCCATTACACTTGCACCATCGTAAAATTGAGCAATTAATTTATTTTTGTAATCATATGGCTCAAGCACGTTTGAAATTAAACTATATAGAGCGTCTGCAGATCTATTCTCGCTAACATCAAAAAACCCTAAAAATCTTTCTGTTACCTGACCAACTTTGTTAACAAAACGGATTGTTAAAGTACACTGTGATTTTTCGGTTATATCGGTAGTATCGTCCGCTAGTATAGAATAAAATTGACTTTCATTAATTTCTGTTGAAATTTCATTTTTTACGTAATCGGCAAGGCAATCTATTAAATCATTTTGTATTGTTTTTGACAAACCCGTGAACACCCCTTCTATTTTTTAACACGATCCTGGATTTCCTGATCGCGTTTAACTACTAAATTAAAAATTTCTTTAAAATTACCCATGTTTGAAGAATTATGGCTCTCATCACGACCGCGAAATGCAAGTTCTTGTTTTACTAACAGAATTGTAACATCAATTTCTTCAACTTCTTCAATCTTTATCAACTTCTTCATTATATATCTTATTAGATAGAGAAATTTGTCCAGCTAAAGCACTGTCAATAATTTGTTTATTTTTTTCTAACCGTTTTAAACCTAAGCAATTGTTTAAATGTTCTTTCGAAGATTCATGTTTTTTTACACTAGCTGATAAATTTTTCAAATCTGAATATCCCTGACTCACCCAAACTTTTTGCTTCAAATTTGAGAGCAACAGACAAGGCCAACAGAAAAGTGAATTTTTAAAATAACTTCCGCTTAGCCATTTATGATTTTCATACCATATTGTTTTAAACGATCTCGAAAATGGTCGATTGTCTTTTGTCTTATCTGTGGATAAAATTGTTAAATTTTGTAAAGGCCGGCCTATTGAAATAATTTCTGATCTTTCTTGATTTTGGCGCCTTGAAAAAGGCGTCTCGATCAAACTGCATATTACATCGTTTAAAATATTCATATTCGATGACTAAAGTTTTTCCACCAATAAAACTAACACACCTACGTTTCAACAACGTCAAATATTACTTATTTTATTTATGTATCTAATAATAATTTACTTTTCGAATAAATTGATAAGTTAACAATTAACCTCGCTTTAAATTTTTAATTATCTATATAATCTAATAACACAATTCGTCAGTTTAACTTTAAATTATCCAAATTGTATTGAAACACAATAAAAATATAATGGACGACTGACAAATAACTATTCACAGATTTATTTGTCGTTAGTGAATTATTACTAAATTAATATAAAATTAAAATGCCCTTCAATAGACCGATCTCAAATTTACCTGTTTATTATTCAGTTTTCATAAACAAATTTAAATTGTCCTACCTAGTTTTATTCAATACTTAACCTACTAATAACAGCCAAAATCAAAAAACAATTATTTAAAACAGTTTCACAAGACACAAGAGAAGCAACTGATAAAATTTTGTAGGTCCGGCTATAAGACTCTGTGCCTATCCGCACTTTCAAAATCGTAGAATACGGTCGCTACCAGCAGACCTGCAGCAGGCCTGCTCGCGTAAACAGAGAGAGATCGCACGCCAATTCGGTGTTGGCGTCGTTCTATTTCAGGCTACGTTTTCACCCTCCCCGGGGCTGTATTTCTACCTCGACGACGGTGGGAGGGCCGAGTAACCGGTCGTGGTCCCTAAAACTGTGAGGGGAGCACGACCGATGAAACCAAGAACAGTCCCAGCGTCCAGCGACTGTGCACCGGGTGAGCTCCGGACACCGCCGCTGGACGCTAAAAGGCGTCGCAACTGAGGTGAGCAGTTGCGACGCCTTCGCCTTCAGCTATTGTATTTCACCTTCCAACTTCCCTACGACTACTCTAATCCCTAAAGTTATTCTCGCCCACTCCAGCATTGTTGCCGGAGGTCGAGGGGGAGCCCCACGCACCATGCTGGGGCTCTACGTCGAACTCCGATCACAAATCTTTATTCGAGAACTTTCTCGACATACCCACTGCGAGTAGTCGCCATGTCTTACCCCACCAAAGTACCTTTCCTACCACATATCCATTCCAAATCCCGCGTGACAGGGGAGGCAGCAGTTACGCGGAAATTCCAGGTAGCCTGTGAATACAGACTGCCACTGCGTCCGGAGGCAACCGTGATAAAAAGCCTAGAGGAGTAAACCTCAATAAAATAATCCCCACTATCACGGTGGAAGGCATCGTGCCAAAGATATGAGAGATGCGAGGGTTAGAGCATCGCAAACGATCCCTTCGGGATACCTGGCGACCTCCCGAAGTAATGCAGTCTTAGCGCGGTAAGGGCGCACTGCCGCGCCGGACATGTAACACGTCCCGACTCGTGGGACTTATATGGATACTACAAAAACAAAAAAAAGAAATAGGAAAACAGGAAGATGACTACAGGCAAGTGAAAAAGGACGATGAATTAACCAAGAAACATGAGAATAGGGAAGAACAGCCGCAAGACGGCAGATCAGAAGAAGAGGAACAAAGAAGATTCGAAGAAGAAATGTTGGAGTGGCATAATAGGCAGCCAAAGATGAACAGGTCATGTACCCCAAAACACTCGACACTGGTAGGGGATGATATGGTAAAGGAAATCAACAAAGAAGAAGAGAAAGAAGAAGAAGATAAAGGGGAGAATGATTCTTCAGTGCAAATAGAAGAAGAGGAAGAAACAGAAGCCAAAAGGGAAAAAGAAGAGCAAAGGAATGTACAGTGGCAAGACACAGAAGAGAGCGTCTTGTCGGCTCTTCTGTTCGATGAGGCGGATAAAGAAGAAATAAAACAAAATAAAAAAAGGAAAGGGGATAGCCTCGAAATAAATGAAAAATTCAAGAAAGAGAAGCGAGAAGAAAGCCTAACATATTCCGAGGAAACCGAAAATGAGAGGATCCAAAGAAAGCTAAAGGAGGTACTAGAAATCCTAAATGCTAATGGATCCATAGAAGGAGAAAAAAAGGCGAAAGCGAGAAAGTTAATAGGGGAAATAACAACCATACAAAACAAGACTAGCCAAACCCAAAATCAAACGACACAAAGGGAGGAAGAAGACACGAAATGCGAACAATGTAAAATCAAAATAAAACAGGAAAGACAAAAAAAAGAAACGGAAAAAATATTAAGAGTCCTAAACGAAGGGGGGAACATTAATCATTTTAGTCAAATATACAAAAAGAAATGGGAAGAAAAAGTATACGAAAAAACAAAATGGGAACAGGGGGGCCTACAAGACACGATAGAGAAGAAGGAATGTTTGATAGTAACGAATAACGATATAAAAGAGGGAGGGGTAGAAAGCGCCATACGCACAATCAGGGAAGATGTTTATGAAATTATTGAAGGTTGTAAAGAGGGAAGCATTGAATATATAGAAAATGTGAAAAAAAGTTCCATGGCCACCGGAAAAAGGCTGTGGTACACGTACGTAGCAAAAACTAGGAAGCAAGGTATGTATGAAATGGCCGAGAGGGCCATGAAGAAAATCAAAGAGAGGGAAGAACCGCCGGAAACAATTCGTGTAATCATAAATAATGAAATAAATAAAGAAAACGTGCGGAAAGCCTTAGAATTCGTGGGTCGGGGAGAAAATATAACGTGGGAAATCGTGATTAGAGGGAAAGAAATGGATAAAGGGGCTAGACAAGAACATGAAGAGGCCCTTCTAATCAAAACTGGTGGGAAGAAATATACCGACGTCTTGAAGGAAATGAACCAAAAGATCGATATAGGAAAAATTGGAATTAAAGTAGACAGGATGAAGAAGACAGACGGGGGGGATATCCTCGTAAAATTAAAGGGGAAGGGAGCTGCTGAAAAGCTAAGAAAGGAAATGGATACTAGGATGTCCGGCATGAATATGGCAATTAGGAGAAAGGAGCATAATTTCACGATTACTAAACTGCACCCAGGGGTCACAGAAGAAATTTTGCACGATGCCATTAAGGTCTATACGGGAATACCCAAAGAAGAGGTAAGTATAAAAATGCTAAGAACAAATGGACAAGGGGAGCAGGTTGCCACCATAGCCGTGCGCCCTACAAAAGCGGAGGAGCTACGCAAATATAATGCGATAGTGATAGGCTGGGTGTCATGCCCTATAATGGAAAGATACACCCCCACAAGGTGTTACAAGTGTCTTCACTATGGACACAACACCTACGAATGTAAGGGGGAGAGCAGGGTAGCGTGCTGCTACAACTGCTTTAAAACGGGACATACTGCGGTACAGTGTAGCAGTGCGTCATACTGTCTAACCTGTAAAGAAGAGGGACACAGGATGGACCGTATGCAATGCCCAGCCTATAGGGCGTGGGTGTACGGCAGGGGAAGAAATGGGGAACTCCAGAAGGGTGAGTAATAAAAATAAAAATAGAAAGAACAGTGAAAAGGTGAGAGGTTGCTTTCTGGAGAACGGGAGTGGGCCCCTATACGGTCCACCAGTGAAACAGGAAGCCACCTCTCACAGAGTTTCGCGAAGAATAGACTCTATTGAAAATCAAACACCCCATTATTTTATCTATACAAATTTTGTTTATATATTTCATTTATTTATTTTATTTATTTCATTTTATTTATTCTCTTTACCTATTTATATAATTTATTTATTAAATAATTTTATTTATACAAATTTTAACTATTTTACCAACTTATTTATTTTATTTATATATATTTATTTATTTTTTGTAGTTTGTAGGAATTTTAATTCAGTAGAAAGACGCGAATCCGTTGCAGAAACGACCTCAGGGAACTGAACCAAAGTGGACCTCAAGGATCAACCTGGTATACGGATTTTGCAGGTAAATGTGGGCAGGGCGCGTCGAGCGCACGACCTTGTCCTCGCAAAAGCCTGCAAGCTAGACATAGACCTGCTCATCGTCCCCGAACCAAACATAAAGATTACGTCGGGCGGTGGTTGGGTTCAAGACAATGGAAAGAACGTGGCGGTGTTCATTAGAAATAGGGATGTGGGAGTGCAGAGCATTGTCAGGGGGGGGAATCATATCCTCATCAGGTTGAAGGGTTTCAGCCTCCTGGCATGCTACATATCTCCGAACATCCCTATGATGAGATACGAAGCCATCGTTGATGAAATAATGAGCACCGCCATAAGCGAAAAAGAAATATTGATCGCCGGGGACATTAATGCGAAGTCCAGATTATGGGGTTCCCCCATAAACGACAAAAAGGGGGAACTATGGAATGAATGGATAGCCCAGGCTGGCCTCCAAGTATTAAACAACGACAAACCTACATTCGTAAGGGGGGCCAGCCAATCACATATTGACGTCACGTTCGCAAGCGAAGGGCTATCCAGAAAGGTGCACGGATGGGACGTCCTCGACGATCAATTATTTACCTACCACCGTTACATACAATATGAGATAAAGGTTAAAGGGGGATTAAAACGGACGATAGGTCACACAGAATCATACTTCAATAAAAGCAAGTACCTATCGGAGGTCAGAAAAATAAACGAAGAAGAGATTTCTGACCTTGACCAACTGAGAAGAGCTTTACAAAATGCAGCAAAGTTGGCCACCGTTAAGAAGAAAAATGATAAAAAATCCCCCTACTGGTGGACGGATGAGATAGAAGGTTTACGGGAGAGATGCCTCAGAGCTCGAAGGATTTACACGAGAAGCCAGGGCAACCTCGAGCTCAAAGAAATATATAAAGACTTAAAGAAAACATTAAATAATAAAATAAAACGAGAGAAAAAGGAAAAGTGGCAGACCCTGATAAAAGCACTGGACGAGGATATATGGGGCGACGCATACAGGATTACAATGAAAACCTTGAAGATAATGGCCCCATATAGACTCGACGAAGACCAGCGGATGAAATCAGCTGAGCTCCTCTTCCCCACTAAGGAACCACAGAATTTTATTAAGGTATTTCCTACCATGGTCGAGGAGTTCACGGAAGAGGAAATAAAAACCGCTGGTCAGGAAATGAAGACAGGGAAAGCTCCCGGCCCTGACGGGCTGCCACCAGAGGCAATAAAGATTATAGCAACAGAGAAACCAGGTTTGATCAGAAAAATATGTAATGAGTTACTGCAGAAACAAGAGTTTCCCAGGGACTTAAAGGAAGCGAACTTGGTTCTACTCCTAAAGCCTGGGAAACCCCCTGATTCACCAACTTCTTATCGGCCAATATGCCTCCTGGACTGTCTTGGTAAATTCTATGAGGGACTTGTCAAGAGGAGGCTGGAGGGCATGTTGGAAGATAAGAGAGTTTTATCTAGTCAACAATATGGGTTTAGAAAAGGTAGATCGACAGTCGATGCCGCTACCTGGATAAGGGATGCGGCTAAGACAAGCAAGAAAAGATGGGTGGTCCTTGTTCTGTTGGACATAAAAAACGCTTTTAATTCAGCAAACTGGGGCCTCATAGTGAACCGAATAGGCGAATGTGGTGCTCCGGAATATTTGTCCAACATAATTAAGGACTATCTATCTGAGAGATCCGTATGCATATCGAAGAAGAAAAAGAAACAAATGACCGCGGGAGTACCCCAGGGGTCAGTCCTGGGACCCTTACTTTGGAATATATTATATAACGGGGTACTAGAAATTCACAAGAGAACAGGAGTTAGAGCGATAGCATACGCGGACGATCTAGCCTTACTGGTGGAAGATGATATGAGTCGGGGTATAACGGAAAAAGTAAATAAAGCTATAGAGAAGACCGCGGCGTGGATAGAGAAAAACGATTTAAAGTTAGCAGTAGAAAAGACAGAAATAATAATCTTGAGGGGACCAAGAAAAAGAGATGATACAGTTTTCAGATATCAAGGTTCCGAAATAAGACCCCAACGGACAGTAAGGTATTTAGGCATAACTTTGGATGAGAGATTGACATTTGGACAACATGTGATAGAAGCATGTCGAAAGGCGGAGGAGAGGACCTCAACGCTGAATAAACTAATGCCAAATATAGGGGGGCCCGGATCCCAGAAGAGGCTAATGATGTTACAATCAATATTATCCATAATATTATACGGGGCCCCAGTGTGGCATGAGGTCCTCCGGATGAAAAAGTATAAAGACATGCTTCTGAGGGCTCAAAGGAAACCCCTGATCAGAGTGTGCAGCGCGTACAGGACTGTATCAACCATTGCTTTACAGGTAGTGGCTGGTTCTCTGCCGGTGCACATCCTGGCCAGGGAGAGAGTCCAAATGTACCGAAGGGGCAACGGGGCGATAGGTTCAGGACCACTGGAGAAAGCTAGAAGTTTAGAGACGTGGCAGAGGGAATGGGCAGCCGAAGTCGGAAGGGCCGCCTGGACGAGATCCCTGATCCCGGATGTAGTGAGGTGGTACGGATGTCGGCATCGGCGCGTCAACTACTACTTTACACAGTTTCTGACGGGGCATGGATCGTTTCGACAATATACCCACCGTATTGGGAAAACTAGGGACGATCTATGTCCCGAGTGTGGTGTGGTGGATGACGCGCGGCATGTCGTGTTCGTATGCCCTGCCTATCGCGCGGGGCGTACCGAACTGCAGCTGGGCCTGGGGTCTCCACTAGGCGAGCCTCATGAGCTGATCGATAGAGCTATCGACAGCAAACGAGACTTTGAGCTGATCATTGCCTTCGTCACAAAGACAATAAAGCACAAAGAAGAGAAAGAGAGGCGGCTGCAAGCGGGATGACCGCTTTATATTTATTTTCTTAAAATGTGTTTGTGTTGTGATCGGGCAACCAGCGGGGGGCGGACCCTTTACATCCAAACCACGCTGACTGCCCATTTTTATTTTTATTTTTTTATTTACTTATTTTACTTTTTCATATTTTTAGTTATTTATTTTATCGTATTTTATTTATTTACCTCTTTAATTTTATTTACATAAGTTAATATTTCTTTCCAACAATTTTTATTTTTGGTTTTTCCTGCCTATGTGTTCTATCTTTTCTTTCTTCACTGTCCTTTATTTTTTCTTTCCTTTTTCGTTATGTCTTTTCTCTTTCTTTTCTCTTCTCTCATTTTATCTCTGCTCTTTTCTTCTCTTTTTTCACTCTCGTTTAGTCCTTTGTGTTATGTCTTGTATCGTTTTACCATCGACTGTCCCATTTTAATTTCCGAACTGAATGGGTGGATGAGTAAGCTTACATAGATGAAAGTATGAATGATTGGAGTTGAATGAGAGAAAGTATGAAGGAGCGGACGAGAAAGAGTGCATAGATGAAAGTATGAACGACTGGAGTTGCTCGTAACTGCCAACTGACATCTTCTGGCTGTTTTTATCCGGGATTGGGGGCCTCCTTGTCGCCCTACCTGCGCACGGGTTGCGCCAGACGGTCGCTACGCTGACTGGCCTGGTGCGGGGCGTGGGCGGGGGGTCGACCCGGGGGCCAACTGATTCATGGAATGCACGCTAGGAGTGCCGGAGGGGAGATATGAGTAAGGTCGACGGGTCAGATATGCTCGCTAAGAGCGGTCCCAGACCCGTCGGCTGGAGAAAAGAGGGGGTGGGTTTAGTCGGTAGGCGGCCCGTGATACAGATAGGACGGACCGAATCCGACACACCTGGGACACCTTCCCAGACGGTCTTGAGAAGATTCCCACCTCCCAAAAAAAAAAAAAAAAAAAAAAAAAAGGCTACGTTTTCAAGTGCCTGACCAAGGAAGAATATAGAATCTTATACAGTACTACTGATACTACAAGGAGCGTACAATAATTATAACTACGGAGAAAATTTTTTGGATATTTTTAAAAATAATTTGGATAATTTTTGCTATTTTATTGTAGGTATTGTGTCAAAATTTATAAATTACAATTTTGAAATAAGTAATTTATAATTATATAATTTATATTATTGTACTACATTTGAAGAGGGTAGGCGGCGCCTACCTTGCCTACCCCGCCGGGCCGCCCCTGCTCTATTCACTATTCAAGTATTTCTGTTTCCCAATAAACTGTATAAGAAATTCTATACTTACTTGTTTGAATAATTTTCACACAGGAAGAAATGTCTTGGTGTACAACTTGGCCAATTTCATTATACCGCAAATTACAATTTACAAGTGCAGGAATTTCCTTGTCGAAATCTTCTCCGCAACGTGAGTCGACGTCAGATCGACAGTCATAACATTTTATGGAAGTACCTGTCGAGAATTAAGATTATTAATGCTTTTGAAAAAATATTTAATAGGTACCTTGGTTCTGATCACACTTTTGCTTTGAAATACTGTTACGATTCCTAGCAGCACGTAACCGAAACAGCCAGGGACCGGTTTTGACTCCTTTTTCATCGAGAAAAGACGCGAGGCAGGTTCAGACGTCATCTCGTACTACTTAAAAGTAGTAACTTTTTTGGTATTGTAATATAATTCAAATCCTTCTAACCACTTAAAGTCCTATTTTATGACTATCTGTGGGCAAATTTTCAGCCAAATCGATTATGATGTATTTTGGGAATGGAGGAAAATGTAAAAACGGTATTTTAACGTTTTCTACACTATAAAATTTGACCAAAAACTTGTTTTGAATCAAAATAACTTGTTATAATGCCATATAATGACATTTTTGAGTCCCTTCTATTAAAATATGATGTTTTCCATTGATACTTTACGATAGAAAATGCAAATTTGTTTAAATAAATACCAAATCACTGTAAAACCGCTTAAAATAACATTTTAAGAAAAAAAAAAAAATAAGAAAAAGAAGAAGACAATTCGACCTTAAATATGTTTTATTTCTACATCCCGCAGATGCTATGTAATAATTTTCAGACAAATCGGAGGTCCAAAAGTTTTTTGATCCAAAATTGAGTAATTTGAAATGGAATCACCCTACAAAACATTTGTCGTTTTATGGTTAAATAATTTCAATATTATTAATAATTATTATGGTTACATAATATAGGTAACTTTTATTCAACTGATTTCTAATTTCTTAACGTGTATGAAATAGATATATCAGGGCCGTAACTACGATGTTGGGGCCCCGGGGCAAATGTGATCTGGGGGCCCCCTACCGGGAGGTCCGGGGAATTTACCCCTAGCGCAAGGGGGTCCGGAAAAATGTTTGATATTTAAGCCCTTGAAAGCGCATTTTGCGCCTCCTATGTGAACACCACGCTCTCTTTTTTCTTGTTTTTCAGCATGTCCTGCAATAACTATCAAATTAGCAGCGCTAATGATTACAGCTTCATCTGTATCTGACATTGCGGACGGATTATCAACAAATGCGTTCGTTCGCTACAATGTACTTTATACCGAACGAATAACCAAGCGAACCACTACGAATTCGTTCCTTCGTTCGTGTTCACTTTGATTTAAAAGCACCTTAAGGTGCCTTAAGCTACTGCAGTGTGAGCCAAGCACACTCAGTAAAGCTTTGCAGTATACTGGTGGGACTAATCCTAATGTGCTCATTTTATCTTACGTATACCTTTCTTTTCAATATGTGGTTCCTTATTCACGTACCAAGATGTGGTCTGGGGTAAATTGATTAAGACAAAGTAGCTGGTAGGGGAAGTCGGGGCAAAGTGAACCGTTGGGGCAAAGTGAACTATCTTTTTAAATTTTAAATTATTCGCGCCAGTAATACAGTTTCAAACGTAAATTTAATATATTTAAGTTGGTAACATTGTGCTTACGACGAGAACACGTTTGACGAAAGCTGCTAAGTTGTGGATGAAATTTTTATTTTATCGTGGTAAAATTCTAATCTGGTAAGTGTGTAATCTAATGTATAACTCAACTAGTTATTATTGCATTCAAACGTTGTTAATCTATTATGTTAGGCATCTAATTATAGATATTTTTGCAAGAAAACGAAGATGATATGTAATGACAGTTTCACATTAACATCAAATGTCAAAAAAGTACTAGTGTGGGGTAAAGTGAAGTTTTTCGCAAGGGGCAAAGTGATCCTAGGTTCACTTTGGCCCCACTATTGTTTTGTAGTAGATAGATTTGTAGAATGTGTTTATTGAAGGTTGAAGGTTAGAAACTATATTTACTCGGGATTTGTAAATCTCGGTTGAATAATTATCCGAGATTAATTTACTAATTCTTGTATCGCCTAAAATTAAACCGGATAAAAAAACTACTATAGATATATTATAGGTCTGGATCCCGCGTATGAAAAAAAAGTTGATTAATAGCAAGCTGAAAAAATGTTAATAGCTTAAGATCTAGTCGGATAAACTTTGATATATGGGAACACTGGAACAGGGGCAGTTTTAATTGTGGAACAGGTTAAAAATTTGGAACGGTCACACCACAAAAACGGCACATTTATTTTGTCCGACAGAACAGACTTAAATTCTTCGAACAGAGATTAAACTCTCATGCAAAAATCAGACTGCTATTTATCACCAAATGGGCGTTTTAATGAGTGGAACATGTAGAATGTCAAATGACAGGAATTATGAGAAAAAAGTTGCAGTAAAATGAAAAATTGCTGTTCCAGAATCTTCTGACTCCGAAGACCATGATGTTGATGATGCCCACTTGTGCAAAGATTCCAGTGACACGGAAACCTTCAGTGATGAAGATGTTGAAATTTTGCAAACAAACCAGCTTACTGCAGTTCCAACGAAAAATGTGTTTGCCGAAGATTTTATATTAGTTCAACTTACTAATGATAAAATAAAAAAAAGAATTTGTTGCCCAAGTTAAAGATCCATTAAAAAACGGGTATGAAGTAAAATTTATGAGACAGTACAGAGGAAACTGGAACATCTTCGTCTTTCCAGAGGTAGATGATATCTCGGTAATAACTGCATCTCAAATCATGGGAAAGCTTCGCTCTAAAAGACTCAGATATGGAAAAATCCAGTTTATATAGAATCTTTTATGTTTTAAGTTTGTTTAATTGTATTTCCTAATTAAATATTTAATTGATCTGATATGTTTTACTTTGCCCCAATACCAAAGTTCACTTTGCCCCGCCTGAGGGGCAAACTTTTGCGACTTTTGGAAAATATGTTTACAGCATATTACATAAAACTGTTTTTTAGTTTTTAGGTATTGGATTATGTAGCCAAATGGTTCTGCTATCGTATTAACAAAAAATAGTCGTAATTATTATTTTCGTATAAGTCATATTATTTGACAAATCTTAACTGGTTCACTTTGCCCCGACTTCCCCTACCTGGAATCCCTATTCCGGTTGCATTTTAGTTTTTATTTCGCCAAAATAACTAATTTCCTGTCACAATTTATATCTTTACGAAAGGTCTCGGGGGCCCCAGCTTAGCCCGGGGCCTCCTCTTCCAATGACATTATAGGTTATATTACGTCGAAATAACTAATTTAAGTAATAATTTAAATTTTTATGTTAAGGTCTCGGGGGCCCCAGCTTAGCTCAGGTCTTAGGGGCCCTGTTCTGTTACAATTGCATTTTATTCTAAAAGACTAATTTCCCACTAAAAATTAAAATCCCCTCTATGTTGCGGTCTTTTTAAAATCGTCTCATTTGAAAATATTTCATTGGGATCGGCTTTTAAAATACATATTTTTATTTTCCTTGTTAAAATCTATGCACGGGGCCCCACTTGGTCGGGGGCCCCGGAGCACCGCCCCGGTTGCCCCAATGGTAGTTACGGCCGTGAGATATATAGGTATCAGATCGGAGCCACTATAAAAGAAACTGTTTTTTTACCTGATTTAATCACAGGTTTAATGATTATAATAACACTTACCGTCTTCCACGAAAAACGTAAAAAATAAACCTAAGAATAACACAATTTTGCCCATTTTTATCTTACTGTTTGTGTTTATGCATCAATTAAAACTATTACTTTTGTATAGACAACAGAATTCCATCTCCACCAATCTCGAATAATTGGTATTCCCTAGTAAAAGAAAAAAAAACAGATTCCAAGGTTACCTACTATTTCTCATACTAATGCAGTAATCATAGGCCAGGACATTTAGGAAAAAATAAATCGATTTTTAAATACAGCACCTATCGACTTGCAACTTTTTGCATTGTATTCGGGATGACGTCAGTAAAAATGTCTGCAATAGAAAAATGAGTGGAAATGCATAATTGCATTTACAAGGCGTAAAATGGACCCAAAAGTGCATAAACATGTCAAAATTAGTATATTAAGAGAAGATTTTGTTACTCGGGGCTTTTTGGACTCAGTGAACATGAATACGCCATCAGAACCGACCCCCCGGAGCACCTGGTGCCCAGGGTTACTGATATGGCACGTCATCTGGAGTCTCGAGGGTTTTTGGCACTACATTTGTGTATACAGATTATTCGGGGGTTTTTGGGGTTGCTGAACACGAATATGACATCAGAACCGACCCTCGGAACACCCAGTGCCCAAGGTGACTGACATGCTAGTCATCTGGAATTTTGAGGCTTTCCGACATTAAATTGATGGTAGCAGAGTACTCGGGGATTTTTGGGGTTACTGAACACGAATATGACTGTCTTTGCATCAATTTGTGTCCACAGTCACCGTGGACACTAGGTGCTCCGAGGGTCGGTCCTGATGTCATATTCTTGTTCAGAACCCCCAAAAACCCCCGAGTAATCTGCTTACATCAATTTAGTGGTGAAAACTCCAGAAACTTTAGCAGATGACGTGTCTCAGCAGTGACCCTGGGCACCAGGTGCTCTGGAGGTCGGTTCCGATGGCGTATTCGTGTTCAGCGACTTCTTCGTGACAAAAACCTTTCAAACACCGGAGGCAGTGCCTTAGCTGTGACCCTGGAGATCATGTGCTCCGAGGTCAGTTCTGATGGTGTATTCATGTTCAGCGACCCAAAATACTACCAACAAACAAAATATGGCATTTAATATACTGATTTTGACATGTTTATGCGCTTAACACGAATACATCATCAGAACCGACTCCAGGGACCCTGGTGCCCAGGACGACTGCTATGTACGTCATCTTCTGAAATTTCGAGGCTTTCCGACACCAAATTAATGCAAACGGAGTACTCGGGTGTATATAAAAAAAGAACAAACCCCCAGTAATCTGTTTGCATCAATTTAGTACCCAAAACCCTCGAAACTCCAGAAGATGACGTGCCTTAGCAGTGACCATGAGCACCAGGTGCTCGGGGAGTCCGTTCTGATGATGTATTCATGTTCAGTGACCCCAATAACCCCCGAGTAACAAAATCTTACCCTTAATATACTGATGTTGACATGTTTATGCACTTTTGGGTGCATTTTATGCACTGTAAATGCATTTCCACCCATTTTTCTATTGTGGACCTTTTTCCTGACGTCATCCCAAACACAATGCAAAAAGTTGTAAGTCTCTAGGTGCTGTATTTAAAAATCGATTTATTCCGGTGTGTTTTGTTCGTCTATAATTTCTAAACTCGTATACAATTTGTTTTTAATATTTGTGTTTATGTATATGTATATCCCACTTATCTTGGTGTGGGATAAGTCTGGTGATTCAAACAGCTGTTGAAGTTCCTGGTTTCTTCTTAACCTACCTTTAGACTTCACCATGTCTAACTGGTTCATCCATTTTTCTGAGGATTTCTCTCTCCCGCCTTCTGAGCGCATCTTTATTCTTGTTGGACCAAGTCCATGCCTCTCATCCATACATTATTAGTGGACATATCAGGATTAGGGACACGATCTTCTTTATATTCCTACTGAAAACTCTGGACTTGAATAATTGTGGTAGACTGAAATAGCCCTTAGGCTAAATAGGGCTATTTAATTTGTACATATATTGCACATATTTGAAAATATTTATTTTTTATATGTATCAATAATATTTTTATAATAAATACTTTCGAGATATCCTTATGTGTACGGTCATTGTAATTATTAAACCTGTTTAAACTTATTTTCCCCTGGTTTCTTCTTATAGTTTTTTAATATTATATTGTTCTTGTCTTTTATAAACAAATAACACAAAAAAGTCGTTTAATATTATTTTGCTAATTGAATAATTTCATCACAGAATGCATACAAATCCCATTAACTTTACCAAGAATTCAAATTCAGGTCTCCAATTACGTCATTATGCGCGAAGTCGGATGTATTTGCGCTACGGGAAGACACTATCCCGTTATTTATAGTATCATGCATATGACCATATTATAAGTACTTAGTTCTCCTCCCATTTTCACTCTACTGCTTGCTGATTCAAGATTCATTTTGTCAAATTAGCTCAGTGTGAATATTTGATCAATGGTGGAGCGGTTATTCCGGAAACCGCATTGATACTGTCCAAGTAGTGCCTCTGCCTCTGATAGTGGCGCCATCTGCGTACTGTGTTGTAAGCTCTACTAAACTAAGTATAGTAAGAAATTCTCGTGTAATTTGTACATATCAACTTAACTCCCTTTTTATGGATGGGAGCAATAATCCCTTCTTTTCAATTTCTTGGCATCCTCTGTGTTACCGATACCTATTTAATTCTTCTTCTACGGCACTACAGACCAAATTGAGCTTTAACCTCTTTTATTTTTTGCCTCCACCCTTGTTTGTCTGTGGCTGCTCTTCTCCATACATGGACTCCTAAAAGTGCTTGTGCGTCGCTGCTTACTGTGTCTTCCCAGCGTTTTCTTGGCTTTCCAACCGGTCTCTTTCCCTGCATTCTAGCATTCAGTGCTCTTTTTGGTAGCCTATCCTCTCCCATTCTTATCACATGTCTATGTCTAGCCCATTGCAATCTTTGTATTCCAATGAAGTCTGACAGCGGTGTTTCCTTATAAAGTTGATAAATCTCGTTGTTGTAGGTATCGAATTCTAAAGATTCCGTTTTCTCTCACAGGTCCTAGTATTCTCCTCAGTACTTTCCTTTCGAATGTATCGAGTTTGTTTTTGGATGCTTCTTTCAGGACACAGACTTCACTGCCATAGCATGCTATTGGTCGTATTAACGTTTTATAGATTCTCATCTTTGTATTTCGGTGGACACTTTTAGAGCGAAATATATGGTAGAGGGCAAAATAAGCTCTGCTTTCCTGCGTTATTTCTCTATCTTCTCTATCTTCATATCTTCTGATCTGCTGGCATATATTTCTACTCCCATGTATGTAAACTTTCCAACCGTTTCAATGTCATCTTCATGTATAATGTTTTGTGGGACGGTATTTCTTCTCGTCTGTATCATTTTTTTTGTTAATTTCCAGACCTAGCCTTTTCGTTTGCGTTTTTAACTCTGCGTATGTTTCTTGCGCTCCTGTTGATGTTCTACTCATAATATCATCGGCATAAGTGGCTAGTTGAACCGTTATATTGATCAGAACCTCCTTAATTAGCTTATACAGGTGTCATACCAGCCGAACTCTTAGCGTTTGGCCACACGAGCGATTTTTTACGGCCGCCTTAAGAGCCGTAAAAATCAGCGTGAAAATGGGTCCCACGGTGAGAATAGTAGATGGCCAGACTGTTGCTGCGCGATATTTTACAGCTCAGTCTGCCTATCTACTATTCTCACCGTGGGACCCATTTTCGCGCTGATTTTTACGGCTCTTACGGGGCGGCCGTAAAAAATCGCCCGTGTGGTCAAACGCTTAATCAATAGGGAGAAGTCCTAGTTGTGAAGCGAAAGCGAAAGGCCACACGGGTGATAATTTACGGCGCCGTAAGAGCAGTAAGCGTCGTAAAACTACGCGGCAGTAAGCGCTGTAAAAAGCATGGCCACACGTGGATGTAAATTACGGCGTGTCGCGAGATGAAAATACAGGTTTTTGGTCGTTGTTGTGGCTAGATGAGCTGCTAGAAATTTCGTCCAGTACGCTGCATACTAGGTATCTTGGTGTTTATTTTTTGTTTCGTGCATTTATCCAGGGCCCCCGCTACCATATGTGCAAAGTGTGCAATGCACACGGGAGCCGTCCTTTAGGGGCGCCAAAACCGAGGGTCAAAAAGTGCAAAAATATTTACAAAAAGAAATAAAAAAGCAAAAATTAAATTTAAAATAAAAGTTGAGAAATTAAATAGTTCAGTTTTATTTTGTTTGGATCTTGGATGACATTTTTAGTCTTTATATAAACCAAAAATAAAAAATCCCGCTATAAAAATAACAAACACCCAACTGCAGATAAGAAATACCTAACTATGCGCTGATTTAGTGGAAAAATTCCAAACACATTGGTTGAGCAATAGTGTGTGGGCGGTAATTCTATCTCATCGATAAGCGAACGATTCTGCGGCGCTCAAATGATGAATCGACAATATTTGAAAATCGCACACCTATAAAATAACTAATTAGACCGGACTGTATCGTCGCCCCCTTTGAGAAATTATTCTGATTCGATTTTTTTGCACAAACTAACTCAAAAAGAGGTCCTTATAACAAATCACAGGGTGTCAAGCGGTGCCGTGAACGAAAAATTGGTAAAACATTTTTTTTAAAACAAATTCACAAAATAATTTTTTCATTTCGAACAAATTTTTTTAGTTGGGTCATTCTGGGAGAGAATGATATGGGGAATGAGCTAAGGCTGTGGGAATCATGTTGTAATTATTGGCTTAAATCTTTTGCTCACTCTATTTTGAATAAGTATGTCCAGTACATTGCGTATTCGTGATGATAACTGCTGGTCTTGACAACGATAATCTTGATTGTAATCCAAAAACCTGTCCCTTTTTGTACATTTAGCGTCAAAAATATTTAGTCATCATCATCATCAATGTCGTTATAACTCTTCGAGAGTCTTTGCCGCGTTTATTATTGCTTTCCATGTTTGTCAGTCCTGTGCCACTATTTCCCACGGTCTCACTCCCATTTTCTCCAGATCTTCTCTAACTGCATTTTTCCACCTTTTTCTAGGCCATCCTACAGACCTTCTCCCATCTGGCCTCTCCCCGAGTAGCTATGTCTGGTTTGATTTTTGGATAAATTTTTGGCATGACATATTCTAAGGCCAGATTAAACAACAATGCTGACAACGGATCTCCCTGTCTCAGTCCAGAATTTACGCAGGAACCGTTTGATATTTTTCCCACTATTCTAACTTGTACAAAGGAGTTACTTAGATGCATTTGCGTTATCGCAGTTAGTTTCTTCTGGACGCCCAACTAGGCCATTTTGGTCGAGCTGGGTGTACGTAAAAATTGTATTCCATGTAGTGTTGGACGATTAATGTAAAATTTGAAGATTTCGGCATGGAATTGGAATTCGAAATTTGGTAAAATTTGGGGGAAAACTTTTAGAGAATAATCCGGCAACAAATAATTCGTGGGGATCTTTTGTCAGGGATTTTTTGTGGGGATATTTTGTCCAAAAAAATTGTGGGGAATATTTGTTCGGGATTTTTTGTGGGAATTTTTTGTCCAGGGATTATTTGTCCGGGGATTTTTTGTCCGGGGATTTTTTGTCCAGGGATAATTTGTGGGGATTTTTAGTCCAGGATTATTGGTCCGGGGATTATCTACCCGGACCTCAAAAAAATAAATAAAAAAACATTATCAAAATACCTATGCCTATAAAATGACAAGGGGCGCCAAAATCCTTTTTTGCACACAGGCGCCAGTAGTTCTTACGGGGGCCCTGCATTTATCTTCTTTTAATCATGGACATTATTGATTTAACAATCGTTATATTGGCACTGCGTCGTCGGCGTCGTCGACGGTTACAATGCCGAAGGAAATGGTGGATTCACTCAATAATTAGTGAGAGAAGTAGATGTGGAAAGTTTGCCACATTACATAACAAATTGAGAAATTAGAACAGAACAAGATTACTGTTACTGTTTTGTTAATTTTTTAACGAAAATGTAGCTCGCAGTCAAACACGCTTGTCTGGGAACGCACTACGCGACGGCCAATAAAATGAGTTGGTCCCTTCGTTTGCGACACGACGCCAAATATGGGCTGGTTCGATGTTGCTGCGCGATATTTTACAGCTCGGTCTGGCCATCTACTATTCTCACCGTGGGACCCATTTTCGCGCTTATTTTTACGGCTCTTACGGCGGCAGCGCCGTAAGTTATCGCCCGTGTGGCCTTAGCGTACGGCTCCACGGGCGAGAAATTGACGCTAGCAGTAGCGGGAAAATTACGGCAACAGCACAGCTGTAAAATCTTGGCTCCACGAGAACGACAATTTACAACATGCATAGCGCCGCATCTGGCCGCATCTTGGTTTGTAGTGGTTCCATGCAGGGTCGGCGATAAAGAGCCTGCGATGGATGCACTGCAGGCGGGCGCTCCTATTTGATGGGCTCCAAAATGAGCTTTTTCTGTATACATGTTAAACAAAATATTGTACTAATTAAAAAAACCGAAGGGCGTCTGTGCTAATTTTGCAGGCGGGACCTTATGCCCTGGCGCCGGGACCGGGCAGATTGCAATTGCGCGCAGCGGTCAGGGTTCTCAACAGGGTGTCTAAGCCAATGGTGCAATTGCGCGCACGTCTTTAAAAAGGTATGCTGTGATTGTGCGCCAAGTCGTAAATTATAGTAAACGGAAGTTTTATTTACTTCTTATTCGTTTTGAACGGAAATTTTGCTAATTGTAAAAAATTAAGATAATAACAAGTGAATACTACATTGAAATAGTTGTGATAAAAAAAACTAAATAGTGTTTCTTTTATAATTAATATTTATTGTATTAAATAATGTACATATTGTAGAAATTTAATTTGAACATGCCTTATATAGTTTTAACAAATTCTATTCTGGATATTTCTTTATTTTAAAATGTCTCTATCAAATTTGTTACATATTTTAATGTTCTTTCATAATTAATATTTTTAATTTTTTTTGTAAATGTAAGCTATTTAATTGCACATAATTAATTAAAAAATTAATATATTATATATATTATATATTATACAGTACAATTTTCAAATGAGGAAGACCTAACCCTTCGGTTCAAACCTAACTTTCGGGTATTAGAGCTGCTGATATATACCGCTGCGCGCAATCACAATATACCGTTTTGTTTAGCAACCCTCTTAAAGGTAAATTTCAGTACCCCAGGAGGTATTTGACCGCTGCGCTCAATCACAACCCACCCCCGGGACCGACTCCACGAGCTTCAGTATGACGCGACTACGCTCTACGACAAGGGCGCCCCCAGGGAGGGGCCAGGTGGGGCCATCGCCCCCCCTGAGAATTTGGCGAAAGCGTGTAAAAAATATTTAGCTCTCTCTTACTTTATATTATAAAATAAATTGCATATTAATCATAATCGCTCACGAGATATGCCAGTTTAAATGTATTTTTTCTCAATCCCTTATCCCTTCTGACTGAGACGCATATGTTTGGATGGAACCGCATCGTTTTCGGTGCGCATGCCGCATGCACTGATGATGTCCGGTCTAGGCTTATCCAGTTGAGAAATGAAATAGGTGGGCTGAACGGCCGATCTGATACGTCTAGTAGTACGGTAGTGCTCACAATTTATATACTGTTATTCATAGAACTTATATTAACGTGTTAAAAGTGTTTTTTGTGCAACGTGTAAGTATTATATAATATACTTTATTTCTCACTTGACCTTAAATAAAATAGGCTTATTTTTACGAGGTAGTTATCTATTGTGTGTAAAGGTAAAAAATACTTTTTTATGAATTAAAATAACATCATTTGCGTCTATGAAGTACAATTACAATATTTATTTCAAAAATTGTGCTTGAAGTAATAACATTTTTTATAAGTACCCTTCCTACTTTAAGAAAATAAGTTATTCCTGTATCGCAGTTGAGATATTCAACTGTGCAAGGTAGGTATTTTAATCTACAAATTTTAATTAACTTAGATGAATTTTTTACTTCTCTAAAAGGTTTTAAAAATATTTTTCAATGCAACTAAATTATCCATTTGGTCTTATTCTGTCCATTTATCGGCCTACTCCCCGGTTAAATGCGTTAATTTATTTGACACCTAACACTTAGCTGATTGAATGCATCAATTTAATTAGCCTACTGTATTTGTAGAAAAATGGACATAAGGAAGTTCTTTAACAAGCCAAACAAGCGGCTGAAAATTGATGATGGATCTGACATACCGAACAGTACCGAAAACAGTAGTATAGTATGCAGTCAAAATGATTTAGCTGTAGCAGGGCCATCTAGCTTGGAGTCAGCTGTATCCGCCTCTCAAAGAGAAACTAACGTTGTAACGGCCACCGCATCGGATAATTTTGCGATTGTTGAAGACAGTTTAAATTTGGATGTTGGGAACTACCTTGATACTAATAAAATTTGTAGCTTGAACGATCGCTTGAAATTTACTTTGTTAACAAACCCATGGAAGCCAGATAAATGTTACAATTTCAAGTATGATATTGACGATGGCAAACGACCATTTATCCATGAATGGTTAAATACGTACCCCTGGTTAGCTTATTCAAAAGAAGTTAAAGGTGGGCTATGCAAGTTGTGTGTACTGTTTAGGCCCCGCGTAACCCATGGTAGTTATCAAAGCGGCTTTATAAATCGCCCATTCACCAATTTCAGAAAGTTTCATGAAAATGCGAAATCGCATATGAACTCTGAATGGCACAGACAAGCATCTGAAAACTCAAGTAACTTTATATCTGTCATGAAAAATGAAAAGAAAAATGTTGAATGTCTTGCAAATTATCGTTTGGCCAAGCAAATTGGCAAATTGGTCACAGACCAAATCACTCTACCCAGACTATCAACGAATACTATAGAAAGTCCATTTTCTTGCCTTATTTGGATTCTTTGGTTCAATCGTTGAAAGATAGGTTTTCAGATAGAAACAAACCATCATTTGAAATTTTCAATCTGCACCCTAAAATCATGAAAGATCTTTCTAAGGAAGATTTTGAAAAGTCTATTAACAATATAAACAGCACGTATTGTGAATTGTTAGACAACTTTAAGGAGCAATCAATTCTGTGGTTCGACCTTTGGAAAAACACGGAGATAGATGCCAAAGCCTTGGAAAAACTGAACTTAATAGAGGTTCTTGAGCATGAGCATGCCTGCTTTTTGCGTCAGTAGCAAAAGCCATCCAAATAGCTCTTTGTCTGCCACCAACAACTTGCACCATCGAGCGATCATTCAGGTAACTAACTATAATTTTATTACGTTATATTCTTATCCATGTGTTTCAGTTCTTCTAAAACTTACATTACAATATAACAACCTCGATACTTTTTTACAGCACTCTCAAACGTGTGAAGACCTGGATAAGGAATACGATGTCGAACAATCGTCTAAGTGGGCTATGCCTGTTATCTGTACACAGAAGAAAAATAAAAGAAAATAAAGAAAACTTCATGCAGAAAGTAATTGATTTATTTGCGATGGACACCAGAAGAATTCAATTATTATTTAAGTAACATTTTACTGACACTAACCGTGTTGCGTTTTAAACAGCAAAACAATTTTTCTTGTATTTTTTGTTTCAATACCCTTTGCCCCCCCTGAGGAAATATCCTGTGGGCGCCCTTGATGCATCCTACGAAAAAACTTGTAAGAACGTTTTTTGCTTAGAATTACCCAAGAAATACAACAAAATGTATTATCTTGCGAGAAATCGATGTTATGTAACTCCTCAAGTTCTTTGTTTATAACAATCTTATCGACATCCGGATCAATTGTTACCCCCAAAAAATTCGTGTTCTACGGGTCAAAATACATAGAGTAAACTTGGGTAAGTCCATCTAAATAAAGGAGCCCGTAGCACTTCCTCCTGGACACAGCACTAATTTGTTTATAAGCCAAAAAATTGTTTATAACTTTAAAACATTGCTGAGGCTGCTTAAATAATCCGATTTCAATTCTGTAAAGTGCATTAGATACGTGGAGTGCTTCTTTATATGTAAAAAAATTGACAAATCTTTGTATGTTCTAGTTTTTGTTGTGCAAGATTTTAAAAAATTTTAATTTTTTAAAAAAAGTTTAGATTGCAAAATTATTATGCAAAATCTAGTAAGTCAATTTTAATGAAATTTGGTGGACGGTTTTAGCACATTACAAAAATTTTCTAAGCGAATTAGCAAGGTTCCAAGTGTAACCTAAGTGATGGAAAAATATTGAATAAGGACAGGCTTAAGGGTGTTAAATTAAGACATTTTTAACCAATCGTATCTGATAAAAAATTTAATTATCTTTGTTTTATTCCAAATTTTGAGACGACTTTGTTCCAAAATGAATCGTTTTACAGGTATAAGAAAAGAAAGTAGAAAAAAACGAAATTTTTAAATATTTTATTTTTTTTTATTAATGTTCCGGGCATATTTGAGAAGGAGCATAAGTCAATTATTATTAACGAAGTTATCACCTAACTTTATCCGCAAAAATCCGAATGCCACCTCTCACATCCACCTAAAAACAGATCCTTTCTGGTCTATTAAAAGGACAATCTCGTTTTCGTTTTGATTCAGAGGCGGGCAAGCATGTACACTGATGAAGTTCTAAACAGAAACAGCTGTCTGTAGATTGGGCCTTGGCTCTGAATCGAAATGAAACATAAATTAATTGTCCTTTAATTCACTTCTATCTTTATTCAGATTGTGAGTACTAAGAACCTTTTTTCGTATCTTTTCCTAGACGAATGAAAGCGGAATGTGATTGCATATTGTAGAATCCTCCTCGCTTTCTATATTCGTCGTCTCTATGCCTTGTAAATTATTGTGGAAGGCAGAGATTTAGGATGTTGACAGAAGTAGGTTCTAATAAGGAAAGTTTCAGATTTAAATTTGTGTCTATTATTATATTTAATAATTGATTCTATGTATCTGGGACTTTGCTATTTCCATTTTTTTTTACTTTTAGCGTAGATATTATGAAGTCTTATAATTGATGATACTCATAATAGAGTATCAATGGTTAAACTCAAGGTATTTAAAGGTTTGAAAAAAAAGTAAGATCTGCATTTCAAAAAATGGCTAAGCTATTAAAATATCGTGCTTTATCTATACCCTTAAAAATCAGGTTACTACGTTGTTATATCTTCCCTAGACTGTTGTACGGAGTTGAATCGTGGACTCTCACAGACGCTACCTGCAAGAAAATTGAGGCTTTTGAAATGTGGCTTTATCGTAGAATCCTGAAGATATTTTATACTGATCACGTTGTAACTCCTATTTTATTTATTGTTCCTTTTTTCAGAGGTGTTTCCGCACCATATGTAAGAACCGGTAAAAAACATTGGTCAAAACCTTCCTTTTCAAAAACTGGTATATCAGACTTGAAAATGTTGTTCAACCTACCAAAAGCAGCCCATGTGAGACCTATCCTTCTTTATTTCAGTTTTCTGATTATCTTGGCCTAAGCGAATCTCATGCCCTAGATATTTCGCACCCTCAGTGCAAAACTGTTATAAGTCAAAATTTTTATGAAAATGAAGTAATCATGGCATTCGCTCGTGGACATGCATATCTATCCCGTGTAAAACTTTAGTAACTTTCAAATGCTCAACCGGCCAAATATCACAACTATCACACCGACATTAGCACAGCGATATTAGCACGAAAATAAACAAAATCGTCTTTATCTCGAAACTTACTTATTTTGACTTACAACAGTCTTGCACTTACTTACTTACTTTCCGTGTCCGGAACACCAACAACTTTAAATTCTGTATTTCCAATGGTTGGCCACATAGATGGCCCTGTCATTTGCTATAATTAAGTCTTGTTCTGTGCAGGTCTCTCTCATCTCTGTGCATGATAGTAGATGCCGGCTGGTCTGAACTGCGCCACAGTCGCAGGTATCGTCCTCCTGGTATCCCCATTTTTTCAGGTTACTAGCACAACGTGAAACGCCGGTTCTTAGTCTGTTTAGCGCTTTCCAAGTCGGATACGGTAAATTGTGTCCAGCAGCCATTTCCTCCGAGGGAGGAAAATGTGTCGCGGTAGCTGACGCTTGCCATAGGTGTATTCGGCACGCCTCTGGCGCTTCGGGGATGGATCTTGATGTTTTCAGGAAGCTTTTCCGAGATCTTAGTCTGCTTGGCTGAGTTTGGTGGTCATATAAGGGGTGTCTTCGGTCCGTCTCCTGCTTTTTCCGTTCTACCTCTGACGTGATAGGTGGTGGAGCAATTCCAGCAATGGGGTATACCTCTTCGATACGTGTCGGTTTCAGGCAACCCGATATTATACGGACCGTTTCATTTAGAGCCACGTCGACGTTCTTTGCGTGAGCGGAGTTTGCCCATACTGGTGCTCCAAACTCCGCGGCCGAAAAACATAATGCCAAGGCAGAAGTGCGGAGAGTGTGTGGTTGTGCTCCCCATTTTGTATTAGTTAGCTTGCGGATGATATTATTTCTGGCACTTACTTTCTTCTTGACATCTTGACAGTGGTATCGGTAAGACAGAGTTCTATCCAGACGGACGCCAAGGTATTTTGGCGTCTTGTTGTGTTCCAGCATCTGACCACGCCATTCCACCTCCAGCGACCTTCGGGCATGCTTGTTTCTCAGGTGGAAAGCACATACCTGGGTTTTTGTGGGATTGGGTTTCAGATGGTTTTTATCATAGTATAGAGCTAAGTCTCCCAGGGCATCTGTCAGTTTCACTTCGACTTCATTGAAGGTTCTTCCCTGAGCTGCCACCGCTGTATCATCAGCGTAAATAAATTGCCTTGTTTGTTGGTGTATGGGTTGGTCGTTGGTGTATATGTTGTATAGAATCGGCGCGAGGACACTTCCCTGTGGTAGCCCATTTTTTTGGTCCCTCCACCGACTGTTCTTGTACTGGAGCGTTACGTAGAAGCGTCTATTCTGGAGGAGACATTTCACTAACCTTGTTAGTCGGAAATCCTTTGTAGTTTCGTAGAGTTTTGCGAGTAGCCGTTGATGGTTAACTGTATCATAGGCGGCAGTTAGGTCTATGAACGCTACTCCTGTTATTTCCTTCCGTTCAAAACCATCTTCAATATGTTGGGTGAGATTAAGAATTTGACTGCAGCAGCACTTTCCGGGCCTGAATCCTGCTTGTTCTGGAATAATTTTAGTCTCCACATATTCTGCGATCCGGTTCAGTATCATTCTTTCAAAGGCCTTGAAAAGGTGGCACAAGAGAGATACAGGTCTAAAACTCTTTGTATCCGCCGGATCCTTCCCTGGTTTTAAGAGGGCTACCACTCTAGCTTTTCTCCAGATTTTGGGGATTTGTAATGTACGGATGCAGCAATTCATCATTTTTACGAGCCACTCTACGGTTTTTAGTCCAAAGTTCTTTATTTGCTCTGTTCGTATGTCGTCCAGGCCAGCCGCTTTATTATCTTTCATTTGATGGATCGCGCCTCTCATCTCCTCTAGACAAAAAGAGGTACCTAGAACATATCTTTCTTCGTCGATATTCCGTTGAGCTCTCACCTTGTTCTTTCTTGATGTCGTCTTACCGTTCATTAGAAGATGATGGGCTATCTGATCGGGTGTGACTTCTGTCATGTTGACTGCCGGAGCAGCGGGATCGTTGCCAAGATTCCGAATCAGCTTCCAGGCACGTCTGCTGTTTTGTTTCATGTCCAGACTCGTGACCAGCTTGCACCATCTTTCCGTTCTGTTGGCGGATATCGCATGTAACATTTCCTCCCCAGCCTGTATTGTCGCTTCCGAGAAAGGGTCTTCTTCATATAGCTGTTCGTATCTTTTAAGTAGGGGTTTAGATTCCTCATTGAGCCCCGCTATGTACTCAGTTCGACAACCTCTAGGGATAAATTTCCGTGATACTTGCTTTACGATTTCTACAAATTTATCGTATGAATCAGGGCAAGGTTCTAGCTGGGAAACTTCTTGATCCAATGTTTCAGAGAATTTTTCCCATTTTGCTTTAGTAAAGTTGAACCTTCTCTTGAAAGGAACAATTTCGTATCTGATTGCCGCGTTGGAAAGACAAATTATTGGTCTGTGCTGTGTCTTTGGGAGGGCGCTTCCAACGATTTTTGTCACCTGGTCTCAAATTCTGTCGCTGACAAATATATTGTCTAGGTTGTAACCTCTGCGCCATCTTCCGCTGTTGAACGACGCAGGCTGCTTTGGATCGTGAATAAGTTTTAGGTTCATGCTTTCAGCCCATTTTTCTAGTTCTTCGCCATTGGAATCTGTTTCGTTGTAACCCCACGCGACACTGTGACAGTTGAAGTCACCCAGTACGAATTTGATTTGCTGTGATTGAAAGTTATTCGGTTCCTCAAAAGCAAAGTCAGCGTTTGGTGGTTTGTAGATTGACGTTACTGTACAGGAGTTTATCTCCACTGTGAGGATCTCGATGTCATTTTGATCTGTTAGAGATGTGGATGCTACGTCGATATCTGGTCTGACGAAGACTGCGCTACCCTATTGGTCGTGTGGTCTCTCCAGTATGAGCTTCATACCCCGAATCCTTGGTCTGCGGCTTGCAGTACCTCTATGGGTTTCTTGAACCAGTAGAACATCGACACCATGTTCTCTGCACATATTAGACAATAGGTCTTCTTTATCTGCTGATAGTCCTTCAATATTAATTGAGGTCGTCATCAAAAATGGCCTTGATAAAGACCGTTTTGATTTTGATTGCATCTGTGTTGTTGGTGCACCGGTGTTGAAAGGATTAGCCGACATTACTCGTTTCCAGGGGACGCCCGATTGTATTCACAAGTGATCACAATCTACGTGGAGGCTCCTTTCATGTCCCCCAGTCTTGCACTGAGGGTGCGATTTGTAAGCTATTATTACTTAGTCGATGCTATGGCTTTCAATTTCATCGCGGACTACTTTGAGGTGTTAATTTTAAGTCCAATTGTTTTTGACGCTTTATAGAGTACAGTAATGCTAGAAAGCAGAAATAGAAGAGAGAATAATAAGTATGGTTTTGTCTTGTCCACTTCCTCAAGAGCTAAAAGCTCACGAACATTTTCTTAACACCTCCTTGTAACTTCACTGTTGAACTAGCATAAACAATAAAACTTAAATTCCAATAAATTATATTTATGAAGAATAAATACAGTGGTTACATGACATGTATTAATAGATACACACTCTTAAAGCTAATAGAACAATATGAAAAATACCTTTTTTACAAGTAATCTTTTTTTTTCGAAAATTTAACCAAACCTGTACAAAAACTAATTTATAATATCATAAGTTTTATCACCATTCGGATAATTTAAAATAAAATATAATGCGTTACCTACCTATAGTATGGTATAGTTAGACCCAAACCCAGACATCCAAAGTGAAAGTTATCCTCCAACACAAAATTGTTCTATATGGTCCATATAATGTTTAGAAAAAAGTCACACCATTTTGAGCGTCGGGTTTGGGGGGGAGAGGGGGGAGAAATCTGCAAATTCGTAGTTTTTTACGTTTTTCGTCAATATTTCTAAAACTAAGCGGTTTAGCATGAAAACCCTCTAAACAAAATTGTTTTACATTAAATTTGAAATAAAAAAGGCCCTATGCATAACCCTTTTAAAATGAACGGTTCCAAAGTTACGGAGGTAGTATAGTACAATTGTATAATTGGTCCAAAAAAGGCCTATCCCAGACATCCAAAGTAAAAGTTTTCCTTCAACACCAAATTGTTCTATATGGTCCACATATTGTTCAGTAAAAAGTTACATCATATTGAGCGTCCGGTTTGGGGGGGAGATGGGGGAGAAGTCGGTAAATTAGTAGTTTTTTTACGTTTTTCGTCAATATTTCTAAAACTATGCTTTGGCGTAAGGAATGTTCTATAGAAAAATATTCTACATAAAATTTAAAACAAAAAAGGTTCTATACATAATTGTTATAAAATCAACGGTTCCAGAGTTACGGAGGGTGAAAAGTGGAGGTTTTCGATACTTTTTATATTTACCGATTTCTCCCCCCTCTCCCCCCCCCAAAGCCGACGCTCAAAATGGTGTGACTTTTTTCTGAACATTATGTGGACCATATAGAACAATTTAATGTTGGAGGATAACTTTCACTTTGGAAGTCGGGGTTTTATATCATAAATATTGCCCAAAAAATATAAAAAGTATCGAAAATCTCGACTTTTCACTTTCCGCAACTCTGGAACCGTTGATTTTATAACAATTATGTATAGAACATTTTTGTTTTAAATTTCATGTAGAATATTTTTGTATATAACATTGTTTACGCTAAAGCATAGTTTTAGAAATATTGACGAAAAACGTAAAAAAACTACTAATTTGCCAGCTTCTCTCCCATCTCCCTCCCAAACCGAACGCTCAAAATGGTGTAACTTTTTACTGAACAATATGTGGACCATATAGAACATTTTGGTGTTGGAGGAGAACTTTTACTTTGGATGTTTGGGTTAGGCCTTTTTTCGGACCAGTTATACTATACTACCTCCGTAACTTTGGAACCATGCATTTTAGAAAGATTATGCATCGGGCCTTTTTTATTTCAAATTTAATGTAGAAAAATTTTGTATAGAGGGTTGTTCATGCTAAACCGCATAGTTTTAGAAATATTGACGAAAAGCGTAAAAAACTACGAATTTACCGATTCCTCCCCCCTCTCCCCCCAAACCCGACGCTCAAAATGGTGTGAATTTTTTCTGGACATTGTGTGGACCATATAGAACAATTTGGTGTTGAAGGATAACTTTCACTTTGGATGTCTGGGTTATGCCATCTTTTGGATCAACTATACTATACTACTAATACAGTTATCCATAAGCCGTGTAATCCTTGTCAAAAGCTTTAAATAATTCATGTAACGCCAAAAATTTGATAACACTAATTTTATTTTCTAAAATCGACAAAGTACGTAAGTAGTAAGTTCTAAAAATTATTTGGAATCAAAAGAGAATGTTGCTTTTCGGTTAAAAAACGTATATATCTCCAACATATTCGACCATTTGAAACAACGCAAGGAGTTAGACAAGGAGATAGTGTAAGCCCAATACTTATTATAAATGTAATACAAGAATGTAAGAAAACCATTAAAAATGGGTACTGTATAGGACGGAATAGAATGCAAATGATAAATACAGAGATAATATGCGTATTTGCAGATGACATGGTATTTATTCGCTGAAACAGCAGAAAGCACAATTTAGAAAAATAAAACTCAGAAGCAAAAAAATACAACCTAAATGTAAAAAAAGAGTAGACACAGATAATGAAAGAACAACGAAAACAGACACGGATGAACTAATAGAAGTAGTGGTAGATCAACAAAAAATAAATCAAACAAACATATACAAATACAGTAATAATTAATAACAGACGAAGCATCGAAGACTATCTTAACAACATACTAATGAGTACAGGAAAAGTATTCCAGGCTCTAAATAGAGGATTCCTCAACAACAAAGAAATATCAAGGAAAACGAAGAAAAAGGACAGACAGATCCAAAAATGAAGAAATACGAAACATACTTAAAATTAACTTGTTAATTGACACAATAAAGGAGAAAAAATTGGCATGCGTTCGACCAGATAACACGAATGGACAATAACAGGCAAGTAAAAAGAGTGTGGGAAGCTAAAATAATAGGGGAAAACACAAGAGGCAGACCAATAAGAGAGAGGAATAGCGACAGCAGAGATATTACATAGGGGCAAATCTTCGCAAGAAGGCAACACAAATGGTTTAGAAAAAAAAAATGATGGAAATATTCATCAAAAGGTAGACACACCTCACTCGACACCTAACGGTAGAAATAGAAGAAGAACGATTATGTATGTATGTATGTAAGTACTCATGTCCAGACACAAATTCTTTTTATTTCTTATTCGAATTGTTTTTTAATTTATGTCTTCTTGTTGCAATGTCTATCGGTTGTATGTAGAAGGGAGAGGCCTATATAAGAATAAGAAAATATACGAATGCAGTTCACATTGAATTAGTGTCACAAGGTCAGACAGTTAATCAATATCGCTTACAGGTTTTACGAAGATTCCGAGAAAAAAATCGCAAAATGAGGCCCGAAATGTGGAAAGAGAGGTCATAAGTATGAAACAACTGCTATATTCGCCAGACTTAGCACCTTGCGACTTCTACCTGTTCTCATTTTGCTTGAAAGGAACCCACTCTGAGTCATTGGAGGACGTAAAACAAAAATCGGCGCAGCTAATCAACAGGCTGTCAGAAGATGACCTGCGTCCTGCAGCACTGTTTCGTACAGTGAAAGATTCGTCTTATAGGGATGCGGAAAGAGTATAGGTTTGGATCCCGCGTGCCAAAAAAAGTCGATTAATAGCAAGCTGAAAATTTGTTAATAGCTTAACGGTGTCTAGTTGGACAAAATTTGATGTACGGGAACACTGGAACAGGGGAAGTTTTAATTGTGGAACAGTTTAAAAATTTGGAACGCCAGATTACGAAAACGTCCCATGTATTTTGTCGGACAAAACTTCCAATTGATTTGTTACCGTTTCATTAAACTCTCATGCAAAAATCAGACTGCTATGTATCAACAACATAATTTCTGTCATTTGACATGTTCTTCGTGTTCCACCCATTAAAATGGCCAATTGGTGATAAACACCAGTCCGATTTTTGCATGAGAGTTTAATGAAATGGTAACAAATTAATTGCAAGTTCTGTCCGACAAAATACATGGAACGTTTTCGTAGTCTGACGTTCCAAATTTTTAACCTGTCCCACAATTAAAACTTCCCCTGTTCCAGTGTTCCCTTACATCAAAGTTTGTCCGACTAGACACCGTTAACTATTAACAAATTTTCAGCTTGCTATTAATCAACTTTTTTTGGTACGCGGTATCCAGGTCTAGTATGTTCAAGGGGAAAATTAAAAAATTATGAAAAATTGCTAAATAGAATGTTATACCAACGGAACAACTTAATTCGAGACCTCGTAGATATTAACATAACAAGACAAACAAAACAAATCAGTATTATATCTTTTAACGGATAATATACACTTACATTACGGTTATATATCTAAACAATGAACACATTTGTAGAATCGTGTATTTACCCTTATTAACATTTTTTTGCGTAATAATCAACAGATAAATTAATAAAATATGAATTTCAAACAAGTGTATGTAAATTATAGATAATATTTAAAGTTGCCAAATTATTACGGAAGAACCGTTCCGATATTGTTTTCATGTTTCAACAGGCATTTGAGTAGGTATTAAAAACGGCTCATTGGAACTACTATCATTTTGAGCAGAATTATTAGGGAAGATATACACTTTTATGTTCTGGTTAAAAATAATTGACTGTAATTGTTTTATATTATACTTTCGACAAAACACGTATTTGTAGAGGTGTTATAATTCTCAAAGGGAGCTTCCATTTTGTGTTCGCCATTTAGTGTCAGAGAGAGTAGGCTCAGTGCCTTTAGTCACGCCGTAAAAAGTATTCATGCATGTGTAATCAGATTTCATATAATCTATATAATCGAAATCAATTTCATATAATTTCAAATGGCACATTTTTTAGATCTATACCTTCTTCTTTATCAGCACTTTTCTTTTTAGGGGTCGCTGTTCCTTACTCTTCTTCGCCACTCATTTCTGTCCATCGTGAGCGGCCGTAGCGTAACGGCATAATCGCTGGCCTTATACGCCAGTGCACGTGGGTTCGAGCCCTGCCAAAGACAAACAATTTTTCATTTCTAAAAATAATACGAGCCGTCTCACCGTGCCTCGGAGAGCACGTTAAGCCGTCGGTTTCCCTGGGCTAGTGTACATCGACACTAGTTACTTGAAACAGGGTTAAAGATGTAAATGGCGCCGGAACAATCCGAAAGGATCTCCCCGGCAAAAATGCCATAAGATCAGTGGTGGATTTAGGGGGGGGCTAGAGGTGCTGTAGCACCGGGCCCCCAGGTTGAAGGGGCCCCCAGAAGATCTACACATTTGTCTAAAATTACGTATTTGGCATTCTGACGCGCCGTCGTACTTATTATTTATTGTAAAAATTACTTTGAAATTATTGTTGTATTGACAATTTCATATAATCTTTTTTCTGAGAGAAAAGCAAAGGAACACCCGATAACCACCCTTTTATGACATGACATAAATGGCAACAGATTAGCAGGTATACTTTTACATCTCCTTTTCGGAAATCTTACAATACAATGCTTTTAAATCGCTCTGAAAGTTAAAGGTGTTTGACAAAAATAGATGTCTTTCAATGGGTGCCATAAAGTTAAGAAATGAAATATAAAATACACCTACTTCACCCTTTAAGCTTAACAACAAGTAAAGCTTTTGTTTACAACCAAGTAAAGTACCTGAAGAACGTCAAAGACGACAATTAGTAATTCATACCTACTTAGTGTCATAAAAGCATTTGTTGAAAATAAACAAAGAAAAAAAGCGTTACCATGTCTTAGCCTTGTATATTCTGCATAATTTTAAATGTACTGAAGTTTATATTGTTTTAATTTTTAAAGTGCCTTGTCAAAAAAGAGTTGGGTAGGGCCCTATACAAGAATTAGCACCGGGCTCACTATTGAATAAATCCGCCCCTGCATAAGATATTATTATTATCTGTCCATCGTGTCTCATTCACCTAAACCTTTCTCTCTCAAGTCCCTTGCCACAAGTCCTTCCATCTTCCCCTCGGTTTTCCTCTACTTCTCCTTCCAACAACTTCTAACGGCTCTATCCTTCGTTTCACATAGTATTCATTTCTACGTCTAACTTAACCAAACCATTACAGTCTTTGTTCTTGAATCTTTTTTGAGACTGTAGTCACCCAGGCTCTTTCCATCTTCTTCCCTCCTCTCTTTCCCGGAAGTTCTTTTCCTAAATCTTCTTTATAGGCCACACTTCACCGCCACACAGACCAATGCAGGTCTCACCACACTATTGTATATTCTTGTATATCTTTCCTTTCAGCCTTCTTGTATATCGATCCTTTTATCATAGTGAAATGTTGATATTTTTGTTTTACTGTCAGTTTTATAAAATCTGACACTTTTTTTGAAGTGCTGTCTCTGTTTAGCTATCATCGTCTTAGTAAGCAACCTTGAAAATAGATTCGGTTGTGTGCATACCACTGTCCGGTTTTTAAAGCACTGTCCGGTATTCTTCTTCACAGCAATATATGTTCATTTTCTTTTAACGGGTTTTATGGCTTATTTACCTACAAATTAATTAACACGGTTTCATTATTTACTCTCTATTTATCTAATTAATGAACAATATTCTCATGTAACACCACATTTAGAAATCTTTTCGAGTTTTTAAACACGGTATTTGTTCTGGTTCATACATTTGCTTCTCTTAAAATTCTGATTTACAATGTGCCCACACGGATTTATATTGTAATTAAATAAAAGTCAGAACACAGTAGGTAGTTGTTCTAAGTCTCCGAAATTGAATCCAAAATGTTACTTATTTTGCAGCCAAGATAAGGTATTATATCGTTAATTCTTTTTTGAACGGGCTAGCCGTTAAATTCTATGCCACCAATTGATAATTTGATCTTAAGACATTATGATTTATATCTAGTCTATACTTCGTCGCACACTGTCAATATTTCGTCTCAAAAGTCATTATCGCCATTTTCTATTAATAGGCACACTGGTGACTTTTGTTCCAACTGGAATATCTCGGAGTGTCCATTCAAAGATTTTTCAGATTTTCCTACATAATAAATATCATCATCAATCAGCCCTGATGTGTCCATTGTTGAACATAGGCCTCCTCCATATACACTGAGGTGCAAAAAATCTATCCACTGAAAATTTGGTCATTTTTGATGTCTCGAATTTCCTAAACCTGTTGTCCGATTTAAGTGATTTTTTACCATGTTATACCCATATTCATTGCCAATAGGGCTTTTCATTCACAGTCATTTGTTTCGAGCTTCTGTCATGTGTCACATAATATTAATATATCTACGTCATACGTTATTGATGTAACCAATGATACAAACCTAAGACGTATGACGTAGATATATTAATATTATGTGACACATGACAGAAGCTCGAAACAAATGACAATCGATGAAAAGCCCTATATCGCTGTAATAGTATTGTTGCTGACAGGTAAACTGTCATTGTACCGGTGTACGAATCAAACTGTGTTTTTTTCTCAAAGTTCGCATCACCCTGTGGACTATTCTAGAGTTTATAAAATACTGAAATTAAAAACCAACTATAGCCTCAGGTTTTCTTAACATTCTGTTTTTAGATTCATTCGCTTATGTTAAATAATAAAAAAGTTACTACTTTAACAACTAGCCATGTTCGTCATCAGTACAGGGTGTTTCGAAATAAGTGCGGCAAACTTTAAGGTGTAATTTTACACATGAAAATAATGACCGTTTGTTTTATAGTCATATGTCCGCAAACGCTTAAAAACCAGTTAAAACTGGTTTTAATGCAATAAATAAATCGTCAGTGTGTAAAAAAACATGAACGAAGCGTTTGCGGACATATGATTATAAAGCAAACTGTCATTATTTTCTTATGTAAAATTACCCCTTAAAGTTTGTCGCACTTATTTAGAAACACCCTGTACTGATGACGAACATGGCCAGTTGTTAAAGTACCTAACTTTTTTTTTATCCAACATAAAAGCGAATGAATCTAAAAACAGAATGTTAATAAAACCTGAGGCTATAGGTAGTTTTTAATTTCAGTATTTTATAAATACTAGAATAGTCCACAGGGTGATGCGAACTTTGAGAAAAAAACACAATTTGATTCGTACATCCGGTATACAATGACAGTTTACCTGTCTAGCAACAATATTATTACAGCGATACTGTTAATGAATAAGACGTCAAATAAACGTCAAACTGATAGTTATAAATTTAATCTGCTCTCAAAAAAATTAACTTTTTTAATAATAAAAGTGTGTCAGTATATAAAAAAATTAGTGAATTTGACGAAGAAAATCGTGGCTTTAAACTGATGAACTAACGTGCTAAATATAAACTAATTTAACTATTTTATTTGTGTTTATAAGTGACGAACAAAAAAAAAACAAGAACAACAGTGTTAAGTGCTAAACAACAGGACAGAAAGGGGCTCTTGGCCCACGAAAGAGCCTTCCAGACACCGGATGACGACTAAGCTAAGTACCTTAGATGATTTTATAGACAATAATATTTTTGAAAGCTTGCCTGAATTGACAGATGACGAATTAGCTAATGATTTAGAAAATTCAAAATTAAATAAGACAAATAAAGTAAATTCAAATCATACCAATAAACTAAAAACAAAATTAGGTCCATCAGACAATTTAAAAATAATAAATAATTCACAAACAAATAAAAAGAAAATAGATATTGCAAACATTGAATTCCTAAATAAAGCTAATTCTACATATTCTGTAGGTAGCATAGTAACAGTAGTTACTGATTCCATGTCTAGTAATAGTAATATATCCACATGTATTTCCCATAATAATTCTAGCGAGGGTGAAATAAGTGAAAGGGAAGATGAAATCAGTGAAAATAGTACAAATATAAGCAACGTACAAAAAGAGAAAAGAAAAAGACTCAATTCCTTAGGAAGCGGCTCAGACAAAGGAGAAATTAAACGAGCCAAAGAAATGGACACATACCACAAAGAACTAGTTCGCTCATTGGACACATTAACTGAACAGATGAAAAAAATGGAGGCGGAAAATAAGCGCCTAATGAATCAAATCCATCAAATGCAAGAAGAAAACAAGTTCCAAATGGTCAAACTAGAAGAGAAAATAACCGGCAAAGATCAAGAAATACAGAAACTAACTCAAAAGCTACTTGAGATGATAGACAAACATGCGGAAAAGGAAAAGCTGATTTTAAAATCGAACGAAAAACCAACGCAAGCTGAAAAACAAACGCAGAAGAAAACGACGGTAGAAGAACCAACAAATATGCATGAAAAGGAAAGACGTAGAACTTCTGCTAATAGTCCAAATAAAGAAAACTTAATTGAAATGGAAAACAACAATGCTGAATGGACAACCCAGCAGCACCAGAAGAAAAAACAAAACAAAAAAACCAAAATAACAGAAAAAAACGTCACAGAAGAAGAACCGAAAAATATTAGCGCTGCTGAAAAGCAGACATTAATAATACAAAAGAGAAATGAAGAAGCATGCGTAGCCAGAGGAATGCTAAGAAAGAAATATGAACAAGAGAAAGATCAACACACTGAAATAGAAATGGAGACTGAAAACGAAAATGAAAAAGAAAAATCGAAAAACAGTATTCCCAAATTACCAGCGCAAAAACAAAATACCGCAACAACAACAGAAAAAGAACAGCCAACGAAGGCTGCACCTAGACCACCGGCGATTATCCTCAAATCGATAGGAAAAAGCCAAGAGATATTACAAAAAGCCGCAGAAAGGGGAATCGGATCCGCTAATAAATTCGCTAAATCTGGAAGGTCAATCGTGATCCAGACAAATAATAGAGAAGGGTACCTAGCAATGATCAAGATACTTGAAGAACAAAATACAAAGAACCCTGAAAGCCCTATTGAATACATCGCATATCCAATAGATTCAGAACGCACCACAAGATTAGTAATCAGAGGATTACATGAAACAACAGAAACAAGCAATATACAAAAAGAACTTAACAAAAACGGAATCATGGCCATTAAAGTAACAAATATGATCTCCAAGAAGGAAGACAAGAAAAAATTGCCACTTTTCTTAGTTACAATAAACGAAGAAGATAAAGAAAAAATGAAAAGCTTGACAACTCTCTGTTACATGAAAATATATATCGAAGAAGAAATAAGAAAAAATACAGAAGTTATGCAGTGCTATAACTGCCAAGGATTCTACCATGGATCCAAAGCCTGTCACTGTGGAACTAAATGCGTTAAGTGTGGCGGATCACACATTAGCAGCGAATGCACAAAGGACAGGAACACCGAACCAAAGTGCGCAAACTGTGGCGAAGCCCACACAGCTAATTACAGAGGATGCTCCAAAGCACCAAAAAGAAAAACATACACCGCACAGGCACAAACAAGAAACAGAACAGAAGAACACACACCTACAGACAGAAGTACCAACAAAAGCTACGCACAAATAACAAAGACGACAGATGAATCTAAACAAAACAACGAAACGGCAAATCTCATGGCAATTGTAAATGAACAGATGAAAAACTTCATGTTCATGTTCGAGAGGATGACCAATGTAGTGAGTGCTATGGGCAATATTGGTGTAAACAGAACTAACTAATCAGTTGGGCGATCTGCGTATAGGGTCATGGAATCCAAATGGGCTAAAACAGAAAATTAACACCTTGGACGAGTTTTCCAACAGACTCGAACTAGACATCATAGCCTTACAAGAAACTAAGATAACGGAAAAAACAAAAACAAAATTTCCAGGTTATGATGTCTATAGAAATGACTACACAGCCACATCAGGAGGCACGGCGATCTTGGTGAAAAAAGGAATCAAACACCAAGTAATTCCTACACCAGACGGACTCATCACTATGGAAGCCACCATAGTGAGGATCAAGACAGGAAAAGATATGCTGAAAATTGTTTCAGCATATGTTAGACCAAATGATCCAATCTTCAAGGAAGACTTAAATGTCATATTAGACACAGTAGAGCCCTCTATCATTATAGGAGATCTGAACGCAAGATCTCCGAACTGGTTCGATAGAACCACAAACCGCAACGGGAGAATATTGTGTGGCTATCTCGAAGAACGACCAAACACGATGGTGGCGGGACCCATAGAACCCACATGCTTCCATGGTGGAAACAGACTTCCTACATTCCTAGACATAGCAATTCTACAAAATGTGGGTCAACAATACGAAATATATTCAATGAATGAGGGTGACTCAGATCACAACCCAATTGTACTGACCCTGGGAGCAGTAGAAACAAACAACTTGCAAACCTATAAGAAAAAACGAACAAATTGGCCAAACTACAAAAGAATAGTAAGTGAAACTATTGGTGCAATACCAACAATAAATACAAAAGAAGAACTAGAGGAATGCGTTAAACATCTAGAAAAAACGATACAAAACGCTATCGAGGCCAGCACCACAGAAGAAAAAACTCCAACAACAAAAGGAAGATTCAGGGAAATCAGCAATGAGCTGAAAGAACTGATAAACGAGAAAAACAGGAAAAGAAGAAGAGCCAACAGAACAAGAAACCCAGAGGACAAAAGAATTGCTAATGAACTGAATAGGGAAGTCAAAAAACAATTAGACGATCATCGAAATGAAAACTGGGACAACTATATCCAGCAACTAAACCCAAATAAATCCGCGTTCTGGAAGCTATCTAAAATACTAAGAAAAGATAAAAAACCAATCCCTCCTTTACACGGTGAAAATGGAATTGTGTACACAGAAGAAGACAAAGCGGAAGTAATGAAAAACACTCTAGAAAGAGAATGTAGGGAAAACTATCATCCCGATGAAGATCTAGACTTCACAGAAGAAGTCGAACGAAGATGTAGAATTCTAAAAAGAAGAAAGGGCATTATAGGTATTACACACACCTCCCCTGAAGAGATCAGACAGCTGATCAAGCGTACTAATGCTAAAAAAGCTCCAGGACCGGACAAGATTACAAACAGAGCTCTGAAAAATCTGCCAGGAAAAGCAATAGTGTACATAACAAATTTAATAAACAACACCTTAAGACTAAGACATTTTCCTGACAGATGGAAAGAGGCTCACGTAATCATGATTGAAAAACCAGGAAAAAATGGTACATTTCCACAGAATTATCGACCGATAAGCTTATTATCAGCATTAAGCAAAATCGCAGAGCGGGTCATATTAGTTAGGCTAAAAGAAGAATCTGAAGCAATCGGAACAATACCTGAAGCACAGTTCGGATTCAGATCCGAGCACTCGTGTGAACTTCAAGTGCTGAGGTTAACAGAATATATCACGAAAGGGTTCAACGAAAAGAAATATACAGCGGCCGCCTTTCTAGACGTCAGTAAAGCATTTGACAGGGTATGGCACGACGGCCTGCTGTATAAAATGAACCAATATGGTTATAGTGAGGCGATGACGTGTCTTCTCTCGTCATACCTAGCCAACAGGAGGTTCAGAGTTCGGATAGGGCCAACCCTGTCCGAAGTTGGGACCATGGAGGCTGGTGTGCCACAGGGGGCAGTGTTGTCGCCATATCTATATACCATATATACGGCAGACACCCCAACTGAACCCAGATCGTTGCTAAGTCTATACGCAGATGATACAGCGATAGCTTTTAGCAGTACCCACCCAGATTTTGCAACAAGACATCTACAAAGAGCTCTTGACGAACTACAAGAATGGTGTGTGCAGTGGAAAATAGCTGTCAATCCTGACAAAACACAGGCCGTTATGTACCAAAAAAGAAGAGGCAGACCAAATGAGGTACTATCCCTATTTGATACCCAAATTGAATGGTCAAATCAAGCCAAATACCTAGGCGTAATGTTGGACAAAAGGCTGACCTTTACAGAACACGTAAAACAAACGGTCAACAAAGCTAAAGCCCTTAGGAGTCAACTGTCATCGCTAATAGGTCGAAAGAGTAAACTGAGATTTAAGACAAAGATTAGGATGGCAAATTGTATAATTTTGCCAACTCTAACATACGCCTCAGCCGCATGGGGGCACACGTGTAAAACCAATAAGAAAAAAATACAAACCATCCAAAACCACATGATCAGGGAAGCTCTGAATATACCTACATATATGTCCCATTAAGATATGTATTTGGACATACGCAACAAAAGAAAGTCCTGAGAATGATAGACGAAAGAGCACATGAAATATTTAACAATATCAGACACCATCCTAGCAGATTATTAAGAGAATTGACTAACTACGACGAAAACCAAAGAACGGTACATAGACGGCCTAGACAGCAGTTAGCTGGATATAGAGGAAACCCTTAAGAATGAAAAATTGAGATAACCACAGAATATCGAAACACAAATGTCGCCCTTCAGGCAATAAGTACCCTTCAGGTAGGTCAAATGGACCATAGCCGCGGAATGTGAGCATCAAGGTCACGTACCGACAGACGTGGGCTTGATGGCCACACCTTTCGGGCGCTCAGCCGTCGAGGAGAACAAAATTTATTTTGCCAATTCGCCGGCTGAGTGACCGAGCACACACGGTCTGGACAGCAAGACACCGATTTAGATTGGTGCCTTGATGTCCGGAACACATTTTTTTAGGACTCAAGTCCAAAGTAAAGTAAAAAATTAACTTAGTCATTAATAGGGAGAAAAGCTCTTCTAGCTACCCCTAAAACCAGGTGGCTTAACCACATGAAGTAATACAAAGGGTGTCCCATTACCCAGGGCATCCAAAGTAACATTAAGATCAACGCCTCCCCATTCGGTATGTCCTTCGATGGGGAGGGGTGGAGGTATAGCTTGGGGGTCAGATAGGTACCACTCCATTACGGGGTGTGACCGGTTTGATCTTCGGACATGTGGGTTCCACTTTTCCATTGGAACACACATGTTCCCCGGGGCTGGGGTTGATACGAGCATGTGTGTGTGTGAGGCCTTATGGAAGTCCACAAAGGCAAGGACAAAGTGGCCTATTGTACTCAATCGATTTTTCAATTACCGTCTTAGCACTTTGAAGATGGTCGTTTGTTCCGAATCCACTACGAGAACCGCCCTGTTCTATTGGTTGGTAAAAGTCCAATTTGTTTTCCAGTCTAGTTTTGATAATTATTGTGAAAAGTTTATAGAGATGGCTCAGTAAATTAATTGGTCGGTAGTTTTCCAAATCAGCTGTATCCCCTTTTTTTATGGATTAGTATCACTAAGGTCCGGTCTTTTCACCTCCGAATAAATATTTATCAGGAAGTTTATCCGGCAGATTACATGTAAATCTGTTAAATAAACCTCCGGATAACTTTTATTCGGAGGTGAAAAGACCGGGCGTAAGGTGTTATACCATTTGTCTGGTATAGTGCTGTTAAAAAGACAGAGATTAAACAGATCTCTTATTTTTAAGTAAATAGTTATCACCAATCTTAATTGCATCGGCAACCACACAGTCTTCACCAGGGGACTTATTGTTTTTTGTTTTCTTCAAGGCTAGATTTATTTCATCCAGGGTGATATCCGGTAGTAATTCAGATCCTTGATTTACAATACCCTTTTTACTTTTTAGTATATGTATCTGGTTCAGCATCCGAGTCTAAATTCAATTCTTTTTGGCTTTTATACAGTAGATTGTAGAAGTCTTCAACTACTTTTAGGATATGTTCTCTAATTGTTGTAATAGTTCCCTGTTTGTCGTTAACCCTCGTCATTTCTTTTTTCCGTTTTCGAGTTTTTTACGTAGAACCTTCACACTTTTTTATTTTCTATTGTCTTTTTAATTTGGTTTTGATTGGATGTTCTAATGTCGCGTCTTATAGCCTTTGAGATTTGCTTGTTGATTTCGTTAAGTTCTTCAACTGTGGTAAATTCTTCGCTTCTCATGATTCTTCTTTGTTCCATTTGTCGCATAGTAGCGTCGCTCAATTTTGTTTCTTTTTGAGTTTTTTAGCAATATGTGGTTTGGCTCTCTAACAAGGCCGTAGTGATGGTCTTATTTAAATCATTGATGTTTTCTTGTGGTTTAGCATTATTTAGTTTATCAGTAACGCATTGCTGGAAACCAGTTAAATTCGATGGGCTTGTCAATGATGTATTGCTGGAGGTCTTCTTAATTAGTTTATGCCGTTCTTTGTTGACATTTATCACAACCTTAGCTCGCATACCATTCTATGGTCACTACCGGTAGTCAGCTTGTTCAGCACTGTTACGCCTTTGATTACATATTTTTTGTTAGTGATTATGAAATCTATTTCGTTTTTCGTTCGACCATCTGGACTTCTCCATGTCCATCTTCTATTGAGTTTTTTATGGAAGAAACTGTTCATCTGGTATAAGTTGTTTTGTAGCAGAAAGCTCAGCAGTCATTTCTGCCCTTCGTTCCAAAATTTCCAAGTGCTTCTACGGTAGCGTCCAATTTTATTCCGGTTTTGGCATTGAAATCGCCACACAAGACCGTAAAATGTGTAAGTTGATCGTTAAGTGTAGTACTAATGTCATCATGAGTTGTTGTGGGCGCATACGCTTGGCTTGTATTATCTTTATTTTATATTTCGCATTTAGTTGTAGCACAATACATATTACTCTTGTGGAGGTTTTCTTCGGGGATACAATGCTTTCTTTGTGTCGCTTGTGTATTAGAAAACCGGTTCCTCCCACAGATTTGTCGTCGTCTCGTGCGTAGTAGAAGCTATGTCCAGATTCTAATGTAATAAGCTGCTCACTACGTCTCCTGACTTCACTCAGACCAGACCAACGATAACTCATTTTATGTTGTTCAATTCGTGTTGTAATTCAATTAGTCGTTCTTCTGACATTAATGACAATGTATATTATATGTTGCAATGTACATTGTTTTCGTGTTATTTTTTGTTTTTGTCTTCGCTAGATGGTTGCCCCCCCAGAATCCATGATTGATTCAACATCAGTGCGAGACTCTGAAGTTGGTCTTCTACTCGCCTAGGGTAATTTAATTTGTCCAACTAGCATTTCCGTAAGGGGTATTTAGCCATAAAACACCACGCTGGCTAGGCGTCAGGCACATTACACCCACCTGACCTATACTGTGGCTAGGCGTATTGGTGAGTGGTTGGGGTCATTGGTTTGGACTTAAAGTGAGGTTAGGACAATGGTTTCCCCAGTGATGTGGGAGGGAGGGGATGCGGCATACGGTGAAGTAGATGGGCTCGGTTTCACTCTCAAAAACGCTCCATCCAATATGGCGGAACATCTCTTTTTTCGTATATTCTGCTCTATATAAAATATATAATTATAAAATTATATTATATTATATAAATATATAAATAATTAACAATTTTAATAACTAATTAATAACATATTCCATATATAACGTATAAAAACCTGCCCGTCGCCATATTGGATGTAGCACAATAGTGTCAAATCAAGTGGTCCCATTTAGTAAATAGAAAATCATCCCTTATGTCGTATCCCCTCTCTCCCATATCACTGGGTTTCCCTGTATGGTATTAAGAGATAAACCAAGACTCGCGTAGACAGGGGAGCATCCCTGAAGCAAATCTGTTACCTATCGGGATCATAGGTGAGTATCTACCCGCTACCGGAAGAATAGGAGTAAAGATTTTGAAAATAGTGGCCCTTCTGCTGATTCCTTCAGCAGGGAAAACTTCTTCTCCTTGAGGAAAACATAATAATAGCCTGTTTTCTGCAGCATCAGTAACTACTATTTACAAATATGTTGGATAATCTGTAAAATCGTCATGTGCTTATTTGCCGCATTTGTGCACATTTTGAATAGGTAAATTAAAAAATAAATGTAATGATGTTATTGAAACATTAACTTTAAATGTCAAGAAAATAGTCTTCATCTAAAAAGCTAAGAAGGAAATGATTTTAAAAACTACAAAACATAAAAACTCTCGCTAGATGCACCGATAATTTTAACACCGGTTCGGATCAACCCATAGAACCGGGCACACGGCGACTACAAATAATAGTGCCAGGTATCATATTCGAGCAAGATACTCTCTCGTAGCCCCCCCCCAAAAATAGGGAATTTTTCATAATTTTATTTTATTTAGATATATTTTTAAACCCTAATCAAATTCAAGCACCTCCGACCTTGACTATAATAACTAAAGTTGGATTTATAGTTTGACGTAGCGTAGACGTATACGCAACGTAGACGTAAGAAACGGACTGGAGACGGAAGAAAATATTATGTCAATTTATAGATCGACGTAGCGGAATTTTTGCGCATGAGTAGAAAGAGTAAACAATGACTTAATTCTAATTCAATAACATAGCCTATAAATTATAGGAACAGTAAACAAACTTTGTGTTTATTTATTTATACTTATACTATTATTTATTATAATATTTATCTGTTTTGTGTGTTACATGGATTAGGAAATAAACGAAAGTATGCTCTTTGGTGCCGCATGCCGTAGGATTTCCAACTGTTTTGTTTCATTTCCTGGTCTTTAAATGTTTATTGGATTTACCTATCGTATAATATGTGTGGATAACCACGAATTAGGCTAATAAACAATTCATATTTATCTGAAATATTGAAATGACTCTATGATATATTTTTATTAAATTAATAACTTAACATCCATTGTATTAACAAATAATTAACAAAATTCGAATATGTTGACAATCAACTTTTTACACAACACAAGGGATGAGGGGGTGGGGCGGGTCCACTTTGAGTGACAGAACAAAATTCTGCCTTATGATTGGCCAGACGGAAGAAACGCACTGTAAAAGATGAAAGTTGGTCATCTCTTCCCTTACGTTACGTTTCTCTTACGTTCCGTCAGGCGCTTGCGTTCATTTATAAACACGAGTACACAAAATTCGGTGTTGATCTTTTCCAGTGCGTCTCCGTTGCGTCTACGTCTACGCTACGTCAAACTATAAATCCAACTTAAATGAAAACACGAACGAAGTTAAGTTCACGAATAGGGCTTTTCATCGATTGTCATTTGTTTCGAGCTTCTGTCATTTGTCACATAATATTAATATATCTACGCCATACGTCTTTGGTTTCTATCATTGTTATTACCAATAACGTATGACGTAGATATATTAATATTATGTGACACATGACAGAAGCTCGAAACAAATGACTGTGAATGAAAAGCCATGGACCACGGTTCTAACCGTGGCCATGGACCATGATCAAGGTTCATAGATAGGGGTTAGGTTATCTCATAACTATGTGGGCGGAAGCGAGAGGGAGGGGAATGCCTACGTCACTCGTACGACAAAGTCAAGTTTGACAGTTGTTTGTGGTTATATTTCCGTATATTTTTGTGGAATTTTCTTATAATATCGTTTATTTGTTTAATATTTGTTGAGTTTTTAAGCATATAAGGACAATATTACTATAATTACTTATTTGGGTCCTATACAAAGGCAGTAATGACTTGTGAAGTGTGTTTTCGTAACCGTGTAAAGTTAGTTTAAAAATTATAATATTACACATAATAATATGTAGTTTTGTATGTTATAATAGTAAAACATTTTTTAGATGAGTGGTGCTAACATTTGTAGCATAGCTATATGTAACAGCAACTCCAAAATTCCTGAACCAGATGGAAACAAAATAATGTTTTTGGACATTTCCCAAATACCTTAACATTATCAAACAATAATGGATAATAAAATGTTACATAAGAAAATAGGTAGCAAACATTTCCTCGTGTCTGAATATGTTAATATTATGTTACGTCTTTTTTATATTTTAACCTAATAATAAATTATTTATATTATTCGTTCTTTTGTTGTTGCATACCACCAAAAATGATAAAAGTGCTGCACATTCCACGAAAAACATAATAAGTAAGTACCTACATATTAGTATTTTTGATTTTAAACTTTTTCTTCTATTTTTTTGGATTTTTGTGCTAATTAAATTGTTTTCTCCATTTAAAACACACATAATAAGTGTTAAATGAATTCTAGTTTTTTGTTAGCAGACTATTGATTTTTAAGGGAAAAATTGATATAATTACCAATATAAGAACCACTTAATATACCTATACCCAAGAAAATCTCAAAATATATTGCAAAACCTAAGTTTTTGAACCTTTTATTAGCATTGACTCTTAAGGCTGTATGACACTATGCATTTTCTTGTATCATTTCTAATATCGTTTCTGATATGTCAAAAAAATGTATAGTGTCATACGCAGATACAAGAAACGATATCAGAAACGATACAAGAATTTGTGTCAGGCACAGATTCTTGTACAATAACTGCGCCAATTTCTGCGCAAAGAGCAAAAACGTAAAACCTGCTGGTAAAACTTCTAAATGTCATAATGGCGGCTGAAAATGAGATCATATGATTTATGTCTTGATGAATTTATTTGTGTTTTGTAGGTATTATTTATAAATATTTTATTGATACTTAATATACCGTTTGGTATGGACTACTGTTCTACTAATAACCATATATTTAGAATAACTTTGGGTTTCATATTGCATAATTTTTTAATAGAGGAAAATACAATAGTTCCAATTTGGATCAAACTGAAGATAATTATAAAAGCAGCTTTACATCAAGGCTATGCAAGTCTCGTGCTATGCAAGTCCGTCTTGCATGGCATATCTCTTGCCTGCCCTGACCTTTTTACATCGGAGCTATTTCTGTGCAATTTTAGATACCACTTTCATTGTTGCCAATAGAAGAAATATATCAAAATATTAACTTTAGATATTTCACTTAAAAACTTCAGTCCATAATTAAATATATTCAAATATAAACCACAAATTATTACATCCAATAAATACCATTTAAACTTACACAATAAGGTTAAGTTTTTTTCTAAACTATAAATTTTGTCATATTGGCAGCATGAATTTTGACAGGACTTGCATCAAAATAGCATGAAAAATAGAACATGTTTTAATTTTTCGTCTAGCACAGGAATTGCATGGAAATAGCGCGTGGGCATGCGCAGTAGCGTGATCTGTCTTGCATGGCTCTTGCCTAGCATGAAAATAGCATAATGTAAAACTGTCTTAATGCAAATATTTTAGCACAAATATCAAAACAAAATAAAAAACACAAATAATCAACAGTCAACGTAAAAATTCTAGTTATTATTACATTAAAATATTTGTTTTTAAAAGTTTATAAATTTTATAAAATCAGCTGTAGACGCAGTACTACCATACCAATGTAACGTGACAGGGTGACAAACAAAATTTCGACCAATCACGTGCCGAATTTCATACAGTTTTCGATACAAGAACTTGCATAGTGTCATACAGGGCACAAATGTACGTACAAGAAATGATACAAGAAAATGTATACAAGAAACGATATCAGAAACGATATTAGAAATGATACAAGAAAATGCATAGTGTCATACAGCCTTTATGACAATTTTAAAATTGTCGTACGGATGACGTATTCCCGCCTTTAAAAAGCCAGCCTTTGATTGGTCTACAGTTATGAGACAACCTACGCCCTAATCTATTAACCTTGGACCATGATAGTGTGACGTCAAAACGTCAAAATTTTTCCAAACACGTTGTGTCTAGGGTATACGCCACCGTGTACCGTGACCGTGTACGCAAATAAAAAAGCTAGGTAGAATTAAATGTCATAAGGTTTGTTCCAACATGACCGAGAACCGTCACGAAACGGTAACGCTCCTGCGCAGTAAAGAAAATCCGTTCCAACAAAAATATGATCGTCATCGGATCGTCCTTCCGACTGTTCCAACAAGAATTGTGATCTTTCGGTGATGGTTTCGTGATGATCATTTCAGTAATCGGGCAAATGCATAATGTGCTGGTTGGACTGACTTGACCACTAGGATTTAATTCTTTAAATTTTTTGAGTCTTTGATCGACTAAAAGCACACAAGCTGTCACCAACAAAAATGACAAATACAGTCAAACCCGCTTATTGGAATAGCCTTTGTGCCAAGTAAAAGTATTCCTATAACCGGGATATTCTAATAACCGATCATTGGTTGCTACTATAAATGTTTCGGGACCTCAAATTTCTATTCCTTAAACCGGGATATTCCTTTAAGAGGTATTCTATTAAGCGGGTTCGACTATGATTACCGTCATGGGACGATAACTGGGCGATACAATTACGAACATGCGCACAACAAACGGTACAAGTAGTTTCGTGACGGTTTCTGGGCCGTCCAAAAGTTCATGTTGGAACAAACCTATAACAAATATTTTTCTATCAAACAAACACTAAACATATCAAAATAGCGTGTATCAAAATATACAGTCACTGCCCACGTTAAATAGTCACTAGCTTGATGAAGTTTAACTTTTTTATTTGCGTACATTTTAGCGTGTACCTAGACACAACGTGTTTGGAAAACTTTTTTTGACGTTTTGACGTCACGACTATCACGGTCTATTGCTAAGTTCAGAGTAGTTTGACATTGACAACTGGTTTGACAAGTGGATGAAATAAAATAAAAATATTAATGAATTTAATTTAAAAAAAATTGATAAATTTGTCTTCAGTTTTCAGTTCTGTAAATCTTCAATGTTTCAATAATAGTTTGACCGGTATTGTTGTTAATTAAAATTTTTAATAATAGTTTGTCTTTCAATAGTGTCTATGGCTTTTACAACAATAATAATGTTTTATAATATTGTGAAATATTGAATTACCAAATTTAACAAGTTTTATTAAAAGCTTCAATTTAGTGAAAAAAGGATATGTCAGATTCTAAAAAGGTACGTCTTAACAAATAATCTAATAATTATGAAATTTATATCTGGACTTACAAAGCTATTGCATATAAAAACTTTATAAGAGGTATGGAAACTACATAATTAGAATATACTCAAATCAAATTTATTTGTACTATTCAAGTACCTATGTTCGTTTTAAAAGCAAATAGAGAGAAAATTTATAAAGCTCATAAGGGTAAAGTTCTGGTTGCTCTACTCTAACCAATCTCCTACATCTTACATTGTGTTAACGACTGGATTATCCCTCAAAAGTTCGCAGCCGGTCGAAGTCGTTTATCTAGATTTCTCTAAGGTCTTAACAGTGTTTCCTAAGGGCAGACTTCTACAGGAGCTAGAACATTTCAGTGTCCAGGGTACAGTGGCGTGTGGTGACTTTTTCGGAAGGGGAAGCGATTCAATAAGGATATAAAAATATTTTCTTAAGGGTCGAGGGTCGAGCCACTTCCCACCTGATAACACTCTGATGCGCTATAGGGGCTCTCTATCAGCAAAGTGCTTATGTGAGACGTTCTAGGTACAAGGACTTCACACTAAATCCTACCCCGATCAATGCGTGAGGCACTCTATTCCTGCTATTTCTAGTGACTAGTGACCTATCATTGATCTATATTTCTAGCTCGGGCCTTGAGTCCTCACGCCGGGCTTTGTTTCCTAAAGAAGAGTTCTATTTAAAAAAAATTATATTCTGAGGCATTTTCCACAACACACAACTTTCAACAATATGACACTTATTTATACTTGAGGTCTATTCTCCTATCAACTTCTGATAATTGTTGAATGCAGTCTTTTTCAATGGATAATAGGGCTAAATTTCTCTTGTTGAATTTTATTTATTTATTTATTTATTTATTTATTTACGGTATCCATTTACAAGTTTTATACACAACAAGACTTTTACAAGTTACACCTCAACAATAATAAATTATTAAAATAATAAACACATCAGAATAATACAAACAAACATATTGTAAGAACAATACAGAACTACAACAAACTTATTGTAAGATACCCCTTAGTTGTTTTTTGAACAAACCAATTTTGGAGTCAAAAATATCCATTTGTCTTGGCAGGCTATTAGCACTCCGAACCAATCACGTAAGTAGTCGGTTCATTTATACCAAAATTAGTGTGGTAAAATGGCACTGAAAAGATTTCTGATTGTCTGTTGCTTCTACTAGGAACTTTAAGACTAAAAAGTGATATCAATTGAGGACAATCTATGAAAGCATTAATAACTTTGTGTAGGAAGCATAAATCTAACAATGTCCTCCTTGACTCAAGTGTTGGTAAATTTAGACTATCTCTTACCCACTGATAGTCATATTCCTCTCTCCTGTATCCACTCTTTTAAGCTGCTACCCTCAAAAATTTATTTTGGACTCTTTCAATATGTTCAATGTAACAGTTGTATGATGGGGACCATACAACTGATCCAAACTCTAGAATGGGCCTAACGAGACCACGATTAAAGTTTTCTAAATGTGAACATTTCTTTTAAACTCTTAATTTGAAACTTTTAATGCATTTTAATAATGAAAAACTTCGTTTAACTGATGCAGTTGTGGCTGGGATAGTTAGTACCTACTACTTCACACAACTTGACCACTTCACACAGTGACTTGTTTAAACCAGTAGTTATAAAGAAATACCCAGATTTCTGGGTATTTCTTTATCACTAATGTCAGTTGTTTCATAAACGACACTTAACTGAGAATGCAAAGCTGAGATATCAAAAGATTTTCATTATTTAATCGTAGTGAAATAAATTCCTCTGTGGGAAATTTCGATGAATTATAATTAGAAATATTAAGATTATATATAATTCTACAAATTTTAAATCGTTAAAATTTTGATCGTTAGAATTCATTTGTTATAGAATATTACCAAAAGGTCTCTCTGTTGCCGACATTATCAATCTTCATTATTTTTCTTTCATGTTCAAACCCCATATTTTCAGTTTTATCCCAAATATTTGTAAACTGCTCTCGCTTTTAATTATTGTATTAATAAAGTCATTAATTTGTCTTATACAAAATGCAATGTCATTTGACTTCATCTGTAAAATGTCAAATAAAAGATCAGTAAAAGGAAAAATATCTGCAAAAAATTTAAATCGAAATACATATTCTTTAAGCGAATGTACATGTATGTACCTAACCACTGCTGCAGCAGTAACAGTCGGAAGGCGCTAGGATGCGCTAGGACGATCGCTTCCACAGGGTACCAAAATTCGCGCGACTAGTGGGTTGCGGTCATTGAACCCTGACCAATTTTTAAACCGGACAACTGCATGACTAGCGGCGATTTTGAGATGCGCTTCTGTCAGGAGTGGACCGAATAATATGTAGTTGAATTGTGTGCATATTGATTTCGTTCGTACGCGATTAGTTTTTAATATTTTTCAATGCATATGCCTAGGTAATACTACGTAGATTACTTGGATTAGGGAAAACATTTTGTTATTAAATAGGTATTAATTAATAATAGATATATTTTCTTATATCGAAGTAGGTATAAGGAAGCAGCGCTTCCTCCGCTTCCATGGACCTCACGCCTCTGCCAGGGTACTTTACTTTGTTGGATAATAGAGGATTTCCTGACAGATCGACATTACACAGTTAGAGTTGGCGAATCTTTCTCACAGGACAGGTTAGGGGCAAGTTAACGGGGCTTTTTTCGGATTATACCAGGGATGTTCCTTATTACTTATCATTCTATGCTGATGACACAAAAATATATGCTAATCCAACCATAAACCAGCTAACCCTCCAAATGGACCTGGACTCTATTTTAACTTGGTGTTCTCTGTGGCTACTACCCTTAAAGGCAGAAAAATGTGTAGTACTGCGAATTGGTAAAAATAAACCCACTACTGGTACCATCCAACCATTAGGTTCTGTGTTTTCGTATAACGACCTTGGTGTTATACTAAACAGCAGCCTAATGTGGTCCAATCATATTAATCACTTCTACTTGTAAGGGTGCAAACTCCAGACTAGATCTTATTCTGAGGTGTTTTGAAACACCTGTGTCTGATACAAAACTTTTTTGAAAAACATTCAAAGAAAAGCCACTCGAATTCCTTTGGCACAGAGAAGACTGACTTATGCAAAAAGAGTTATATCTTGTTTTTAAATTAGGAGGAGTAATTCAAATTTACCGCAGTGTAATGCTTGTTTGTAATTGGTCCAACCTCAGGCAAGTTTACTCCACTGTTATGAAATTTTGACACTACAGTAGAACTCCAATTATCTGGATTAATTGGGACCGGACCCGATCCGGATAATCAAAAATCCGGATAATTGGATTTTTCTCGAAAAAGGCCTTTTCCTGAAAAGAAACGTAATTACAGCAAAACACAATGGAGAACATATACGGTATTTTTATAAAAAACAATACAGTATACACAACAATATGTAAATGACAAAGTTTACATTACGTAATATTGACACACAATACTGAATCACAGTAAAATGAATTATTTTTTTACAAACTTGATTTTTTCTTTTTCTCAATATGATCCGGATAATTGGCGATCCGGATAATTGGAGTCCGGATAATTGGAGTTCTACTGTATTGACATTTATGAAATTTTGACACTACTGGCACTTCATAGTAAGTTATATCAGCAATTTTTGTATTTTCTGCGTTATTCCTTGAATTTTTAGATTTTTGGTCTGCTTTTATATAAAAAACAGTTGTTTTTAGAACTCTTTAGTGACTCAAAACCTCTCAACTGAAAATCTATAATTGTACTTTACGGACAAAAAAACCGTTTATAGGAGTAAATTGACGAACAAAATCTATACCTCTTTTGTTTTATTAAGGTCTCAACTTAAATGGAATGTTTCTTCTACTCCCTGAAAAAAGTTGATTTGTGGGTTACAACATTTTACCTTTTATCTGGCAATATAATATTTATGGATTACCCTCGAAGGCCGACATAATCAACCAAAAAAGAAGATGTATTTGGTTATTTTTCTAGTGAAATTATTGAGTGTGGATCTGCGTTTTGTGTTTACTCCTCCTGGTTTAAAAACAGGGTATATTATGGCTAACCTAGTGTTGGAAAATTCTCGAGAATGAAAAGTCAGAGAAGATTCTCAAGAATATTCTCGAGAATATTCTCGATATGGAGAATTTTCTGAGAATGAACCCTATGATGCGCTTAGGGATGTTGTTAAAGATGAAATAGGGCATTAAAAATCATGAAATTATATACAAAATTATGAGATGAAATAACAGTGTTCTTTATATACAAAAAAATACAAAAACAACAGAAGACACAAAATTTATTTGATAAAAAAATTAAATTTTCTTCTTAACAGCAAATCATGGATGTGGTGATCTAATCTGAAAAAGATAAGGCATTAGATTCAGAATCTATTTCTATCACTAGCTCATCCTTGTCATCTACATTCTGCATTTTAATGTACTGATGAGAAGTTGTGGGATTTTGTTTTTCACGAGTCGCCAGCTGTCATACAGAGTTCAGCAGTACCTAAGCCGGTTTCTTTTAGAGGAGTGGATAAAAAAACCATAAGAACTGAAACTTCTTTCAGTCGTTGCAGTGGATGAAGACATGCTTAATATATCAACTGCTGTTTTAGTTAATTTTGTGCCGAAACATGTACCTGTCAACCATATGATTTGGTCAATTTTTCAGAAAGTTGCCAAATTATCTATAAACTCAGTTCCTTCAACTTAAATGAACACCATTCTAAATATTTGCACGTTAATATAGCACCAAAACAATAAATACTCACACTGTAAATACCCTATTAGCTACTGGTTCATGGGATTCTCCAGCACCGGCTACTTCGATTTTGGGGGATTTTATCTAAAGTCGCGTGTACAACGGCCTCCTTAATTCAGATGGACTTACCCAAGTTTGTTTTTATGTATTTTGACCTGTAGAACTCGAATTTTTTGGGTAACAGTTGATCCGGATGACGATAAGATTGTTATATACAAAGAACTTGAGGAATTACATTACAGCGATTTTTCGCAAAACAAAACTTTTTTTGTATTCTTTGGGTGATTCTCAGCAACAAATGGTCTTACAAGTTTTTTCGTAGGATGCATAGTTTTCGAGATTGGTCAATCCAAGCCAAGTGGTCCAAAGGTGGTTTTATTATATTGCAACTCTTTGGGATATATTTCATGCTACGTGACGTCATCCATCAGAGCGTGATGACGTAATCGATGATTTTTTTAATGGGAATAGGGGTCTTGTGGCAACTAAAAATACAATGTACTGCTGTCAGAAAATAGAAAAAATGTTTATTTCACAAATAAAGATTTTTTTTCGCTTAAATTAAATCACAAACAGCCTCCCATTTACCTCTTGACAGTTTGAACATTTAATTTAAGCGAAAAGCAATGTTTATTTGCCAAATAATATTTTTTTTTCTATTTTATGACAGCAATAAAATGTATTTTGAGTTAAATAAATTACATACATTCTACTTTTTGTGTCAATTAATTTAATTCAAAAATGATTATTCGACCACCCTGTATAAATAATTATATTATTGTTTATACTACTAAACAGAGAATTGAACACTCTTTCAAATGAGATAAGATACGACCCCTATTACCATTAAAACAATAATCGATTACGTCATCACGCCCAGGTGGATGACGTCACTGACGATGACACGTCATGGAGACGTATGAAATATATATAAAAAAATTGTAATTTAAAAGTAAAAATCGACCTGTTTCGGCATTCCCTTAAAACTTAATAACTGCCAAATATCAAGGTGAACTCTTTTCTTTGGCCCACCCTGTATAAATTTGTATTCATTGTGAAATCTGGTGAAAATAGATTAATTTTTATTTCATTAGACAGTTTATTTGAATTTTAATTACCCTGCCCGCAAACGCTCAAATTTTGACCATTTTGATTTTTGATCATTTTTTCAGGCCTGTAACTCCTATATGACGTAAGTCTGCAACTCCAAATTTTTTCACCTTATTCTACTTGCTAGGGGCTAACCATAGATTTAAGAAGCCCGAGATGTAACATGAACCTATTTAGCTAGCTGCGCGAATGTTGCCTTGTTTCTAAACAGAATTGCAGGGGTGGGGAGCTTCTACATAAATGAAACAGAGTTGGATTCAGAATAATTAATAATATTTATCGAATTAGTTCCGAATATAACACAAATTAATATACACTTATTTAACTAATTACACTAATCGTATTGACTAATCACAAAAAACAACATAAAGTTTTACAATAAAAATAATCAATGATCAAAAACTAAAAAATATTTTCATTGTCCAGAGAATAATGTCACTTTATTATGAAAAATTCTTTTACTTTTACTAGTATCTATAATTGTTTTATTATAATGATGAATTCGGACGTTAATGTAGGTGAAAATTATTAATTTTAATAAATTGGAATAATGTGACTCTAAAAAGGAATAATGTTTGAAATGGTTGTTTAAGTTCTTAAATAATAATTGTTCTGTTAATTCTTTTAATATTTGGACATTAACAATATTAACATTAATACTTTTATTAATGTTTATGTGGCACTGTAGCACTTTTTCGGCAGTAGAGCAAATAATAACAACATCGTTGGATGGATAAGTTAAATTTAATGTATCTCTTTGGTTGATGAATGATGTCAACAAGTCTGCTCGGTCTCCTATAAATGCGTTTACACAGTCTTCACATTTCAAAATTTTCGATATTTTATAAACGACATATCCTGAAATGTATATAATAACTTCTCTCTTGTAATGTGTAAATGATAAGTTCCTTAATTGAAGTGATATAAAATTCGTATTGGATATGTCATCGTTTTCATCAACACATTCGTCTTCAACAATTCGTTCTCTGCCACAAGACTTATTAATTATTTTTTCAGGAGCCATAACTGTAATCAGTTCTAAAGGAATACAATTTCCTTTAAAACTATCCCTTAGTTCTAAATGTTTTAACATTTTTTTATAAGCTGCCTTAAAACTGTTTAGCAGTTGGATTATTGTTATAACCCCCCATTGATCTAATTAACCCAAAAAAAGTTCTGATCTTGACTTAATTTATAGGTTGGAATATACACTAATAAATTTGTTTCCACTAATTGTTTGTACAAATGTTGAAGACTATTAATACAAAATAGAAATCCCAAAACTCCCATTTTTCTCTTGCTTTCGCAAAGCTTTAACCCCGTTAACTAAAGTTAATGATTTTAAATATTCAGCAGTTTCGGTTAAAAAGTCATTATTTTGATATAATTCTCTGTATTTAAAGGCTTTTTATAATCTTTTTGTGACATATTTCTAGAATTAAAAACATCAAACAAATTATTTAAGATACGAATAAAATTGACCGAAGCAGCAGAGTTACTAAATTGTTGTAACTGTAAAACTTGTGTTGAATATTCCATAGCATGTGCCACAGAGTTACTAAATAATTGTGTTGCCAACCTTACTTTCATTTTTTGTTTTTTATAATTAATATGAGATTTTTTAAGTTTATTTCGTAAATGCACCCACTCTTCCGCTTGGAGTTTATTTAATTCCTTAATATATTTCCACTCTACAGTTTCACCATTATCATCAACTAAAATTAGTTTATCTCCTAGTGTGTTTCTTAATAATTTTATCATATGACACGGGTCGAACAGAACTGCAATTTCTTTATTTGAATTTTGTAAAGTAAATGTAGATTTTAATGAATTTAATTGAAAACTACACCCTAACTCCTTTACCATTGTCACATTATTTTATGCACCATCAAAAGTTACTGATATCAGTGATATCACTTCTACACCAGATTGATTTACCAAATTTAAGCATTGTAATATTAAATTTTGTTTTTGTTTGCCAGTTAATAAATCAATTAAGAAATACCCTACGGGAAGTTTCCAAGAGCTATTAATACATACTAACATAAATACTATTGCTTCCTTGGCAATTGAATGACAATCCGTTTGTAAGTCAACTCCATTATCTACATATCCATAATATCACACACTCTTTATTATACACCATCAAATTAAAGTAATGTATCAAAAGTAACTGTATTAATCAGTAATAATGACTAACTTATGTTTACATGCTTTATTTACTTTATCACCCTGTATAATGATTATGTGAGAAGTTTGATGAAATATGGTGTCTAAATTTTTGTAATATTTTTTTAAGTTATATTACATTGCATTAATATGTATTTAGAATAAACAACTAACAGACTACGACATCTTGAGCATATACATATATAAAAAAATAAACAAAGCAATACAATGCTAAAATAAGTAACTCGGTACTTTTTACAATTACAAACAATCGGGCCTAATACCACCCTGGCCCTGGTGTCGAATGTAAACAAACCGGCGCGGCATTTGAATTTAAATACTGTTCAATACTTACGTAAACAAATGAATACTTCTTTTATCACGTCGGCATACTTTAGATTTGTTTTATACACATTGTTTTACAATACATCGACTCATTTTGACACTAAAATCACAAAAAAAACAGAAACTATTTTGATATTCACAATTTAATTGCTTGCGTTAAACTTCAACGGCAAGAAACAAAATATGAGCTTCGAACATTATCGGCGGTTCTCGGCACGATACGATGCTAATGTCCACTCCAATTGGTGGAATGGCGTAGGTAGGGATAAAGAAGAATTTGGCACGCTGCGCAATGAACCATGTTACATCTCGGTGTTTTCATTAATCTAAGGGGCTAACATTCAGCCAAATTTCAAATTTTTTCATCCGTGACCATCAGAGATATAAGAGGTCAAACTTTGAGATTTTTCAAAAAATTACGTTTTTGAGATTTTTTTTTTGAAAAAATTTACTCAAGTCTCAAAGCTCAAACTTTTTTTATTTAAAGTATGTAGGTATGTCTTTTGCAGAAAAAAATTACAAACCATTATCGGCTTGCCTTATGCTGTTAAAAAAATGCTGAAAATGGAATTTTATCTGTTTACCTCTTCAAACTTTCGAGGTTCATTTAAGGCTTTAAGGGTAGTTTGAAATTAAATAATGCTATAGGCCGTTTTTTTAGAGCATACTTTTCTAAAAAGTTTGGTTCTTGATTTATTGTTCTAGGACAAACCTCAGTGAAAATATTGGCTAAAGAACGAAGCCAAGTTTTCCGTGAAATAGTCAAGCAACCAACTTAATTTATATTGGACCACTTTGCATTGATTGACCCAGATACACGCGGTTGAACTTTTAAAAAATCGAAAAAGTGCAATTTTTGAACCCGAATAACTTTTAATAAAAAATAAAATAGAAATTCTGCTTACTGCATTTGAAAACTCAAGTCAAATTCTATCGGTTTTGATTATTTGCATTGCTAAAAATTAAGTTTTTATTTGTTAAACAAAGCCATAAACATATAGTGTTTCCCGTGCCCAATGCATGCGTTTTAATGTACGTAATCTACGTAGAAATTGTCTGTACGTGCGCCTATTCGTTCGATTTCAAATGAGAAATGCATTGAAAACATCATTCAATCACTATGTGTTTATAGCTTTGTTTAACAATAAAAAAATTAATTTTTAGCAATGAAAGTAATCAAAACCGATATAATTTGACTTGAACTTTCAAATGCGTTAAGCAGAATTGCTATTTTATTTTTCAATCAAAAGTTATTCGGGTTCAAAAATTTCAATTTTTCGACTTTTTGAAAGTTCAACCGCGTTTATGTCGAAAACTATGCATCCTACGAAAAAACTTGTAAAAACATTTTTTGCTTAGAATGACCCAAAAAATACAAAAAAAATGTTTTGTTTTGCGAAAAATCGCTGTTATGTGATTCCTCAAGTTCTTTGTTTATAACAATCTTAGCGACATCCGTATCGACTGTTACCCAAAAAATTCGTGTTCTACGGGTCAAAATACATAAAAAAAACTTATGTAAGTCCATCTGAATTAAGTAGGCCGTTGTACCCCCACTGGCGACAGGACTACCGGCCAGCCAAAGCAAAAAAAGCATTTCCGGAGTGGCAAGTAGGTATTTGGGCTTGAAGAATAATAATGTTTAGGATGAAAAAATATTCTAGGTGAATTGGCAAAAACAATATACATATTTTTTAAAGTATAATAATTTGACCCATATCTAGTTTTAATTTTTTATTTCGGTTTTTATAAATACATATAGAAAATTCTCCCCGAGAATTTTCTGGCCGAGAATATTCTCGTTCTCGAGAATATTCTCTTGAGAATATTCTCTTCTTACATCAGTAGGCTAACCTAACTTCGCTCATAACAAGGAGATCTAATTACCACATTTAAAATATTAAAATTCAATTTTGGAAATCTTGACGAAATGTCTCGACGTTACCAGTTTAAACTTAAAAAAGAGGACTGTTACAAGATCAAGATAGAACTTTCTACCAGATAGAGTTTTTGAGAGCTGGAAATGATAACATTGTCTGCCCCTTCTATCAACACGTTTAAAAACAGACGACTAATCTAAATTAATAATAGGGGGATAATTTTTGAACTATTTTATGATTTGCAAAATATAGTTTTTTATTTAACTAAATTGAATGTTCTAATTTACAGAGAAAAATGGAACTCTCAACTCCAGAGGAAGTTATAACAAAATTCCACAACCTAGATGGCGATTTGATAGGTGAAAGAAAAAAGTGTTTTTTCACCCTTCTCAAAACTGCCTCTCAAAACTTAACACCAACAGAAATAGACTATGTAATAGATAATCTCAATCCTAAATCATACCAACAAAAACTTTTTTATGTATATGCTATCGTCTATTTCAAAAAAACTGAACGGTTAATTCAAGTTCTCAAGGATTGTAATAGAGATCATATAAAAATTGTAATGCAGCAACACTGGTTTATTGAGGAAGCTTTTAAAGACATGGCACCCAATACTTTGGTAAATGAGTTCTTTCCTGAAGTGTCTTACAGTACTCGTCTCAAACTTCTGAATAGAATTACACGTTATTGGAGTGAAGAAAAGAATGATGAATTATTCAGCTGTCTTCAGCAAAGGTAATTATATTATACAATTCTCATCTTGTGTTTTATATCTGCTACAAGTATTTCTAACAGTTAAACTCTAGCTGCATGTGGTTAGTGATAATTTTTAACAGATCTATGTGTAGTTTGAACTATTAGTCCTTGGGCGCACTATTAAAAAAAATGTATTACCTCCCTCATGAGAATTTTTTTATTCAGTTATTCATGTCGAAGTCGAGTCAGACAACTTTTCCATTTCGAAAAATTTTCAGGAAGGGGGCGTTTTGTAAATATACAGGTTTCTAAACTTTATACTCTCACAGCTGATTTTTGCAGGATTGTTTGATAAAAATATTTACAATTAACTGGTAATATTGTCTGTAGTATATTATAAGAGACACAGAGAAAAGAAGAAGAAAAGTCAATTATGTCAATTGTCAATGAATAAGTTTTTAGGGCACGCTGCAATTTCTCAACACGGCTCTACCGATAAGGTAAAGTCTACGAGAAGTTTACGGTAAATTGAAGGTGTAATTACAAAAAAAAAATGTATGTCTTTGTACTCACTTTATAGTGTTCAAAAAATTACGGGATCTGGATTTCATTGCATATTTTTTTTATAATTCTCGTATCAAAGTTACGTGTGAAGTTAGGCGTATTGATGACAGTTGAGAAACTAGGCGACCCAAGTTTTTAAGTTGTAATTTCCTGTTAGATATAAATGTTGTAAATAAAATTGATTTTAATAATTCACATTTTCCCTCACATCGCACTAATTTAGCGACGAGGATGGGATAGATTTAGAATAATAATTTATCATTCCAAGAAATGATCTTAACTCTGTCAAATTCGTTGGTTTTGGCAATTTCACAATTGCTTCTACTTTATTATTATCCGTTTCCAGCCCTCTATTTGAAATTTTATGTCTTAAATAAAAAATGCAATCTTTAGCAAATTCACATTTACTCAAATTTAATCTAAATGCTGCTTTTAAAAGTGTCTTAAACACCTCGGCAAAGTTCTCTAAATGTTCTTTGTTATCTTTCCCTGTAACTACTACATCATCTAAATGATTGGCTGTACCCCTACATCCCTGCAAAACTTTCTCCACTATACACGGAGGGAGTCTTTTAATTCTAAAAATTCCGTAAGGTGTACTCCAAGATATTAAATGTGATGTTTCAGTATCTAATTCTAACTGATTATACGCATTTTTGAAATCTAGTTTAGTAAACTTTTCTCCACGTTTCAGTGCAGCAAATCCTCTATTAAAAGTAGTGACTAATTTGAATCTTTCAAATATTTGTTAATTGTTACTTTATAATTAGCACATACCCTCACGTCCTTATCATTAGGTACTAACGGTGTGCCCCATAAATAATTTTCTACTTTCTCTATTACCCCTTTTTTTCTCTAACTTAAACAACTCTCTCTGCCTTTACTTTATCTCTAAATGCAAAAGGAATTTGATGTGGTTTTTGAAAAATTGTCCTAACATCTTTATTCATCTCTAAATGAATTTGTTCACATATATATATATATATATATATATTTACCCAATTCATCATTAAACATTTTCTCATATTTTTTTAATAAAACATTTGATTGTGATTTAAAGTCAATTTCATTTATACTTATTTCATTAATCTGGGTATAATTACTAAAACTCAATTCATGATTTCCGATATAGACTTTTGTTCCCTTTATGGATAAATTAAAATTTATAAAGATATCTCTGCCTAATAATGCCCTAGTAGCTCCCTCGGCTACTGCCAATGAAAAATTTTCAACTCTTGTATAAATTGTTGATTGAATTGTTGTTAGGTCGCTGGTTTAATTGTGGATATCGTAGTGGTAAATATTAGATCGATAGAGTGGAACAAAAAATTGGTAGACGTTCACACTTGTTTATTGATGAAACACATTTAGTCGAATGGTACATTCTTGGTTTTAAAAAGATCTCAACCCCGATTTGGAGTAAAGCTTACAGCGTTGCCGTATAGGCGAAATAGTATTTAAAGATACGAATTGAAATAATAATATGTAAACATAATTAACACAATAAAAATAGTTTAAGATGAATTATGAGATAATGAACTAAAAATAGGTAAATATGACTTAATTTTAAACAAACTCCCCCGTTGAAGGGTACCTTCAAGATAGAATATACATATAATTAAAGTCTTAAGCATTAACACTATCACTAATGATTGTCTCTTGCTGCATTGGCAACGGACATAAATGGCGAACAGAACGAATAACAGTTTTATTGTTTGTTTTCACCTCAACCACTCGTGAAAGTTTATCTTTACCGGGATGCTATCGGGTAATACGTCCTAGAGGCCATCTACATGGTGGTTGTTGAAAATTGCGGATTAGCACTAAAGTACCAATCTTTAGATCAGACGAAGAGTCTTTCCATTTGTACTGATGCTGCAACTGTGTAACATATTCTTTCACATAACGATTCCAAAAGTGCTGGTACATGTGCCGAATCGTTTTGTAGTTGGAGAGCCTGCCTATTGCAATTTTGCTCAAGTCAGTGTCTGGAAGGGTAGTAATGGGACGGCCAATCAGGAAATGGGAAGGAGTAATTGGAGTTAGATCATTGGGATCATTAGAGTGTGCGAACATAGGTCTGGAATTCAAGACTCCCTCGATCTGAATATGCAAAGAATTGAAATCCTCGTAAATTAGTTTTTTGTCGAGTAACACCCTCTTTAAATGATGTTTCATACTTTTGACTGCCGCCTCCCACAGGCCTCCAAAATTTGGTGCATACGGTGGAATGAAATGCCAATTTATATTATGTTGAATCGCGTAATTGTTAATAGAATTATTATTGTCTAAAAGAAATTGACCAAACTGCTTAAGTTCATTGCGAGCTCCAACGAAAGTGGATCCGTTATCCGAATAAATGTCGTTTGGGATTCCTCGTCGAGCTATGAAACGTTTCAAACAGGATAGAAAACAGTCGGTTGTGAGATTTGATAGGAGCTCAAGATGAATTGCTTTGGTACAAAAGCATACAAAAACGCAAACGTAACCTTTTATTGCTATGGCTCCTCTACCTGGTTTATTATTTAATAAAAATGGTCCTGCAAAATCTATGCCACAATGTTGAAATGGCATTGATGGTGTTGTGCGAGCTTCGGGCAGGCTTGCCATAGGACAACTGGCAAAGTCAGGTTTAAATTTAAAACAAGTAAGACAATTTCTTACAGTTTTTCTTGCAAGGTCTCTCCCCGGAATAGGCCAATAAGATTGTCGAATTGATGAGAGAAGGAGTTGAGGACCTGCATGTAATAGAACTTTATGTTTATGTTCAAAGATCAGTTTAGTAAAGGGATGATTAGATGAAATTAATATGGGGTGCTTAGAGTTAAAGTCTAATGCAGATAGTCTAAGGGCCGGTTTCACCATCGACAAATAGCGGTCTATTCAATGAATAAAGTTATTCGACCAATAAAACTGACATATCTCCGTTTCACCAACGTCAAATAAGACTTATTCTATGAATAAACTCCAAATAAGTTATTAGTCCAATATCGGGAAGATAAATATTTATTCTTAGAATAAGTTGACAGCTAACCTCACTTTAAATATCAATAATAAAGAAAAATCATTAGTTTAATTTGAATTTATCTACAATGTTTTATAACAGGTAAACGTAATTATATCAAATGATTTTGAGTGCTGCTGACAACATGCCTGTCACTTGTATAGGAACTAATAGTGCAAATCCAACTGATCAGAATAACGTTAATTTTAATTTGTTTTTTGTCGTGATTTCGAGCTTAACATAGTATTTAAAGACATTCATAGATTAATTATTTTATAAACTTTACGTTTTTGGTGATTTTGAGTGCTGACACATGCCTGTGACTTGTATAGTAGTGAACTGTGAAAGTCCAACTGATCAGAATAATGTTAATTTTAATTTGTTTTTTGTCGTGATTTTGAGCTTAATATAGTATTTAAAGACATTCATTAGATTAATTATTTTATAAACTTTTCGTTTTTGGTGATTTTAAGTGCTGAAAACATGCCTGTAACTTGTATAGTAGTGAACTGTGGAAGTCGAGCTGATCGGATAATATTAATTTTTTCCGTGTTCCCTCTATAGGGCTTTTCATTCACAGTCATTTGTTTTGAGCTTCTGTCATATGTCGTATAATCCTTGTGTAGTAATATTATACACGGATTATACAACATCTAACAGGAACTCGAAACAAATGACAATCGATGAAAAGCCCTATTAGAAACTCATTTATGTTTCCTCGCCTAAATAAATTATCAAAAAACAGGACGCACTTGTGCTAGGAATTATGATTTTTATTAATATTATTACAATAATTATTTATATGTGACACTAATTTAACTAGTGACATTAATTTTAGGCCAATGTGACAAACTTTATTAATACTAAATTTTAACATGTATCCCCTATTTTGTTAAAATAATATTATTTTGTTTTTCATTCTATTTAAAATAAATGCAGTTTTGACAGGGAATTTGTTTTGTTATTTATTTATTCTATTTATTTATGTCTATATTCCATATAGACCTGGATGCCTCCTACCAAAAAAAAGTTGATTAATAGCAACCTGAAAATTTATTAATAGCTTAACGGTGTCTAGTCCCACAAACTTTGATGCATGGGAACACTGGAAGTTTTAACTGTGGAACAGGTTAAAAATTTGAAAGGTCAAACTACGAAAATGTTTATGTAATTTGTCAGATAAAACTTCCAATTGATTTGCTACCAATTCATTAAATTCTCATGCAAAAACCAGACTGGTGAAAAAATCACCAACTGGGCATTTTAATGAGTAGAACACGAAGACCATGTCAAACTACAGGAATCATGTTGGTGAGTAACAGCAGTCTGATTTTTGCACGAGAATTTAATGACAGGGTAACAGATCAATTGGATGTTCTGTCTGACAAAATATATGGGATGTTTTCGTAATCTGATGTTCCAAATCTGAGTTTCCAAACTGTTTCACAATTAAAACTACCCCTGTTCCAGTGTCACAATACATCAAAGTTTGTCCAACTGGACACCGTTAAGCTATTAACAAACTTTCAGCTTGCTATTAATCATTTTTTTTGGTACACGGGATCCAGACCTAAAGCCGGGCTCAAACGACTCGTGTACTTGGCGAATAATCGTTACTTGCTTTACTTACTATGTCTTTTGGGAGGGTTACTAGAACAATTCTTTGACAATTAATAGTAGTATTAACATTATTATTATTAGTGTTTGACAAATAGTACAATAATTGTACTAGTAACCCACTCACACAGCATTGCCAGTATATGCAAGTGACGATTATTCGCCAAGTACACGAGTCGTTTGAGTCTGGCTTAATAGGTTTGTTCGTAGTATGACACAAACGATTAGCAACTGCTGCCAACCATCAGATGCATGAGAAGTTAACAGTTAGCGTTGTGCAGTTAATAGTTAGCATTCATAGACTATGAATGCACATGTGTCTGATGGTTGGCAAGAGTTGCTAATCGTTCTACGAACAAACCTATCAGTAAGCACAATTTGTGATATCCATGGGTAGTTACTAACAGAAAGAGGCAGGATTCGATTTTTAAAACATTTATTTTATGAGTCTAAACATAGTCATACCTTAAACGATAAATGTATATTATCATTACAAGTTGATACTAATTACAAAAATAAATATACATTTAAAAGACCAATACATAATTACTCATGATGAAGAAGTACATTATAATTTAAAATGAATAACCATTTTCATATCGCTGCAACACAATGCCAAAGGCATCTCATATTTCAGTTCGTTTAGTGAGCGCAACAAGCACTCTGACCGAACAGTTTCAAAACTCATTAGTTTTTCATCAGAGAATGCATATGTTGCTATCTCCAAACCATGTAGCTGTAACATATGTACATGCATTGGGTTCTTGTTCGTCTGTCTTGCCCTGGGCATACTTTACTATTACCATTTATCCATATATTTCTTAATGGTGAATAAATAAAATAAAGGCATACCTTTCCTACAATAATATGGAAATCAGGAAATCATTAACAATTTTTACTCCATTCAAAACAAATCCAGCTGTAAAATATTTATGTGCCTGAAGGCTTTTGTATGCTTTCATCTGCTGCTTAGAGTAGCAACTGTGAGACTCCACCAAATATGTATAAATATCTATAATAGTAACTTGATGGACTGCACTTAACTGTAAAATCCAATTCTGACTGAATTGCGTATGGATCTAAATCCCCAATTATTTTCAGCTTCAATAAATATCTAAAACAATAAAAGAAATAATGTTATTGCTTGAAAAATTCATCATTATTGATAAATAACGGGGCAAAATGAACAGGAAATAAAAATTATTTCGCCTACCTTTCTCGCAACATCTGAAGTTTCCAATAATAATTTCCTTAAATAATCATTTTGCATTGTGGTTAAGTTTATAAAGTTCACAAAAACAGGAAACGAAATCCAAATGAGTCCAAAATAGACAAAATACGATGATTATAAACAATGAAAAATCATTGAAAAATAGATATCTACAAACATAACCTCTTTGTTAGTTTATGTGCCAACCAGAGGTCACGTGGGATTACAGTGGAAAATAATGCAATGTGCTTGGCAAAACACCGAAGAGGTGGAGGCCAACAAACTAATATGAGGAAGAAGAACTGTCATTCGCTTGTGTCAACGAGTACAGTCTGTGGAAAATCATTATACTTTGAACTTATTTGACGAATAACTAACTGTGGATTACAAATAGTTATTGAAACGCAATAAAATTTAATCGACTAATAAATCTTATTCGACGAATAACTATTCACTGATTTATTTTTTGTTGGTGAAACCGACCCTAAGTCGCCTGCCTACTCGTAATATATGGTTTTCATCTAAGAATGGAGTAAGATTTGAAAGTTTATGTTTCGGTGGTAATGGTTTATTGGAATTTAAAATAGATATTTCCTCTGTAAAGGAATCTAATTGAGCAAGTTTAATTAGCCGCAATGATGCTTGCTCTACTTCTGCAAGAGTTAATGGACCTATGGTTCTTTCTGGCCTTTTTTTACAAGCGTTATTACGAAATCGAAGACAATAACTGACGACATGTTTTAAAGTGGAAATATTGGAAAATCGAGAGAACAGAACGAGTGGTTCAGAATGGGTAGCTACTAGCATGGATCTTTCAACCTTTTGTTCAGGAAGGTCGATATCTGGCATGGCAGGAGGTGCGGGTTTGTCTATGGGGCCGAGCAGAAAATGTGGCCCCTTCCACCATATTTCACGGTTGGCTAGATCTTCTGGTAGAACTCCTCTGGAAGCCAGGTCTGAGGGATTTTGTTTGGTATTAACATAATGCCAATCATCCTTGTTGGTTAATTGTTGAATTTTGGCGACGCGATTGGATACGAATTGTTGTAATTGATTAGGATCCTTTTTATCCAACATACTACGATCTGAGAGTCGGACCAATAGTAGATCGGTACTGACGGTGAATGGGCATTGACAACTTGTGCTGTTAATTGTGCTCCCAGTAGGGCAGCACATAACTCTAATCTGGGAATTGTGAGTCGCTTTAATGGTGCAACTTTACTTTTGGAGCAAATTAAATGACTTTGATAATTGCCACTTGCATCTATGCTTCGAAAATATATGCAGCTTGCATAAGCATCTTGTGATGCATCGCAAAAACAATGCATGTCTAATATAGAATGATTGGATCCAATGACATGTCTGGGAATCTCTAATTTATTGAGTTGAGATAATTGATTGTAGAATTGTGTCCATTGAATATAAATGTCCTGTGGAACCTTTTCGTCCCAATTTAATTTGAGGGTCCATAATTTTTGAATTAGGAGTTTAGAAAGTACTATTACTGGAGATAGAAGGCCAAGAGGATCCCAGATTTGTGAAATAATAGATAGTATCTGTCTCTTGGTAATCGAATAATCGATAGGAATTGGAGATATTTTAAAATTTAAAATGTCTTTGCTACTATTAAATTGTACACCCAAGGTTTTACAGCTTTCATGTACACCCAAATTTAATATTTCGTTTGGAATATCGCAACATTGAATTTTTATGAGAACACTTGGATTATTTGTAACCCATTTTCGAAGTATGAATTGTGCCGATTTTAATATATTGGAGACATCTTTACATCGGTCTTGTAATTCGGAAAGATCATTGGAACCTGTTACTAGGTCATCAACATAGAAATCGTTGAGAATTGTTTGGGAAGCTATAGGAAATTTATTGTGATCGATTGCTAACTGATTTATGCATTTTATTGCTAAGTACGGTGAACTAGTACAACCGTATGTCACTGTGTTTAATTGATAAATTGAAAATCTATCTGCTGGGTTGTCTCTCCACAGGATCTGATGAAGGGGCTTGTGTGAGTCGTGGATAAGAATCTGCCTATACATTTTGCTAACATCGGCAGATACAACGTATTTATATAATCGAAACCTGATTAAAATGTCAAAAATGTTATTTTGCACCTTTGGTCCGACATATTGTAACTCATTAAGAGACCATCCAGAGTTGCTTGGACTTGATCCATCGAAGACCACTCTAAGTTGAGTAGTCAGACTGCTAGGCTTGTATACGCCATGGTGGGGAAAGAAATAAATTGGTTCAGTGACCATGTCACCTTCCACTTTGGTCATGTGACCTAAATCGATATATTCGTGGATAAAAGTTTTATATAAATGATAGAATTGAGAATGAATTTTGAATCGTTTTTCTAGGGATGCGAAACGTTTTTCAGCTATTTCTCGCGAATCTCCCAATAAATCAGTAGAATATTTGAGGGGCAACTTCACTATGAACTGACCGTTTTCAGCTCTTCGAGTTTGTTTATTAAATAGTTCCTCACACTGGACGTCATCTTGGGATAATGGTAGAGATTCGTTGATGTCATTGATTTCCCAGAATTTACGTAATTGATTGTCTTCTGGTATAAAACATTGTGAAAAGTTGCATAATGACATTGATGATGCATTTATGAGAGTACCAGAGATTACCCACCCTAGTTTGGTGTTTTGAAGTACTGGCGCATGTTTACCTAATTTAATATTGCCCTCTAATAGCAGTTCCCAGAACAAACTGGCACCTATGATCATGTCCACTTTCTGAGGAGTATTAAAAGTGGGATCAGATAATTCGATATTTTGAGGGATAGAAATTGTGGAGATATCAAATTGTTGTAATGGAATAGTTGAAATGAATGGTGTTACATAACAAGATAATTGAAATTGAAAATTATGTTTGTTGGAAAAAATTGTAATTGATGTTTTCTTTTTTAAATTAGAAACTACTTGGTTAATACCAATAATGGATAATTGAGCATTGGTTAATGGTAACCCTAATCGTTGGGCAAACTCCTCGGTAATCAAATGGGATTGAGCTCCGGAATCAAGCAGAGCTCTACATTGATGGAATTGATTGTTGTGGTCTTTAACCTTGAAAGTTACTGTCGATAGAATTATGTTAGATTGTGTAACTCTCTCGGTGACTGAACATTGTTGATTTGGGACTGAAATAGCTTGAACATTGTGAGAAATTGTTGGTGCATTGTGTGACACCTGGTCACTATTATTTGGATGGTTGTGAGCACCTTGTGAATTGGTTGGATGGGTATTGTTGTATACATTTGATTGTGTGTTTTGATTTGAACGAGAATAATCCTGGTGTAATAACGAATTGTGTTTACGTTTACACTTACGACATGATCCGCTGGTGCACCTTTCCTTGGAGTGACCAAAACGTAAACAATTTGGACAAAGCTTCAGAGATTTAATGTTTTCCCACCTGTCATTAATTGACAATTGTAAAAACTCCTGGCAAGAATAAATTAAATGATCTCTTTTACAGAAATTGCACTGAACTTGGTTTACTGCTAAATGAAATTGTGATCGAGATTGACCTTTAGCGGTCGACATTGAGGAGGAATGAGGCTCTTCTTGTGACTGTAATATATCTTGTCTCTGTTTAAGGAACTCAAGGAATTCGTCCAACTGAGGCAATTCTACTGACGTATAATATTCTTTCCACTTGTGTTGACTAAGTTTGTCTAATTTATTATAAACAACATGAATAATTGTCATTTCCCATAGGGACTCTTTAGTGAGCTTCATTCCTTCTAAGCATGATAGATGCTCTGAGACTTCATCGATCAACCCCCTAAATTGTATGAATGTGCTTTTTTGTATGGGATTTAAATTAAAAATAGATTTTAAGTGGGTGTCTACTAGAAAATTTTTGCGATCGAATTTGTCGCAAAGCATCTTCCATGCAGCATAATAGTCTTGCGAATCAGTAAACCCTTCTATGGTTCGTTTGGCATAACCTTCCAACGCAGCTTTTAAAAAATTAAACTTTTGGCCTGCATTTAATGATGAATTTGAATCAATTGTTTGTAAAAAATTTGTTTTAAACTGGAGCCACTGGGAGTACTCCCCGTTGAAAGTAGCTAGTTTGAGTTTAGGCAAGAGAAAGTTTTGCAAAGGATCGTGATTTGTTACATTTTGAGGTGTACTCGTATTGTTGATTATATGAGGATCCTTGCTCTTGATGTATTCCTCTAAATAGGAAATCGCGGTATAATAGTCATTTTCGAAAGGTTCTCTTTCGCTTACATGACCTTCCAGATCGGCATCTAAGCATTTTTTCTCGATGGTTTGTTGTAACTTCTCAAATTGACTCAATAAATCAAGATTATTATTGTATCTCATATTTATGTCGCATAATGAGGGTGTAATCGATTTATCTATTATCTTATTTACAAAGTTTAATAAACAAGTTAGCCTAGATTTTAACGTGCCCCGACTTCTAATCAATTGTGAAATATCTGAACTCGACATTATTATGAAATAAAGTATAGTAAATATATTTATATGAAATATATAAATGAAATATGTAATGAAATATATATAAATGAAGTGAAATATATAAATTTTATATTATATTATAGATTATGAATATTTATAAAATTAAATGCTCGTAAATTATACCTTAAATTGAAACGAATAAAAAAATATTGCCTAAACAGCTCGAAACAGATCCTGAACTGCCAGAATCTATTTTTAGCACAAAGATTTGGAATGTTAGGGATTAAAATTGGTGAAAATATTATCTATATAATAGGAACTGACTTACAGTTGTTGCTTAGCGTTGCATAGATACCTGCTACAATCGTCCAGATCCTTTGTCAGCGAAACGTCGCGTCTATTGCGGCAATGAACTGCTGGCCGAATGGAGGGTTGCTGGCTGCTCTGCTGTACACTATTTAACACACAACCTTATGGAAACTTTCGTTTTTCTGGGAATTAATTGATTTGAAATTGAATAATTATCGAAATTTACCACCGAATCCGGATTAGAAGGATCAGAAATAGTTGTATAAATTGTTGATTGAATTGTTGTTAGGTCGCTGGTTTAATTGTGGATATCGTAGTGGTAAATATTAGATCGATAGAGTGGAACAAAAAATTGGTAGACGTTCACACTTGTTTATTGATGAAACACATTTAGTCGAATGGTACATTCTTGGTTTTAAAAAGATCTCAACCCCGATTTGGAGTAAAGCTTACAGCGTTGCCGTATAGGCGAAATAGTATTTAAAGATACGAATTGAAATAATAATATGTAAACATAATTAACACAATAAAAATAGTTTAAGATGAATTATGAGATAATGAACTAAAAATAGGTAAATATGACTTAATTTTAAACAACTCTATCACCTATTTTAGTTTGTACCTCAATTTTACCTTTTGGTATTACAACCGGACCATCATAACACTTTAATTTAATCAAACTTGGTTTTAACTCTGTCATCGAAAAACGTTTATTATACATACTATAAGGAATACAAGAAACGCCAGCTCCTGTATCTATTTCCATAACGATAGGTTCCTGATTTATCAAAACGGTTACTGACATTGGTTTAATATAAGCCTCAACACTATTAACATCCACCTGCAGCCACGGGCGCCCATATAAAAATTTTTAAGGGGGGGCAGACGTGAAGATGTTGCACATTACATTTTGTATACTTTGCATAACCATATATAGTTTAAAGCACCCGAAAAGCTAGGGAGGATGGCACACCCACCTCCTGCTCATGGGTATGGGCGCCCATGCCTGCAGCATCTCCACCATACCATCTCCCTCTGAGGTATTGCCCTCAGCATCAATATCATCGGTTTCTACATATTCTACAAAATTATTTCTCCAACTTTACATGCTGCCGCAATATGCCCTTTTTTTACATTTATTGCAAATAAATTTCCTAAACTTACACATTTTAAAATCATGATCTGGCTTATTACAATAAAAACACAAATTATCTCACAAATTCCTGACTTATTTGACTCTTTTAGTACTTACAGTTATACTACCGGCCTTAGATAACTTGATGGTCTTACTGGAATTTTCTTACCACCTTCCCTTTTGGCTTCTGAATAATTTATATCCAAAAGTGCAAAAGATCTCTAAAAGATCTTTTAAACTCTTATGGGGACCTTCTTCACATAAACGGTCTAATATTGGGCCTGGTTTTATTCTAACTATAAATTTTTCTTGTACTCTATACATTAACTTATCACCAAATTCACATTGAGCTGCCAGATTTTTAACTTTAATATACCATTCATTTATACTTCCAATAATAATAATAATAATAATAACGTTTATTTTTCCATGAAAGTACCATGAAGTTTCCATGAAAGTATACAATTAATAATAATACAATACTATACTTACATTATAATACAATAATTTAATTTACTATTACATTTATTTAATTGTTCTGTACTTTGTTCAAGGTAAATAAACAATAGTGTCCATTAAAACAATGAAGTTGAGCATGGGCCAATTTTTTTTATATTGTTAATTTATATTGAGCTTACATTAAATTTTTATTTAAGCGATTAAACAATTTTAAATAATTTAACAATTCTATTAAGTTAAAGAATTTTTATACCTAGAATAGAAATATAAAACCTCCTGTGCATTTAAACTTGTAGTGGGGAGGTATTGTAATATATTATAAGAGACACAGAGAAAAGAAGAAGAAAAGTCAATTATGTCAATTGTCAATGAATAAGATTTTAAGTTGTAATTTCCTGTTAGATAGGTATAAATGTTGTAAATAAAATTGATTTTAATCATTCACATTTTTCCTCGCATCACACTATTGTCCTACAAATTTTTAAGGGTACTCCAGTTGTTGGACGCACCAAAGCTTAGATGTTCACGAAACGCACCCCTCCCGAAAATTTTTCGAAATAGAAAAGTCCGACTCTACATGAATAACTGAATAAAAAAAATCTCGGGGAGGTAACAATTTTTTTTAAACGGTGGAGCCGAGACCTCTTTTTTTGTGTTACGAGCTATTGATATTTGTTTAATTATGCATGTTATACTTATGTGATAATTTTAACACTTACTTTATTTAGTTTCTATTTTAATTTATTTATACTTACTATCTGACAAACGAGTCCTGGCGGCTGACCTTGCCCGAAAATACACAGCGATAAATGCACAATACGACAAGGTCACGCGCCACCTCTCGCTTGTTCGATAGTACTTTAATTTATTTTTACTAAACATTACTTACTTATTCGCTGTGTGCAAGTACTTGGAGGGAATACGAGAAACGATCGTGCGCGAATAGCGAAGAAATCTTGCAACTTTTTAAAATAATTCATATTGTCAAATTGACGTATATTTCATACCTACTGACAATGGTTGCGTTCGGACGACCACAACGGCTGACTGTCAGCAGAAATCGGCTGGGTGGTTGTATCCAGCGCTGATAGGTAAAGCTTAGTAAATCTCTCAGAGGCTGACTTCCAGCGGTGTCGTCTAATCGCTACCGCTTACTCAGCTGTCCAGCCGCTGTGGTCGTCCGAACGCACCCATTGAAGAAGAAAAATTATATGTTGCTCCACAATATTGATATGATATGCAATTATTATACAGGGTGTCCCGAAAAGATTGGTCATAAATTATACCACACATTCTGGGGACAAAAATAGTTCGATTGAACCTAACTTGCCTAAGTACAAATGTGCTCATAAAAAAAGTTACAACCCTTTGAAGTTACAAAATGAAAATCGATTTTTTCCAATATATCGAAAACTAATAGAGATATTTTATTGAAAATGGAGATGTATCATTCTTATGGCAGGAACATCTTAAAACAAAATTATAGTGACATTTGTCCACCCCATAAATATTTTATGGGGGTTTTGTTCCCTTAAACCCCCCCAAACTTTTGTGTACGTTCCAATTAATTCATTGTTGTGGTACCATTAGTTAAACACAACGTTTTTAAAACTTTTTGCATCTTAGCATTTTTTCGATAAGCCAGTTTTATCGAGATGCGCCTTCTTTTTTAATATGCTTACATACAAATTTTATGGGGGTTTTGTTCCTTTAAATCCCCCGAATGTTTTAAAATACAGTGTTTTTAAAACTTTTTTGCCTCTTAGTCTTTTTTTGATGTCACCTTTTATCGAGATGTGGCTTCTTTTTCAAAATATACCTAAAAATATAAATTATAAATAAATTTTCAGATTATAACAGGTTTCTATAATCGTACTTAACCATATACAAATATGTGGTGGATTCGACAAATATTGAAAATATCTCGATAAACACTGGCTTATCGAAAAAGTACTAAGAGGCAAAAAAGTTTTAAAAACATTGTGTTTAACTAATGGTGCCACAATAATAATTTAATTGTAACGTACACAAAAGTTTGGAGGATTAAGGGCCGGTTGTTCGAACGCTAATCAAAAATGATCATTATCAAATATTTAATTACTGTCAAAACTGTCAATGTCAACTTTTATTGGGTTGCTGAAAACATAATTATTGATTACAATTATGAAATTAGTTAATCAATTATGTTAATAATTGTTATGTTAATTGATTAACTAATCTCATAATTATAATCAATTATGTTTTCAGCAACCCAACCAAAGTTGACATTGACAGTTGTGACAGTAATTAAATATTTGATAGTGATCATTGTTGATTAGCGTTCGAACAACCGTCCCTTAAGGGAACAAAATCCCCATACAATTTTTATGGGATGCACAAATTTCACTTTAATTTTTTTTAAGATCTTGCTGCTATAAGAATGCTACATGTCCATTTTCAATAAAAAATTTTTAAGAGTTTTCGATATATGAAAATAAAACGATTTTCATTTTGTAAATTCAAAGGGCTGTAACTTTTTGTTGTGCACTATTATATATAGGTAAGTCAGGTTCAATCAACCTATTTTTGACCCCAGAATCGGTGGTATAATTTATGACCAATCTTTTCGGGGCACCCTGTATAAAAGTAAATTTAATTAATTGTATTTTGCTTGCAGTACTGCATTTTAATAATTAATTTTATTTACTACATACACTTGTTTACCTTTTAATAACATAACCTCAATTTTACTTTTTCTTCTTATAATTTTCTTGGACTAAGGCCTTGACAATTATTCAGCAACCAGGACTAATATAATTGGCCAATATAATTAAAAATTTATATAATACATTTATATTTATATTTCCAAACTTAAAAAGCGTACAATTTTATACCCGTTTATTATTCAGACCGCCTGAACGGTCTAAATTATTTTTTATATTTATAATGTCCCGTAAATCACGTTGTTCTCGAATTTCGGCAAGGACTCTTAGGTGGTCGGTTCTGATGGCGTATCCTTCTGCAACGACCCCTAAAACCCCCCGAGTAACAAAATCTGGCACTTAATACACTTATTTTGACATGTTTATGCGCTTTTGGATGCATTTCATGCACTTTACCATATTACCATGTAACTAGGAATTTCCACCTACATTTCTATTGTAGACTTTTTTCCTGACATCATCCTGAACACAATGCAAAAAGTTGTAACTTTAAGATATGGCAAAAATCCGATTTTTGCCAAAATGAGATTATGTATTTGCTTGATACCTTATTTAGTAACATTTCTTCAAGTTGGTAGTGTTTGGTATGTCTATGATGAAGGTAAAACCCTTAAAAATGAAAAATGATTATAACAATATATGATATGTCCGCTGTGGTACTTATTAGGTAGGGCAGAACTTGATATGTAACGTTTTCTTATGTTGACAAAAATTGATATATCCATTTACTTTTCGTTTTCGGGTTGACAAAACATGATATGTATTCTGTATTTGTGTGTATTCTGAAGAAAATTATAAAAGAAGGTATTTATGAAATAATTATCTAATACCAGTTAATAAATTTCGTTACACCGGTAATGTGGCAAGTTGAAAATCACATTGGCAACTCGCTTTAAAAATTTCAAGAATTTAGATGGCCTTTCAAACTTTCAAAACGCACTACTGAAAAATTACGCTCGCGTACTTGTAAATTGTACACGTCGTGTGAGTGCCCTGCTTACCACTGCAATCGTAAAGCTTATGTACTTGCCAAGTAGGCAAATAATTGTGTATTTGCCAATTTCATGAGTCATTTGAGCCCGCCTTACGGGCATGCACTCCGTTTTAAAAATAAATATTCGTTTTATGTCCCAATACCATTTAATGCGATTGAAACGCGAAATGCTCCGTTTAAAACGGATGCCACATTCTTATAGATAAAATAAAGACCTCTTCAACTTATGCCTTCATCAAAAGTCGATACCTCACAAATGGAAAAACGCTTAACAATACTTTTGCATAAGAATGGAGATAAAACAGACTTAGAACATTACAGACCCATTAGCCTGCTAAACCAATTATACAAACTCTTTACAAAAGTAGTGACATCAAGAGTAGAAAAGAAGCTAGATTTTACCAGCCAAAAGAACAAGCTGGATTTCGTACAAACTTTGGAACAAACGACCATCTGCAGACAGTAAAGTTACTAATTGAAAAGTCAATAGTACATAATAAGCCCCTTGTCCTAGCATTCGCGGATTTTCATAAAGCCTTTGACACGATAGGGCCGGATAGCATTTTAGAAGCTCTAAATGAATGCCGCATTGACTACCGTTATAGTACACTCATCTATAATATTTATAAAGAGGCAACAATGAGTGTTAAGATACATGATAAAACCAAACAAATAAGCATAGAACGCGGCGTAAGACAAGGCGACACACTCTCGCCAAAAATATTCATAACTGTTCTTGAATATGCCTTTAAGATGCTCAACTGGGACAATAAAGGGATCACAATAGATGGAGAAAAGTTAAATCACCTTCGTTTTGCAGATGACATAATTCTTATAACTGCTGAACTTAAATGCTAAATAAGTTAGACGCTATCTGCTGAAAAATAGGCCTGAAAATGAAATTTACTCAAACTAAATTTATGACTAATCAGATTCCTAGCGGACAGCTGATTCTACGTGAACAAGTAGTAGAACTAGTGGAAAAGTACATTTACTTAGGTCATGAAATTATAATTGGCAGAGATAACCAAACTTGAGAAATAAAAAGAAGATTAACTCTTGCTTGGGCAGCCTACGGATCGCTAAGTGACATATTTGGGAGCAGTATACCAATTAGTTTAAAAAGACAAGTGTTTGATCAATGTGTGCTACCGGTAATGACATATGGAGCAGAGACACTTACTCTTACCGAGGCAACAGCGTCGAAAATGAGGGTTGCTCAAAACCGCATGGAATCCATGTTGGGCGTAACCCTACGGGATAAAATAAGAAATGAAGATCTCAGACAAAGAACCGGTATCACGAATGTTACAGAACGTGTCACCAGGCTCAAATGGAACTGAGCAGGACACGTCGCCAGGCTGAAGGATTCAAGATGGACACGAAAGCTAATGGAATGAAGACCAAGAGAAGATAAACACAGTAGAGGAATGCCGCCTACACGATGGACAGATGATATAAGGCGGATTAGTAAAAACTGGCAACAATCAGCAGAAACCGTGAATTGTGTAAACAATTGGGGGAGATCTATGTCCAGCAGTGGACGTAAATTGGTTAGATGATGATGCTGAACCATTTTTATTATTAATTAGTTCTATTATAGCCACTTTACACGATGCAAGTAATAGGGAACTTGCAATAAAATTTTAAATTCGAAAAAAATGTTATAAATCACAACAGAACATAATTTAAAACATGTATCAAAGATAAAAAAGTGTTGTTTGTCTTTCGTTTGGCCCCTAAAGACGATTAAAAATTCAAATTATACCAGCCAGCCCAAAACGCGTCGTGACGTCATCCGGTTATATGTTTACATTTTGCACCAACAAAGTAAACAAAATTGTAAATAATTTTAAATTAGACATTATAGACGTCAGTAGAAAATACAGTTATGTGACGTTACAAGTGTTTGTGATCGTTTGAACTATTCATAGAAATCAAAAATGAATAACCATTTTTAATTTCGTTGCAACACGAAACTACAGCCGCATCATTATTTCAGTTCAATCAGAGAGTGCAGCAAGCACCTCTACCGGTTTCGAAACTTATTAGTCTCTCATTAAGAGGCACATATGCTGCTTTATCATTATTCCAGTTCAATCAGAGTGCAGCAAGCACCTCTACCGGTTTCGAAACTTATTAGTCTCTCATTAAGAGGCACATATGCTGCTCTCTCTGACCCAACTAGGACAAACCCCGGAGTGCAGTCACGGATTGCAACGAACGAAATGGCAGGGATGCCCTAGCGGAAACTGCTATCAAAAAACGAAGTTTTCAATCTAATAGCACATACAACAACATCCAAAAATGTTATTCTACATCCTACCAGACTGAAAACAATGGAAACCTTCTCTGGTAACACCTCCGAGGCTTCTACAATTTGCAGGCCATAACGGATGCTGAGACTAAAGAAGATGAGGGAATTTTACAATTTATAATTCACGTCCCATCTGCTCAGCGCGGTAAAGTTCCAACGAGAATGGTTTCCTTCATACTCTAATGGGAGTAAACATGTAAATCAAAAATGAATAACCATTTTCAATTTCGTTGCAACACGAAACTACAGCCGCATCATTATTCCAGTTCATTCAGAGAGTGCAGCAAGCACATCTACCGGTTTCGAAACTTATTAGTCTCTCATTTTTTTTATTCATAGAAAATTTGTACTTTTACAAAATGGTTTTATTTTCCATAGTAAACCTTCTTTACTTTCCTTCAATAACTATATCAAAGTCCAATATCAACAAACTGGTACATATTATTACAATGACATACGATAAATGTCATTAGAATATAAATATTTTTCCTTTATTCCGCGACGACGAGCTGGCCAAATACCCAAGTAGGTGGAGGCCAATAAACTAAAGAAGAAGAAGAAGAATATACCTAAATATGACCAGTGGCGGCTCGTGAGTTTTACAATAGGGGAGGCTCTAACTATAAAAAATCTAGACAAATTTGCACTAGCAAAAAATGCACCAAAAAAAGTAATTTAAGGCTCCATTTGTTTTTGACCATTTTTATTTACATTTCACCTTACGGGGACCCTCCCTCTTAGGAAGCGTTCAAGTATTACGTAACGCGATTTTTGAAGATTTTTGACCCCCCCCTCCCCCCTACGTAACGCACTCTAATGGGCGTTTAACTATTGCGTAACGCAATTTTTGAAGATTTTTGAACCCCCCCCCCCCCAACTGCGTTACGTAATACTTGAACTGTCCCTTACCGCATGCTTGAATTGATAACTGAGATGTAGAATAGCTTTTGTAACTAATAATAATATTATTGTTACTAAAAGAACTTTATAAAAACAGGATTAAATCTAACATTAACGAAATTTTTCGAATTTTGAGTCATAATTACCCCACAACGATAGAAGTTCCTTGTAATTGCCGCGATTAATGGAATAATCATCACTTTCATCGTGTCTGCGAAAAGCTAATTCTTGCGAAGCCAAATATAGTGTTATATCGATAAGCCTTTTTAAATTCATCCTATTCTCCAAAACCTGATTATTGTAAGTAATTATGGCCTCTTTTTGAGCTGTATCTAAAGCAGTTACTATATTTTGTTTAGCAAAAAGTTTTAATTTGCACAAAATACTTTTTTCCTCTTAATAGACCCGATAAACCAGTCCCATTTATTATACCAGTTAATATTAAATGCACGATTTTGACGATTACCTGAGGATTTAATAATAGTTAAATTTGGCTGTGGTCTTTCTAAGGTTTTAATAATATAAGCTTTATTATAATATACTTAAAGTATTAAAATTATTCATTTATATACATTTTATATAAACAAACAACGATACGTAAATTGTAAAAATAACCTTACCAAGCCAATAACAACACAAATAAAAATATATGAAATACAAAAATTCACCAAACACTAATTAAAAGAAATAAAATGATAAAATCACACCAAGAAATACCCTGACTATTAACTTCTTTATAGAATATAAGTAAAACCACAAGTGAGCCTAATTCTGGTTTTGCCTCCCTTGGCATATATTTCTGGGTAGTTTGACGTGAAGCGATATAATATTACGTTTCTCTATCGAGTATTATTGTACGCATAGGAAACTATATCGCTGGTTTCGAGACGTTTGTCGTAACTTAGAACACAACGGAGTCGAGTCTGGCTTCTACCTCCCTTGGTAGGGATATGAGGAGCTGCTCACAGCATACAGGTGGGCATATTGATGCATTCCAGATGCGTTTAGTTACAAAAGTGTGCAATAATTTACACTTTCTATTAGTACGAGCGCTTGTGGTTTCTCGTGATTCAAAATAAACAAAACAGTGACATTTCATCAATAATTCTAGAAATATTATGTCCCAGATATGACACAAAATGTGTAAAAAAATTATGGGGAGGCTAAGCCTCCGTTGCCTCCTCTGACGAGCCGCCACTGAATATGACCATAAACGGAACCATATAGTTAAACTGTGTGACGTCACGGGTCGTTTGAACTATTTTAAAATACCTACAGAAGACTTTAAATTTGTACTTCTAAGTTATTATGAGTTTTTGAAGCGTGAAATTTTGGAAATCTCATTTTTATACAAAACTGAACATTATTATGTAATAAAAAAAATGTGCAAGTTCCCTATTGCGCAATTAATTGCACAATTTCTTGCGCAAGAACTTGTGCAATAAGTTGCAACTAACTTTCTGCAATAAAGTGATTACACGGTGTAAACATTTGCATAAACTGACATGAAATAGACAGAAACTTTGACACAATAGCATACATTTTAGGTTATGTTGTTTTTATAAATTAAATGTAATTTTTTGAGTAGAGTTATCAGATATTAGACTATTTATGTTAGATTATAATTTGAGAAAATTATAATATTATGTATTATAACAAAATCAATTAATACCTAATGCAAGCATTCCTATACCAAATACATTATTCATTTACAAAAGGAAACAAGTTGTAAGAAATAGAAATAGAAAATAGTTTTTTTAATCCCTATGTTGCATAATTAAAGTTATCCACCAGAATAATGTTATCTGTGAAGCGTGAAATTGGTAAAAAGTTTCTCTAGTTTTGTTAAAAAATTGTTTAGTTTGAAATTTTGGATGACAGAATGTTAATGTAGGTAGTAAAAACAAACAGTGTAGCCTTAAACGTTACTAAAAATATAACCAAATTGCAGAAAAAATTGCATGAAAAATAGGACATGTTCTATTTAGCTGCAACTTCTTGCAGCAAGAAGTTGCAGCTTTTCTGTGCAATTTTCGTATAGTGCTGTCGCCAGGGGGGTACAACGGCCTCCTTAATTCAGATGGACTTACCCAAGTTTTTTTTTATGTATTTTGACCCGTAGAACACGAATTTTTTGGGTAACAGTTGATCCGGATGTCGGACAAAGAACTTGAGGAATTATATAACAGCGATTTTTCGCAAAACAAAACATTTTTTTGTATTTTTGGGTGATTCTCGGCAAAAAATGGTCTTACAAGTTTTTTCGTAGGATGCATAGTTTTCGAGATAAACGCGGTTGAACTTTCAAAAAATCGAAAAACTGCAATTTTTGAACCCCAATAACTTTTGATTAAAAAATAAAATAGCAATTCTGCTTACTGCATTTGAAAGTTCAAGTCAAATTCTATCGGTTTTGATTATTTGCATTGCTAAAAATTATTTTTTTATTGTTAAACAAAGCTATAAAACATTCGTTTTAATGTACGTAATCTACTTAGAAATTGTCTGTATGCGCGCCTACTCGTTCGATTTCAAATGAGAAATGCATTGAAAACATCATTCAAGCACTATGTGTTGATATCTTTGTTTAACAATAAAAAATTAATTTTTAGCAATGAAAATAATCAAAACCGATAGAATTTGACTTGGACTTTCAAGTGCGGTAAGCAGAATTGCTATTTTATTTTTTGATCAAAAGTTATTCGGGTTCAAAAATTGCAATTTTTCGATTTTTTGAAAGTTTAACCGCGTTTATGTCGAAAACTATGCATCCTACGAAAAAACTTGTAAAAACATTTTTTGCTTAGAATGACTTTTGTCCAAAAAAATACAAAAAAATGTTTTGTTTTGCGAAAAATCGCTGTTATGTGATTCCTCTAGTTCTTTGTTTATAACAATCTTATCGACATCCGGATCGACTGTTATCCAAAAAATTCGTGTTCTACGGGTCAAAATACATAAAGAAAACTTGGCTAAGGCCATGTGAATTAAGGAGGCCGTTGTACCCCCACTGGCGACAGGACTAGTATAACACGATGCAATTTCTATTGCTGTAAGAAATTGTGCAATTAATTGTTGCATCGTGGAAAGTGGCTATTAGAGTAAGTAGAGTAGTATGGGGAGTAGTAACTAACTAATCAAAAAGTATTACATTAAACAACATTATTAAAAAAAAACGAAATTGTTAACTATCTGAATTATGTAGATACAGTAAAACTTCCGTTAACCGAAACCTTTTTAACCGAATCATCGTTTAACCGAAACGGCTGGCATTTTCAATGATTTTGTCAATAAAAAGTAAATTTTTATCTCAAAATGGAAACAATTCTATGTTAATTTGTCAACATTGCTTTTATACATTGCAAATACAACTAAAGAAAGGAATTAAATATACCACATTACGAAATCACCTCATAGTATTTTTTAGTGCCAACTTTGACCAAGAATACTATGTAATATGATACAAGCCGAATACAAAAAACAATGTTATTTTTAACCGAAATTCTTGTTATCCGAAACGGCCTCCCCCCCAATTATTTCGGTTAACGGAGGTTTTACTGTATGTATTTTAGTTTGTACCAATATACAGGGTGTTTCTAATTAAGTTTGACAAACTTTAAGCGGTAATTCGACATGAAAAAATAATGACAGTTTGTTTGATAAACGTATGTCCGCAAATGCTTCGTTTCCGAGATAAGGGTTGTTGAAATTTTTCTTACAAACTGACGATTTATTTACTGCTCTAAAACCTGTTGACCATAATGCAAATGAAATTTGGTGGGTTTTAAGACATACTCATTGCGCATGTTTACATACAATTAAGAATTTTATATTCACCATTGGCGCGCATAAGGTGTAGAATTGCCCCTTAAAGTTTGTCACGCTTATTTAGAAACACCCTGTATAGTTATTAGAGCTCGTATTCTTTAAGTTTTTGATTTCTCCAATAATAGTATGTGAAATACAGATACAGATATCCAAAGTGAAAGTTATCCTCCAACACCAAATTATTCTATATGGTCCACATAATGTTCAGAAAAAAGTCACACCATTTTGAGCGTCGGGTATGGGGGGAGAGGGGAGAGAAATCGGCAAATTCGTAGTTTTTTAAGTTTTTCGTCAATATTTCTAAAACTATGCGGTTTAGCATGAACAACCTTGTATACAAAAATGTTCTACATTAAATTTGAAATAAAAAAGGCTCTATGCATAATCCTTCTAAAATGAACGGTTCCAAAGTTACGGAGGTAGTATAGTATAATTGGTCCAAAAAAAGGCCTAACCCAGACATCCAAAGTAAAAGTTTTCCTCCAACACCAAATTGTTCTATATGGTCCATATATTGTTCAGTAAAAAGTTACACCATTTTGAGCGTCCGGTTTGGGGGGGAGATGGGGGAGAAGTCGGTAAATTAGTAGTTTTTTTACGTTTTTCGTCAATATTTCTAAAACTACGCTCTAGCGTAAACAATGTTCTATACAAAAATGTTTTACATAAAATTTAAAACAAAAAGGTACTTTACATAATTGTTATAAAATGAACGGTTCCAGAGTTACGGAGGGTGAAAAGTGGAGGTTTTCGATACTGTTTATATTTTTTGGGCAATTGATGATTTTGGGTGGTGAGGTGAGGTTGACGTTTCTTCAAGGGCTTATCACTAACATACCATCGGCCACTGAAATAGCAAATTTTATTTACAAAACACAATCCTGTTAAAGAAAATTTCTTTCTTCAGTAATAATATTATAAATTGCCCAAAAAATATAAAAAGCATCGAAAACCTCCACTTTTCACCCTCGGTAACTCTGGAACCGTTGATTTTATAACAATTATGTATAGGATCTTTTTTGTTTTTAATTTTATGTAGATTATTTTTGTATAGCACATTGTTTACGCTAAAGCATAGCTTTAGAAATATTGACGAAAAACTTAAAAAACCTACTAATTTACCGACTTATCCCCCCCCCCCCAAACCTCACGCTCAAAATGGTGTAACTTTTTACTGAGCAATATGTGAACCGTATAGAAAAATTTGGTGTTAGAGGAGAACTTTTACTTTGGATGTTTGGGTTAGGCCTTTTTTTGGACCAATTATACTATACTACCTCCGTAACTTTGAAACCGTTCATTTTAGAAAGATTATGCATAGGACATTTTTTATTTCAAATTTAATATAGAACATTTTTGTATGGAAGGTTGTTCATGCTAAACCGCATAGTTTTAGAAATATTGACGAAAAACATAAAAAACTACGAATTTACCGATTTCTCCCCCCCCCCCCAAACCCGACGCTCAAAATGGTGTGACTTTTTTCTGAACATTATGTGGACCATATAGAACAATTTGGTGTTGGAGGATAACTTTCACTTTGGATGTCTGGGTTTGGGTCTAGTTATACCATACTATAAATGTATAAAGCATATTCCTGTAATAGTTTAACGAGTTACATACAGTCTAATTTATCTATATCTAGATCTGTACAGTGCAGTGATAAAACAATATTTTTTGGGGTAAAAAAATTCCATTAATTATGGGCATGATACGAGGAGGGGTCAATAAGTCCGTGACTTTTTTAATGAAAAAAGGTTTTTATATAAAAAGTTATTTTATTTTTCAATATAGTCTCATTTTAGTTATATACACTTAGTCCAACGTTTCTCCAATTTTTTATCACTTCCGAAAAATATGATTTGCCGAGGTCATCAAAATAGGCATTTGTTTGTGAGATGATTTCGTCGTTGGAGTCAAATCTCTTTCCGCCGGGTAATTTTTCAAGTTTGGGAACAAGAAATAGTAACTCGGGGCTAAATCTGGAGAATGGGGCGGATGAGGGAGCAATTCAAAGATTTTTGCCATGGAAACTGAACATATACAGGGTGAGTTTTTAGTGCGGGATCGGTCGATAATTCCATAATGTTATAGAATATCGAAAAAAGTTATTTAGAAAAAATGTAGGCAATGATATTCTCCACGCTTGGAAAATATGTTCATTTCTACAGGGTGATCAATAACAGCGTGGCATATCAAACATATAATTTTTTAAATGGGACACCCTATATATTTTTTCATATTTATATTCCCCTCATAATTCTTGTTCATATAATATAGGGTTTTGCATTACTATACAGAGTATTTAATAAGTTATGACCATTTTTATTTCGAAATCACTATGAGATTAACACCCTGTATATAAAGAAATAATTCATAGACCATAATTTGTTTTATGTAGTAAGATAAACAATATACTGTAGTTTTTAAATTAAGTCCAATTGAAATCATTGACCAATGTTTGTATACAGGGTGAACTACAAAACCCAATTACGATTTTCTCTATTTTTTTAAATAGATCACCCTATATTTTATTTTTCAAAAATATCGTATATATTATACTCTTTCATTTTTATATAGCGTTCCCTATACCTAAACTTATTACTTTCGGAGATATTTTTAGTTTTCTTCAACTTTCGGGAATACATTCAATTTTTCTAGTAGAAATAAGTTGGTATTGAATGATAATTAAACAAAATTATTTTTATTCAATAAATAACTAACACAAAATATAAACCACATCAATATGCAATGAATGTATCAATAAATGTGATATTAAGGAATTATCATATTTCCCTATATACAAGAATCATACAATTCCTACAAAAAAAATATAGGTATCTTGTGTATAATAAAATTACAAGATTATTTTTATTTAATAAACAACTCACACAAAACATAAATCAAAACAATATACAACTAATTTAATAGTTTTTAGATTATTATATCAACAGCATTCTAAGCCAAGAAGTTTTTAGTAACACATTCCTATTGCAGATTGTGACCCGCAGTTATTAATAATATAATTTTCATATTAAATTTCATTAATATGCATAAAGAAATCCCTACTTTGATAACACTCAAACTAGATGATCTATAAATGTTTAAGGTGATATAGTTAGAGATTATGTGATTGGTCCACATTTTTTGACGGTTGAGGTTTTTATACGACGGTGCTCCAGTTCTTCCAAAATTGATTTTTCTCAAGTGGGGCTATATTAAAAACCTTGTATAACAGAAGCATCCAACAACGCTTAATGATATGAAAAATAGAATAAAAGAAGCTTTTAATAATATTGACTTACAAAGAAATGTGGCTCGGTCATTTGAATATCGGTTACAAAATTGCATAGACGTCGAAAGTGGTCATTTTCAACATTTACTTTAGATTTATATCCTTAACATCACATTAATTGATACATTCATTAAATTTTGTTAAGGTTTATTATTTTTTTGTTAGTTATTTATTGAATGAAAATATTTGTTATATTATTACATAATACTTATTTGTTAAGTTATTTATATTTATAAGAATTGAATGTATTCCCGGCAAATGAAGAAAACTAAAAATATCTCAGAAACTAATAAGTTTAGGTATAGGAGATGCTATATAAAAATGAAAGAGTATCATAAATACAATATTTCAAAAAAAAATAAAATCTAGGGTGATCTATTAAAAAAAAATTAAGGAAATCGTAAATTTGTTTTGTAGTTTAAAAGTGCTTATAAAAATGAATGTTCTACTGAAAAATTCTTGGCTTAGAATGCTGTTGATATACCAATCTAAAAACTGTTACATCAGCTGTATATTGCTTTGATTTATGTTTTATGTAAGTTATTTATTGAAAAAAATTATCTTGTTATATTATTATATACAACAAAAATTTTTTTTTAGGAATTTTACGATTCTTGTATATTAGGGATATATGATAATTTCTTAATATCACATTTATTGGTATATTTACTGCATATTGCTATGGTTTATATTTTGTGTTAGTTATTTATCTAATAAAAATAATTTTGTTTAATTATTTACTAGAAAAATTGAATGTATTCCCGAAAGAGCCTAGCCGGGTAAGATGGTGAAAAGTGCCCCCAACCCAATCTAAATTCCATATAGGCCACTTTATAGCACATATAGAGGAATTCACTTTCTGAAATTTTTAGCCCCCTAGGTGGTCACGTGACCCCCCTAGAGCCTAATTAGGCTTTTTATGTTTTTATTTTTTATCTCAGCCGCATTAAGAGCTAGCCAAAAAGTTTATTTAAAAAAGTTATAAGTTTCAAAAAGATCTATATGAAAAAATTTTTTTTATTTTTTTGGCGGGAAATTCGAATTTTTAGAACAATTTTAAACTTTTAAATAAATCTGAAAAAAAAACTAAGACACTCGTTTTTACGAAAATTAGTTATAATGTGTATTTTTACACAATCTTTCACCCTCAATTTTTTCAGATTTTTAAAATTGGTGAAACGTACCTTTAAAAATAAAAAACCGCATTTTTTCGGTTTTTTTTTCGTTTTTTTGATACAATTTTATACATATTTTTCAAAAAATTTAACACCGTCACTAGAATAGGTAAAAAACTGAAAAATAATTAGGATTTGCTTCATAAAAATTTTTTGTAACGCCATCCATTTTCAAGATACAGGGCGTTGAAGAAAACAAAATTTTACATATTTTTTACGATTTTGCCGAAACTACTGGCAACATTGTAATAAAACTTGGCGGGTTTTAAGAGGTAGTTATTGTGCATGTTTTGACATACAACTAAGGATTTAATATTCATCATTGGCGCGCATAGGGGTAATGGTCTGAACTTTTCAAAGAAAAAAGATAGTACGCCACTGACATATTTCAAATTAACAATCATTTTTGAATTCCTCGTTCAATTTGCAATAAAGAATCTATCTTCTCATTTTTTCATACGACGCGCTGTATTGCTGCAAAAAATAAAATATCTTAACGCTTCCAAAGTATTCGAATTAATTTTGATAATGGATGTATGAGTTTATTATGTATGTAGATGTAGAAACTACTAGAAGTTCGAATACTTTGTAAGGGTTAAGATCTTTTATTTTTTGAATAAAAATGGCGCGTCGTATGAAGAAATAAGAAGATACATTTTTTGTCACAAATTGAACGAGAAATTAAAAAACGATTGTTAATTTGAAATATGTCAGTGGCGTACTATCTTTATTCTTTAAAAAGTTCAGACCATTACCCCTATGCGAGCCAATGATGAATATCAAATCATTAATTGTATGTCAAAATATGCACAATAACCAGCTCTTAAATCCCGCCAAGTTTTATTACAATGTTGCCAGTAGTTTCAGCAAAATCGTAAAAAATGTGTAAAATTTTATTTTCTTCAACGCCCTGTATTTTGAAAATGGATGGCTTTACAAAAAATTTTTATTAAGCAAACCCCAATTATTTTTCAGCTTTTTACCTATTCTAGTGATAGTGTTACCTTTTTTGAAAAATATGTATAAAATTGTTTCAAAATACGAAAAAAAAACTGAAAAAATGCGGTTTTTTATTTTTAAAGGTACGTTTCACCAATTTTAAAAATCTGAAAAAATTGAGAGTGAAAGATTGTGCAAAAATACACATTATAATTAATTTTCGTAAAAACGAGTGTCTTAGTTTTATTTTCAGAGTCATTTAAAAGTTTAAAATTGTTCTAAAAATTCGAATTTCCCGCCAAAAAATTAAAAAAAAAAATTTTTCTTATAGATATTTTTGGAACTTACAACTTTTTTTAATAAAGTTTTTGGCTAGCTCTTGATGCGCCTGAGATAAAAAATAAAAACATAAAAAGCCTAATTAGGCTCTAGGGGGGTCACGTGACCACCTAGGGGGCTAAAAATTTCAGAAATTGAGTTCCTCTATATGTGCTAAAAATTGGCCTATATGGAATTTAAATCGAGCTGGGGGCACTTTTCACCATCTTACCCGGCTAGGCCCTTTGAGGAAAACTAAAAATATCTCGGAAAGTAATCAGTTTAGATATAGGGAATGCTATATAAAAATGAAAGAGTATATTAAATACAATAATGTTGAAAAATACAATATAGGGTGATCCATTTAAAAAAATACAGAAAATCGTAATTTGGTTTTGTAGTTCACCCTGTATACAAATATTCGTCAATGATGTGAATTGGGCTTAATTTAAAAACTACAGTATATTGCTTATCTTATTACATAAAAGAAATTATTGTCTACGAATTACTTCTTTATATACAGGGTTAATCTCATAGTGATTTCGAAATAAAAATGGTCATAACTTGTTAAATACTCTGTATAGTAATGCAAAACCCTATATTATATGAACAAGAATTATGAGGGGAATATAAATATGAAAAAATATATAGGGTGTCCCATTTAAAAAATTATATGTTTGATATACCACGCAGTTACTGATCACCCTGTAGAAATGGACATATTTTCCAAGCGTGGAAAATATCATTGTCTACATTTTTTTTAAATAACTTTTCTCGATATTTTATACCATAATGGAGTTATCGACCGATCCCGCACTAAAAACTCACCCTGTATGTGCACCCTTGAATTGTCCTGGTGGAAAAGAACTTTTTTCTTGGAAAAAGGGGTCGTTTTTTTTCAATTCCACATTGAATCGACCCAATAAATTGGTATAATATTCGCCATTGCTTGTTTTCCCCTTTTGAAGGTCGTACACGTGTATTATACCGCGGTTATCCCAAAAAACGGTCCCCATTACTTTATTGGCTGACAAACCCACCTTTGCTTTCTTTGGCGTCGATTGATCCCGAGAATTCCACTGTTTTAACTGCTCTTTGTCCTTCGGTGTGTTGTAGTCGATCCACATTTCGTCCACGTTTGCGAAACGGCGCAAAACTCGTCCATATTGCGTCTGAACAACGCCAAACATGCCTGCGTAATTGTTACACGGTTGTGTTTGTGAGAAAACGCGGCACCCATCTGTCATAAATCTTCCTCATACCCAAGTGATCATTCAAAATTGAAACCACTGGGCCATGTGAGATGCCTATGGCTTCCAAAATTTCGCTCACTTTCAATCTCCGATCGGCTTAAACCATATCGGGATTTTTTTCGGATGTAGAGACCTCAACTGGGCGTCCAGAACGTTCAGCATCTTCCGTGCTTGTACGGTTACATCGAATTTCAGTACCATGGAAATGACCGGTGCAGAGTTTTCATAATATTTATCAAGCCCTTGGTTTGAGTGATGGTTTTTTTCCTCAAACATAAGCACATGAAATTTACTTTTTTCATTTTCTTCTCAAAACGAGCAATGGTCTGTTATCAATGGCTGCCAAATACAAACTAAATGACGCAGCTTCTTCAAATTTAAGCTCGATGCGCATTTGCGTGTTTTCAAGTTGCGTGCACGCTGCGAGCAAGCTTCTTGTTTTCAAGCCAAGTTTCCCGTCAACACACATTTGAGCGGTTTCTCGGGGTCAATTCACGCCAGAAATAAACAGCTCGGTATCTACGTTGAAATCGATCGGGCATTCAATGTCTACTGAATGATTGCCCATCACATACTGCCAAACCGCCTGACTTGTTTTCAAACGGCGCACAGTGGTGAATTTCGCCGAAAACCTGGCCAAAATGTAAAAACTTAAGTTTATAGGTATACCCCGAGAAATTTGATATGAACCTTGCTCTGTAGGTTTTTGAGAATCATAAACGGCCGTTAAGGGTAGAACAATGCAAGCAGATCATGCATGGGCGCCCATATAAAAAATTTTAGGGGAGGGGCCAGACGTGAAGATGTTGCACATTACATTTTGTATACTTTGGATGACAATATATAGTGGTACATGTACCACAGATTGAGAACCCCTGGTTTAAAGCAACAGAAAATCTAGGGGGGCCGTGGCCATGTGTATGGGCGCTTATGAGATCATATATTTATATTAGTGTAAAGTTGTGATTGAACGACAGCGGACCAAATAAAAGTTAAGCGTGTTATACAATAATATTGGGGCATTGTTTGGTTTTCATTTAGAACTATAGACGTGTATTATTTTGTTAGTTTATAGTGGATACTATGTCTGGAGGTAAGTAGAGTATTTTAATATACTTTTTAGACTTTTTTTTTTCGTAAAATATACTTTATTTACAACATATTTGCAAAATATTGGCAAGAATTTTCAATCGTTTTAAGTTTTCCAAATTTTAAAAAGGGAAAGCAAAAAAGTCTACTTTGCTCAGCAAAGATATTTTGCTTAATGAATAGTTCAAAATGTATATAAATAATCCTCAAAAAATCATCTGCAGCCAGGTGCATCCTTAGCGGAATTTTTCATTTAAAAAAAATATAACATGCTGGAGAATTTCTACAATGGAGACTTTGTATGTATGGTCAGTTAATAAAGTAAGAACAAAATATGAAGCATCTGATCCAGTAAATTTAGTTTTTTTACACAAGAGCCGCAGTTTTTTGTTATGTTTTTTCTTTCTCCTATGTTTTTGCTTCCTTATTTTTATATTTTTTAATAATTTAGGTCGTGTTAGCCAAAAATTTTAATTTTTTAAAAATGAAATGCATTAACGAATCTTTGTGTTAAGAAGCCACACATTGGTAGGTAATATTTACACGGATCCATTTACAAAACAATTAAGATGTATTAAGAGTTGACCTACCTATTTTTGGAAAGCATCGTTTATGCATTTTATTTTTAAAAAAGGCAAAATTTTTGGATTCACACGACCAAAATTATTAAATAATATAAAAATAAGAAAGCAAAAAGATAGGCCTATACGCTGTGAGCTCGTACGTAGAGGGGATATTTACAAATTCGCGAACGCCAGTAGTGACAAGTTTGTAAACGTTTACTGGAAATTTGACATAAATGTCAAAGTGATTAATTTAAAATTAAAAATAAAAACATTAATTATAAACAATATTAGTTGGTCAAAGCTGTGGTATATATTTTTGCCTTAAATATACTTACGTTTTAAATACTGAATTTAAGTTTTTTTAATGTTCCGTAATATCTAATTATAAATAATCTATTCTAATCTTAGCGCCATCTACACGATTATTGTCAAAGTATCCGAAGTAAGAAATTGATATTTTATCAATAGAACGTCAAAATGATTAGAAAAATCTTAAAAAAATCGTTTACAATTTAATTACTTTTTTGCGTTGTAAATATTAAGCGATAACAATTAAATAATAAATTTAAAAATTACCGGTAAAAGTTGAATTAGTAACCGCTAGGAGCGACACCAGCGAAGCTCAGAGCGTATAATACATAAAGGTAAAAGGACTTAAAGATAAAAAAGAAGAAGAAAGCAAAAAACAATGACAAAAACCGGCGGTTCTTGTGTAAAAAAACTGTTAATTTATTCATTAAAGTCTCTTAATGTTGAAATTCTCCAGCATGTTACAGTTTTTTAAAATGAAGAATTCCGCTAAGTTTGCAACTTGTTGCAGATGACTTCTTGAGGAATATTTATATACATATTGAATTATTTATTAAGCAAAAAGTCTTTGCTGACCAAAGCTGACTTTTTTACTTTTCCCATTTTAAAACTTGGTAAACAGAAAACGATTGAACATTCTTGCCATCATTTTGTAAATATGTTGTAAATAAAGTTTATGTTAGGAAAAAGAATCTAAAAAGTATATTAAAATACTCCACTTACCTCCAGAAATAGCATCCACTATAAAATAACAAAATAATATACGTCTATAGTTTTAAACGAAAACCTAACAATGCCTCAATTGTATAACACACTTTAATTTTATTCGGTCCGCTTTCGTTCAATCCCAACTTTACACTAATATAAATATGTGATATGTTTGTATTGTTCTACCCTCAACGGCCGTTTATGATCCTCAGAAACCTACAGAGCAAGATTTATATAAAATTTCTCGGAATATATAAACTTACATTTTTGCATTTTGGCCAGGTTTTCGGCAAAATTCACCACTGTTCGGCGTGAACGTAGCGGTTAGGGTGGGCCGAAAAAAACATTTTATTTTATTTTGTGTTGCTATACCGCGGAAAAGTTGCTACTAGGATAGAGTTTTAAATTACAAAAATAATTTTTCAAATTGGTTGATATCTTCTGGTCGCGCATTGGTCGTAAGATTTAAAAAAATTGGTTGTTTTTGAAATTTTTATTGCAATTCAGTTATTTTTTTTTATTTAAGTCTTGTGCCTGGCACATGAAAAGTAGGGCCGTTAAGTTGGTTTTATATTATTAAAAGCGTTGTATTTTCAAAGAAGAAAATAGCGAAAAACGATATTTTTTAATATTTTATGGACGATGCGCGACCGGAATATGTCAATATATATTTTTTTCTTTGCTTTATTTTAATCCTGACCCCTCAAGGAAAAATGTACGCGGTATAGCAAAACGGGATAAAATATTTTTGTGTTTTTTAAAAAATTTCAAAAACAACCAATTTTTCAAACTTTACGACCAATGCGCCACCGGAAGATATCAACCAATTTGAAAAATTATTTTTCTAATTTAAAACTCTATCCTAGTAGCAACTTTTCCGCGGTATAGCAACACGAAATAATAAAAAAGTTTTTTTCGGCCCAGCCTAGTGGCGGTGTAGCAGAAACTGGCGTGCTCTCTGTCCACGCCGCTTGCAAGCAGTTTGTACGCCGCGGTTCAGCTCGAATGTGCAGTGAATAAATTCAACTCATGTACTGCTAAACCGCCAGCGATCGCACGTAGCTTGCCCGCAGCGTGCACGCAGCTTGAAAACACGCAAATGCGCATCGAGCCTTAGATCGGAGTCAAGTCAGCTGTGGGAGCACGCCAAATAGAATTCTATTTTAGTGACGTCACGTTGCCTAGCAACCGTCGATTCTCCCATTTTGAAATTCTGTTTTATGACGTCAGCAAAATATAATTCTATTTGGCGTGATCTGGGCCCAGAGTTGCCTGTTGATAGCAAGCAGTGTTGCCATTTCAATTAAGAGACGGGAAACTCAAAAAGTCACGGACTTATTTACCCACCCCCGTATATACAGGGTGAGTCATGAGGAACTGTACATACTCCTACCTCGTATAGAGGCTCCTATGGGGAATAACAAATGACCATTAAAAAGTGTCTGCTCCCATTGTTTAATAATATACAGGGCGAGTTTCGCATTTTGACAGAAATTTGTATTCGTCATAATTTTTGAACGGTCAGATCGATGTGTCTCTTATTTTGGCCAATCGTTACACTATTACCACCTAATCAACTAATTTATTTAAACTAGAAAAAAATCAGGTCCGGCTTTAAAAAAAATTAGTTCGTTTGGGTCTTAGAAAAAATTTCACCCTGTATACGCTGTTTGAAAACTCTAATATGAATTTTACAAATAAGACAAATAGGCAATTAAAATGACATATTTATTTTTTCCCCACACGATTACTTAATTTTTTTATTAAAAAATCAAATTTGTCAAAATCGGAATTTTCTAAAAATGAAAAAAAAAAAAAATTACTCACGGTTTAACTCGCTACAACTCTGTTCCATTTTAATATTTTTTTTCTGAAATTTTTACAGCACATACCTCTTACCATTATGAAGACTATGAAAATTGTTGTACACTTTCAGTCTTCTTCTTGTAAATGTTGTTCTGAAGTAAAAATTGTTGTAGACTTTCAGTCTTCTTCTTGTAAAAGTTGCAAACTTGTAAATCGCAAAAATTAGGTGGAAAAATTTAAAATTTATCAATTTGATCACGTCTATGTTAAACTATAGAGTCCAAAAGAAGTGTTGTGGGAAGTTTTAGATCTAGACGTGTTATAGAAAAAAAAATGGTAAAACTTTTAATTTAAAAAAAAAGGTTGTTTTTGTAAATTAATTTTTGTAAAAAAAGTTAATTTTTTTAAATCTATGCAAAAACTTTGCCAAACTTTTTATGCATAGTCAAATTTGATTTTTTAATAAAAAAATAAGTAATCGTGTGGGGAAAAAATAAATATGCCATTTTAATTGCCTATTTGTCTTATTTGTAAAATTCATATTGAGTTTTCAAATAACGTATACAAGGTGAAATTTTTTCTAAGACCCAAACAAACTAATTTTTTAAATCCGGGCCTGATTTTTTTCTAGTTTGAATAAATCAGTTGATTGGGTGATAACATAAATTAAATATTTGTTCAAAAAAAATTCATTTTTGTAATAAAAGTTATTTTTTTTTAATCTGTGGTTCACTTTACCAAACTTTTAATTATTCATAGTCAAATTTGATTTTTTTATAAAAAATTAAGTAATCGTGTGGGGAAAAAAATAAATATGCCATTTTAATTGCCTATTTGTCTAATTTGTAAAAATCATATTAGAGTTTTCAAAAAGCGTATACAGAGTGAAATTTTTTTCTAAGACCAAAACGAACTTATTTTTTAAATCCCGGCCTGATTTTTTTCTTGTTTGAATAAATCAGTTGATTGGTGGTAACATAAATTAAATATTTGTTCAAAAAAAAATTCATTTTTGTAAAATAAAGTTATTTTTTTTAAATCTATGGTTCACTTTACCAAACTTTTAATTATTCATAGTCAAATTTGATTTTTTTTTATAAAAAATTAAGTAATCGTGTGGGGAAAAAATAAATATGCCATTTTAATTGCCTATTTGTCTAATTTGTAAAAATCATATTAAAGTTTTCAAAAAGCGTATACAGGGTGAAATTTTTTCTAAGACCAAAACGAATTTATTTTTTAAATCCGGGCCTGATTTTTTTCTTGTTTGAATAAATCAGTTAATTGGTGGTAACATAAATTAAATATTTATTCAAAAAAAAAAATTAATTTTGGTAATAAAAGTTAATTTTTTTAAATCTATGGTTCACTTTACCAAACTTTTAATTCATAATCAAATTTAATTTTTTTATAAAAAATTAAGTAATCGTGTGCGGAAAAAAATAAATATGCCATTTTAATTGCCTATTTGTCTAATTTGTAAAATTCATATTAGAGTTTTCAAAAAGCTTATACAGGGTGAAATTTTTTCTAAGACCCAAACGAACTAATTTTTTTAAAGCCGGACCTGATTTTTTTCTAGTTTGAATAAATCAGTTGATTAGGTGGCAATAGTGTAACGATTGACCAAAATAAGAGACACATCGATCTGACCGTTCAAAAATTATGACGAATACAAATTTCTGTCAAAATGCGAAACTCGCCCTGTATATTATTAAACAATGGGAGCAGACACTTTTTAATGGTCATTTGTTATTCCCCATAGGGGCCTCTATACGAGGTAGGAGTTTGTACAGTTCCTCACGACTCACCCTGTATAATAATCAGTGTAGTACTAAATTAGTAGTCCTTAAATGTTTAAAAATGGTTAATTAGTGTTTTTTTGCCAGGTATGGCTCCTCTGTGGCGCTGCGGACCCTGTCCAAGAGTAGTACAAAGAATTTACTGAAAATACTGAAACAACATGAAATAATATTAAACTCGGATGAAACAATTCGCATTTTGAACGAACCAGAAGATATAGTTCGAACATATTTTAACCACTACTTCTGTGTCCGTAAAAATGCCTATTGTGAGAGTCCAGTTATAAATGTATTGGCTCTTAGACATCTTAAGCTCTTCTTAGAATTAGAAGCGTCTAAAAAAATATGTATAAAGCGTTTATCAAACGCAGCCACAGTCCATATGATTACTTTCTCAAAAGAAGCAATTATAGATTCTCCACGCTATTTGAGATTCTTAAATTTGAGAGCAGTGGTGAAGTGTTTTGGTTCTGATTTTACACCTTTTTATAAAAAAACATTACCGCTACACTTCGAAGAGTTTAATGTAAATTTACATTGCTTTCAAATCCTTAAATATGTTCCTAAAAACATACGTTGGGAACTGTTCACAAATGCGTTTCATACCAATTATCCCAATCGAAGCATTGATGATTTGTTTCTGGCTTTAGATTTTTCTATAAACAAGTTAAATCCAAGTAAAGAAGTTATTTTAAAATGGGCGGAAACTAATTATAAAATAACCGATGATGATAAATACTTGGAATACTATTGTCCTATTGTTTCATTACCTCTTATTAAGGAAAAAATCAATTTTACAGCTAGTCCAGGTAGAAGATTGGCTCTGTTGAAAATTTTGGTTAGTACATGTGCCTACAATAAGGATATGAAGTCACTGGACAAAGTATTGGAATATATTGGTACTAGACACAAAAACGAAAACTCTCTAGCTTACAAGAAGTTGATAGAGTTTATAATTAATAAATTTTCAGAAAACGAACTCAGTAAAAATCATTGGATATTTATAAACCAACAGTTGACGTTAATCAGAACTGTCGATAATGTAATGTTTCACGATACCAGTTATCTCATGGTGAATGTTTTAGATTACTTCTGCAACAATGATAAAGACATGTTCAAGACGATACTTTTTGATTATATGAAAGAAGCGAGCACGTTTAACTGGTGGTTTTTCGAAAACTACTTACTAAATCCTTCTTATCGTGAAATTTTTATTGAGTGTTGTAAAATGTTACCACAACTTGAATTTTCTTCTCAAAAATGTTTCAGAGAGGTCCATAGAAGATTCATCAAAGATTTTGTGACCATATCTGAAAGAAATCCTGAGCAACCTTTAAATATATTTGAGTATCCATGGTTTGTATCTGCCATGGAATATGATTGTAATACAAAAGATCAAACTATAACTGATAACAATCTGATACAGTATGCTATCCGTTATAATATATGTGTTCCTCAACATGGATTGTCTTTCATAAATGACACAAAGCTAACGGAGATTTTAGAAGTGCTGTATAAAGGAAACATGTATAAGTTTTGTAACTTTCTCGAAGATATATCCAGAAAACCGAAACTAACCGATTTAGAAAAGAGAATAGTAGTATATTCGCTTGAAAAGTTTGATCTGAGTGATTGGTACTATGGTCATGTTTTAAGACAGTTAATCGTTTACCATCCACGATTGCTACTGTCAACATTTGACACTATATTTCCAGCATTAGACTATAAGTTTGAAATAAAAGTCGTTAAGCAATATTCGCACATAGAATTAGATAAAAAAATTTGTCAAAATATATTCAAGCTTTTTAATAAGCTGGAGCCTAAGAAGCTACCAAAAGCAATAGATACCTTAATAGATTTGCTTCCAAGCGAAGAATTGGTAGAATTTGTCAACAGTCAGTTAAATGCTAGTAGAAATACATCAACTTTGGATAGTCAACGAAATTCACATCAAATTATAAAATGCATAGCCACAAGTCTAAAAGAAGTTGCTGAATCAAAATCATTATTACCATTTATACTTGAACTCTGTGAAGATTCTTTAACGGAAGAAGTACTACCATCGCTGTATAGTTTGTTTTACAGGTGTCCTGAAAACCTTCTACATGTTTATTACTCCATGCTACTTAAAAAAAGCAATTTCGAACAAAAACATGTTATACATTTAATTGTCCAACTCACCAATCAAAACGTCGTTATAGAATTTTTGAAACAGCAAAAGCCAGATTTAAATGTAGTAGGATCAACTTTAAAATGCTGTTCAATGTATAATTTTGATGTTCTTTTTCCAATTGCTAAACAATTTTTATCAACACTGAAACCCTACGAAAAATCTATATTTTCTACTATATCAGATACTCGTGTTACTATAAACCATCGGGCTGAATATATTGAAGCTTGCTGGAAAATACTTGAGATGGTCGAAGACAATAAAACAAATAAGTACTTTGATCAGTTGTTAAAATCTGTAATGTACGAAGAGGTTGTTAAATCGTTTTCAAAAGAATTTGTTGATAACGTTTTGATCAAATATTTTCCTATTCAGGAGAAGAACCGTCAAAATATCGATAATTTTATAGTACATTGTCTGGCATTCAGAACTCAAGAGAGACACTTACGTTTAGAAACGATATTCAAAGGTATTGGAACAGTACATATGAATATTTTTTCATTTTGCAAAAAGATTGTTGATCTTAACAATGAACTTGCAGTTGATTTACTTCGGGATATTATAGAGTACTGGAAACAAAGTACTTACTTGCTAAAAACATTGGACAGCTATATTCTTTTAAATCTAGTGCTCATCCAACGGGAAACTTCAGAAAAATCCCATGGTTCAAATATTGGAATGTTTTTAGATAAGTTGCTTGTTGAGTATAACTATCCAATTTTGAAAGTGTTCATCAATTTGTTTAAAAAGCAAATACATAATCATACGAAATTAACAAAATTTGAGTTGCTGTATTCAATACTAAAATATAAGGTTTCACCAGAAAATTTAGTTTTAGTACTCCGTTTGATTGATCCGATATCTATTGATGATAGTACTGAACACAGAATAGTTTACAACAATATTATGGATAAGATTAAACTCTCAGAAGCCCCTATTGTTAAATGCTATTACCATATTTATTTAGAAACTTACGGTTTGCATTAAAGGCAACTAATATACAAAATAAATGTAAAATTACAAAATTTTATAAAATTGTATTTGTTATTGTTATTGTTATGTATATCTTTTTCGTGAATCTATGTTAAGCTTTGTCCATAAAATTGTATAATTTTCAGTGACAATAAAGCATATTTCTATTCTATACACTCATACTAGGGCGGTCCGATAGGTACTTAGCTTAAAAAAAAGGAAATTTCGGAAAAGTGTCGATTTATTTCTGAACATAGTCTCCTTTTAGCTCAACCTTCTTTCACCCGTCTGAAAAATACCTTTTCTCGAGGTCTGCAAAGCAGGCTTCCGTGGCGGTGATGAACTCTGGTACATAACATAACATAATCGATGATCCTCTTATACCGTCCGTAAGGTGTCGAGGTATCTTCTTTACTCGTTATTCTCTGCAAACTTACGCCACTTTTTTCGGACCCTAGCTAATTCTTTGGCTTCCTGCCACGATTTTCCTCTATTCTGCAATATTTCCATCACACTGGTATTCCACGTTTTCCTTGGTCGGCCTCTCCTGTTTTCCCTATCGGCCTCGCTTCCCATGTAATTTTAACCTGTCTGCCGTCGTTCATTCTAAATAAGTGCCCAGTCCATTTTAATTTCTTTTCATGAATTTTTTCCTTTAATGATTTTACTTTTAATTCTCTTCTATCTTCGCTACGTCTTTTATCGGTTCTCCTAGCTCCCACGACTTTTCTTAAATACCTCATTTCCGCGGCTTGCGATCTCTTTTCCTGCCTGTCGTTCAATACCCAATCCTCTGCTCCATATGTAGTGATAGGTACGTAAATTGTTTTAAATATTATCATTTTGGTTTTCCTTGTTATTTCTTTTCTATTTAGGAAGTTTTTATACAGCGAGTGATATGTTCTTGTGGCTGCTTTTATCCTATTTCCAATTTCGTCTTCTTGTGTTCCCTTCTTATTTAAAATTATTCCAAGGTATTTAAATGTATCTACCTATTCTATTTTTTGCCTTGGATTTCAATATTTAGGTTGACATCCTTCTTGGATATTGCCATTACTTTTGTTTTTTCCATATTAATTATTAGATTGTAATTTTTTAATTCTGCCTCCCAGATTCTTATGTTCTCCTCCAGAACTCTTTCAGTTCTTGCCACAATAACAATATCATCTGCAAATACACAGGCTTCGATTTTTATTTGTTGTAGGTTTCTGTATCCTATGGTATATTTCTTTGTTTTTGGTCAGCACTTTTTAATTACTTCGTCTATTACACAGATAAACAGTAGGGGGCTCAATACCCGTCCTTGTCTGACTCCGTCGTTATTCGTAAATTTGCTGGAAATAAGATTGCCTGTTCTTACCTGATTTATGGTATTGCAATACAAACTCTGGATTGTGGTTATCAGTTCCATATCCACCTCCTTATTTGTCAAGCTTTGTCATATTCCCTCTCTGCTCACCATGATGAACATCGTTGCCTCGATGAACTCTTAATTCGACCTAAATTTCTGCCCGGCGAATGACTTTTTTAAGTTTGGAAACAAAAAGAAGTACAGGTCCAAATCTGGAGAATACGTTGGATGAAATAGCAGTTTGTAGCCCAATTCAACCAATTTGGTCATGGCGATGGCGGATGTGTGAGCCGGAGCGTTGTCACGGTGGAAGAGTGTTATTTTCTTCCCCAATTGGAGCTGTTTTTTCTGAAATTCGCCGTCGAATCGGGCTAATAATGCGGCATCGTAAAGCCCTGTGAGCGTTTTGCCCTTTTCAGGAAAAGGATATAGATCACATCTTGTGAATCCCAGAAAATGGTGGTCATCGCCTTTCCGGCCGATTGGACAGTCTTGGCCCTCCCTCAAGCACGTTCGCGGGAGGACGTTCACTATATCAACTGTTCCTTGGACTCTATTGTATACCAGTCGACGGTTATGAATCAACGTAGAATAATCCGGTCAACTCAAGACATCAAAATAGTTGGCAAATAACAAAAATTGCCGGAGAGCCAAATTTTGGTGGAGAACTAGAGTTTACCATAACAAATAAAGTTTAAAAAAAAAAAGACTAAGTTTTCACTCTAATGGCATATAGCATATCCCACCAGAATGAAAACAATGGGAACCTTCTCTGGTTACACCTCCGAGGCTTCTACAATTTGCAAGCCATACGGATGCTGAGACTAAGGAAGATGAGGGAATTCTACAATTTACAATTCACGTCCCATCTGCTCAGCGCGGTAAAGTTCCAACGAGACTGGTTCCCTTCATACTCCACACAGAGTAAATGTAAATAAAAAATGAATAACCATTTTCAATTTCGTTGCAAAACGAAAATACAGCCGAACCATATTCCAGTCCAATCAGAGAGTGCTGCAAGCACCTCTACCGGTTTCGAAACTTATTAGTCTCTCATCAGGAGGCACATATGCTGCTCTCCCTGATCCAACCAAAACAAACCCCAGCGTGCAGTCCCGAATTGCAACGAACGAAATGGCATAGATGCCCTAGCGGCAACTGCTAGCAAAAGACTAAGTTTTCACTCTAATGGCATATAGCATATCCCACCAGAATGAAAACAATGGGAACCTTCTCTGGTTACACCTCCGAGGCTTCTACAATTTGCAAGCCATACGGATGCTGAGACTAAGGAAGATGAGGGAATTCTACAATTTACAATTCACGTCCCATCTGCTCAGCGCGGTAAAGTTCCAACGAGACTGGTTCCCTTCATACTCCACACAGAGTAAATGTAAATAAAAAATGAATAACCATTTTCAATTTCGTTGCAAAACGAAAATACAGCCGAACCATATTCCAGTCCAATCAGAGAGTGCTGCAAGCACCTCTACCGGTTTCGAAACTTATTAGTCTCTCATCAGGAGGCACATATGCTGCTCTCCCTGATCCAACCAAAACAAACCCCAGCGTGCAGTCCCGAATTGCAACGAACGAAATGGCATAGATGCCCTAGCGGCAACTGCTAGCAAAAGACTAAGTTTTCACTCTAATGGCATATAGCATATCCCACCAGAATGAAAACAATGGGAACCTTCTCTGGTTACACCTCCGAGGCTTCTACAATTTGCAAGCCATACGGATGCTGAGACTAAGGAAGATGAGGGAATTCTACAATTTACAATTCACGTCCCATCTGCTCAGCGCGGTAAAGTTCCAACGAGACTGGTTCCCTTCATACTCCACACAGAGTAAATGTAAATAAAAAATGAATAACCATTTTCAATTTCGTTGCAAAACGAAAATACAGCCGAACCATATTCCAGTCCAATCAGAGAGTGCTGCAAGCACCTCTACCGGTTTCGAAACTTATTAGTCTCTCATCAGGAGGCACATATGCTGCTCTCCCTGATCCAACCAAAACAAACCCCAGCGTGCAGTCCCGAATTGCAACGAACGAAATGGCATAGATGCCCTAGCGGCAACTGCTAGCAAAAGACTAAGTTTTCACTCTAATGGCATATAGCATATCCCACCAGAATGAAAACAATGGGAACCTTCTCTGGTTACACCTCCGAGGCTTCTACAATTTGCAAGCCATACGGATGCTGAGACTAAGGAAGATGAGGGAATTCTACAATTTACAATTCACGTCCCATCTGCTCAGCGCGGTAAAGTTCCAACGAGACTGGTTCCCTTCATACTCCACACAGAGTAAATGTAAATAAAAAATGAATAACCATTTTCAATTTCGTTGCAAAACGAAAATACAGCCGAACCATATTCCAGTCCAATCAGAGAGTGCTGCAAGCACCTCTACCGGTTTCGAAACTTATTAGTCTCTCATCAGGAGGCACATATGCTGCTCTCCCTGATCCAACCAAAACAAACCCCAGCGTGCAGTCCCGAATTGCAACGAACGAAATGGCATAGATGCCCTAGCGGCAACTGCTAGCAAAAGACTAAGTTTTCACTCTAATGGCATATAGCATATCCCACCAGAATGAAAACAATGGGAACCTTCTCTGGTTACACCTCCGAGGCTTCTACAATTTGCAAGCCATACGGATGCTGAGACTAAGGAAGATGAGGGAATTCTACAATTTACAATTCACGTCCCATCTGCTCAGCGCGGTAAAGTTCCAACGAGACTGGTTCCCTTCATACTCCACACAGAGTAAATGTAAATAAAAAATGAATAACCATTTTCAATTTCGTTGCAAAACGAAAATACAGCCGAACCATATTCCAGTCCAATCAGAGAGTGCTGCAAGCACCTCTACCGGTTTCGAAACTTATTAGTCTCTCATCAGGAGGCACATATGCTGCTCTCCCTGATCCAACCAAAACAAACCCCAGCGTGCAGTCCCGAATTGCAACGAACGAAATGGCATAGATGCCCTAGCGGCAACTGCTAGCAAAAGACTAAGTTTTCACTCTAATGGCATATAGCATATCCCACCAGAATGAAAACAATGGGAACCTTCTCTGGTTACACCTCCGAGGCTTCTACAATTTGCAAGCCATACGGATGCTGAGACTAAGGAAGATGAGGGAATTCTACAATTTACAATTCACGTCCCATCTGCTCAGCGCGGTAAAGTTCCAACGAGACTGGTTCCCTTCATACTCCACACAGAGTAAATGTAAATAAAAAATGAATAACCATTTTCAATTTCGTTGCAAAACGAAAATACAGCCGAACCATATTCCAGTCCAATCAGAGAGTGCTGCAAGCACCTCTACCGGTTTCGAAACTTATTAGTCTCTCATCAGGAGGCACATATGCTGCTCTCCCTGATCCAACCAAAACAAACCCCAGCGTGCAGTCCCGAATTGCAACGAACGAAATGGCATAGATGCCCTAGCGGCAACTGCTAGCAAAAGACTAAGTTTTCACTCTAATGGCATATAGCATATCCCACCAGAATGAAAACAATGGGAACCTTCTCTGGTTACACCTCCGAGGCTTCTACAATTTGCAAGCCATACGGATGCTGAGACTAAGGAAGATGAGGGAATTCTACAATTTACAATTCACGTCCCATCTGCTCAGCGCGGTAAAGTTCCAACGAGACTGGTTCCCTTCATACTCCACACAGAGTAAATGTAAATAAAAAATGAATAACCATTTTCAATTTCGTTGCAAAACGAAAATACAGCCGAACCATATTCCAGTCCAATCAGAGAGTGCTGCAAGCACCTCTACCGGTTTCGAAACTTATTAGTCTCTCATCAGGAGGCACATATTCTGCTCTCCCTGATCCAACCAAAACAAACCCCAGCGTGCAGTCCCGAATTGCAACGAACGAAATGGCATAGATGCCCTAGCGGCAACTGCTAGCAAAAGACTAAGTTTTCACTCTAATGGCATATAGCATATCCCACCAGAATGAAAACAATGGGAACCTTCTCTGGTTACACCTCCGAGGCTTCTACAATTTGCAAGCCATACGGATGCTGAGACTAAGGAAGATGAGGGAATTCTACAATTTACAATTCACGTCCCATCTGCTCAGCGCGGTAAAGTTCCAACGAGACTGGTTCCCTTCATACTCCACACAGAGTAAATGTAAATAAAAAATAAAAAATGAATAACCATTTTCAATTTCGTTGCAAAACGAAAATACAGCCGAACCATATTCCAGTCCAATCAGAGAGTGCTGCAAGCACCTCTACCGGTTTCGAAACTTATTAGTCTCTCATCAGGAGGCACATATGCTGCTCTCCCTGATCCAACCAAAACAAACCCCAGCGTGCAGTCCCGAATTGCAACGAACGAAATGGCATAGATGCCCTAGCGGCAACTGCTAGCAAAAGACTAAGTTTTCACTCTAATGGCATATAGCATATCCCACCAGAATGAAAACAATGGGAACCTTCTCTGGTTACACCTCCGAGGCTTCTACAATTTGCAAGCCATACGGATGCTGAGACTAAGGAAGATGAGGGAATTCTACAATTTACAATTCACGTCCCATCTGCTCAGCGCGGTAAAGTTCCAACGAGACTGGTTCCCTTCATACTCCACACAGAGTAAATGTAAATAAAAAATGAATAACCATTTTCAATTTCGTTGCAAAACGAAAATACAGCCGAACCATATTCCAGTCCAATCAGAGAGTGCTGCAAGCACCTCTACCGGTTTCGAAACTTATTAGTCTCTCATCAGGAGGCACATATGCTGCTTCGGGACTGCACGCTGGGGTTTGTTTTGGTTGGATCAGGGAGAGCAGCATATGTGCCTCCTGATGAGAGACTAATAAGTTTCGAAACCGGTAGAGGTGCTTGCAGCACTCTCTGATTGGACTGGAATATGGTTCGGCTGTATTTTCGTTTTGCAACGAAATTGAAAATGGTTATTCATTTTTTATTTACATTTACTCTGTGTGGAGTATGAAGGGAACCAGTCTCGTTGGAACTTTACCGCGCTGAGCAGATGGGACGTGAATTGTAAATTGTAGAATTCCCTCATCTTCCTTAGTCTCAGCATCCGTATGGCTTGCAAATTGTAGAAGCCTCGGAGGTGTAACCAGAGAAGGTTCCCATTGTTTTCATTCTGGTGGGATATGCTATATGCCATTAGAGTGAAAACTTAGTCTTTTGCTAGCAGTTGCCGCTAGGGCATCTATGCCATTTCGTTCGTTGCAATTCGGGACTGCACGCTGGGGTTTGTTTTGGTTGGATCAGGGAGAGCAGCATATGTGCCTCCTGATGAGAGACTAATAAGTTTCGAAACCGGTAGAGGTGCTTGCAGCACTCTCTGATTGGACTGGAATATGGTTCGGCTGTATTTTCGTTTTGCAACGAAATTGAAAATGGTTATTCATTTTTTATTTACATTTACTCTGTGTGGAGTATGAAGGGAACCAGTCTCGTTGGAACTTTACCGCGCTGAGCAGATGGGACGTGAATTGTAAATTGTAGAATTCCCTCATCTTCCTTAGTCTCAGCATCCGTATGGCTTGCAAATTGTAGAAGCCTCGGAGGTGTAACCAGAGAAGGTTCCCATTGTTTTCATTCTGGTGGGATATGCTATATGCCATTAGAGTGAAAACTTAGTCTTTTGCTAGCAGTTGCCGCTAGGGCATCTATGCCATTTCGTTCGTTGCAATTCGGGACTGCACGCTGGGGTTTGTTTTGGTTGGATCAGGGAGAGCAGCATATGTGCCTCCTGATGAGAGACTAATAAGTTTCGAAACCGGTAGAGGTGCTTGCAGCACTCTCTGATTGGACTGGAATATGGTTCGGCTGTATTTTCGTTTTGCAACGAAATTGAAAATGGTTATTCATTTTTTATTTACATTTACTCTGTGTGGAGTATGAAGGGAACCAGTCTCGTTGGAACTTTACCGCGCTGAGCAGATGGGACGTGAATTGTAAATTGTAGAATTCCCTCATCTTCCTTAGTCTCAGCATCCGTATGGCTTGCAAATTGTAGAAGCCTCGGAGGTGTAACCAGAGAAGGTTCCCATTGTTTTCATTCTGGTGGGATATGCTATATGCCATTAGAGTGAAAACTTAGTCTTTTGCTAGCAGTTGCCGCTAGGGCATCTATGCCATTTCGTTCGTTGCAATTCGGGACTGCACGCTGGGGTTTGTTTTGGTTGGATCAGGGAGAGCAGCATATGTGCCTCCTGATGAGAGACTAATAAGTTTCGAAACCGGTAGAGGTGCTTGCAGCACTCTCTGATTGGACTGGAATATGGTTCGGCTGTATTTTCGTTTTGCAACGAAATTGAAAATGGTTATTCATTTTTTATTTACATTTACTCTGTGTGGAGTATGAAGGGAACCAGTCTCGTTGGAACTTTACCGCGCTGAGCAGATGGGACGTGAATTGTAAATTGTAGAATTCCCTCATCTTCCTTAGTCTCAGCATCCGTATGGCTTGCAAATTGTAGAAGCCTCGGAGGTGTAACCAGAGAAGGTTCCCATTGTTTTCATTCTGGTGGGATATGCTATATGCCATTAGAGTGAAAACTTAGTCTTTTGCTAGCAGTTGCCGCTAGGGCATCTATGCCATTTCGTTCGTTGCAATTCGGGACTGCACGCTGGGGTTTGTTTTGGTTGGATCAGGGAGAGCAGCATATGTGCCTCCTGATGAGAGACTAATAAGTTTCGAAACCGGTAGAGGTGCTTGCAGCACTCTCTGATTGGACTGGAATATGGTTCGGCTGTATTTTCGTTTTGCAACGAAATTGAAAATGGTTATTCATTTTTTATTTACATTTACTCTGTGTGGAGTATGAAGGGAACCAGTCTCGTTGGAACTTTACCGCGCTGAGCAGATGGGACGTGAATTGTAAATTGTAGAATTCCCTCATCTTCCTTAGTCTCAGCATCCGTATGGCTTGCAAATTGTAGAAGCCTCGGAGGTGTAACCAGAGAAGGTTCCCATTGTTTTCATTCTGGTGGGATATGCTATATGCCATTAGAGTGAAAACTTAGTCTTTTGCTAGCAGTTGCCGCTAGGGCATCTATGCCATTTCGTTCGTTGCAATTCGGGACTGCACGCTGGGGTTTGTTTTGGTTGGATCAGGGAGAGCAGCATATGTGCCTCCTGATGAGAGACTAATAAGTTTCGAAACCGGTAGAGGTGCTTGCAGCACTCTCTGATTGGACTGGAATATGGTTCGGCTGTATTTTCGTTTTGCAACGAAATTGAAAATGGTTATTCATTTTTTATTTACATTTACTCTGTGTGGAGTATGAAGGGAACCAGTCTCGTTGTAACTTTACCGCGCTGAGCAGATGGGACGTGAATTGTAAATTGTAGAATTCCCTCATCTTCCTTAGTCTCAGCATCCGTATGGCTTGCAAATTGTAGAAGCCTCGGAGGTGTAACCAGAGAAGGTTCCCATTGTTTTCATTCTGGTGGGATATGCTATATGCCATTAGAGTGAAAACTTAGTCTTTTGCTAGCAGTTGCCGCTAGGGCATCTATGCCATTTCGTTCGTTGCAATTCGGGACTGCACGCTGGGGTTTGTTTTGGTTGGATCAGGGAGAGCAGCATATGTGCCTCCTGATGAGAGACTAATAAGTTTCGAAACCGGTAGAGGTGCTTGCAGCACTCTCTGATTGGACTGGAATATGGTTCGGCTGTATTTTCGTTTTGCAACGAAATTGAAAATGGTTATTCATTTTTTATTTACATTTACTCTGTGTGGAGTATGAAGGGAACCAGTCTCGTTGGAACTTTACCGCGCTGAGCAGATGGGACGTGAATTGTAAATTGTAGAATTCCCTCATCTTCCTTAGTCTCAGCATCCGTATGGCTTGCAAATTGTAGAAGCCTCGGAGGTGTAACCAGAGAAGGTTCCCATTGTTTTCATTCTGGTGGGATATGCTATATGCCATTAGAGTGAAAACTTAGTCTTTTGCTAGCAGTTGCCGCTAGGGCATCTATGCCATTTCGTTCGTTGCAATTCGGGACTGCACGCTGGGGTTTGTTTTGGTTGGATCAGGGAGAGCAGCATATGTGCCTCCTGATGAGAGACTAATAAGTTTCGAAACCGGTAGAGGTGCTTGCAGCACTCTCTGATTGGACTGGAATATGGTTCGGCTGTATTTTCGTTTTGCAACGAAATTGAAAATGGTTATTCATTTTTTAAAGTTTTAAAAGTCCCCATCGATCCCATGTGTGCAACAAAAGTTATTCGGGGTCAAAGGTCAAAATTTGAGATTTTTTGGATTTTTTCGAAAACGGTAAGTTTTATCAAAAAAAAAACATCAAACTAAAGTTGTAGATCGTATTATTCTCAAAAAAATAGTCATTACAATTTTTTTCCTAAATATATATTATACTATTCTGAAAATATTTCTTCAAAAGATAATCAGTCCCAAACTGAATTTCCTCTATCCACGTAGCCTTGAAAAACATTTGGCTATACCATTGTTTAAAAAAGAACAGATTGTCTATTGTAAATAATGGCTACAGTATTGTCCGTAGGTCTTGTTCATATTATCTGTTTCTTTTAGTGCTAAAGGTTCAGTTCAAGTAAATATAAGTGCTTATTACAAGCGTCTACCATTTAGCAGACATTACGGGCTTACAGTGACAGCGGTATTTGACGGCTGCAGTGACTCGACAAAGAATATTAAAGCTGCAGAACAACGTCGTCGAACTACAAAAACATCATCGGGTTCCGAGATTATCTTTGATGAAAATATAACAGTTCAAGCGAATCAACAACAATTTTTCGCTAACATTAATAATAAATCTCGGTTCATTTCCATGTTAACTGACAAATTAACAGCTGCGAATATTGAAGTGAAACAAGCTAAAAATGACGCAGATGTCCTTATAATTGAGACAGCAATTGAAAAATTTAAGGCAACAAACACAACAATTGTAGTTGGTGAAGATGTTGATTTGTTAGTACTGCTTACTACAAGGACTCCAGTAGATAAAGTTATTTATTTTCTGAAACCTGGAAGGGCTCAACAGCGAACAGAGAAAAGTTTATCGTGTTATCCCAAATGCCAAAAGTACATTTTATTTTTACATGCGATAACCGGCTGCAACACTACGTCAGCAATGTACAGAAGGAGCAAAACGTCAGTACTTAAATTATTCAAAAAAAAAAAAGATTTGACTGACTGCTGTAAAGTTTGTACAGAACTTAATTCCACACCGCAAACAATAATTACAGAAGGAATTCGCTTTCTTCTTGCGGTTTATGGAGCTCCAAAAAAATTAGTTGTCTTGATAAATATCGATACTTAACTTTTGTAAAAAATACGCGAAACAAGAAACAAGTACAACTATCATGTCTTCCTCCAACATCAGCATCTGCTTTTCAACATTTGTATCGAGTATATTATCAAGTTCAAACATGGCTAGGCAATGAACTGAATCCAGAAGACTGGGGTTGGAAATTAATAGATAATACTCTGGAACCGATTAAAAAATTACTCCCACCTGCTCCAGAAAAACTCCTTAAGAGGAAACAGTAGCGATCAACAGGTAGGAAAAACGCGTTCCAAGATTGCGGCTGTAATTTTGAATATTTTTTCGAGATATTTGGCACACATATTCGTAATATAATAAAGAATGGCGGTACAGAGCCCAATTTGAAAAATATATTAATATTTGAAAATTACTCTGTAATTAAATACAATATTAAAAAAACGAGCCTGTACCGCCATTAAGAAGAACAAAAAAAATACACTTTCTTCAAATAAACTTTTTTATCCGATGCCTAGATTTTGTGTCATTTTGGAACTACTAAAATTTTTTATTTCATTAGTAGTTCTAAAATGACACAAAATCTAGGCATCGGATAAAAAAGTTTATTTGAAGAAAGTGTATTTTTTTGTTTTTGTTAATGGCGGTACAGGCTCGTTTATTTAATATTGTATTTAATTACAGAGTAATTTCCACATATTAATTTATTTTCAAATTGGGCTCTGTACCGCCATTCTTTATTATAGTACGAATACGTGTGCCAAATATCTTGAAAAAATATTCAAAATTACAGCCGCAATCTTGGAACGCGTTTTCGCTACCTGTTGATCGCTACTGTTTCACCTTAACACTATTTTTTGCAATTAATGTGCCAAATGTGGATGTAAAAAAGTCGGGTTGCTGTGTTCTCTAGCGTGTACCAACTGCCAAGGTCAGTCTTGCTCAAATGTCCAGTTTAGTACAACAGAGGAAGACTCCTGTGATTTTAATACAGAGACCAATGACTCAGTCACATTTGAACAATTTTTGAACATCCAGCAAGAGGAAGAAGATAAAATCGAAGAAGACTTGACTGTTGAAGTAAACTTTCAAGAATATGAATCTAATTAAAATTACTAAAGAAATCAAAACAACAGTTAACCTAATAATCAATAGCAATATCAATAATCAATACCAATAATAAGGTAAAATCTAGAACTTGACCGATATTGTTTCCTTAAATTATCCTAAAATTGTCAAAACAGTTAGTGGAGTAGGCCTACAGGGGAAACCAAGGTAAAAAAAAGCGCCGAGTACGCTATACCTCACAGGTGGTGTGGAAACGTGTGCATATCATGTATAATGTGACTCTGAGGGCCGGTTGTTCGAACGCTAATCAACAATGATCTTTATCAAATATTTAATTACTGTCACAACTGTCAATCTCAACTTTGATTGGGTAACTGAAAACATAATTATTGATTAGAATTATGAAATAAGATAATCAGTTATGTTAATAATTGTTATGTTAATTGATTCACTGCTCTCATAATTATAATCAATTATGTTTTCAGTAAAGTTGACATTGACAGTTGTGACAGTAATTAAATATTTGATAGTGATCATTGTTGATTAGCGTTCGAACAACCGGCCCTTAGAATCGCGATATCTCAAGAATGGCAACTCTTGGAAAAAAATAGTAAGGACTATTTTTGTAGAGAATTTTAAGATCTACAACTTTGGTTTAAGGTTCTTTTTGATAAAACTTACCATTTTCGAAAAAAATCCAAAAAATCTCATATTTTGACCTTTGACCCCGAATAACTTTTGTTGCACACATGGGATCGATGGGGACTTTTAATACTTTATTTGTTATGATATACCCTAGCTCTCCACCAAAATTTGGCTCTCCGGCAATTTTTGTTATTTCAAATGTCTATATAGACCGGGTTAGAAACTCATTTGGATTACGCTTAAACAGCATCGGACAATGCTTTGAAGTGGTCTCATGGTTGCGTTTATTTTCGAAGTTAAAAATGCGGCAGCCGTCGCGCCGACAGCTTTTTTATGAACAAAATTTCATGCAAGATATGGCCCACGAGATCTTTTGAGATGCCTACTGTCTCAGCTATCTCACGCACCTTTAGTCGGCGGTCTACCAATACGAGATCGTGGGTTGCTTTGATGTTATCCTCAGCGGTAGCCGTTTTCGGGGCACCTGGGAGTGACTTATAAAAAATCGACGTGCCACCATGTTGAAACTCGTTTACCATTTTTTGACGGTTTCCATCGAAAGAGAAGTGTCACCGTTTACAGCATTCAAACGCTTTTTGATTTCGCTGCGGGATTTCCCTTCGAAAAACAAGAGTCAGATCACCGACTGATATTGCTCTTTTTTCATTTTTCTAAAATCCCCAAACACGCCCACTTACACACGCGGTCAAAACAAGACTACACGAGTCCGATTTGGCTGATATTTCGACATAGGCCGTCTACAAGAATCTATTATACGATGGTGTACATTTCTCTTGCGACAGTGGCGTCATCGAGCGGAGAGGCTAAGTACTTATCGGACCACCCACGTATACAGTTGAGTCCACGATTCTTTACCCGTGCGTCATCATTTGAAGGGTTAAGGGAAAAAACAAGGAATGTCACGTTATCTTTGTTTTGAGAAAATAGGAAATTTAATGTTTGTGACTACATATCTTTAAACCATAGCACTGAAGAAATAGTATTTATTTTTATTTAGTAAACTTAAAGTACTTTGTATTTAATACACAAACACATTTTAACCAAATTTAAAAAAAAAAACAGATAAAAAAATTAAGAAACTACCTAACTACAAATAAAAACTGAAAAAATCAAGGACTGTCCAAACATCACGTTGTATTTTACATTACATTATTATTTTACGTTACAAACATTTAGTTGCACCAGCTGATAGGAAGGCTGAAAACAAAATTATGGCAATAAAAATTATATCAAAAGGCAATGCAATATTTTTTTGATAGTCTAATGATGCAATGGTCGCCTGATTTTTTTTACTTTTTGCGAGCAGTCTCTTTAAAATTATAGAATGTCTGTGCCTTACGTTTGTGTAACTCATTTTGAATTGTTAATTTACGAATTTCTGCAGCAACCTTGACATAATTTAATGATTTTAATTTCGCCCGGAATTCATCACATGCTGAACATGTGTCTGATCTTGGGTAACCAAAGGATAAATTAAATTACGCTTAACTCTAACTTTATTTGCCGTGTCGTTTCTAACACTTCAAGGTTTTGAGCTATGGTTGTACGGAAGGATCCTGAAGATACCATGCACAGACAAAGTCACCAATGAAGAAGTACTGCGGCTACGGAGGATGAACACAACCGCAGATTTAGTCAACATCGTGAAAGGCGTACTTGGGACTTGAGAAATTAAGGTAGATACGAGCTATTCCAATGCAGTTTACAAGGTAAAATTAAAGGAAAAAGGGCCCCAGAACGAAGAAGAATATCCTGCCTTGCTAATATGAGAGCATGGTTTAGAAATATCTCAACACAACTATTCCGTATAGCAACCAACAAAGTCATCATCGCCAGAATGATTGTCAACGTTTGGAACGGACAGGCACCCTAAGAAGAAGAAGAAGTTTCTAACAAACATAAACAAAGTAAAATAAACGATTAAACTCAAAATAAAAACGTAGTTATTTTTATTTTTGTTCAAGTGGACTATCCTTGTTTTTATCTTTCATGCGTGGACGTTTCCAGTTTTTATCCTTCATAGTACTGTTTTAAATAGATATATTTATCGGACGGTCCACGTTATTATCTACCAGTCTACTGTAAATAGTAAATACATAACATATCTGTTAGATAGTGTCACTATCTCAATTTCTTATAAAGTGTGACATTCCTTGTTTTTTTCCTTCACCCTTCATTTAAAGCATACAAAGTAAGTCGAAAATCTATTCCACGCAACAGTAAGTGACAGAAAGTGACTACTGCTCCGACCACGGATTACATTAAAAAATTTGACGTTATCAAATAAATAAAAAGTAAAATGTTAGTTTTGCATTAAAATTTTGTTTCACAATTACAGCTACATTTGAAGTAGCTTAATAAATTCTTTTAATATCATTAGTGCAATTTAATATTGATTATAATATAAATATTTGAAAAAATATTTTCTGTTTGTTATTGATTTCACTTTTACGGAAACTTAAACAAAATCATTCCTTAACTGTGAATGAGGTTAACTTTGTATGAAATTAATGGAAAAATATAATACACTTACCATAAAATTTCAAACTCCAATATAAAATTAGTTCTGAAAACAACTACTGTTTGTGTAATATAACTTCTAAATGCAAAACAGGACAACAAACAGCAAAAAATCCAACAAACTGACAGTGACAACGAACCATAAACATCACAAAAAGAAATTGTACTTAAAATCTTAAAACGTCCCAAGAGTCTTTTTTGTACCTATCTCTTTTCGGTGTATTGAGTCTAGAGCGTTCATAAAAATAACATGTGTCTTTACTTAATAACAGACAGTAGCTGGTTTGTCTTTAGTTTCATGCGTGGAAGACAATGATGCTAGATAAAAAGTATGCGTTTTATCTCGCCAGGTATTAATGACGCACGGTTAAAGAACCCTGGACCAAACTAGACGTCGAACGAATCGTTTTTATTGTCCTTTTCATGATCATTTTTCAGTGCGTAACAAATGATAGGAAAAAGGGTAAGTCCGTGATAATACACATTTATGACATTTATTCTAACATGACATTTTAGTTAAATCTGACAGTTGTCACATTTTATTTTTAATTTGGAATAAAAACAAATCAAATGCGTTTCTTGCATTTATAAAATGATATTTTCTTTGATTTGTATAGTGTTATAAATTATACAGATTATAATTGTAATATTATTATCTAATTAAAACAAAATTATTTTTTTATTATGGCGCCATCTATCGACAACTAGAATAACTAGAATAAATGTTGTAAAAATGTCACCGACGAAATGTAATCACCGACGTGCCTTTTTTTCTGTCACATACAATTTAATGCGTTAGAAAGAAATCGAAAAACTGTGACGCACTGAAAGATGATCATGAGAAATACTGTACGTTCTAATATCTCGATTTTTTCACACTGTTTTTCTAGAATTCTGTTTTTAGCTTCTCTGGCAGCTTTTTTTATCTCTGTGTAATCGTTAGTAAACGCTGATATGCTTCTTTTCATGCATATTTCAGTGAGTCACAAATGATAGAAAAAAAGGTAAGTCCGTGATAATATACATTTTAGTGACATGACATTTTAGTTAAATCTGACAGTTGTCAAATTTTATTTGCAATTTAGCATAAAAACAAATCAATTGTGTTTATTGCATTTATAAAATGGTATTTTCTTTGATTTGTATAGTCTTTTAAAATGTTCAGATTATATTCGTAGATATATTATACAGGGTGTCCCGAAAAGATTGGTCATAAATTATACCACAGATTCTGGGGTCAAAAATAGGTTGATTGGACCTCACTTACCTATATACAATAGTGCACACAAAAAAGTTACAGCCCTTTGAAGTTACAAAATGAAAATCGATTTTTTTCATATATCGAAAATTCTCAGAGATTTTTTATTGAAATTGGGCATGTGGCATTTCTATGGCAGCAACATCTTAAAAAAAAATTAAAGTGAAATTTGTGCACCCCATAAAGATTGTATGGGGGTTTTGTTCCCTTAAACCCCTACAAACTTTTGTGTAAGTTCCAATTAAATTATTATTGTGACACCATTAGTTAAACACAATGTTTTTAAAACTTTTTTGCCTCTCAGTACTTTTTGGATAAGCCAGTGTTTATCGAGATATTTTGAATATTTGTCGAATCCACTACATATTATTTGTATATGGTTAAGTACGATTATACTCGTAGAGACCTGTTAATAATCTGAAAATTTTTTACAATTTACATTTTTAGGTATATTTTGAAAAAGAAGCTACATCTCGATAAAAGGTGACTTATGAAAAAAAGACTAAAAGGCTAAAGTTTTAAAAACACTGTGTTTAACTAATGGTACCACAAAAATAGTTTAATTAGAACGTACACAAACATTTGGGGGGTTTAAAGGAACTAAACCCCCATAAAATTTTTACGTAAATATATTGAAAAAGAAGCCGCATCTCGATAAAAACTGGCTTATCGAAAAAATACTAAGAGGCAAAAAAGTTTTAAGAACGTTGTGTTTAACTAATAGTACCACAATAATGAATTAATTGGAACGTACACAAAAGTTTAGGGGGGTTTAAAGGAACAAAATCCCCATAAATTTTTTATGGGGTGGACAAATTTCACTATAATTTTGTTTTAAGATGTTCCTGCTATAAGAATGACACATGTCCATTTTCAATAAAAAATCTCTAATACTTTTCGATATATTGAAAAAAGTCGATTTTCATTTTGTAACTTTAAAGGGCTGTAACTTTTTTTCTGAGCACATTTGTACTATGGTAAGTTAAGCCCAATCGAACTATTTTTGACCCCAGAATGTGTGGTATAATTTATGACCATTCTTTTCGGGACACCCTGTATAATTCGCAAAGTATTGTATGTTCGATTACAGCGCCATCTATTGACAGCTAGAATAAATGTTATAAATGTCACCGACGAAATGTAATCACCGACGTGCGTTTTTTTCTGTCACATGCAATTTAATGCGTTAGAAAGAAACCGAAAAACTGTGACGCACTGAAAGATCCTCATGAGAAAAAGCATATGCGGCGTAGTCTTTCCCCTTAGCTTCTCTTATTCCGTCGGTCTTCAAGTAATAATTGTTTTTCACCCGATTGATGTTATACATTAAGCTGGCTACTCACGGTACTGCGGTGTCGTTCGACAAGATTGTCGATGATCTCAATTCTGCAGTACTGCAGCAGACAGGCCAGTCTCTCTGTAGTACTCAGTCAGTCACAATTTTGTTGGATTCACGGTCACACATGAGCAAAATTTTTGCCAGTTAGTCGAATTCGACAAAATTGAACGATGCCGCAGTACCGTGAGTGGCCGGTTTTAGTCTGTGGTTGTGGAAGGCTCCTAATTTTGGTACTTGTATTTTTACGGTATGCGGAAAAATAAACAGTACTGAAATTCATATGCCTCAAATTTGTATGTGTTAAGGCGCATTTAAATCAAAGCGAACACGAACGAACGAACGAATTCGTTCGTTAACTTTATTGTATTTGTACAGCGAATCGAGCACGACCGAACGAATTCGTTCGCATTCGCACATGTTCTAACCGATGTCGGTAAGTTAGCGAATCATCAAAGGATATCGTTGTTCAATGTGGACAGTGGATAGACGGTAGCGAACGAATTCGTTTAGAAGTACTGATTTAATTTATTAACAAACATTAGTTTGAGAGGGTTGTTTATTGTATAGTTGTGAAAACATAATTTTGCAATATGGAATATGCCTATGAAACCCAAAATCGAAGCTATATAATATAATAAAGAGAAAAACTGATGCTTGTTTTAACATTTCTATAGGAATAGGTTGTGATGTCTCTGAACTAAAAAAATGAATTAGCTTCTGGCATCATTTAGACGAGAAAGACAAAAAGACGGTTCGAAGTGGTTTGCTTTTAAAAGCCTAATGTTTTTATTGGATAAATTTCAACCCAGAAACACTAATGAGGTAACCAAATCAAATTAATTGCTAAAATTAATTAAAAGCAAATTTATTTTGATACACCAATTTTACAATTTATTATTTGAACATAATATAGTCATAATATCAAGAGCAAGTAACTTTTTCGAGGAAGAATTTTAAGAAAGCTGGTTCTTTATTACATATTTTATTTTCTAAACTCCCTCAAACAGCGTATAATACCTGCTACCTGCTATTTTTGTAAGCTATTATTGTATTAAAATTTACCCAGCAAGAAACACGAAAATAAACTTAAACACAATGTGTGACTGGCACTGGCCCATCAGCCATCTTAAAAACATCTGCGGGCAATATGCACTCCGGATCATCAACGAATGCGAACTTTCGCTTCAATGTAAATGGCCCTACTTTGTAGCGAACGAATGACCAAGTGAACACCTACGAATTCGTTCCTTCGTTCGTTCGTTCGTGTTCGCTTTGATTTAAATGCGCCTTTAGGCGCCGAAACGTATTGAGTGGTTTCTGAACGTTGTTATAACGTTTGTCAATATCATGTTAATGTTAGATACCTACTTCAGGATGGTTCTCAGTTTTGCAGAAACAATTTTTATAGTGGAGTATTATTTTCGGCCATACGGAAAAGATCACGAAAACGGTCCAAGCTTAAAATAAACAAGGTTTCAGCAGGACCGGATAACCTGTCACACTGCCAGGGAGTTTCTTCGAATACTGTGCGATCATTTTTGGAGCTGCCACTCACCAGAACTAACGCCACCAGATGCGTACATATGGGGAATGCTGAGGGGGTCACCGTCTGTCATTTCGGAATTGAGGACTAGAATTAAAGATTTTTTCGTGCCAGCGGCAGTGGCGGATCTAGAAATTTGCCTTGGGATGGGAAATTTGCCTTAGGGGGACCTTCCAATGAAAATCCAACCAAAAGACATAAAAAAGATAAACTCAGATTACATAAAAGACATAAATAATACCTTATAGGCATTAAGTTCCCCTAATTTTCCTAACTAGCGTGTTTATTGGGTTGAATTTGTCTTTCTGTGGTTTCGGTTTCATGTGAGCTAATATATTTTTATGTTGGAACAATTTTTTTTCTTAAAATTTGGACCTTGTTAGGGTGGAAATTTCCTCATTATCCCGTCCCGTAGATCCGCAACTGGCCAGAGGGCATCTTTAACATCTGTTTTATCGGGAACGTGCGTCGTCGTGAATGCTGTTTGCAAGGCTATATCATGTATTATAGATATAGAAATAATCATAAACATTTCAATTTTCATTTCAGTACTGTTTATTTTGCCGCATACCGTATTTAATTATAGTAAACAGTTCGTGACTTTAAACAATATCAGTATTCACGTACGATGGTTCAAAATCAACTCAGGTTATTTAGGTTTAAGAATAGTTAAGAATTTATATTATTATATTTATATTATAGCTTTCTAGTTAATACTTAAGGGTGAATTATCGCAAAACAAGTCGCTATACTCGTAATTCAGATTGTTCGAGAGTACCTATTTTGTATGCTCCACCTATGATCTGTTACAGTAAATATCAGTATGTTTTAAATAATAAAAAAAAAACATAAAAAATGTTTGTGTCCCAATAATTTTAAGCATGAGTTTATAATTAAGTGGTTATAAGTGATAATATCATTGAAGATGTATTTTTGTATTTAACTAATTTCAAATTTAAATACATATATCTTTATTAATTTTATATTATTATTTTGTAATAAAATATTCAAAACAGAATATTGCGAATTTGTTTTTCCTATAAATTATTTTTTAACAAAATAAAAAAATCTTCTTTATAAGCAATAATTGCGCACAAATCGCAAATATCCATGACAACAAATCATGACTTAGGATTCCAATTTATTGAACAATTCCTTATTCACCCGATATGGTTCCGTCAGATTATCGTGTTTTTCCTAGATTAAAAAAAAATTTAAAACATCGTAAATTTCCTTCCTAAACATAGGTAATGTAAGTTGTAGGCTTCCGTTGTAGAGCAAGATGAACATGTTTTTTTATACTTTAAAAAGAGGGTAAACCCTGTAGTTGGCTGTATACCTTCAATATAACAACGTGGAATGAAGTAAACACTTCTGTTGTATATAGGCATATGAATTTATTAAAAAATCCTTAAAATTTATCCACGAAGGAGTGGAAGTACAAAACGTTTTCGGTCAGACTGACCATCATCAGTGTAAACGTCCAGTGTACAAGTAATTGTAACTAGCCTCTTCAATAGGTATAAAAACCTCTAAAATACATTATTGTTACATTCTATATTAAAAAGTGACTTAATGTCGACCACTTTTTAATATAGAATGTAACAATAATGTATTTTAGAGGTTTTTATACCTATTGAAGTGGCTAGTTACAATTACTTGTACACTGGACGTTTACACTGATGATGGTCAGTCTGACCAAAAACGTTTTGTACTTGCACTCCTTCGTGGATAAATTTTAAGGATTTTTTAATAAATTCATATGCCTACATACAACAGAAGTGTTTACTTCATTCCACGATGTTTTTTTTAGTCTCGAGGCGATTCAAAATTCTTTAATAAATTGATCCAATTAAGAGGAGAGAATGTTAAACAATCAAATATGTACCGGGTGTCCCAATAAGAATGGCTCTCGGCCATATCTCGGAATCGTTTGTAGTACAGCTTTGAGAAAAAAATATTTATAACAAAAGTTGCCTCGGGAAAAGCCTGGAAATTATTTTCATAATTGTAGGTCCACCGCTAGAGGGCGTAATTGAATATCAAAAATTAAAAAATCAAAAATTTACAAAATTTACCTAATGAAAGGACACTGGAAATCCAATCATCGTATTCTTCATAAAATTATGCGCATATTTAATTTCACAAGTTTATGTCAACCTTTGCAAATAAGAGGTGGGGATGAGTGGGAAACTTCTTATGAAAAAATGGCTGTAAGTCCGGTTCTGCTAAATCGAATTTTGCATACTTGATCTTGTTGAAAACATGTCTTTTTCGTCAATGTAAGAGTCTTATTTTCGAAATAGCCTAATAAGTAATATGCCAGCTGATAGACGTTATTTAATTATGTTCGTAAATCTAGTTTTCTTTGGAGAATATTAAATACAAGTATGCATTTTTAATCCTGTATTACAAAATTAGACCAAATTAGCAACATAATACCGAAAACCAAAAGATACTTGTCGATGTCGATACTTTTTTCTATCTCAAGATATCTTAAGAAACGTGTAAATTTTAAACAACTGTTAATGTTACCAGTAAACGAAGTTAAGGAAATGTAGTGTGCTATGGAAAAACCAAAGAAGCATTTTCCAGATGGAAACGTATATAATTAATTAAAACAACAATAAGAGTAGTGATGAGCGAGACTGGTCTTGGTCTTGCGGTCTTGGTCTTGTTCTTGCAGCAAGACCAAGACCAAGACCAAGACCGCCTTTTGGTTGCACGACCAAGACCAAGCTTGCAAGAACAAGACCAAGACCAAGACCGAACCTTGCAAGGCCACGCAAGACCAAGACCAACCTGCAAGACTCTTGCACTTTTTTGAAAAAAATTGGTTTTTATTATTTAACTTTATTTTTTTAGTTCAATAATATATACTGACATTGTAAGAAACCTTAAACAATATCGAATTTTTTAAATACATAATATTTTGGTTATATTTTTAAGTCGTTTTGATTAAGTCAAACGGTTTGCATTTTCTCAACCTTCAAAGTGTCCAGAAGGCAAGTTTTCAAACGGCGATAGTTCAAGGACAATTGAAATTACTTGTAAGGCAAAAAAATGTAATTATAGATAGGGTAATCCATTTAAAAAAAATGCAATTAAAAACGGTTTTTATGTACCAGTAGTTTTCGCTTTTTTGTCTAATAAAAATACTGACACTTATTTCAATTCTTTTCGCATAATCGAGGAAAAATGTAGGTCGTTAAATTTAAAATTAATACAAAAAATATCATAATAGATTTTGAAAAGGGATTCACAATGCTGTGAAAGCATTGTGGCCTGAATAAAAAATAACTGGTTGTCGATTGTAATGTGTCAAGCTTGGTATCGCAAAATCCAAAGCTTAGGTTCAGTTTCTGAATAATGACAAAAATTCCGATACTGGGAAATTTTTAAAATAATTTTTTGGATTAATTTTTTACAATCAACGAAAGTTGGAAGTTGAATTATTTGTGAAAATCCCGGATGACAAACGCGTAAAGAATTTTACTGATTTCATAGTTGAAAACTATTTGGAAGAATCTAGGTTTTCCCCAGAAAGGGCCAGTACTACAAATAGTATGTGCCGCACTTGAAATGCATGCGCATCATTTCAGTGTGTTTTAAATTCTAGTTTTTACTACCCACATCCGAATATTTTCAACTTTTTAAATGTCATAATGGGTATTCAATCCAAAAATATGTGCAAAGAAAAAGTGCGAATAACTCGTGTTACGAGAGCAATGTAGTTTAAATAAAATTAAAGAACTGCAAGATAACAAATTACAGAATTAAGCGTTTATAACTCCCCATTAGGTTTAGTTATTATGTTATAGTATTAGGTCTATAAATAGGTATGGTAAATATGTACGTATTTACTAAAAAGTATGTTTTAGTTAGTTTATAAAAAAGTTAATTATATTAAATAATGATTAAATAGAGTAAAAAATGTTTGATTTTTGTGTTCTCTTAAAAAAATTTAATTTATGTTCTTAAATTTGACCCTCGTAGGATAAATACTACAGTGTTCGAGTGAAAGGAGCAGATCGTTATCTGTTAACAACTATAAACCGTTTATCCCTTTTCGTAAAATCCGTGAATTGAAGGTCCCCGACCATTTGTGGCACCTTTAGAGAAGCTCTTTTTCTTTAACATTTTATTAAAATACAGGGGCAATAAACAATAATCCAAACTCAAGACGTAGTCTGAAGGCAGGCGGCAGGATGCAAAACACAACGCGACACAACCGAAGGCCGGCAATTGCAACAAGGGTTGAAAATGCAGGTTTTTCCTACTGATAAACATTACCATTATAAAAATATACTCTAATCTCTTTATATAGAGAGAAATAATTAGGTCATTAGGTGAACGTATAATGTTAAAATTGGTATCCGTTTGAAACTACATTCTACATTCTGTTAAAATTTTAAAGCAAAAAATATAGTTTCATTCTTCACATCTTTATTTATTTCAATGTACATTTTATTCGAAATTGTTTGGTTCAAATTATTACTACCAAAAAAGCAAGACCAGCAAGACTCTTGCAGCAAGACCAAGAACAAGACCGGCTAGTGCAAGACCAAGACCAAGACTGCCTTTAAGCTGCAAGACCAAGACCAAGCTTGTAAGAACAAGACCAAGACCAAGACTAGCCTGGTCTTGGTCTTGTTCTTGTTTTGCTCATCACTAAATAAGAGAAACAACACGATAAAATATAACAAAGAAATAAAAGCAACTACTTACTTAGTGACGACCTAAATGTTCAAATTGTTGCCCATCATTTTCGATGCAAGCATTTACTCTTTCAAGAGTAGATTGAACAGCAGTCTCAATTTCAGCTTTCGCAATGCTTTGAATGGCGTTTCGTATTCTCTAGATTCTAGATAATGTGTTCTCGCGTAGTGGGCCTAGCGGCAAAAACAAGGTCTTTACTCCGTCCCCATAAATAAAAGTCTAAAACAGTTAAATCTGTTGCTATTAAATCTACTCTTGAAAGAGTAAATGCTTGCATCGAAAATGATGGGCAACAAATTGAACATTTAGGCAGTCACTAAGACTAAGTAAGTAGGTAGTTGCTTGTATTTCTTTGTTATATTTTATAGTATTGTTTGTCGTATTGTTGGTTTAATTAATTATATACGTTTACATCTGGAAAATGTATATTTGTTTTTTCCATAGCACACTACTTTTCCTTAACCTCGTTTACCGGTGACAGTAAGAGTTATGTTTAAAATTTACACATTTCTTAAGATATCTTGAAACATAAAAAAGGTATCGACATGCGGTTTTCGGTATTATGTTGCTAATTTGGTCTAATCTTGTTATACAGGATTAAAAATGCATACTTGTATTTAATATTTTCCAAAGAAAACTAGATTTCTGAAAATAATTAAATAACGCCTCCTAGCTTGCATATTACTTATTAGGCTATTTCGAAAATAAGACTCTTACATTGAAGAAATAGAGCTGTTTTCAACAAGACCAAGTATGCAAAATTCGATTTGGAATCAACGGTATTACAGCCATTTTTTCATAAGAAGGTTCCCACTCACCCCCACGTCTTATTTGCAAAAGTAGACTTAAAGTTGTGAAATCAAATATGCGCAGAATTTTATGAAGAATACGATGATTCAATTTCCACTGCCCTTTAATTAGGTAAATTTTGTAAAGTTTTGATTTTTTAATTTTTGATATTCAATTACGCCCTCTAGCGGTGGACCTACGATTATGAAAATAATTTCCAGGCTTTTCCCGAGGCAACTTTTGTCATAAATATTTTTTTTCAAAGCTGTACTATAAACGATTCCTGAGATATGGCCGAGAGCCATTCTTATTGGGACACCCGGTACATATGTATGTACTTACAAAATAAACTTTCAAATTTAGATTAATTCTATAGTAGGCTAAGCGTTTTTCAATGTATCCTCGTATTATCTCATTTTCAACCACAACGTTTGATCATAAATTAGTTATATTATTGTCTTTTATTACTATATCTTTCTTTAACATATTTTTAGGTATGGTTTCTATGTTGCATTGAATGTACTACAAGCCTGCTCTGCTACTTTACTTGAGGAGATACTCAGCGAACATGAAACTATCTTAACCATAAATCAAGTTCTTTATCTATTGAATAGAAGCGATCGGTTATTCAGCAATTACATGGATCATTGGGAATCTATTTTCAAAAAACCTTATAAAGAAAAAAATGTCATAACTCTGTTAGCTTGTAAATATCCAGAACTTTTTCTAGAGTTGCACCGTAATGAAAAAATTTGTTGTGACAAGTTGACAGCTTCAGCCAGTAACAGTTTACTTCTGGTTCTTAAGGAAGAACTTTATAGCGATTCACACAGATTTGGTAAAATACTGAATACCAGAAAATTAGTTAAGAGTCTCGGGTCGGAATTTCAGATATTTTACAGACATCTGATGCCAAATAAGTTTGAAGATTTAAATGAAAATTCTTTATGTATTCAACTCTTAAAATATGTTCCAAAAAAAACCAGATGGGAATTATTGACCCAATCATTAAACACTGTTTTTCCACAAAATTCCATTAAAAAATTTCTGGAAATTATCGATGAGACTATTTTAAAGTTGAATCCAGGTAAAGATGTAATATACCAATGGGCTAGAATCAAATATGAGAACAGCTCCGATGACAACTTTTTGCAATACTATCCTAGTTCTGAATCCATTCCAGTTATCAAGGAAATGATAAACCTCTGCTCTGATATGCGAAATAGACAATCGTTAATAAAACATTTGATTAGCACGTGTGCTCACAACAACGATTTGTTATGTTTGGATAAGGTTTTGGAATATATAGTTTCCAGACACAAGAATGAAGAGCCTCATGCTTATATGAGACAAATACAGTTTTTACTGACGGCTTTCAAAACGGAAAAATTTACTAAAGAGCACTGGAATTTTATACAGCAACAACTTGTTTTAATGCGTACAAAGGATGTTCTTCATTATTCAGAGTATATTGATATAGAAGTAGCATTTCTAGAATACTCATACAAAAATGATCGTGATGCTTTTAAGTTAGAAGCTACCGAGTTTATGAAACGTGCCTGTGATAACTCGTGGAATTATAAACGGGATTTTGAAAATTCTAAATTGAAATATGAACTATTTCTAGAATTAGTGTCGTTGTTTCTTAAAGAGGTACCATCGACATCTAAGTATTACAAAGATGTCCAAGCTTGTTTAATACCTGAATTAGTTGATTTGTGCAAAAAATATCCCGAAAAATGTATTAATATATCAGACTATCCAGAATTTGTGTCTGCCATTGAAACCATATTGGCAAAAAATAAAGAATTTAGCTACAGCGACTTTCAAGTCATAACATCCATATTAACTTATAACATCGAGTTTCCCCAGTTTGCGTTGACTTGTTTAACAGAAGCCAAGATATTGGAAGTATTAAAAAATATTACCTATTTATACAGTATATGGCCTTTTATAGAGTCTCTTACTTCAAAGAAATGTCTTTCAATATTGGAAACAAACATTCTATATTCCTTGATTGGCCAATTTGATGAGAATGAATGGGAATTGAGGTATATATTTAAATCCTTAATTGTACATCACCCAAAAATTATTTTGAAATATATAAATAAATTTGTATACTCGGTGCAATTTTGCAAGGAAATGAAGCATTATTCTCATCTGAAACTGGATCAAAAGATCTGTGATCATTTTATAAATGATTGGTCAGAAGCAACAGACGAAAGAAAAGAAACAGCATTGAATATTCTTATACAACTATTAGACGAGGACGAATTTACTAAATTTTTTAATGAACACTTGAAAATGACTCTGGCTAAAAATAAAAATGCTGATGATATCGTCTTCAATAAAATTCAGAACCAAATACTACGTTCTTTTAAAGATGTATTGATTCCACAGAATTACATACCTTTATTATTAAATTTATGTGACGGAAATTTACAGGAAGCAGCACTACCTTCTTTTTGCAGTTTATTTGCACGATCTCCCGAAAAAGTTCTTTATTCTTACATTGAAAATATGTTTAAGCAAAACTCACAAATGCAAGAATGTAGTTTAATATTAAGTAACCAGTTTTTGGAGCAAAATTATGTTGTTAAATTACTCAAACTTATAAAACCAAACTCGTATTCTACGCTCAAGTTCATATGTTTGTTTGCTCTAAAAGTGTTTGTTAAAACAGAATCTGAAGATGTATTAACTTTATTTATAAACTTTACGAACATGTTTGAAGAATACGATAGAGGAATATTTTCTTCTTTTGTAAAAACGAAAGTATCCAAGAAATATGCTTTTCGATATATTGAAACTTGCTGGAAAATGATCGAACGTTTCATGTTAGGAAAGAAGAAAAGTTACGACTTTTTGAACAAATTACTTACACGAGCATTAGATGAAGAAATTGTAAAATCTCTTTCGTCAACATTTGTCAAAAATATAATTATAAGCTATTTCGCAGAAGGTGATAAACGTTTGTCTAATATCAACTCCTTCGTCTTGTATTGTTTAGCCTATCGAGAAGAAGACAATGAAATTAATTATAAAATGATATTTCAAATGCTCGCCAAACAGAGCAAAGGAAATATTTGTTTGTTCTGTTACGATTTCGTGGAATTTCAAAATAATATAAACCAACAGTTATTTGTTGATAATTTTATACAACATTGGAAACAGAACTTCGTTGCTAAGGATACAATCAATGAACACATTTTGCTGAATCTGCTGTGCAAAAGTATGAACGAGTCAAAAGAAGATTTTGCAAAAAGTGTTGTAGATTATCTTCTACGATCAATTTCTGATGTAGGCCCTTTTGTTTATGTAGTTTACGCTAGAAACTTGGATCAGTTACTCAGTAAAACCAAACGGTATAATATATATGATTTACTACATTTAATGTTACTATACAAACCATCATCAACAATATATATTTTTGTACTTAATCTTTTAAAGCCTGTGGATGATGAAGAAACTGAAGAGGTGAAAACTACTTACAAAAGTATATTAGGAATATTAAAAGACTCAAAAGAACCTATTGTCAAATGTTCTTATGAACAGTATGTTTATAATAATAATAATGCTTTCTAATAATCTTAATAGCATTCTCAACATACTTACACCATGTGCAAAATTTCATGCTTCATTTAACAATGTTTGCATATTCGTCACTGGCGTTGCTAAACACAAAACTGCACAATGCATTTACTATCCGAAGAAGACCTAATTCTTCTTTTGTTATCGTGAATTACATTATCTACTAATAATGCAGTCACTTACTTTTCGAATAGATGAAAGCTCTACTCGTGTAGCTTACCTTGAGTAAAACTGATCCAATGATTTCAGTCTAATGCTGAGGTCACACTAACGTTAACGTTTAATGTTCATTATCGTATTAATTTAGACAGCAAAAATTATGCGCATTAAAGGGACTGGACACACTTATTTTAGCGCGTTTTAAACCGACAAGTGACGTACTGAAGTCCTTTGATGTGTCGAAGCGACCGCCACTCGAGCTATTGCCTAATGCTTAACGTGATTAATAAAGACAATAACAAATTAGCGCGCTAAGTCGTGGCTACACTTCCCTTTAATGTCAAATAATGCGACAATTAACGGCATTAGACGTTAGTGTGGCCCCAGCGTAACAAGCACACCAAAATATAACAGAATGAATCAAACTTGGTCGTAACATGCAACTAATAAAGCCGCATACACACTTGAGGCATTGGCCTCGAATGAGCGTAATGGTCGACAATTAAAAGAAAATTGAAGACATTTCAATTTTTTGTTTGTTTATTACGGAATAAATTTATTTAGATTGCCCACATATTGTTAACTCGCTTTCCGATTCATTACTAAAAAGAGAGAGTTCAGAGTAAAAACGGGATGGCTGTTTGGTTATTCGGGGCGTCCTAGTTTTTCCTGTGCTCACGGAGCACGAAGCGAATGCGTGCTCACTTTAAAGTACGGACAATTTTCGACTTGTTCTGAGCGGTGCGGATCCATTTGGCTATTGATATGAGTAAAACAGGACAAACGAATGCTTTAGGGCGATTACTCCAGTGTGTACGCGGCTTAACATTTGATTGATACTTACCTTTTTCATCGATTATAATTTTACGAAGTTACTAATATTAATTTAGTGTTATGTTAGATCCAAGGTACTACCCATAGATATATAATACTAGACTAAGCGCTGAAATCTAAAACTATTCCCACTGCGACAGAGAAAAATGTTTGTAAGCAGGGTATGCATCTCTTTCTAATCGATGGGGTTTATCGACCACGTGCCTTTCTCACTGCCGTCGATTAGAAAGAGATGCATTACTCTGTGAATTATTACATGCCGCGCAAGATCGAGAACGATATCGGCAAATTGTCATGGAAGCTACACGCGCTTAAAATTTGGGCACGGTACTTAAAGAACAAGAAGCATTACCCTGCTTACAAACATTTTTCTCTGTCGCACTGGAGGAACAATTTTAGATTTCAGCGCGCAGTGTAGGTATTATATTTAAGTACTACCGTTAACCAAATATCCGTCACATTTACCATTTCTAACTGGAATATGGATAAATATAAATACATAAAATACATAAATATTTTTAACTCTCTCTAACCTATTTCTTTAATTATACATCAGATATAAACAACGTAACTATCAATCTATCTATCTAAAGCCCTTTTTATATCATAAGTCCGGATATAGGCCTCCCCCTCTGACTTCCATTTTCTCTGTCTATTGCGATTTTTATCCATATTCGACCGACATGCCTATTTAAATCATTTGTCCACCTCATCTATGGTCTTTATTTGGATCGTTTTGATTTCCAGGGTCTCCAATGCAGCACCTGTTTATTTCCATCTATGGTGCTTCTGCCTGATATGGCCTGCAGCTTTCCATTTCATCACCATTACCAGATTACTGATATAGAGCGTTTCACGTTAAGAATAGAACCTTGCGGAGATAGCCCCATATATTTCTTATGAACGATAAAAGCGCGCCGATGCCACTCCGTACTGATTAAAATGATTCGTATATCGGCAGTCGAGTAGCCACCCGTGCCCGAGAGGTTTGGCAGCACTGATCTCCATAAGCGTAACGTTCTAATCTTAACGTGAAACAAAGTATAGATGGTTTTGCAGATATTTGTCCTTTCCATGCTATTCGATTTGACGTCTTATCTCCACAGTCTGATTTTCTTTGTTAAATTTTATGATTTGTCCCAACTATACGTAAATTGTAATCATTTTGTGTCATGATTGTTTTGTATTGCTATTGTGATATTCTCGGAGGTATTACTCATTGTTTTTGTGTTTCTCATAGTTTATTCTAAGACCGATTTTTCGTGCTTCTCTATCTAGTTTCAAAAGCACATTACTTAACTCCTCTTTATCACTTTCTATCGGTAAGACATCATCGGCATATCGTACGTGGTTTAGATATTCTCCACTTCTTTTTATTCCCTTCTCTTGTCGATTTAGTTTCTTGAAAACAAGCTCCAAGGCTTATTTAAACAGTTTTGATGACATTGTGTCACCTTACATCATTCCTCTGTTCAGTGCTATTGGGTCCGTGAGTTATTTCGTGTTTTTGCTTTCTGATAGATGTTGTCAATAAGTTTAGTATGTTTGTAATCTACCCTACTGCGCTTAGTGAGTACCTATTTTATTGCACAGTTTTCCACACTGTTGAAAGCTTTTTCAAAGTCTACAAAAGCTGCATACTATCGGGATATACGGGTCAGAAAATGTAATATTTAATATTATGTATTTGCAAATATGTTTATGTAAATTATTGTCGTATGTATTAGATACAAATAATAGTTAAATAACGGTTAAATGTTATACCTTTCTTTGTTATTTGAATTAAAAGTTTATTGTTATTGGGCAGCTAATAAAAGTTTTTATATTTTTAACTGTTTTTTATTAAAAATGTATTGTCATTAGGATAACTTATAATCAAATTGAAATGAATTACAGTAGAACCCCGCAAATCCGAACCCCGCAAATCCGAACTTTCGGCAAATCCGAACCAACGGAAAGTGAAAAAAAATTTTAAAAATTCAAAATAAAAATTTAAAAACATGTTTATTATGTGAGAAAATAATTGCGTAAGATGCTAGCTACAGTATTAAACACTGGAACATTAATGGGTGAATAAAAGCGTCGAGTTAGACTAAACACAATCAATAAAGGAATGTGCATAATATACATTTTCCATGGTATACTATGAACGAAAACATTGAAAAAGATAAGAAACATGAGAAACATAGTGTAATCAATATCCAGATTACAAATTAAATGAATCATTTACATGGCCGAATTTCCATGTCCCCTGACGAAACAAAACTACCGGCGTTAGCGATTTAATATTTCAGTGATCTAAATATTTTTCAGCTTTAGAATATTGGAGGCATAAACGTGCGGATAGGGTTTCGTAAAGGGATCGGCGGCAGTCCAAATCTTTTAAAAATCATCTTCGTTAGCTTCTTAGGCTAACTTTCGGATAATCCGAACTTTTCGGAATCCGAACAGGCTGTCCCCCCAATTAGTTCGGATTTGCGGGGTTCTACTGTACATACTAAATTTATGATAAGCCTAGGTAAAACTTTATTAAGTATTATCAGTTTATTTGTAACAATTCAGCAGTTCGTCAACAACCCTTAAAGACATAGTGAACCGGTATGACACGTTAGTGAAATTTATAGATTTTTAAGTGAAAGGAAACAAGGAAATATTGCTGAGCCAAAAAAACATGAAGGAAAACAATCAATGGATATTGATGACTTACATAAAAACGTTCTTTGAAGAAACATACGATTTGCTCTTTCTTTTAATTTTTAAGATTGCTTATACCAAATACTATTGACTGTAATACATCCAACTCCCACAGAAATCTGGAAGCACGTTGCCACTAGCGCCACTGTCGGCTTAAAGTGAAACTACGTTTTGAAAATGTAAAATTTGACGTAAACATTCAAGTTTAATTTTATAAATTTTTGAATAACGAGCTAATTTTGCTAAATTAAATTAAAATAAAAATAGTTCAAACACTTGTACAAAAACAATAATAAAGCAATTTTATAAATGTAAGGTTATATTGCTCTGGTTATCACCGCACACCACTAGATGGCGCTATATTGTTTGCTTCCTCAAATGTAATGGGAAATGTCAAGAGTTGTATGTATTACAGTCAATAGTATTTGCTTATACTTTCTTATAAGATTTCGTCCTCTTCTTGTTTTTGTGTAGACATGACCCTGTTTGTTTTTCAATGTGTCTCCAGTAAGTTATCTTTCCATGGTTTTTGTGGTCTAGTCAGTCCTTGATGTTCTGCACCTTGCATCTTCGTTCTCTGTAGTTCTACCTCTGTAGCCCATAGTATCTTACTATTGTATTAGTTTCTGGGATTCTTTTGGCTGCTGTGTGTCAGGTCATGTTTCAGCCGCGTATTTCATTATTGGTCTGATGACTGTTTTGTAAAGTGTGCCTTTCATAGCAGAATAATGGTAGCGCAACATTAGTATATTTCTAAAACATCTGTTATGGATTCAGTGAAAAAGACCTTGTAAGATTGGATGGCAGATGAAATGGAGAAAATAAAGGAAAGAAGAAATTTTTAAGAACAAAGGCAAATATCTAAATTTCTTAATGTTGTTCTGAAGCTATTTCCTTGTGGCATTTTTATGATTAATTATTTATATGGGAAATAAGCCACAATTAAAATGAAAAAAATAATTTTATTAACGTTTCGACGCCCAAATCGGGTGACGTTGCATTTGGGATAAACGGCACCAGATTTGGGCGTCGAAACGTTAATAAAATTATTTTTTTCATTTTAATTGTGGCTTATTTCCCATATAAATAATTAATCTAAATTTCTTACGTATTTATTTTGTACAGTAAGGGAAAAAAACCCTTACTGTATAATATAATATGTATATAAAAAATGTATATAATTTAAGTAATTAGGTTGTTACAAAAATGTTGTTTCTACATACGCAAACAAAACGAAGGTTGATTGACTGAGTTTGTTCTGTCGTTCGTGGTTTGCTGACCAAGATTATTATTGTTTGTTTTGCTACATGAACCCAGTCACTCGTAAAAGAGGGTACAAATATTAGCTCTATTTAGCTCTTAACCTAAGAAATATCGTGTTCAAAAATCTACTGGAAAAGTCTTTTCTACAGTTTTTTGGTATTTGGAAAGATTGGTGTTCTGAAAAAGCGTAGCAATAACTGAAAATTATTATTCGATGTTATTGATTACGAGAAAAAATTGTGGAGAGAGGGCACAGAAAGTTTACAAAAGGTATTTTGTTTTTACAGAACAATGACCCTGCACACAAATCGCATATACCTATACATGCCAACAAATCATGAGTTACCTTTCCAATTTATTGAACAATTCCTTATTCACCCGATATGGTTCCGTCCGATTATCGCGTTTTTCCTCGATTGACAAAAAGTTTAAAACGTCATAAATTTTCTTCCAAAAAAGAGGTGATGTAAGTTGTGTATGCCAGGGTTGTAGATCAAGATAAACATTTTTTTAAGTACCTATAGAATAGTTTCAGTATCGTTGAATGGATCGATCCAATTATTAGGAGAGAATGGTGAATAATAAAATATGTACTTACAAAATAAACTTTCAAATTTAGATTGCTTCTATATTAGGCTACGGGTTTTTTTACTATATCCTCGTATCATCTAATTTTCAACTCCAATGCTTGATCATAAAATAATTGTATTGTCTCTTATTACTTTATCTTTCTTTATCATATTTTTTAGGTATGGTTTCTACGTGGCATTGAATGTACTACAAGCCTGTTCCGCTACTAGAGTTGAGGAAATACTCCGCGAACATGAAACTATCTTAACCATAGATCAAGTTCTTTATCTGTTGAATAGAAGCGATCGGTTATTCCGAATATACATGAATCATTGGGAATCTATTATCAAAAAACCTTATAAAGAAAAAAATGTCTTAACTGTATTAGCTTGTAAATATCCCGAACTTTTTCTAGAGTTGTACCGTAATGAAAAAATTTGTTGCGACAAGTTGACAGCTTCAGCCAGTGTCAGTTTACTCGTGGTTCTTAAGGAAGAACTTCATAACGATTCATACAGATTTGGTAAAATACTGAATGCTAGAACATTAGTAAAGAGTATTGGATCAGAATTCCAAATATTTTGCAAACATCTGATGCCAAATAAGTTTGAAGATTTAAATGGAAATTCTTTATGCATTCAACTCTTAAAACATGTTCCGAAAAATACAAGATGGAAATTATTGACCCAATCATTAAATACTGTTTTTCCACAGAATTCCATTAACAATTTTCTGGAAATTATCGACGAGACTATTTTAAAGTTGAATCCGGGTAAAGATGTAATATACCAATGGGCTAGAATCAAATATGAGAACAGCTCTGATGACAACTTTTTGCAATACTATCCTAGTTCTGAATCCATTCCAGTTATCAAGGAACTGATAAACCTGTGCTGTGATATGCGAAATAGACAATCTTTAATAAAACATTTGATTAGCACGTGTGCTCACAACAATGATTTGTTATCTTTGGATAGGGTTTTGGAATATATAGTTTCTAGACATAAAAATGAAGAGCCCCATGCTTATATGCGACAAATACAATTTTTACTTGCGGAATTCAAAACTGAAGAATTTACTAGAGAACACTGGAATTTTATACAGCAACAACTTGTTTTGATGCGTACAAAGGATATTCTTCAGTGTTACGATTATGCTGATATAGAGGTAGCATTTTTGGAATACGCATACAGAAATGATCGTGATGCTTTCAAATTAGAAGCTACCGAGTTTATGAAACGTTCATGTGTTGAGAACTCATGGAATTATGAACGAGATTTTAAAAATTCTAAACTGAAGTATGAACTCTTCTTAGAATTAGTGTCGTTGTTTCTTAAAGAGGTACCATCGACATCTAAGTACTACAAAGATGTTCAAGCTTGTTTAATAGGTGAACTGGTTGATTTGTGCAAAAGATATCCCGAAAATTGTATTAATTTATCAGATTATCCAGAATTTGTGTCTGCCATTGAAACCATATTAGCAAAAAATGAAGAATTTACCAACAGCGACTTTCAAGTCATATCGTCCCTATTAACTTATAATATCGAGTTTCCCCAGTTTGCTTTGACTTGTTCAGAAGCCAAGATATTGGAAGTATTAAAAAATGTTAAAAATGCATATGGTAGATGGCCTTTGATCAAGTCACTTAGTTCAAAGAAATACCTTTCAGTGTTAGAAACAAACATTCTATCTTCCTTGATTAACCAATCTAATGGGATGGAATGGACATTCAGGCAATTATTTAAAACCTTAATTGTACATCACCCAAAACTTCTTTCCAAATATGTAAATAAATTTGTATACTTCATGCAATTTTGCAAGAAAATCAAGCATTATTCTCATTTAGAACTTGGTAAGAAGATCTTTGATTGTCTGATAAATCATTGGTCAGAAGCAACCAATCTAAGAAAGAAATCAACATTGGAGATTCTTGTACAACTATTAGATGAGGAGGAATTTACTAAATTTTGTAATGAACACTTAAAAACATCTCTAACTAATAATGAAGTACTATGTTATTTTAAAGAAGTCATGATTCCACAGAATTACATACCTTTATTATTAAATTTATGTGACGGAAATTTACAGGAAGCCGCACTACCTTCTTTTTGCAGTTTATTTGCAAGATCTCCTGAAAAAGTTCTTTATTCTTACATTGAAAATATGTTTATGCAAAACTCACAAATGCAAGAATGTAGTTTAATACTAAGTAACCAGTTTTTGGAGCAAAATTATGTTGTTAAATTAATCAAACTTATAAAACCAAACTCGTATTCTACGCTCAAGTTCATATGTTTGTTTGCTCTAAAAGTGTTTGTTAAAACAGAATCTGAAGATGTATTAACTTTATTTATAAACTTTACGAACATGTTTGAAGAATGCGATAAAGGAATATTTTCTTCTTTTGTAAAAACGAAAGTATCCAAGAAATATGCTTTTCGATATATTGAAACTTGCTGGAAAATGATCGAACGTTTTATGTTAGGAACGAAGAAAAGTTACGAATTTTTGAACAAATTACTTACACGAACATTAGATGAAGAAGTTATAAAATCTTTGTCATCAACGTTTGTTAAAAATATAATTACAACTTATTTCACAGAAGGTGATAAACATTTGTCTAATATCAACTCCTTTGTCTTGTACTGTTTAGCCTATCGAGAAGAAGACAATGATATTAATTATAAAATGATATTTCAAATGCTCTCCAAACTAAGCAAAGGAAATATTTGTTTATTCTGTTATGATTTCGTGGAATTTCAAAATCATATAAATCAACAGTTATTTGTTGATAATTTTATCCAACATTGGAAACAGAACTTCGTTGCTAAGGATACAATCAATGAACACATTATGCTGGATCTGCTGTGCCAAAGTATGAAGGAGTCAAAAGAAGATTTTGCGAAAACTGTTGTAGATTATCTTCAACGATCAATTTCTGATGTAGGCCTTTTCGCTTATCTAGTTTACGCGAGGAACTTAGACCAGTTACTCAGTAAAACCAAACGGTTTAATATATATGATTTACTACATTTAATGTTGCTATACAAGCCGTCATCAACAATATATATTTTTGTACTTAATCTTTTAAAGCCTGTTAGCGATGAAGAAACTGAAGAAGTGAAAATTACTTATAAAAGTATATTAGGCACATTAAAAGACTCGAAAGAGCCTATTGTCAAATGTTCTTATGAACAGTATGTTTATCAAAATAATAGTGCCTGCTAATAATCTTAATAGCATTCTCAACATACTTATACCTTGTGCAAAATTTCATGATTCACTTAAAAATATTTACATATTCGTCACTGATGTTGCTGAACACAAAACTCCAACAATGCATTGACTATCTAAAGACGACCTAACCCTTATCTTTTGTGATCGCGAATTACATTATCTACTATTAATGAAGTCAGTTTTCGAATCAATGATTGCTCTACTCTTATAGCTTAGATTGAATAAAACTGATCCATGATTTCAGTCTAACACGCACACCAAAATATAACAGAACGGATCAAACTTAGCCGTAACCTGCAACTAGTAAAGACGCATACCTATACACATGAGCATTGGCCTCGAATGAGCTTAGTGGTCGATAAGTAAAAGTAAAAATTATCTTAAAACATTTCCATTTTTTTCTTTATTATATAATTTTATTTAAATTGCACACATATTGTTACTTGCTTTCCGATTCATTACTAAGAAGAAAGAGTTCAGAGTAAAAATGGGATGGCTGTTGGACCATTCCGGGCGTATCTAGTTTTTCTCGTACTCAAGGAGTACGAAACGAATGCGTGCTCATTTTAAAGTACGGACAATACTCTAATCGTGCTGAGCGGTGTGAACCAGTTTCGCCCCGTATTGATCTGAGCAAAACAAGGCGAACAAATGCTCATTCACGACGAATACTCAAGTGTGTATGTACGCGACTTAAAATTTGATTAATACTTATATTATTATCTGTTTCATCGAATATAATTTTATGGAGTTGCTAATATTAATTTAGTATTATGTTATACCTAAAGTATACCAAATAACTATAACGTTTACCATTTCTAATTGGAATATAGGTAACTTTTATTCTGTATAAAATGATGTGTGTTCGTTGGAGAATTAAGTAACGAAACTCTGAAGGAAATACACAAGTTTATTAAGTTGGTAACAGCTTAGAGTACAAAACGGTACTAAATTAATGAATACAAACTATTTCTTAAAATCTTTCATAGTCCTGGAACATATCACTGACACCTCGAAAATATCATCAGCGTGGGTGTTTATTATCTCCGATGTAGTCTAGATTTTGAAATAAAAACACACACAGTGGCGTGCTCGCCATAACAGATATAGTCTGTTCGCTAAACTCGGACACAAATGGCTAGTGATTTTAGTAGGTAATTTTTTTGTTTTTGGCCAATTTTGCCAAAATTTGCAAAATTACTAACTATTTAGTACTTATTAACTATTTAGTAATTTTTTTTGCCAATTTTCCCAAATTGGCAAAATTACTCACTAAAATCACTAGCCAGTTGTGTCTGAGTTTAGCGAACCGACTATAACTGCTTTGCGTCATTTTATTCAATATTGACGCAGTAGCGTTTTTAATGTTGAAGAAAAGTCATTAAGATATTGAGCGAATACTACATAATTACAAACAAAATTTGCAAAACAAAATACATAAATATTTTAAACTCATATCATATTTTATATTTTTATAATTATCCATCACATATAAACAACGTATCTATCTAAATCTAAAACCCTTTTTATATCCATGTCCGAATATAAGCCTCCCCCTATGACATTCATGTTCTCTTTGCCCATTGCGATGTTCATCCATCTTGGACCGACATGTCTCTTTAAGTAATCTGTCCACCTCATCTATGATCTTTCTTAAGCCGTTTTGATTCTCAGGATCTCTAGTGCATCAGCTGTTTGTTCAATCTACCCTTCTACTTGATATTATGGCCTGCAAATTTTCATTTTATGTCTGTTGTTCTCTCGATGACATCTTTCCCCTTCGTAACATTCCATATCCACCTACATTTTCTTTTTTCAAGCCTGTTCCAAACATTCGCCTTTCCATCGCTCTCTGAGTTTTCGCTAATTTATACATTCTCAACCTTGTCATTGTCCATGATTGGCATCTATATGTCATTTGTTCTAAGAAATTTGTTTTGAGGTTTTGCAGATGAAGTCCTGTCCATGCTCATCGGTTCGACTTTTTATCTTCACAGTCTAATTTTCTTTGTTAAATTTTGTGATGATATTCTCTGAGGTATTACTCATTGTTTCTTGCTTTTTTTCCAAAGTTTAATCTAATACCTTTGAAGCGTCTAATGTCTTCTGATTGATGAGTAATGGTCGCTGGGTTTAATTAGTTAGGTAGTAGAGACAATGGACTGTTTAGAATTGTAGAGATAAAATATGTATGTGCGTTCAGTATAGCAAAAATGAATAAATGTGTGTGTTTGTACGCAAATGTGAAAAAGTTGACCTGGCTATATGTTCATAAATTGTATCAATGTTAGAGAAAATATCGCACCTACCTTTAAAATGGGTGTAATTGGCCGGTATCTCCAGGATTGGGCAGCATCTCCATGACGGAACGACCACCCGGGTGGGGAACTAGGCAAATGTGTCACGTTCGACGTAGAATTTCGTACTGACTTTTTGTCGTCTTTTGCGGGGCCGAGGAGGTAACAGCCCTTAGCTTGGGTCATAAATTATTGACGCATGTGGTGCTTTGAAAGGCATTAGTGTCAAAGATGCCTTTGTGTTAAAAGTAAAAGTGCGTTTTCTCTGAATATCTGCTCAAAATATGATACAGCCAGTCATTTTACAGGGCAGTGTTGTAAAATACAAAATATAGGGTGAATATAAAATAAGATTATAGGTTTTAAAAGAAATTAATCGTATTACATAATTAACTAGTCATATGCTTAACTACAAAAAACTAATAAACTAAAATACTAAAATACGTTGCATACTTTCCCAAACATTCTCCCCCTCCAAAAACGAATGTTTTTAAGAACGATTGGAAGTATAAGTATAAATATGAACATGAAGAGATATAATATAACGTAGTAAACAGATAGAATAAAAAAATGGTAAAAGATATAGAATAGTAAAAATAGTAAAAGAGTTAGAATAGTAAAAGTAATAAAATAATAGTAATAAAAGAAAAGTAATGAAAGAGGTAGTATAGTACAGGAATGCACTGAACACGAAATATGACTCCGTAAGCATACCTTGACCACCGAACGTCTGAGGTTGCCATGCATGGATGAACAAGCGCGTCGGACGCCGTTAACCGAAAAAGATATCTGATCCAATCGATTGTCAGGATAATACCGCAAGGACGAAATATTGATTGCCAGATAAGCTGTGGGCGTATTTTGACCACCGAACGTCTGAGGTTGCCATACATGGATGAACAAGCGCGTCGGACGCCGTTAACCGAAAAAGATATCTGATCCAATCGATTGTCAAAATAAGACCATTTTTTCCTATATAAATTTCTATTGATTGACAGATAACCGTGGGATGCGAAAGAAAGAAGAAGAACCGCGTCGAAAGCTCTACGAGGGGTCGTAGGAATTAGAAAGAAAGTGTTCGACGATAGCCGATAAGTAATAATAAAGTGAAATTTCGACGTGGACCACGGTAGAAAACTGCCAATTGTAGGGAAAACCTGTAACAGTTGTGCCGGTGACCAACCACGACTAACACAATCTGCGAGGTTTTGATGAGATGGCATTTAATGCCGAGAAAAACATGAGATCAGTCCTTGTATGTGGCTTATGATTGACAAGAAAATAATTAAGCTAAATAAACAATTGTGAAATTTGACCAAACGTGAAGATTGGACGAAAAACTCGTTGACAAAATGTGACATGGACATTAGGAGTGCCAAGAACTCCAACCCTGCTATTGGTGATCATGTAAAAAAGACTAGAAATTTGGCACATACAAGTACAATCTGACATGTTAATATAAATAATATTGTTGTAGCAGACATTTGGCCAGTAAAAGACACTGAGAAATAAGCCAAGAGGATAAAAAAAAAGAAAAGACGTCAGTCGTACGGCTCCATTCCAGGAAAATACCTTGATAATGGACGAATTCCTCCTTGGCAAACGAAAAGAGAAAAGTGTCAAATTATCTGAACCAAAGTCGCTGAGTACCCCGGGGTAGATTTAGATGGTTGCTTGCTGCGAATCATCGAGCTTTAGAAGCTGAATAAGCTCTAACTGTAGAGAGCGAGTAGATGAAAGAGAATCACTTCCTAGCAAACCGTCATGAATGTAGAAAGTAGCGATAGTGTTAGTGACGCCGTAGGAGAATGTGATCCTGTAGTAAACGAAAACTCTTGGAGTTTTGTAAAGTAAGAAAATATGAAGACGTGACTTGATGCAGACACGTGGAGAATATTCTTGGAGCGGTTTACAAGGAGCCGATCTCCAGAGAACTCTCGAATAGTTCCAAAATTCCTTGTTAACGTTAATTTATCGATACCTTTGATTTATGTTGCAGATGAAGAAGTAATGAAAATATCGAAAATCAAGTAACAGAGGAAATGCCCTTTGAGGACTAGTATAAAAGTGGTATGTAGAGACACGCCTCGAACGTCATATTACGTAGATGAACGTCGAAGCGAGAACGAATTTTGGATGTAAGTAACGAATTTAATAATTTGTTGTATAAAAAGCTGCGCAAGGAGCTGTGTAAATAAGTAATTAAGTAACTAAGTAAGTGGACACCTTAAAATCGTATTCAGGAAACGGTGTCATATGCAGGGAAGAACTAAAATGATTCTTAGACCCGACATGTTTCTCTATGAGATTTCCTGAAACGGTTTCCTAGCATACAAAATGACTATATGCCGGAAAGTAAGTGAGTATGTATCGAAAGAAAATAAAATAAATTATGTTGTCGAAATTATAGAGTACCATAAAACCTTCGTGTTGTCTCTGGTAAAGTAAATAAATAGCTTAGAAAATATCCTCATAAACTTGATTGTGCTGGGACAAAAACTGCAGATTTAGATATGTTTTCGACTTTCTGAAACCTTTGTAGAAGCAAAGTGCAAAAAGCAAGTGTAAATGTGAAGCAAAAAGAAATTGAAAGAGCCATATGGACTCGCTCCTATAGAACATTACCGAAAATCGTTTCTAAGGCCACAAGTTGATTTGGTTCGCAAAGAATTCGATCAGAATGTAACAGAAGAAGAACCAATTCAGCACCTATAAGATTGCCTATAGGACGTGGTTGTATGAAAAAAAAGAAGAGTTTACTAGAAAAGTCTGAGCTAACTGAACTGAGCGGTTTGAGACATATCTAATACAAAGTTGTGGTTCTCACTTGATATAATGTTTGAAGAAGCGGTTAACTAAGAAGCAAAATTCATTTGCAGGTTGGTTAAAACGAAGAGAAGTGTGAGACGATGATTTGCAACCCTTACTGTGAAACGAATGAATGCATGAATGAATGAGTAAGGTGAAATCAAGCAGTCTACATAGAAATTATGTTGTTTAACCAACGCGAAATGATCTTAAGGCCTTTTAGTCAAACAAAAGACGAACCTGTATATAAAATTGTGAAAACCAAAACAAAAGAAACATTATTTAACACCTTGAATAGTAACCCTAGGGTGCTATGTGGCACCAAAGGCTAGAGTTAACGAGATTACGAAGAACGTAGAAAGTAGAAGTAATGAGAAAAAGGATTGAGTACGAATAGAGTGAGTAGAACAAAACTGAACGAATTAAATTGAGATGAAGCGGTGCGATGTGTGAAAATTTCAATAAAAATGGTTTCGAATTTATCTGCCCGTCTACGAATAATTCAAAAATATTGACTTGCTGCTTGAATGTGAGTGTCTGTTTCAATCTAGGGTGTGCTGCTTGGAGCGAAGAATTGGAGGTGTTTATTTTGCTCAACATTGCGAGATAAGAAGTAAGAACGTATGTAAAGCGACAATGCAGTCAAAATTAAACAACGCAAACCAACGAAAAATGAATAAATGCTCTAGAATTGAATAAGACAAATTATACTATTTGGTGTGAGACACAAATAATCGCAAATGAGTAATAATATTATTGCCAATAATACAAGACAGCAGAAATAGCAACAAATAGATAAGTACAGTAAGGATAACGAAACAGGTACAGATAGAATCCAAATAATTTAAGAAGAAGAACGTGTAAGAAAAAGTATGCCTATAATACCAGATTGAATAAAAAATAATCACTTAAAATGATATAGCACAATAAATAATAACCAATGTTGTATTATTAAACAACGAATGATAAATATAATAATAGAAAAATCAAAATGTTTATATAATCAAATAATTATATTATGTAATGTAATCAAATAAAATTGTTGAACAGTATGAACACACTTAATTATGCAAATTAAATAGATGTAATTGAAATATGAATAGATTTTTCGAAGGACCGTTTAATTGATATTAAGATATTAATGAAGTAAAACAAAGGATGAAATAACTATATTAATTAATTAAAAAATGAAAATCCTGGCTCGATAGTAACCAAAATGAAGCGTCTAATGTCTTCTGATTGATGAGTAATGGTCGCTGGGTTTAATTAGTTAGGTAGTAGAGACAATGGACTGTTTAGAATTGTAGAGATAAAATATGTATGTGCGTTCAGTATAGCAAAAATGAATAAATGTGTGTGTTTGTACGCAAATGTGAAAAAGTTGACCTGGCTATATGTTCATAAATTGTATCAATGTTAGAGAAAATATCGCACCTACCTTTAAAATGGGTGTAATTGGCCGGTATCTCCAGGATTGGGCAGCATCTCCATGACGGAACGACCACCCGGGTGGGGAACTAGGCAAATGTGTCACGTTCGACGTAGAATTTTGTACTGACTTTTTGTCGTCTTTTGCGGGGCCGAGGAGGTAACAGCCCTTAGCTTGGGTCATAAATTATTGACGCATGTGGTGCTTTGAAAGGCATTAGTGTCAAAGATGCCTTTGTGTTAAAAGTAAAAGTGCGTTTTCTCTGAATATCTGCTCAAAATATGATACAGCCAGTCATTTTACAGGGCAGTGTTGTAAAATACAAAATATAGGGTGAATATAAAATAAGATTATAGGTTTTAAAAGAAATTAATCGTATTACATAATTAACTAGTCATATGCTTAACTACAAAAAACTAATAAACTAAAATACTAAAATACGTTGCATACTTTCCCAAACAACCTTTCATTCGTGTTTCTCTATCTAGTTCCAGAAGTACATTGCTTTAACTTCTCTTCATCATTTTCTACCGGGAAGACTTCATCGGCATATCATAGGTGGTTAAGATATTCTCCATTTATTCTTCTTCCTTTCTCTTGCCGATTTGGTTTCTTGAACATATCCTCTACTGCTTAGTTAAACAGTTTTGGTGACATTTTGTCACCTTAGCTGATTCCTCTGTTCAGTGCTATTGGGTCCATGAATTCATTCATCTTAATTCGTGTGTTTACCTTCTGGTATATGTTGACAATAAGTTCAGTACAATTAGTCTGCCTACTGCTTTTAGGTGAGTATTTTATAGTGTAGTGTTCCACACTGTTAAAAGCTTTCTCAAAGTATACAAAAGCTGCATATATCAAGATATACGCACGGGTCAGAAAACGTAATATTATTTGCAAATAAATGATAAGAGGATCTGCCAATTTTAATAAATGTTTATGTAAATTATTACAGTATGTATTAGATATAAATGATTAAATTATGTTATATTTCTGTTATTTGAATTAAAAGTGTATTGTTATTGGGCAGCTAATAAAAGTTTTCATATTTTTTAACTGTTTTATATTAAACATGTATTTATTGTCGTTAGGATAACACATATTCAAATTTTATTATCAGTTTATCTGTAACAATTTAGCAGTTGATGTGATAAAATGGCATCAACTTTTCAATCAATTCCAGATAAACTGGACTTGACTCACTTATCCATTAACAACAGTTAAAGATATAGTGATTATGTGCCCCGGTATTGTTAGTGAAAGAACCATTTTCAGGTTTTTAAGTGAAAGAAAACAGAGAAATATTGATCCAAAAAAATATAACGAAAACAATCAATGGCTATTGAAGACTTCCACCAAAAAGTTCTTCAAAGAAAGAAATTATTTTATATTTTTTATTTTTTTAACATTGTAAAGTTTGTTTAGCAGTAAATGGTTGACTTCAATTAGTGCAGTCGTAAATATTATTAAATTTATCTGACTTGGCCCATTGTTAAGACCGGTCCGGAGCGATAAACAATCGAGGTGGACAGAGTTGGTCTTTTGACAATTAACACTGACTAGACGGTACTCCTATAATAAAGCAAAGGATCCACAAAATTTACAATAATTGCGACGACAAAAAAACGGATGTAAAATATATTGCTTTGCCTTATATACCCGAAATGTTTTCAAATGAGTTTTAAAATAAATTAAATCTACTTTAATTGCCAAGATTATAGAAAAACAAACATTCAAACATTGCAATGGATATGTTGATGACATTAATCATTGGTTGTTTGAATGCAAACATAATGATGATGCAGACAAGTATTTGTTGCACAATCTGATCAAAGAACAAATACCTTTCCCACAAAATAATGCTTCTCTTTTATATTTGTCTCGTCGAAATTCTAAGATTAAACAAATCATCTGGGAGTTTTTAAAAAGGACTAAGAGGAAAATTTAACTTGCAATGAACGAGTCCGGTTGAATGTGTTTAGCAATAATTATTGTGTGTTTTATGTTTATACTTTTGTAATATTGTCTCCCTGTGAAATTTTATTAAGTAAATTTTACAGGAAGGTAATAAGAATAAAATTGTATAAAAATTTATATTGAAAAAATTAAAAAATAAATAAAAAAATATGTACCTATGTATACAAAAAATTAAAAAAAACAAGAAAAAAGAAAACAAAAAATATTAAAAAACAAAAAAGAAATAAAAAAAAATAAAAAAGTATAATAAATTATAAAATAAAAAAGAGAAAGAGATTAAAAACACAAAGAAGGTCTAAACCTCCGCGGTGTCGAACCGGGTTGAAGCATTAGCGATGTGTTAAAAAAAACTTATATATTTATTAGTATTAAGTATTAGCATTTAGTTTTTTTTGTCAATTTCATTATTTGTAAATTAATTTAAGTTGGTTAGGGCCATGAATGAAGGGTATACCTGCCGGTCAATTTAATGTTTCCACCCCCCTTTTTGGTTTTTTTGCTTTTTATTATGAAATTATATTGCTATATGAAAGAAAAAAAAAACATTCAAACATATTTAAATTTTACCTGAAACCGGACCTTTTATACTATTGAAGTACCAGTACAAGTATTGACCATTGAAGTCAACCATTTACTGCTAAATAAACTTTAAGTTCTTTAATTATCAAGATTTTTCCCCCTTGTTATTTTTGTGTAGACATGACATGTCTGTTTTTCAATGTGCATCCAGTAAGTTGTTTTCGTGCTCTTTCCACTGATCATCTTCCTATTGGGGGACCGTCTCTCGCCTTTAGTACTCTATTGTCATTCCATCCGGCTTGTGTGATCGTTTCCAGTCTACTCTTCGGTTTTTTACTCAGTCCTTGATTTTCTCTACTTTGCATCTCCGTTGTATATCAGTAGTTCTAGCCCTGTCCCACAGTATCTTACCATCGATTTTTCTAAAGGTTTTCATATGCTGTTTCTAGCATTATTTTGGCCGCTCTGTGTCAGGACGTGTTTCTGCCGCGTATGTCATTATCGGTCTGATAACTGTTTTGTAAATTCTGCCTTTCACAGCAGAAGAATGCTAGCATTAATAGATTTTTAAAACACCAATGAAAAATGGATTCAGTGAAAAAGCGCGTATAAGATTGGATGGCAGATGAAATTTTGGAGAAAATGAAGGAAAGAAAAAATTTTAAGGACAAAGGCAAATATCTAAATTTTTTTACGTATTTATTTTCTATCATTCGTGGTTTGCTGAGCAAGATTTTTCTTGGGCACTTCCATTATCGTTTGTTTCGCTACATGAAACCATTCACTCGTACAGAAAAGAGTAATATAAGTATTACCTCTATTTAGTTCTTAATCTAAGACATTTTGTTTTTAAAAATCTACTGGAAAAGCCTTTTCTGGTACAGTTTTTTGTTGTATTTCCAAAGATTGAAGTTCTGGATAAGCGTAAAAATAACTAAAAATTATTATTCGAGGTTACTGATTACGAGAAAAAAATTGTGGGGGGAGGACGCAGATAGTTTTCGAAAAGTATTTTGTTTTGGCAGGACAATGTCCCTGCACACAAATCGCATATATCCACGCGAACAAATCATAACTATTAGGATTCTAGTTTATTGAATAATTCCTTATTCACCCGACATGGCTCCAACTGATTATCGTCTTTTTCCTCAATTAAAAAGAGTTTAAAACGTCTTAAATTTCCTTAAAAAAAAAGAGGTCCTGTAAGTGATGTAGGCCTAGGTTGTAGAGCAAGATAAACATGTTTTTTTAAGTCTAGAGGAGATTCAGAATGGTTTAATAAATTGATCCAATTAAGTGGAGAAAATGTTGGATAATAAAATATGTACTTACAAAATAAACTTTTCAAATTTAGATTACTTCTATAGTAGGCTAACTAGTCCTGTCGCCAGGGGGGGTACAACGGCCTCGTTAATTCAGATGGACTTACTCAAGTTTTTTTTATGTATTTTGACCCGTAGAACACGAATTTTTTGGGTAACAGTTGATCCGGATGTCGATAAGATTGTTATAGACCAAGAACTTGAGGAATCAAATAACAGCGATTTTTGGCAAAACAAAACAATATTTTGTATTTTTTGGGCCATTTTAAGTAAAAAATATTTCTACAAGTTTTTTCGTAGGATGCACAGTTTTCGAGATAAACGCGGTTGAACTTTAAAAAAATCGAAAAATTGCAATTTTTGAACCCGAATAACTTTTGATTAAAAAATAAAATAGCAAGTCTGCTTACCGCATTTGAAAGTTTAAGTCAAATTATATCGGTTTTGATTATTTGCATTGGTAAAAATTTATTTTTTTATTGTTTAACAAAGCTATAAACACGTAGGGTTTCCCGTGCTTTTACATGCGTTTTAACGCATGTAACGTAGAAATAGTCTTGATTGCACTAGTACCTATTCTACCTACTCGTTCGATTTTAAATGAGAAATCATAGAAACATCACTCACGCACTAGTTGTTTGTAGCTTTGTTTAGCAATAACACAATAAATTTTTAGCAATGCAAATAATCAAAACCGACATAATTTGACTTGAACTTTCAAAGGCGCTAAGCAGAATTGCTATTTTATTTTTTAATCAAAAGTTATTCGGGTTTAAAAATTGCAGTTTTTCGATTTTTTGAAAGTTCAACCGCGTTTATCTCGAAAACTGTGCATCCTACTAAAAAACTTGTAGAAATATTTTTTGCTTAAAATGACCCAAAAAATACAAAATATTGTTTTGTTTTGCCAAAAATCGCTGTTATTTGATTCCTCAAGTTCTTGGTCTATAACAATCTTATCGACATCCGGATCAACTGTTACCCAAAAAATTCGAGTTCTACGGGTCAAAATACATAAAAAAAATTTGGGTAAGTCCATCTGAATTAACGAGGCCGTTGTACCCCCCCTGGCGACAGGACTAAACGGTTTTAATATATCCTCGTATTATCCCATTTTTCAAATAATTTTCTTTTACTACTACTTGATATCTTTGTTTTTCATATTTTTAGGTATGGTTTCTATGTTGCGTTGAATGTACTACAAACCTGCTCTGCTAGAATAATTGAGAATATACTCGGAGAACATGAAACTGTTTTAACCATAAATCAAGTTCTTTATCTGCTGAATAGAAGCGATCGGTTATTCAGCATGTACATGGATCATTGGGAATCTATTTTCAAAAAACCTTATAAAGAAAAAAATATCATAACTTTATTAGCTTGTAAATATCCAGAACTTTTTCTAGAGTTGCACCGTAATGAAAAAATTTGTTGCTACAAGTTGACAGCTTCAGCCAGTGTCGGTTTACTCGTGGTTCTTAAGGAAGAACTTTATAACGATTCATACAGATTTGGCAAAATATTGAATGCTAGAAAATTAGTTAAGAGTCTTGGATCAGAACTACAAATATTTTACAGACATCTGATGCCAAATAAGTTTGAAGATTTAAATGAAAATTCTTTATGTATTCAACTCTTAAAATATGTTCCCAAAAAAACCAGATGGGAATTATTAACCCAATCATTAAATACTGTTTTTCCACAAAATTCCATTAAAAATTTTCTGGAAATTATCGATGAGACTATTTTAAAGTTGAATCCAGGAAAAGATGTAATATACCAATGGGCTAGAATCAAATATGAGAACAGCTCCGATGACAACTTTTTGCAATACTATCCTAGTTCTGAATCCATTCCACTTATCAAGGAAATGATAAACCTCTGCTCTGATATGCGAAATAGACAGTCATTAATAAACCATTTGATTAGTACTTGTGCTCACAACAATGATTTGTGGTCTTTGGATAAAGTTTTGGAATATATAGTTTCTAGACATAAGAATGAAGAGCCCTATGCTTATATGAGACAAATACAATTTTTACTTACGGCGTTCAAAACTGAAGAGTTTAGTAAAGAACACTGGAATTTTATACAGCAACAACTTGTCTTGATGCGTGCAAAGGATATTCATTATACACAGTATATTGATATAGAGGTAGCATTTTTGGAGTACGCATACACAAATGATCGTGATGCGTTCAAATTAGAAGCTACCGAGTTGATGAAACGAGCATGTGATGGCATCCGCTTATGGAATTATAAACGGGATTTTGAAAATTCTAAGTTGAAATATGAACTCTTTCTAGAATTAGTGTCAGTGTTTCTTAAAGAGGTACCATCAAGATCTGACTGTTACAAAGATGTTCAAGCTTGTTTAATAATTGAATTGGTTGATTTGTCCAAAGAATATCCCCAAAAATGTATTAATATATCAGACTATCCAGAATTTATGTCTGTCATTGAAACCATGTTGACAAAAAATAAAAAATTTAGGTACATCGACTTTCAAGTTATAACATCCATAATAACTTATAATATCGAGTTTCCCCAGTTTGCTTTGACTTGTTTAACAGAAGCCAAGGCATTGGAAGTAGTACAAAATATTGCATATATATCTAGTATATGGTTTTTTGTCGAGTCACTTATTTCAAAGAAATACCTTTCAGTATTAGAAACAAACATTCTATCTTCCTCGATTGACAAACTTGATGAGAATGCATGGGAATTAAGGTATATATTCAAACCATTAGTTACACATCACCCAAAAATTATACTGAAATATATAAATAAATTTATATACTCCATGCAATTTTGCAAAGAAATGAGGCATTATTCTCATTTGGAACTTGATCAGAAGATATGTGATTATTTTATAAATGGTTGGCCAGAAGCATCAGATGAAAGAAAAGAAACAGCATTGAAGATTCTTATACAACTATTAGACGAGGACGAATTTATTAAATTTGTTAATGAACATTTAAAAATAACTCTAACTAAAAATGAAAATGCTGATGATGTCATCCTTAATAAAATTCAGATGCAGATACTATGTTCTTTTAAAGAAGTTATGATTTCACAGAAATACATACCTTTATTATTAAATTTATGTGACGGAAATATCCAGGAAGCAGCACCACCTTCTTTTTGCAGTTTGTTTGCAAGATCTCCCGAAAAAGTTCTTTATTCTTTCATTGAAAATATGTTTAAGCAAAACTCACAAATGCAAGAATGTAGTTTAATACTAAGTAGCCAGTTTTTGGAGCAAAATTATGTTATTAAATTAATCAAAATCAAAAAACCAAACTCGTATTCTACGCTTAAGTTCATATGTTTGTTTGCTCTAAAAGTGTTTGTTAAAACAGAATCTGAAGATGTATTAACTTTATTTATAAACTTTACGAACATGTTTGAAGAATACGATAGAGGAATATTTTCTTCTTTTGTAAAAACGAAAGTATCCAAGAAATATGCTTTTCGATATATTGAAACTTGCTGGAAAATGATCGAACAGTTCATGTTAGGAAAGAAGAAAGGTTACGACTTTTTGAACAAATTACTTACACGAGCATTAGATGAAGAAGTTGTAAAATCTCTGTCGTCAACGTTTGTTAAAAATATAATTACAAGCTATTTTACAGAAGGTGATAAACGTTTGTCTAATATCAACTCGTTCGTCTTGTATTGTTTAGCCTATCGAGAGGAAGACAATGAAATTAATTATAAAATGATATTTGAAATGCTCGCCAAACTAAGCAAAGGAAATATTTGTTTATTCTGTTATGATTTCGTGGAATTTCAAAATCATATAAATCAACAGTTATTTGTTGATAATTTTATCCAACATTGGAAACAGAACTTCGTTGCTAAGGATACAATCAATGAACACATTATGCTGGATCTGCTGTGCCAAAGTATGAAGGAGTCAAAAGAAGATTTTGCGAAAACTGTTGTAGATTATCTTCAACGATCAATTTCTGATGTAGGCCCTTTCGCTTATCTAGTTTACGCGAGGAACTTAGACCAGTTACTCAGTAAAACCAAACGGTTTAATATATATGAATTACTACATTTAATGTTGCCATACAAGCCGTCATCCACAATATATATTTTTGTACTTAATATTTTAAAGCCTGTAGATGACGAAGAAACTGAAGAGGTGAAAATTACTTACAAAAGTATATTAGGTATATTAAAAGACTCAAAAGAACCTATCGTGAAGTGTTGTTATGAACAGTATGTGTATCAAAATTATAGTGTCTGTTAATAATCTTAGTATCATTCTCAACATACTTGTGCAAAATTTTATGATTCAAATGTTTGCATATTCGTCACTGACGTTGATGAACACAAATCTTCAACAATGCACTGACTATCTGAAGAAAATCCAATCTTTATATTTTGTGATCACGAATTACATTAAGAATGCAGTCACTTAATTTTCGATGCTTTACACTTAGATTCACTTAGATTTTACTCTCCTTAGAGAGCACACTACAAGTCGCACTGATGAGTCCAAGAAGATGAAATTTGCATAAGCTAATGGTGGTGGTCTTTTTATTAAAACTAAATCTTAAACTGTCTTTCTTTACCTTCGTTTACTCACAAATTGAGTACTAGGAATCAAATTCGTTGGAGTTTTACCTAGATAAATTAACGTTGTTGTGGAGTACAAATTATAGATTCCCCACATCTATTCTTTTATCGTCCGTTTGCTTTGCAAAGTATAGAACGTAAGAAATATTTCATTTAAATCTCCGGCTCTTTGGATTTCGTTTTGTTTGTACACATGTTGTTAACACGAACTACCGAGGAATTACACTATTCAATTCTACATCAAAACTATTGACAAAAATTCTATCTCAAAAAATATACAAGACAGTCGGTGTATCGGAAGAGCAACAGGGTTTCCGCCCAAACAGATCTACAATAGACGCTATTTTCATCATGCAACAATTAGTTGAGAAATCAATAGAATTCGACAAGCCCATGTTCACATGCTTTGTAGATCTGAAACAGGCATTCGACAGAGTCCGATTGAAGGACGTGCTCACTATCCTTGGAAAGAAAAACATAGGTCAGAGGTATAGAAACATAATCAAAGAGCTCAATAGATCCAACAAAACACAAATAAAAATCACACACGGGCTCATGGAAGAAATCAAAATCAATGTCGGCATTAGACAAGGGGACAGCCTCAGTCCATGCCTATTTAATTTAATAATGGATAAAGTTATAGGTAGTGTTAACAAAATGAATCAGGGATACAAAACGGGTAACCGAACCATGAGAATACTTTGCTACGCAGATGATTCAATCTTAATAGCCGAAAACGAAGATGACTTACAACGCCTACTACAAAAATTTAAAACAACCGCCGAAAAGTATAACCTGACACTATCCACAGAGAAAACCCAATCGATGGTTAGATCCAAGAACCCAATTAGATGTAAATTAGTAGTGGACGACCATATAATCGAACAGGTAATGGATTTTAGATACTTGGGTGTGGAAATGTCTAGCGACAGGCATCTGTGACAAGAAATAAAACAGCAGGTAACGAAAGCAGCGAGAATATCTGGTTTCCTGGTGGATATAATCTGGCTGAATAAATATATGAGCACTGAAAGCAAAGTCCGCATTTATAAGACATGTGTTAGACCCGTACTGAGATGAAAACCCTAAGATCCATAAGAGGTATCACACTCAGAGATAGAATACGAAACGAAGACACATTGAGAGAGCTAGGCGTTTAAGACGTAGTGAGATGGACAAGAGCACGACGACGCATGTGGAGAGCCCACGTAGATCGGATGGACCCTGAACGTATGGCGCAATGGGCGAAGACAAAGAAACCCAAAAAACGATGGTACGACAGCTGGAGCTCGGGATCGCAGCAGTGACTGTAACAGAAGAAATAACACATAGTCCTATTACAAGAAGAAGACATATTACCTTACTTTCTAATTCATTACTATAAGGGTAAGAACAGGACAAGTGGGTCGAGGTGGAGGTGTAGGTCGCGGTGGATGCCACTAGTTAGGTCGCGGTCGATGTCGACAGCACATAGCAAGGAGGTCACCTGCGCTGTCAGTCGAGCTAGAACCACTATCAAGTGAAGTAGTTTAATGAAATTTGAAGAGATTCAAAAATAAACTGAACACAAAAAAGGGATTATATAAAAAGTATCAACTCAGATAGCGCAGGTAATGACAACTTGGCTTCGAACGGACCAATTACAGGGAAACATCCTTGTAGGCCGCGCAGTAGACATCCATGTAAAACAAACTCATTTTATTTTCAAAAGCATCGATGTAAACCTCCTGGATGGCATCGCGCTAAACCTCCACCGCGACTTACCTGCTCTGTTCTCTTTCATTCAGTACAATGTGTTTGTTTTACATGGATGTCGACCGCAACCTCCATCTCCACCGCGACCTACTTGTTCTGTTCTTACCCCTAGAGAGCTTTCAGAGTCTCTAGTTTTTTCGTACTCACCGACCACGAAACGAATGCGTACTCACTTTGAAGTACGGACAATTTTCGACTTGGTCTGAACAGTTTGGTTCATCTGAGTACATCTGGTACTCATCTGAGTACGGGGCAACAGGATGCCCTGTTGCCAGGTTGTCCTGATTATTGGCCTTGAATGCTTATTCAAGGCAAATACTCAAGTGAGAAATATAATAGAAACACTTTAAGATCCTTTTTTGTTTACAACGACCGGTTTAAATAAAAAAGAAACTCTTTTTTGTTTGCACCCACCAGTTAGCACAAAGTGAATCGTCTGTGGCATTTAGGTTTTAGTTGGGAAGCAGTTCTTTAGTAGAGTGTAGGTTTTAATTTTAAAAATTTTGAACTGTATACTAACAATAATTTTAGATTTAACTGTTTTTTTAAATTCTTTTAGTATCAATAATTCAACAATAACAAAGAGTACCTAATTACAAAGGCTATTCTACATCAGTTATCAATGCAAGCATGCGGTAAGAGGAAGGGTCTCTATAAAGTTAAATGTTAATAAAAAATTACCAAAATTAATTTTAGCACATACGATATGTTCTGCTTTAACGGTATATTTATACTTAAGTAAAAAATAAATATTTTTAATCACATATTTAATTACCAGAAAAAATCAGCCGCTTAAAGCCGAGCTACCAAAACCTACAAATCTGTCCGTTCGACTACATTTCTTATTTAGGTACATCATAAATCTGTCCGTTCCACTATATTTCTTACTTTTGTACTATTCTCTGCGGTATGCTGTTTCTCATGAGGATCTTTCAGTGCGTCACAGCTTTTCGATTTCTTTCTAACGCATTAAATTGCATGTGACAGAAAAAACGCACGTCGGTGATTACATTTCGTCGGTGACATTTATAACATTTATTCTAGTTGTCAATAGATGGCGCTATAATCGAAAAAAACATTTTTTCCGAATTATATAATTATCTACGAATAATATCTGTACAATTTATAAGACTATACAAATCAAAGAAAATACCATTTATTATAAATGCAATAAACACAATTGATTTGATTTTATGCCAAATTTAACTAAATTTTTTAATTTAACTAAAGATTTAACTAAAATGTCATGTCACTAAAATGTATATTATCACGGACTTACCTTTTTTTTCTATCATTTGTGACGCACTGAAAAATGCTCAGGAAAAGAAGCATATTACTCATTGTTTTTGTTTTCTTATAGTTCATTCTAAAACCGATCATTCGTACTTCTCTGTTGTTTAGTTCCAAAAGCATATTCCTTAACTCCTTCCTCTTCATCACTTCCTACTAAAAGGTTATACTCCTACTTATAGGAAGGATATCATCAGAATATCGTAGGTGGTTAAGATATTCTCCAATTATTCTTATTCCTTTCTCTTGCCGATTTAGTTTCTTGAACACATTATTTAAGACTTAGTTAAACAGTTTTGGTGACATTGTGTCAACTTGCCTTATTGCTTTTTGAATGCTATGCTATTGCAATATTACAACCCATGGGTCCATGAGTTGTTGATATTAATTCGTGTTTTTGCTTTCTGGTAGATGTTGCCAATAAGTTTAATATGTTTGTAATCAACCCTACTGAGTTTAGTGAGTATTTTACTCCGCAGTGTTTGACACTGTCAAAAGCTTTCTCAAAGTCTACAAAAGCTGCGTATATTATTTGCAATCTGCAATGTTAACAAATGTTTATCTAAATTATTGCAGTATGCATAAGAATCTAACTTTAGAATACCTATAAAATTAAATGTTATAGGTACATACTTTTGTTATTTGAATTATAAGTTTATTTTTCATTAACTATGTAGATGGGAAATAAGCCACAATTAAATTGAAAAAAAAATAGTTCAGTAAAGTCGTCCCAGGAACGCAACTCATAAATATTGGCAATACCTATCCTTTTCAAGTCTTCTACTTTAAAATGTATAAATATGTCTGAATTGCCGATGTCAGAAAAAATAAATTATTAGAAGAATTTTTTACTAAGCAACAACATTTTTGTTTAATTTAGTAGTATTTTGTATTTTGACAACGACACCCGCTTTAGGCGTCAAAACGTTAATAAAATTATTTTTTTCAATTTAATTGTTGCTTATTTCCCATCTAAGTAGTTAATAATTATAAAAATGACACAAGGAAATAGCTTCAGAACAAGCATGCATTAAGTTTATTTTTGTTGGGTTGCTAATAAAAGTTTTCATATTTTTTAACTATGTTTTATTAAAAATGTATGTAGTAATTGTGTGTAGTATTTTTTTTTCAAGTTATCTTAATCCAATTATTAAGACACAATAGACAATATCAAAAAATAAGGATGCGAGATCAAACAGAGGGAAAAAGATGGAGTGCAGAGATATATTAGAAAGTGAAAATAAAATAGAAAGTAAATAAAAAGACCAGTTATAACTGGATTGTTCAGCTCTACTGCAGGACTCAAAAAACAATACCATCTGGTGAAATCCTGCTCGTTATAATATACCATATCACTAAATCTGATACTGAAGTGCTTTCAGATGTGGGAACTTATTATGAATTGGCCAGCCAAGTCAATGGCAACAAAAGAAAAATCTCCTTTAGGTCAGTAATGAAACTGCTGCATGTATCAAAGGCTTTGCGCACATAGATATATTAACCATAGACGAGACTAGGTATATGCCGTTAAATGCATCGGGGTGTAACGCCAATATCAAGTATAGTGGTCTAGCTATCTTTGCCTATCGTACGAGTGTGAGCGTATCTACCAAGAGGCGGGAGTAATGGAACGACACTGACACAGAGTTACAGCGACAGCGGCCATCATATTCTAGCCCACATAACAATTTCATGTTCTTAGTAGATTCATAGAACATACTTTTCAGAAAAAGTATATACTAAGAATATGCGTAATTACCATTGCGAATGTGCATAGCACATACTGAGTATATACTACATTACAGTACTTAAACGTTCTATGTATACAGGGTGAGGCAGATAAAGGGCCTATTAGAAATATCTCGAGAACTAAAGCTAACAGAATAATGAAAATTGGTATACAAGGGTTTTGAGGTATAAACTATTTAATGAAAATATTTTGGTTATACCGGAAGTTGATTGTAACTTCGTATTTTTAAATAGGATACCCTATATATTTTTACATTTTCGGATTCTCCTCGATTTCTTCTTTCTTAAAATATAAGTTTTTGTAATATTATACAGGGTAGGTTAAAAGATAATTACGTTTTCTTATTAATTTCGTAGCAACATTCACATCCTGTAGGATTGTAGTAGTTTGACATAATAAACTCTATTAATGTTCAAATGATTTTTAATATAGTCTACTATTGTTAAGAGTTATTAGTATAGTTAAATTTTTCATCCGAAACTCGGAATGAGTATTTTCTGAGTTTTCTTAAATGGAACACCCTGTATTTTAGTATTGTAATGAAATGTTATTTTATGGTACTTTTTAATTTATTAAGCATTCCCTATACCTAACTGCTTTAATTCGTGAGTTATTGGTGATTCAAGTCAAACATTAATTGCAACACAAAATAGGTGACATTGTATTAGGTTGGCCGTGAAAATATTCAATAACAAATAATTTTTTGGAAATAAATACATATTAATCTAGACTTTTACTTAAAATTGTCAATAATGGTTGAACTATCAAAATACCATCGAAGTTAAGATTGTTGGTGCGATTAACAATTAAGCGCAAATTAAAGCAGTTAGGTATAGGGAATGCTTAAGAAGTAAAAAAGTACCATGGAGTATCATTTCATTACAATACTAAAATATAGGGTGTTCCATTTAAGAAAACTCAGAAAATACTCATTCCGAGTTTCGACCCACCCTGTATACTAAAATTAAAAATTTAGCTACACTAATAATTGTTAACAAAAGTAGACTATATTAAAAATCCTTTGAACATAAATAGAGTTTATTATGTCAAACTACTACAATCCTACAGGGTGTTAATATTGCTACGAAATTAATAAGAAAACGTAATTATCTTTTAACCTACCCTGTATAATGTTGTAAAACCTTATATTTTAAGAAAGAAGAAATCGAGGAGAATCCAAAAATGTAAAAATATACAGGGTGTCCCATTTAAAAAAACGAAGTTATAAGCAACTTCCGCTATAACCGGAAGTACCAAATCGATGAAAATATTTTCATTAAATATATCAGGCTTCAAAACCCCCTTATTCCAATTTTCATAATTCAGTTGCCTTTAGTTCTCGAGATATTTCTAATAGGCCCTTTATCTGCCTCACCCTATATACTTAGAATGTACTACCGCACTTCTTTTCAGTATATACTAAGAATATACTTTTTAGAACATTCCAAGGACGTGCTATAAACCTTCTATTTATATACTTAGAACGTACTACCGCACATCTTTTTAGTTTATACTAAGAACGTACTTTTTAGAATATTCCAAGGAAGTGCTATAAACCTTCTATTTATATACTTAGAACGTACTACTACTGCACATCTTTGTATTAGAAGAATATATTTTTAAGGATATTCTAAGAAAGTGCTATATTGCTCAGAAGTATGTTTTCAGCATCACCTAATCTCATCTTACGTTCTACTGGTTCTACCAAATACCTATTATATTTACATATTTTAATGGCAAATGAGAATGTAGTTAGTACCTACATTCTGCAATATTACTTAATATTACTTAAAAAGTAAGTACAGATTTATAAATTTTAGTTATCTATATAAACTATTATATTATAATATTTAGCTAAACTAAACTATGTATGAGTAACTAAAATTTATATACTTATATGTAGGTACTTACTTATATGTATTTATTAAATAATATTGAGTTATCAAAATAGATTATACCTATTTTGAAGCACCGCAAACAAAATAAAGGAGATTATGTATGTTCTTTAGTCCTAGTACTTTATCATTGGTCTTCATCCTTAACACTTCATAGATACAATAAATACTAGTAATGTCTATTTTGGATTTCATATTTTACCGTTGTTCAGGTAAGAAATGGTCAGAATAAGACAAGACGGACGGGGTTAGGGGGATGGGGGATATGTATTGTGGAATAACATAGGTGCACCGGTGGTTATAGTGTTGCCAAACCGAGGGAAATTTCACTTTTTGCGGGAATTTTCAACATAAAAGGTGATAAAGGGAAAAGTTAACTCAAAAGGGAATTTTTGTTCCAGTCCAAATTGTAAAATATTAAAAAAAATCAAAATATTTGAAAATAATTAAACATATCTTCTCAGATTTTGTAAACAGGAGGGATTTTTTTTTATAAAAGTAAGAATTTTTAAGGTTGACGGAAAAATATTACTCGACGGTTGGCAACACCAAAGCTGTGGGTTTTAGCCGTAGATAAGGGGGTGGTTTATTGGCATGCTTTGGTTCTGGAATGGCCCTTATTGAATTGAATGTACCTAAATTCAAATTCCAACGATGTAATGGTAAATGGTAAAGTTATTTCAATTATGAAAACGAATTTTTAATAATAAACGTTAATACAATTAATGTTTAAACTTTTTTACCATACAACAATTTTGAAATGAAATTCGTCCAATACTACCTACATACCTCATAAATTTTATTAATTATTCTAAAATATAACGAAGTTGATAATCTATAAGGCTAATATTATTCATACTTCCTATACATACATATTATTTTTAAGATATTTTAAAAGTATCTACTTATAAGTATGTGTTAAGAATGTACTTATAAGTATGTGCTAAGAATATTCGATAAAGGTATATTCTAAGAATACACTTTTACGAATATTCCGAGTTACTAGGTAAACGAATGTACTCAGTATATTCGGTACGAGAATATACTTTAAAGTATATGCAAAGAACATGAAATTTAGAATGTTTTTTAAGGTACATGCTATGCTTGTACTACGCATATACTAAAAAGAATATACTCCGACGAATGTTGGTAGTATATGCTTAGAACATGATACGAACATCATTGTTATGTGGGAGAAAGAGAAAGGTAAGCGCCAGTAGAGAGAGATAGATAGACCACCGACCCGAAGTGCTCCGTGTTACGCTATTTTTCATACCTTCCTTAATCTATGTATTATTATATCTATGTTTGCGCAGCGAAGAGTACATTCTTCTTCTTGTGTATATGTGTGCGTGAGCCTGCATGTGTGTGTGTGTGTGTGTGTGTGTGTGTGTGTGTGTGTGTGTGTGTGTGTGTGTGTGTGTGTGTGTGTGTGTGTGTGTGTGTGTGTGTGTGTGTGTGTGTGTGTGTGTGTGTGTGTGTGTGTGTGTGTGTGTGTGTGTGTGTGTGTGTGTGTGTGTGTGTGTGTGTGTGTGTGTGTGTGTGTGTGTGTGTGTGTGTGTGTGTGTGTGTGTGTGTGTGTGTGTGTGTGTGTGTGTGTGTGTGTGTGTGTGTGTGTGTGTGTGTGTGTGTGTGTGTGTGTGTGTGTGTGTGTGTGTGTGTGTGTGTGTGTGTGTGTGTGTGTGTGTGTGTGTGTGTGTGTGTGTGTGTGTGTGTGTGTGTGTGTGTGTGTGTGTGTGTGTGTGTGTGTGTGTGTGTGTGTGTGTGTGTGTGTGTGTGTGTGTGTGTGTGTGTGTGTGTGTGTGTGTGTGTGTGTGTGTGTGTGTGTGTGTGTGTGTGTGTGTGTGTGTGTGTGTGTGTGTGTGTGTGTGTGTGTGTGTGTGTGTGTGTGTGTGTGTGTGTGTGTGTGTGTGTGTGTGTGTGTGTGTGTGTGTGTGTGTGTGTGTGTGTGTGTGTGTGTGTGTGTGTGTGTGTGTGTGTGTGTGTGTGTGTGTGTGTGTGTGTGTGTGTGTGTGTGTGTGTGTGTGTGTGTGTGTGTGTGTGTGTGTGTGTGTGTGTGTGTGTGTGTGTGTGTGTGTGTGTGTGTGTTTGTGTGTGTGTGTGTGTGTGTGTGTGTGTGTGAAAAGATGGCTTGGATGCAGGTCCGTTAGCCACATATTTGTATTTTATTTTTACCTTAATTTATTGCTTTGTTTTATTAATACCTATTTCATTTAAACGACTATATTTGTTTCTTTCAAGTAATTTATGAGTAATTTAAATATTTCCATTTCATGACAACTTAGTAGATATTCTATACTAATTGGAAAATACACTGCGTTTGTCGTAAATTGTAATATAATTGGTCTATATATCTCTCGTTAATTTTGTATTCAAAGAAAATATGATTCAAATCTCTAATCGAAACATTATCACAAAAGCAAACTGATGAATTAACTCTATTTCTAATTTGTGCAGATGTGCCTCATATTTTCCGTGTCGAGTTTTTAATCTGACGATAGTAGAAATATCTTGCTTTGACAGGTTATACTTAAATATATATTCAGGTGGCAAAGGAAGTTTATATTCTTCTTCTTCAGCTTATTTATTGCATTCACTCCTGGACAAAGGCCTACCCATTAGTTCTCAATTATTTTCTGTTTTGTGCGATTTGGTGCCAGTTTCTTCCCATTTTTGCTTTGATTTCGTCTAGCCATCAGTTTTGTGGTTTTCCTCTACTACGACTGTGCTCGCGTGATCACCAATGTACAATGTTTTCATCAATCCACATTTTGTTGGTTTGCAGTTCCACGTGACTACATTGCGTAGCTAAAAAGTTGCTGAGTCATCATTATATGTTAAATTCTAGGTTCTCGCATGAGACAAACATTGTCCAGAAACAAACGAGTTAAAAATACAATGAACAATGCAATCCTATAATAGTGATCCAGAAATAAGGAACTAGATCCAGTTACAGGCCATACTTCTTTTTTAGTTTCGTTAAGGCTATGGGTACATAATTCGCAAATATTTTACGTGTATCCCTACTTTTTCTGTCTTTACACGGCAAATTACGTGTAGTAAAATTCACACTGGTATTGATATGTAAACATTACTAGAATGTCATTCTACTTGAAAATGTCATCATTAATTTAAAGAGATGGGTTTTGAAAGTTTCTTGGATAACTGTTATTTTTATAATTGGAAATTATTAATTCAGTTAATAAATGTGATAATTTTTTCACTAACTATGTATTCAGTGATTGTAATAATTTATTTGTACAACAAAGACTAATACTCAATCGAGAAAAGAAGAAAAGTGTTAAAGTGATTTTTTAATAATATATTGTTATGGAACGCTTACAATTTTGAACATCTTTAACAACAAAATACTTGGATCACAGAATATATTATCCTGATGTATTCTCTGCTTGGATCTACCACAAATAATACACAATAAATAACTTTTTATTAAGTTCACGTCTTAAATCAATTATTTATCAAATACACTATATTTCAATAATATTTAATCAATAACTCAACATATTCCCGATGCAATGTCAAATATTTAAAATTGTCACTGATTGTCAGTGTCTGACTGACAATATATTATTCTGACAATATTATATTCGGCTGAGTGCGTTGTAATAAGACAAAGATAGATTTGGAAAATATTACCACGGCATTGTGTTTATTTTTTTCGGATCCTGAAAAAACCAATAAATATTTTTGAAAAATTTAAACGCAGAATGAAAGACTAAATTATTACCGAGGGCCGAAAGTCCCTTAGAATAAATAAAAAGTTTATTTTGAATAATATATTTGAAATTAAAAATCACACTAAATTTTCTCTTAGTTTTTCACCCCTGTAACTTATTAAAATAAACATTATAGAAGTTCTCAGGGACTTTCGGCCCTCGCTAATAACGTGATCTTTCATTCTGCGTTTAAATTTTTCAAAAATACTTATTAGTTTTCTCAGGATTCGAAAAAAATGAATCCCTATTTGAATAGCATTGCAGCCGAAAATACGTACCGATCCTCTTAATTTAGTTATAGTTTAAGTTTTATATAAATATAAGTCAGTTTTAGCGTTCACAAAAATAAACTAGGGTTGGCCACTTCTCAAAACTGCACTTGCGGGGAGTTGGGTACATTAGAGCATGTGATTTTCGATTGCGCAAACTTCCAGATGCTGAATCAACAGTTATATAAGAATCTACAAACAGTAGGAGTTACTCTCCCCACCAATTTAAATTCCATTTTATGTACACGAAATATAAATTTGTATAAAATTGTTTATAACTACTTAAAAAATATGAAAATTGATATTTAAAAAAATATATATAAAAAAAATAAAAAAAATATATAAAAAAAAACAAAAAAAAAGAAAAAAAATAATAAAAAAAGAAATAAATATTAAAAAAACAATAAAATAAAAATGTATACCATTTTTATTCAGACGGAGGATGTGAATTGCATAGTTTAGAATTCCTTCCCTCTCGTCTTCACTGCAGCATCCATTTGACTTACAAATTGTAGAAGTCTTGGAGGTGTCACCAGGAAAGTGTACCAATAAGTTTTCAATTTAAAAATCTTTTAGTAATATTTTAATATTTTCAATATTAATAATTTACTATTAGGATTGAAAACTATTTCGTCTTTCAATGCCAGATGGCGCTAGCCACCTACTATCATCACTTCAGTTGCAATGGGTGGGAAAACCTCTCGATACGAATCAGTTAAAATATGGAGAACAGTGCCTACGTTCTTTCCGATGAAGGCTCCAATAAGAGCCGAAAATCGCGATTCAAGGGACTGGACTGCACTCCGTATTCTAATTGAAAAGTAAGATTGTTTTGCCTTCGCATTGCAACTGAATAAAAATGGTATACATTTTTATTTTATAGTCGTATTACTCCGTAGAGTAACTAGGTGCATTTTTCTGTTGGAACTTTACCAGCTGCAGACGGAGGATGTGAATTGCATAGTTTAGAATTCCTTCCCTCTCGTCTTCACTGCAGCATCCATTTGACTTGTAAATTGTAGAAGTCTTGGAGGTATCACCAGGAAAGTGTACCAATAAGTTTTCAATTTAAAAATCTTTTAGTAATATTTTAATATTTTCAATATTAATAATTTACTATTAGGATTGAAAACTATTTCGTCTTTCAATGCCAGATGGCGCTAGCCACCTACTATCATCACTTCAGTTGCAATGGGTGGGAAAACCTCTCGATACGAATCAGTTAAAATATGGAGAACAGTGCCTACGTTCTTTCCGATGAAGGCTCCAATAAGAGCCGAAAATCGCGATTCAAGGGACTGGACTGCACTCCGTATTCTAATTGAAAAGTAAGATTGTTTTGCCTTCGCATTGCAACTGAATAAAAATGGTATACATTTTTATTTTATAGTCGTATTACTCCGTAGAGTAACTAGGTGCATTTTTCTGTTGGAACTTTACCAGCTGCAAACGGAGGATGTGAATTGCATAGTTTAGAATTCCTTCCCTCTCGTCTTCACTGCAGCATCCATTTGACTTGCAAATTGTAGAAGTCTTGGAGGTGTCACCAGGAAAGTGTACCAATAAGTTTTCAATTTAAAAATCTTTTAGTAATATTTTAATATTTTCAATATTAATAATTTACTATTAGGATTGAAAACTATTTCGTCTATTAAAAAAACAATTAAAAAAACAAAATAAAAAAAAACAAAAAAAAGCAGAAAAAAAATCACAAAGAAGGCCTAAACCTCCGTGAGGTTAAATCAGGTTTAGGTCTTAGCGCTGAAAAAAAATATTGTAATATCAATTAGTGGTTTAGTATAAGTATTTAATAATAGTGTTTAATATTAGTATGTATTTTTAATGTAATGTATGTAATATATGTTTGTAATTATTAAAATATAATGTATATCAGTTAAAATTAGGAAATTGTGTCTATGAAAATAAAAAAAAATTTGAGCTGGCCAATTGGTTCAAACCAAGGTCATAAATCTAAACACACACACACACACACACACACACACACACACACACACACACACACACACACACACACACACACACACACACACACACACACACACACACACACACACACACACACACACACACACACACACACACACACACACACACACACACACACACACACACACACACACACACACACACACACACACACACACACACACACACACACACACACACACACACACACACACACACACACACACACACACACACACACACACACACACACACACACACACACACACACACACACACACACACACACACACACACACACACACACACACACACACACACACACACACACACACACACACACACACACACACACACACACACACACACACACACACACACACACACACACACACACACACACACACACACACACACACACACACATATATCATATTAGTGACGTCATGCATCTGAGCGTGATGATGTAATAGATGATTTTTTTAAATCGGAAAAGGGGTCGTGTGCTGTCTCATTTTGAAAGGATATTCAATTCTCTATTCAGTAATCTAAACACTAACACAATTATTTGTACCTACATGCTATAGGGTGTTCAAAATATTTTTTTAATTAAATTAATCGACAGAATAAGAATAATGAATGTTGAATTTGTTTAATACAAAATATATTTTACTGCTGTCAGAAAACATAAAAAAGTTTATTTCACAATTAAACCAATTAAACATTGCTTTTCTCTTAAAATCAATGTTCAAGCTGCCAATTAACTACTTATTCGTAGCAATTTGAACATTGAATTTAAGCGAAAAGCAATGTTTATTTCTCAAATAAACATTTTTTTATGTTTTCTGACAGCAATAAAATATATTTTGAATTAAATAAATAACATACATTTTTTGTATCAATTAATTTAATTAAAAAATAAATTTTAAACACCCCGTATAAATAATTGTATTAATGTTTAGTATCCTAAATAAAGAATATTGAATAGCCTTTCAAATGAGCTAACACACGACCTCTTTTCCAATTTAAAAAAATCATCGATCAATTACGTCATCACGCTCATCAAAAGCTCACAATGTAAAAATAAAAATCGACCCGTTTCGGGATTTTTCCTTAAAGTTGCCGAATTACGAAATACCGAATTTATTCCAAACATTTACACTATACTGTATGTCCGATCTTTCAGTTGCAGTGTCAAAACATCTTTGAGGCAAACGAACCTTTTGTAATCTCTACGGTTTTATGAATAGTAATCTCTACGGATTTATGAATTTTTTTTACAAAAAAGAGAATGTGTGTGTACTTTGTACACACGTAAGAAGTTATACTTCTATTATTATGATTTCAACGAAATTAATATACTTAACAGGTTATTTGTATTTTATTTAAATATTAAACTAACTTTCTTAAGGCCGCGTCTCACCATCAAATAATTTGATCAAACAGTTTGAGCAAACTCCGGAAGTACGTCAAAGTGACGTCACAATTGCAGTTTTTTTGAAATTCTAAAAATCTGTGCTCTCACTATCAGTCTAGTTTGATCAAATTTTTTGTATTGTGTTGTCTAACTTGTTTGTACTTTATTTAAAATTAAAGTTTTTCATTATTATCCACAATGAACACTCAGGATGTGACGTCACTAACTGTCACTTTGTGTCACTAACTGTCAAGTTTGATCAAATTATTTGATGGTGGGACGCGGCCTTTACCTATCACTTTTAAATTTTTTTTATTAAAACGATACCAAAAATTAAAAAAAAAAGAATATGAATCATCCGGGACCTCTCGATCTCGATCACACGCTCTACCACTGAGCTATATTCCCTTTGCTTTGACAGGTTACATGATTTCTCATACATACTGACAAATTTAATAGACCAAGTGAAGTATACAAAAATACTTTAAATATACTTACTATTGTTATAAAATATCTTATTCCCGAGGAAGACAAATCCAAAGACACAAAAATTATAAAAAATAATACATTTACTAAAAACACTAATATAGTATTTTTACTACAAAAGCGATATTACGTAGGTCAAAATTTTTGACGTAAGAGAACTGTCAAAACATTAGAATGTGACTTTTCATTATTGCCATGTTTATTATAATTAATATTATGTTTAATAAATTAACATATTATGTATAATGTTTATTATAAACATTATAAACAGTTCTCTTACGTCAAAAATTTTGACCTACGTAATATCGCTTTTGTAGTAAAAATACTATATATCCTTTTAATGACTTATTTGCGCTCACAGCGCTGATACATACATATCTTGAAAGATTAGCAGCGAACTACATACTGTCTGTGTGCGCATGCTCCCGGCATTATAAAATTTCACTCTCGATCGTAAAGAAGTATAACTTCAATAATATCTATTGGCAATCATCTCTAGCTCAGATATAGTAGAATAATTATTAATGAATTCAATTCCTTATACTTAACTAATTTCGTCACTGATCAAAACTGTGGTATACCTCGTGATACTATAAATAACAAGACAGTATCTTCCCGTAGCGCAAATACGTCCGAGTTCGCGCATCGCATGATGTAACTAGAGACCGGAATTTGAATTCTTGTTGTTAGCTTATAGTCCAGGCTGTATTGTCGCCCCCGTTAGGTAACATAATATTCCGTTTCGATTTTGTTGCACAAACTCACTTAAAAAGAGTTCCTTATAACAAATACACTCAACGTCAAAAAAACTGTCAAAGTGTTTAGACAAATTTAAGAGTTCCTCGGGAAAATTTGTAGATTTAGTTAGTTCTAAAGTCTTTTTTCATTCAACTCAAATCGATTGTGAAGTACTAAAGTGTGTTTCAAGAGATTCTACAGAGTGTTTAGCCGATTTTGTTTGTTTTTCCGTATATTTTAAGTTTTGTTATTTGACAACTGTACTGTAAGTAGAAATTTTTTTATATACTTATATTTGAACGTCGCTCGTGCCCCGGGATGTCCGTGGGCAAAAATGGAAAGGATCCACCAGATCCTGGTGTAGAAAATATTGGGTTCACAGATGAGAGCGATATAATTATGCAGACAAATGATTTAAATCAGAATAATTCTCATAGTGAATGTTTAAATGATACTAGTAAAAGTACTAATGATACCATAAACTTGACATCTACTTCAAATAAAACAAATACTATTCAAAAAAGTCAGGAATTTAATTCATCTAATCGATTTAGTTTAAATGATACTGGTCCGTTTTTTATATTTGTTCAACACATAAATTTGAGTATCGGTCGTTTGCATCCAATGAAACTTGGAGAAAAACTACTTTCGCTATCTAGTTATGATAAACATATTATTGAAATTGTTAGTGTAGGTAAAAATCGCATTAAAATTCAAGGCAATTCAGGTGCTGTTGCGAATAAATTAGTAGTTGAAGATTTTTTCGGAAAAAATAACCTAATTGCATATATTCCAAATTATTTAACGAAAAAAAAGGGTCTCGTTCGCGGAGTGGACACTACTCTAACTGAGAGTGCACTACTTAATACTATTAAATCTAATATTCCAATAAAAAAAGTTCATAGAATGACTAGAATAGTTCAAAGTGACGGTGTATCAGAAAGAGTTCCTAGACAAATGGTTATTATTAGCTTTGAAGGTAAATTAATTCCCCAGTATATTGACATCAACAAAGTTAGGTGTCCAGTTGAAATATATGTTAGTCCTGTTATGCAATGTTTCAACTGTCTTCGTTATGGCCATTCAACGACTCGATGCAAGTCAAAAAAAAGATGTAAGAAGTGCGGTAATGAAGGTAACACTGATTGTCCCGATAAATGTACTACATTTTGCGTTTATTGTAAAAATAGTAGCCACGAGTCAGTTTTTAAAGAATGTCCCGAATATTTAAAACAAAAAAAGACTAAAGAAGCTATGGCTAACTTAAATATTTCATTTAAAGGAGCCGAAAAAGCTCTTGAAAATCCATGTTATTCCAGTTTAGTCCAAAAAAATAAATTTGCACCCTTAATGACCTGTGACACAGACTTTCCTCCATTAAAAAGCTCCTCCCCTAAACCCTCGAATTCCACCACTACTTATAAAAATAATAATCATCTGAATATAGCCCCCCCCCCAAAAAAAGGAAGACTACTGATACAACTCCTAATTTTCCTCCTGTGCGTAGGGAATACCCGACCAGTTTCTGTTCGGGATCTGTATTTCAATTTGGAAACCATGAGCCCCGTAATGAATTTGATATATTTATAGGCCAGCTCAGTGCTTCACTCAAAAATTTAATCAAACAGAGTATCCTTGACTATTGTAATTCTTCATCAAATGTAGAAACTAATTTTAAAAATTACGAAATTGAATTAGAAAATAAAATTAAAGATATTATAGGTAATATTTTTACATGATTTTAATGGCTGACAAAAGTATTAAAATTATTCAATGGAATATTCGTTCGCTAAATGCGAACCGATATTCTTTACAGCAATTACTGTTTGAAGAACGTTTTGACATAGGTCTTTTATCAGAAACTTGGTCAAAACCATCTGATACTGTTTGCTTCAATAATTTCAATGTAGTTAATAAAAGTAGAATTAGAGGATATGGAGGAGTTGCCATAATTTTAGCAAATAACATTATTTATAATCCCATTTCATTTGTTAACAATTTCAATCCTAATTTAGAAGTTTGTGGTGTAAATATTAAAATTGACCAAAAAATGTATACTATCCTGAGTGTGTACCGTCCATCAAATGTTAGAGTAACAGTGCAAGATTACGTTAGTCTTTTTTCTCAACCCTGTTTGGAGGTCTGGAGAATATACTACAAGGACAAAGATCCGAATATTCCAGTCAAATGTTATGTCTGTTCTACTCTATGGATGTGAAACCTGGAAAGTGACAAAATACCTTACAGACAAATTGCAGGTCTTTGTTAACAAATGTCTACGAAGAATTGTTCGTATTTTCTGGCCAAACACCATCAGAAACGAAGATCTGCTACACCTGACCCAACAAAAGAGGGTAGAAAATGAAATAAAATACAGAAAGTGGGGGTGGATAGGTCACACACTCCGAAAAGACAGTTCCAGTATTGCAAAAAATGCCCTAGAGTGGAATCCCCAAGGAAAGAGAAAAAGAGGTCGCCCAGCACAAACTTGGAGAAGATCCATCATGGACGAGATAAGAAGTCAAGGAAAGTCTTGGAATGAGGTAAAGGCCCTAGCGCAAAATAGAACCCGATGGCGCGTTTTCACTGAAGCTCTATGCTCCACTTAGGAGTTCAAGAACATTATATATATCAATCCTAATTTAGAAGTTTGTGGTGTAGATATTAAAATTGACCAAAAAATGTATACTATCCTGAGTGTGTACCGTCCATCAAATGTTAGAGTAACAGTGCAAGATTACGTTAGTCTTTTTTCTCAAATTAGCAATGATTGTATTATTACCGGAGATTTTAATGCACATCATGGATTATGGGGATCAAATTCATGTTGCGTCGATGGTAATATACTAGTAGAAGCATTAGATTTCTTTCCTAATTTAATTGTTGTTAATGACGGGTCGGCTACTAGAGCTACTCCTCCAGGGAATATGAAATCTGTTGTAGATCTTACTATTATATCCTCTAGTTTATGTCCATCCTTTGACTGGACTGTTCTTCCAGATACCTATGAATCAGATCATTTTCCAATTAGACTTTCTGTGCAGAATATGAAAATTGAAAATAGAACTTTTATATCTTCGGCTAAATGGTCGATGTCTAATGCAAACTGGGATAATTTTAGAAACAACGTAGAAAGTGCCTTCAGACACGAACCAAATAAAAACCAAACAAACGAAATGATTTTCTTTTTATTAGATTCTATTACTGATGCAGCCAACAAATCTTTCAAAATTATCAAACCGTCAGTCAAATCTTTCAAATCGCCACCATGGTGGGATGATGAATGCCTCACTGCTTCTAACGCTAGAAAAAATTCCTTTAAAATTTATAAATCTAATCTTACCCTTTCAAATTTCATGGAATATAAGAAGAATGAAGCTATATGTAAACGAACTTTCCGCTCAAAAGCTAAATCTAGTTGGGCTCGGTTTTGTTCCTCACTTACTAGGCAAACTTCACCTTCAGAGCTTTGGAAAAGGGTAAACAAAATTCAAGGTAACAAAAAGTACACCGCTAATGATGAATGTATGGTAGAAAGGCTCTTTACAAAAATCTCTCCGGATTATGTCCATTTACCACTATTTATGCCGAGCATCTCTACTAATGACCACTTTTTACTAACCCCCATTTCAGCTGACGAACTTAAAGCAAATATCAAGAGTTCTAAAAATACAGCCCCTGGTATTGACGGCATTAACTATAGTATGCTATTAAACCTACCTGCAATTGCTATATATTATTTGTGCAAAATATACAACAATATTCTACTTAAAGGAGATCATTGTGACGCCCTCAAATAATGCCTGGTTATTCCTATACCCAAACTAAACCAGCGTACCGACTTAAGGCCTATCTCTCTCATGTCCTGTTTGCTTAAAACATTTGAACGAGTTATGAAAAGCAGATTAGAATGGTGGTGTGAGAACAAAAATATATTTCCAGTGTCTCAGTATGGCTTTCGTAGGAACAAGGGAACTATTGATTGTGTTTCTCAATTAACAACTGATATTCAATTATCATATTCAAATAATAATTATCTATCTGCCATTTTTCTTGATATTTCTGGGGCTTATGACAACGTCAATTTAAATCTATTGTTCGAAAAACTGAAGCACATAGGTATTCCACCTTTGTGTGCTTATGTATTAGTAAACCTATTCCTTAATAGACAGGTATTTATTAGATGTAATGATAGATTGATTGGCCCAAGAGTAGTGCATCAAGGTTTACCACAAGGATCAGTCCTCAGTCCCTTGTTGTTTAATCTATACACTCTAGATCTCCACAGTATAGGAATTAGATGCAGTATATTACAATATGCAGATGATTTCTGCTTTTACAATGTGAATAAGTTGTACCAACAAAGTATTAATTCAACTAAGATGGTACTGGGTGATACAAGAGAGTATTTTTTTAAACAAGGATTTGACCTTACTGCAAATAAATCAGCGGTGGTGTTTTTTACGCGACATCGCTTACCAGTTATGACCAGCATCGTGATTAACAACCTAAGTATACCCGTTCATAAGCACTACACTTATCTTGGTATTACATTGGACACCAAGTTAACATGGGATGAACACATTAATAAGTACTTAATAAAATGTGAGAAAAGTTTAAATATTCTTAAAGTAGTTAATCGCTATCGATGGGGTGCTGACCCTAAAATTAATTTAATGTTTTATCGTGCATATACCAGATCCATTCTCGACTATGGAAGCATTATATATGGATCTGTCACAAACAGTCGCCTTAAAAAACTAGATCGCATTCAATATAAGGCTCTGCGGTTAGTTCTAGGTGCGCTCAAGTCTACGCCTATAGAGAATCTTTTAGCTGAATCCATGGAGCCTCCTTTACATTTAAGACGACTATTTTTGGCTGAAAAATTTATTCTTAAATGCCAATCTTACAACCAAACTGAACTACTACAAAAAATATGTGACATCTCTGTTTCTAATCTTGTCGACAAATGGGGGCACAACAGGAATTCTCCTATTTTAGCAGTGGCATACTCGAACGTTTCTCAGCACCTAAACAGTCCAGGTGAATTAACTTTCTTTAAATCGAGTTTTAATATATCTTATGCCAATGTTAATGTTTGGTTCCAAAATTTTGACAGTGAGAATCCAGTTGACTTTCAGCAACATATAGCCAAGCTTGATAATCCATGCAGGATTTTCACGGATGGTTCAAAATCAAGATTGGGAGTTGGATGTGCTGTATATATCTTGGATCACCAAGAATCCTTGATGTTCAAGTTAGATAAACAATGTTCCATATACTCTGCAGAAATTTTCGCGATTTATCAAGCTCTAGAATGGGCTGTCAACAAAAAAATTTCTAACAAGCAAGTTGTAATTATGTCAGATTCAAGATCTTCGTTATTAGCTCTAGAAAACACACGTAAACATTTATATAAAAATAGCCTTGTCGTCAAAATTTTAGAAAACCAACTAAAGCTACTGGAAAACAGACTTCTGTAACTTTCGTCTGGGTAAAAGGACATATTGGTATTCCCGGTAACATAAAAGCAGATTTTTTTGCTAAAGAGGCAATCTTAAAAGGATCGGAAATAACTTGGCTAGATAGAAGCGATCTAACAGCTACTCGCAAGAAAAGTTTGAAACAAAATTGGGATATTGAGTGGCACGCTTTCTGCAATCGAAGCAACAATCTCTACACCAAAATTCATCCTAGTTTACTTACTGAGCCTTTTGCTATCAGAAGTTATCCCAATAGAAATATATATGCCATGTTTATTAGATGTCTCTTTAATCATGCCACTGTCAAGTCATACCTCTATAGATTTAACCTATCCGAATCAGATCTTTGCGATTGCAATGGATATGTTGACGATATTAATCATTGGTTGTTTGGATGCAAACATAATGATGTTGCAATTAAGTTTTTGATGCACAATCTGGTTCAAGAAGAAATACCTTTCCCACAAAATAATGCTTCTCTTTTATATTTGTCTCGTAGAAATTCTAAAATTAAACAAATCATCTGGGAGTTTTTAAAAAGGACTAAGAGGAAAATTTAACTTGCACTGAATGAGTCCGGTTGAATGTGTTTAGCAATAATTATTGTTTTTTATGTTTATCCTTATTATGTAATATTGTCTCCCTGTGAAAGTTCATTAAGTAGATTTTGCAGGGAGGTAATAAGAAAAGAATTGTATAAAAGTTTATATTGAAAAAATTAAAAAAAAAATTATACAAAAAAATATGTATACAAAAAAAAATGTATAAAAAAATTAAATCTTATTAAAAAAAATAATAAAAAAAAAGTATAATAAATTATAAAAAAATAAAAAAGAGAAAAAAAAATTAAAAACACAAAGAGGGTAAAACCTCCGCGGGGTTGATCCGGGTTGAAGCCTTATCGCTGTGTAAAAAAAACATATATTTATTAGCATTTAGTATCAGTATTTAGTATTAGCATGTAGTTTTTTTTGTCGATTTAATTATTTGTAAATTAATTTAAGTTGGTTAGGGCCATGAATGAGGAGTATACCTACTGGTCAATTAAATGTTTCCACTTCTACATATGTATGTATGTATGTGCGTGCATAAGTATTATATGTGCGCACATGTACCTAATTTATTATGTAATGCAATGTATTATATTTGGAATATTGTAGCAAACAGTAATTTATTATCTATCGTGGCTGAATGGATCAAGTAATCCAAAGCCAATAAGGAAGAAAAAAAAAACAAATACACTAAGTGCCGGGAGGTGCCGCGGTCGGAAAATTGTTTAAACAATTTTGTTAAACAAATTCAAAAAATCAATTTATTCACTTCGTATAATTTTTTTATATTCTTTGGGTCATTATGAGCCAAAAGGTATCTCTTAATTTTTCTCTAAAATTGACTGTTGTTGAGTTATACTCGATTTAAAATTTGAAAAACGCGAAAATGGCCATTTTCAAGGCTTAATAACTCGGGTAAAAATTATTATTATGAAAGTCAAAAAGTGACTGAATCAAAGTTGAAAGCCACCCCTACAGGATCCTGAAGAAATTTTGTCATTATTTTATTAGTAAGCTGTTATTTTTAATTGTTAACCATGAGCACTAAGTGAGGCGGCCGTCAATGTGAGTGCAAGTGATATGCACCATTGGACGGCCGGAATGGTGCATCTCTTTCGCACTCACTATTGACGGCCGCCTATATGCAGTTAATGCTCATTGTTATAATTAAAAATAACAGTTTAATAGTATCTAATAAAATAATTACACAAATTTCTTCAGGATCTTGTAGGGTGGACTTTGATTTGGTCACTTTCTAACTTTCATAGTAATAATTTTTAACTGAGTTATTAAGCCTTGAAAATGGCGATTTTCGCGTTTTTCAAATATTAAATCGCGTATAACTCGACAAAAATAAATTTTAGAGAAAAATCATAAAGACCGCGTCCCACCATCAAATAATTTGATCAAATTGGTTTGAGCAAACTGAAAGTGACAGTTAGTGACGTCACATCCTGAGTGTTCATTGTGGATAATAATGAAAAATTTTAATTTTAAATAAAGTACAAACAAGTTAGACAACTCAATACAAAAAATTTGATCAAACTAGACTGATAGTGAGAGCACAGATTTTTAGAATTTCAAAAAAACTGCAATTGTGACGTCACTTTGACGTACTTCCTCAAGTACGTCAAGTTTGCTCAAACTGTTTGATCAAATTATTTGATGGTTAGACGCGGCCTTTAGAGACCTTTTTTGCTTATAATGACCCAAAAAATCTAAAGGCCGCGTCCCACCATCAAATAATTTGATCAATCTGGTTTGAGCAAACTGAAAGTGACAGTTAGTGACGTCACATCCTGAGTGTTCATTGTGGATAATAGAGAGTTATCAAGTAACTCGAGGAGAATACGGTACAATGCGACAAGCGAGTACTGGCGGCTGACCTTCTCGTATTCTGCATTTGTCGCTGTGTATTTTCGCTCAAGGTCACGCGCCACCTCTGGCTTGTCGTTAACGTTATTTTAGCAATGGAGCATGCGCAGTATGAATATTGAATAACGGCAATGATTTTAACGTTAACACGCTCCGTTACGGTAGGTCGGATAGCGGGCTTGAAATACGGTAAAGGCCGCGTCTCACCATCAAATAATTTTATCAAACAGTTTGAGCAAACTTGACGTACTTGAGGAAGTACGTCAAAGTGACGTCACAATTGCAGTTTTTTTGAAATTCTAAAAATCTGTGCTCTCACTATCAGTCTAGTTTGATCAAATTTTTTGTATTGAGTTGTCTTTTGTACTTTATTTAAAATTAAAATTTTTTATTATTATCCACAATGAACACTCAGGATGTGACGTCACTAACTGTCACTTTCTTGTCACTTTAAAGGCCCCGTCTCACCATCAAATAATTGACAGTTATTTGATCAAACTTGACAGTTAGTGACACAAAGTGACAGTTAGTATGTATAGTTTGTGTCACTAGTCAAGTTTGACTGTCAAGTTTGATCAAATAACTGTCAATTATTTGATGGTGAGACGGGGCCTTCAGTTTGCTCAAACCAGTTTGATCAAATTATTTGATGGTGGGACACGGCCTTAACGTTAGCAGCGACTCGCACCAAGTCGGCAAGACTCGGAGTGACTCGGACATGTAAGTTCTGTCATGTAATAAATATGTATTATGTGTTATGAAATTTTATTTCTGTATGTTAACAGGTGTTTTGTCTTTGTTTTCTTGGCTTGGTTTTGGTTGAGTTTAAAGTTTTAGTTCCTCTCAGCATTACTTACCATTACAGGTGGTATGGCCAGTTTCTGTTACAATTATATCTGGTATCCCTAACAACTGTACAAGCCTTGGAATATCCTGTTTTTCAAACCGAAAATACTGTTTGGCTTGTTCAGGTTCTAAGGTATCGAAATTAAAGACAGGATGTAAATTTTGATTTTGAACGTTATCATTATCATCATTTAAAACGAGATTTAGTATTAAGTACTCTATATCATCGTCATTGGCTTCAAGTAACATTGCCTGTTCTAAGATCTCTTCCATATTTTTTAGAAAAATTTGAAATCCAAATTGTACAATCAAGGCAAAATTACAAATTATGTATCTTTGAAAGAAAACAAAAACAGAAAAAGAATTAAACAAATTTAATTATTTTGCTGTCAAATACAACATTTGACTGACAGCTGCCAACTATTAACGTGAAGCAGGAATTCGACCACTTGATAACTCTAAAATTACATATACGTTAATACCGTAAAAAAATAGCGTTTACGTGTCAAAATAACGGATGGATAGAATTTTACTTGATAACTCTCTAAATGAAAAATTTTAATTTTAAATAAAGTACAAACAAGTTAGACAACTCAATACAAAAAATTTGATCAAACTAGACTGATAGTGAGAGCGCAGATTTTTAGAATTTCAAAAAAACTGCAATTGTGACGTCACTTTGACGTACTTCCGGAGTTTGCTCAAACTGTTTGATCAAATTATTTGATGGTGAGACGCGGCCTTAAGAAACATTGACGAATTGAAAAAATTAATTTTTTGAATTTGTTTAAACAATTTTCTGACCGCGGCACCTCCCGGTACCCTGTGGATTTGTTATAAGGAACTTTTTTAGTAAGTTTGTGCAAAAAAAATCGAATCGGAATAATTTACCTAACGGGGCGACCATACAACCGTGAGCAATTCAAACGAATCGGAAATCATTCGGACATTACAAACTTGGGTCTCCAGTTACGTCACGACTCCCTTCTCTTCGAGATACGCAATATATTATCTGCATACCTGTCTTCTTCCTAATATTGAACCGGGCTGAAGACCAAGATGTAAAAGTCACTTGGAAATGTCCTATGTCATATATTTTATCTTTATTATGTCATGTGTCAAATTAGAATGAGATGTGAGATCATTGACATATATTCATTGTGAGATGATGAGCAACCAAAACAAAACATTAACATTTTAATTTAACACACCCATTTGATTACTAATAACATTTTAAAAACGGCTCTTAAGACACGATGAATTACGTATATCTTTGTATTCTTATTGTAATATTAGTGTTAGTTAAGAAAAGTAAGTTTATCTTCTTTTTTAAGTAATAATTGTTTGGACTAGATTAAATGTATGCCATACTTAGTCTTAGTCATTTCTACAAGTAGTATAGTGTCCATCAGGCATTTAAAAATCACTTATTTATTGAAGTTATTTTTTATTTGTAAGTCCATCTGTCCACTGCTATCAGATGCTTCACATTTTCCACTCCATGACAGACCTATTCCTCTGAGAAGAGTTAGATCCAAAACAAGGTTCCTTGATAACATTGACGAAGATATTAGAAATTTGGGAATATGGAGAAGCAAAGGCCATGGACAGGGACCACTGGAGAGAAATTGTTGAGGAGGCTTGGCCCCACACAGGGTTTTAACACCTTGGCTGCATTTAGAGATATTTATAAACATACGTTAAGTGCGTTACGAGACATATATGTCCCGTATAGCCCATTTGCCACAATGCATTATGACACAGTCAGCGCAGCCAACCATTAGTGTAGTATGAGGTCTATTTGTCCCGTAACACAGCCAAGGTGCTAAAGCCAGAATGATGATGACATATCAGATCTACTTTCTATATATTACTACTATCTACATTCGCTTTACCCTTATTTACTACCATTAATTGAGCCCATCAGAATCAAAACCTGCTAAATCTTAAATTTTTCTTTCTCTTAAATCTAAACTAAAACAGAAAAATGAAGAATTAGTGTGTCATTTTATGATATTTATTTATGCCCCTTTGATTGAGAAATGCTGGATACTTTTTGAAAAATTTACATTTCTAATGTTTTCTTAGCCTCTTGACAAAATTTCAAAACATTGATCTAGCAGGTTTTGATTCTATAAGCCTCAATTCTTTCAGCTTACACACATTCCAATATTACTATATTAGTGCCAGGCAAGTAAGTATTCAAATGAAATTATTTCTGCCGGCACAGGAGCTGATGTTTTAGATATTAAAGAGGAGCTGAAAGGGTTAACTGTAATATACATAGGTTATTAACACATTCCGTGTGCATGGCTCTGATCTGAGCCAGTGTGATACTTTACTATCTTTATAGATGCTCATGTCTCCCATGCGAGAGTAACCTGTTGATGTTTAATACAGTATATTTTGCTGCTCCTGGATAACAACTTTCGAGAAAAGTCATAGCAAATGTATTATTGTTTGTCCGCTATAACTTTTCCTATGCGTCACAATTTATTTTCAAACAAATTAAGTCAAAACATAAAGTGAAACATACACCGATGTGTGTAGTATATAGTATACAGTATACAAGATTTATATACACATCGACGTTCGTTTCACTTTATGTTTTGACTTAATTTGTTTGAAAATGAATCGTGACGCATGGGAAAAGTTATAGCGGACGAACAATAACAAACTTCTATCTAGTCTACCACTTCCTTCTAGTAATGCGCTATTTGCCTTTTTTATTTTGCTAATATTGAAGTGAATTATTTGTGAAGCACATTAACATAAGTATTTGAATATATTGAGGTTAAGTAGGTATACATTATATTACATTTCATCCCTTGTACTGTGTAATGTACCTAGATAATGAAGAGGAACATTTTGTAGACCTGACCACTTATTGGTACAGATAAAATATAGATGCAGGATCTCGAGAAACAACAGTTTCTCAGAGAAAGTTTCCCACAAACAAACAACAGAATAGCTAGACATCTAAAAACTAAGGCAATGAAATGTTAAGCATCTGAGACTACAAGACATAAATAAGTTAACATGTTCGATGCCCATACCATAAACAGACCTCGAGGTGAGCAATCTTGTGATGGGTTATTTAGTAACACAATACCACTGCCAATACTTGTGTGTTGTCAGTACCCTTCATGAAACCCTCATGCCAACCTGGTGACACACTATCGGCGTGGCCACTGATCGAGTTAAGCTCTGATAAACATAGACTACATTGAAAAAAGGTGGGAGGGAATTAAAGACAAAAATGTTAAAAAGCAATAATACATAAGACAAAATACTTTAGACAAAAAGAATAGAAAGAAAAGAGCACAGTGGTACAATGAAGAATGTAAATGGGCCATACAAGATAGAAATAAAGTGCACAAGAAATATATGGAAAGGAGGACTAGAGGAAGAACAACTTCTGAGTAAGTTTGATAGTAAATTGCAAGACAGAAGACCACAAGAAAGGCCACATAAAAGATGGGAGAGTGAAGTGACAGCAGCACTTTAGTGCACAGTTTGTTGAATGTTAGACATGGAGATGAATACTACGGGACTGCATATGTTCGAGGCACAAATTATAGGAGGCCTAGGCTGCCTTTTGAGCTATAGCATTATTGGAAAAAGAAAAGTGTTAAAAAATGTATTCATCGTTTAGTGTATTAGGAACATTTAATTTTATCTGAATTATATATATTTTTTTCTCACCTCCATCTACTGTTTCTAGGTGAAGCAGTAAGATGCTATCAATGCGGATCAGATGAAGATGGCAAATATGAAGACAACTGTGGTGCCTATCAAAAATTTGACAAATTGAATCACATTGCCATTGAATGTAATAGTGAGGAAAGTCATATGCCTGGTTCTTTTTGTATGAAATTTACTCAACAAAGTCCTAGAGGTTTTATTTGTAAGTATATGTGGAACTCTTTGTTTTAACCCTTAGAGCACCAACCGAGGTCCCAAAGAGATGCTGCAAGTGTTTTTTCTAAATAACTTTTTACACAATTTTTTTGAAGACGTCTTTTTTAGCATTTTAACCTTTTTAAATACTAATTATATAACACTTTTCAAAAATATTTGTTTTATATTTATTTATTCAATAAAATATACCATAAGGGTCACTGCGAAAAACGACCATAGTCATTTTTAACCTTTAACTACACGCGCTGGCGTATTTTGTACGCCAGATATAAGAAATCTACTGCAAATATATTTAAAAATTTAATTTTTGACCTTATTTATCTCTCTAACCTATCACTAGAATGTGCTTTACAATTTGGTTTTAGTTTATTTATAATCGGCGTTCTGGGAAGATCGTAATTTACAGTTTATTATTTGTTGTTTCCGGTGGTGGACAATATACACCATGATGCTGATGAGGGATTAGTTGACCCCGATAGTTTCCACCCTCCTTTATGTTTTAATTTAAACCGCGGAGATGTTTTAACTGATGAAATGAAAGCTGAAGGCTTTTTCTACGACTTTAAATCAGCAAATTTTCAAGGTATTTCTGATTACTTAGACACAATATACTGGGATGAAATTTTCAGAGACAAAAGTTTAGATGATATGGTCAATATACTTTATGATGTCTTATATGGCGCTATCGATGTTTATATACCAATGAAAAAGTTTTATACCGGCAATTTTCCTAAATGGTATACCCGAGAGTTAAGAAACTGCATCATTGCTAAAAAGAAAGCTCGTAAGAAATTTAAAGTGACCAGGTTACCTCAAGACTATAATGAATTTTCTAGATTGAGGTCGATATGCAAGTCCTTATCAGGTCAAGCATACAATCAGTTTGTAGCAAACGTTGAACATACACTTCCTAGTAACATTAAAAGCTTCTGGAGGTTCGTAAATTCTAAAAGGAACAATAATAGCATTCCGAACACTTTAAACCATAATGGCCAAACCAGTTCCGATGGTCCTACCATAGCCAAGATGTTTGCTCAGTACTTTGCTACAGTATATAGTGAGGACGAATGTCCTATTCCAAATAGTGCAAGGGCTAACACTAGTTTCAACATTACTGGTTGTGACTTATCTATTTCAGAGGTATATACCAAATTATCCCAGCTAAACATACATAAGGGTCCAGGGCCTGATGGAATCCCACCCAAGTTACTGAAATACTGTAGTTTTAATCTTGCTCGTCCCTTATTCTTTATTTTTCAAAAATCATTACAAACGAGTGAATTCCCTCCCGTTTGGAAAGTTAGTTTTATATCACCGATATTCAAGAATGGAGATAGAAGCAGGGTACAGAGCTACAGACCTATTAGTATCCTTAATACTATACCTAAACTGTTCGAGAGTTTAATATGTGACACAATTAAGCCTACTATACAAAATGTAATCATTGAACAACAGTATGGTTTTGTTATGGGGAGATCAACTGAAATGAACTTGTTAAATTATACCTCCTTCTTAAATGAAGCATTGGAAAGTAAACAACAGGTAGATGCGATTTATACAGATTTTTCCAAGGCATTCGATAGAGTCAACCATACGTTATTGTTACATAAGATCGAACAGTTGGGTTTCTCTGATCCTCTGCTTAGTTGGATTCGAAATTATCTATTAGATAGAAGGCAGATAGTTCGTATTAAGAATTATTTCTCTAATGAAATTATAGTTACATCGGGTGTACCTCAAGGCTCCCACTTAGGACCTATCCTTTTTAATTTATTTATAAATGACATAAATAAAAGCTTCAATTTTGCCCAATTTCTTCTATTTGCTGATGACCTTAAATTATTTCACATAATTACCTCTGATTTGGATCACTACAATTTGCAATCAGATCTTAATGGTCTTGTGGAATGGTGCTCACTTAATGGTATGGACTTAAATGCAAACAAATGCCATGCTATAACTTTTACTCGACTAAGACACTTTGAGAATAATTCTTACTTTATACGGGACACTAGGTTACAATTAGTTGACTCAGTTATAGATCTGGGTGTTATTCTTGATACTAACTTGAATTTCAACCTACACATTAATAGCATGGTTTCTAAGTCATTAAAGATGCTTGGCTTTGTTAAAAGATGCAGCTATGACTTTACGACTTGTCGTTCTTTAAAATTTCTTTATTGTTCTTTGGTTAGACCACATTTAGATTATGCATCATGTGTTTGGTCACCTCAATATAACTGTCATATTAATAAAATCGAACAAGTTCAGCGTAAATTCTTACGTTATTATGCTTATAAGATGCATCTGACTGGTCAAAGTTATGAGTCTTTACTGCAAATTATTCGACTTGACTCATTACAGAGTCGTCGTCAACATAAAGATCTTTGCTTCTTATATAACTTAATTCATGGTCATAAATTCTGTATCCCACTTTTAAACAAAATTGGTCTACATGTACCTTCAAGAACCACCCGTTCTGTGACCACCTTCCACGAGTTCATTAACCGCACAAATTATGGTTCAAGTTCCTATCTCTCTAAAACTATTAAATTAGCAAACACATTATCTCCGCAAATTGATTTCTTTGTGAACGACTTTACTGCGTTTTCCACACAATTACATTTATACTTAACTTAATGTTCTAATTTCAAGACTGATTTGTCAACTACTGTTATTGTCTTTGTTCTAGGATAAGTTGTATTTGTCAATTTCAAAATGTTCTAGCTCTCAATTGTTAAATGAGAGCAAGTAATTTTATTCTTTATTATTGTTTGTTATGTATTTACCAATTTTGTACCTACTAGATCTTATTTTTCTAATTTGTGTGACATTTTAATTTAATTGTATCATGTACTAATGGACTTCGGTCCGTAAATAAATAATAAATAAATGATTATATTAATATAAGTCGTAATATAAGTACATATTTCAATTTTTTTTTAATCATTATATCACAAAATATATTTTTCTTTATAAACAATACTTTTTCTCCTGTAAAAAATCACATTTCAAAAAATTTTTTATTAGTTATTTTATTTATCATGGAATCCAATTATTCCATGATTCCAGTTATAAATCCCAATTGGCTTACTGAGAAGGAACTCTAAGTATTCACTGATGCCGAATAAGGTTTATAACAAACAACTAAGTGTATTTTTTCAAAAAAATAAACAAATCTGCTATTTTAAGTGTATTTTCTTATGGCGTATAAAGTACGCCATGCGTGCAGTTATGTTATAACTTGATGCGCGGGTAGTTAAAGGTTAATAGTTTATGTAAAATTATGATTTAAGGGGGTATTTAAACGCCACGGTCAATTTGTGTGGGAACTAAATAAACTAACTAATTAACAATTCTTTGAATAGATGGCAGCACGTACATATATTTTCACTTTCTTATTTAATTTTCTGAACTACAGCATTGATGCCACGCATTGGAACTTACGTTCGACACATTTCGGTCTCAATCGTACTTTGTATTTAGTGACGACAGCTCTTAATCCTTTCTTTACCTGCTATTCTGATAATGTGGGAGCTGATATAATAGGGGTAAATTCTCATTAATATATATATATATATATATATATATATATATATATATATATATATATATATATATATATATACTAAACGTCCATTCATTTAGAAATATTTAATTACTTCGTGATTCTTTACTTTCTTTACCTGCTCAGTAAGTACCTATCTAAATGACCATAAATGGGATTATGTTAATTATCAAGAGAATGAAGATCGAGTTATAATTTATAAGAATAGTATTTCTAAGAAATGTAAAATACGTAAGTCAATTGAAAAAGAGCGTTCCTAAAATAACAATTTTTTTCATATCGAATGTCAACAGGGAAATTTTTTCCTCTGAAAATTTCACACCTACATTTTGTTTCCCATTTCAACATGCGAGGGACAGAATAATAATTAGCCTAATGAGCCACTTACTTAAAACATTTTTAAAAGCGATATACAGCAGGATATATTATAAAATTTGAAGAACAAGTATCATGGACACAGATTAGATTCCGCAATGCCTTGCCCTTAGGCACCCGAGAGGCTCTATTCACTGTCCAAGTGCTTATATGCAGAGATGTCAACTGTGACTTACCTATATACATATTTGTTTTATCGACTACAAAAAGGCATTAGATAGAGTAAAACATGATCAGCTCACAACCATCTTGAAGGAAACGGGAATAGATGATAGATCTAAACAACATATTAGATATGCCGACGACGCAGTAGTTTTTGCACATAGCCTAGATGTTTTGCAAAGAATAATGTCGCGCATATAAGATAGAAGTAGTGAACATGAACCTAATTTCAATAAAAAAAAAAAACAAAGTAATGGTATAACATACAAGGACTATAGTCAGTAAGCACGAAATATTAAATACACAACTTTTGGTTAACCAACAACCAATTGACAGGGTGGACAGCTACACATACTTTGGTACCAACATAAACAGTCCATGAGACCACTCTAGTGAAATAAAACAACGCATAGGAAAAGCGACATCATCGTTCATAATGATGAAGTCTCTTTTCAGAAGTCACGGTTTATCACTTGGTACCAAAATCTCTATCGTCAGATCCTATGCATTTTCTACATTATTATACGGAGTAGAGGCCTGGACACTTTCCGAAGCTTCTTTAAGAAAACTCAAGGCATTCGAGATGTGGTGTTACAGGCACATTTTAAGAATTTTGTAGATGGATCATGTGACTAATGTTGAGGTCCTACGTAGAAGGTCAAGGACTGCAAGATTATTAACACCATCAAAGAGCGCAAACTAGAACATCTTGGCCATGTTATGACGAATGAACAGAGATTAATGCCAATCATTCTCAGGGCAAGGTATTTGGAAAGAGAGGAGCAGGGAGAAAAAGAAATTCTTGTCTTCAAAACATGAGAAACTGGTTCAGTACATCGACAAACAGACTATTCTAAATAGCAGCAAGCAAAGTTAGGACAGCCGTGCTGATCGCCAGCAAGAATATGTATCTCATTTCTAATTTTTTTTTGCGGGTCCGAGTTTGCTCTCTATTTTACACTGTATTATCAGTTGCAGTAAACGATATTTATTAAGTTTCATAATATTATGATGGGGGTATTCAGGTTTCCGTTTCTTAATTGTAAAAGAGATTTCTGTTTGTTTTCCCGCAGTACCTCTACGTTGGGTGTTAGTCGTTCAGGATATTTTGAGGATACGTTGGTACACCCACATTTCGAATTCTTCTAGCTTTTTCAGTCTCCGTTATTGTCCAGAACTCTGCTCCATACAGCAAGACTGGAAATATATAGCATTTTGGCAGCCGTATTTTTAGTGAGATAGATATGTCGAATTTGGTAAATTTATTTCTCAAGTTGTTAAATCTCTGGCCTTTTCAGTTCTAGATCGTATTTCGGTCGTTTGATCCCATTTCGAGTTAACGGCTGTTCCAAGGTATACACATAAGTCTACATGTTGAATTAACTGGTTTTTTATTTTCAATTGTCTGGCAGGATTTTGAGTTTTGCTCACCAGCGCCATTTTGTTTTATTTATGTTTTTTGCTGAGGCCATTTTCCTGAGAATGCAAAAAGAAAAAGAGCTGTTAATCAAAATAAAAACAGCCAAAATCCAATACCTCAGTTACATCATGAGGAACAGTGAAAGATATGGACTGCTGCAACTAATCTTGCAGGGAAAAGTAGAAGGAAAGCGAGGACCAGGAAGGCGAAGGATTTCCTGGCTGAAAAATCTACGTACGTGGTTCAACACAACAACTACAAATCTTTTTAGAGCAGCAGTGTGCAAAGTACAGATTGCCATGATGGTCGCCAACATCCGAAACGGATATACACTACAAGAAGAAGACTCGCTCTTTGTACCCTGTCCATAAGTTGCTGAATTTCATCGACACTGCGGGCAAGTACGAATGTATTACTCATTACTCCACTAAATTTCAATAATTTTTTTCACTTACGAAAATATTTAAATGTAGGTACTGATATTAATTAATTGATGATTACACAATATTGTTTTGTCTATAATTTTTTATTAGTCTTGTGAGACTGAGATGGTTGGGACATATTTAAATAATGCAAACACGAGACTTCCCGAAAGAATACTAACGGGAAGAATAGGAGGAAAGAAGAAGAAAGGTAGACCGAAAACTAGATGGGAGAAAGATGTTGAAAGGGACAGAAAAACACAAAATTGGAAAAATAAATTTTGGAAAACATTTCAATAGAGAAACTAAATTGACCAAAATAAAACTCTAATTGTAGAATGTAACAGTATAAAAGATATATTTTTACTTTAAATAAAAAATACATATCTAATAAAAGATATATTTTTACTTAAATAAAAAATACAACAATTTTTGTCAAAAATATAAACGTACGTATGGTAGTATGTTACATAAACAGAAAACAAAATGATAGGCGTATCCAAGTAACAACTAAATTAACTAAAAATATTGAAAACATTAACATAAACATAGGTATTTCTATTTTTCCAAAATAACTTAAAATTCTGAACATGTAAAAAACAAAATCATTTAGAAAATTGATTAAGATGAAGGTTCAACATCGGAAGTGTCTGAATCAAAACCAGTAAAGCACCCAAGACTTAATTCTGCCGCTTCATTTTCCCTTCTTTCAGTTTCTTGTTCAGGCCAAATCAATTCCAAATTGTCATGTTTTTGGTATGAAAAACTGTCTAAATATTTAAACATGAATACAAGTTCAGCAGCCTTTTCTGTTCTAAATTATTTCGTAATTTGGAATGTACAAGTCCAAAGCTTGAAAAGCACCTTTCAATGAATGCTGTTGAGGCTACTGCTGTAAGTAATTGGTTAATTCGTTCGAGAAATATGTTTTTATCAAGCCAAGCAGATTCAGCGATTGGAACAGAATTCCACCATAATAAGGAGATGTTTATTTTTTGAAATTTGGACCATACATGAAAGACGGAAAAGGTTTAGACTTCGAAGTTAGGGCCATTACAAACGGAACAAAATCTGTGTTGAATTTAAATATTCATACGCCTGTTCTTTTTCGTCGGCAGTAAGTCTTTCTCCCAAAAAGCGATGGTCCAGTAAGTTTGCCAAAAAATGAGGCGGACCTAGAGCCATATTCCTCCTTTTGTAATAAACGTTCTTAATTTGAATTGGTTGATCACTCAGATCTTTTTCCAGTTGAATCCAAATTTCTACGGCGACAGCAATTGTCGTTGAGTCTCGTTGCATTCTATCAACTGCCACTGAAACAGGATCCAATCTTTCTAGAAAGTCCTTAGCATTTGCCATAATGCCTTCTTATGTAAAAATTAGTACGAAATAAAATACTGATATATATCACGATATTTATAATATAAATATCATGATATATATCACGATATATATCGTGATATATATCAGTGGATATATATCCTCGCGCCATGGGTATAACTTTAAAATCTTAAATAGGAGCCCCCATTTTTTATTGCAGATTTGGATTCCTTACGTAAAGATAAGAAACTTTTATTCGAGGCTTTTTTTCCAATTATGGATAGATGGCGCTATAATCGGAAAAACACTATTTATTAGCGCCATCTATTAACAATTCTAAGAAATGTTTCGAATAAATATTACTTATTTTTTCATGAGGAATCCAAATCTGCAATAAAACATGGGGATTCCCATTTAAGATTTTAAAGTTAATCCCCACCCCACCTCCAGGGGGTGGAGTGAAAGTCGTGTTTGATGTTATTCGATAGGCTCTTGAAAAATATTAAACACGTATTTTTTGGTCTTTGGATTATAGCGCCATCTATCCACAATTCGAAAAAATTTCTCAAATAGACGTTGCTTATTATTACGTAAGCAATCCAAATCTATAATAACAAATGGGCGTTTCCGTTTAAGATTTTAAAGTTACCCCCACCCCACCTCCAGGGATGGAGTGGAGGGTCGTCTTTAGTGTCATTCAATAAATTTTTGAAAATTATTATTATTATTATTAAAGAAGAAAAAGGAGCCGAGGTCTAGGACCTATATAGCTCCATTTGACTAAAAAGAACTATGCAAAAAGAAACCTAAACTTAAGACTACATACGACTTATAAATTAATTTAATTTAAGAAACGAAAAATATTGTTCCCGTGATACCATCGCCGTCATGAAATTTGTGTTCACTGACTTCCAAAACCCCCAAATATAAAAATTGAACTCATTTCCGTCAATATTTCCTGAGTTCTAAATTTTTCATTTTCCATCTCTTCGAGATGCACTTTGAAAATGCATTTTCTCATGCACAACATTTTTTGCCGGAGATCAATTTAGTTCACAAAATTGCCTGACACTCTCTCGAGTTTAATGCAAAAAGTTGCATGACGATTCATCTTACTGCACAAAATTCCTAGGTTTTGTGCTTTTTAGTGCTTCATTGCTTTGTCTAATTAGAATCTATAATCTTGGCTAAATGGGAATAGCTCCCAAGGGCCAAAAAAAAATCTATACTCTATGGAAATTAATAAATTTAAAAATACAGATACAATTCTGAATGGCCAAATTAAAACAAACAGCTTTCTCATCCTCAACTTATTCAGTTAAAGACGATAAAGCCTAGATGCTTTGTAAAAATAAATCACTTGAGAAACTCAGCAGAAACAGCTGTAGTTAGTAATAAAGTAATACAGTACAACCTCGTTTAACCGGACTAACTGGGACCGGAAGCGATCCGGTAAATCGAAAATCCGGATAATCCGGAAATATAATTAGGTTAATAAAACTACATGTGAAATGATAACTTACTATATTTACATTCTATATGATTTACGCGAGCATTAGTTTTTATTTACAAAAAAGTCATTGATCTTCATTTGTTTTAATTTTGTGTGACGTTTCAATGCGGCACGATCACGTAAACGTGATCGCATTACATACATACATACAATTATCAAAATTATTTATTATTTTTTCATTCCGGATTGATCCGGATAATCCGGACATCCGGATGAACGAGGTCCGGATTAACGAGGTTGTACTGTAATAAATTGTGATAATTTTGTGGAAGTGTAGAAAAGAAAAGTTTTCAGTGTTTTATTACTAAATAATTATTTCTTTTCTAGGGGATGGCAGATGGAGACAAGTAATAAGAAGATGTGCATCTGTAGCTGACACGGGAGTAACAGGAGTATGTAACTGGGGGGTGTATGAAAATGGCATTTATTGGGAAGAATGTTATTGTTCAGAAGATGAATGTAATAGTGCACATATGACTAAAATATCAATATTTTCAGTTATTAGTTTTATCATTTTACCAATTATGAGGTATATTTGGAACTAAAAGATATATTATCTTATTAGTTTGTTGACTAATGAAAGTAGTCAGATAGAAAAAAAAATGAAGTAAATTAATATTGTCAGTAAAGACGTAATATACAAAAAGAAAAATTATTTTTCAAGTACAATATTTTGCAAAAGTAAAAATTTGGATTAAATTCATAACTGCCTTTTGAGCTAAAAATAATTTTTCTGTGTTTTTATTAAGTACATTATATTTGAAACATAATTTAATTTAAGGTATTTCAACATTTTACTGACGAAATCAATTTACAGGATAAGACCTTTAGACTAGTCTGAAGATGTCTTCCCAAGTACGTTCAAACAAAACAGTTTAATTTTAGTAGATTTTGTACAATTTTTAGGTCTTATACTTATAATCACTTCTTAGTTTTATTTGTTGACTTGTTGTAATGTAGAAACAATGAAAATGTGCCTTCATATTTAGATCACATCCATTTGCCATTTACAGTGAATATTATGAATAGGAAATTCTGTCAAGATTCATAAATAAAGCAAGGGTGATCAACTATTTCCATTAATTTTAGAGTTGGTGCAAAACCTCTAGTCCAGGGCGCATTTGTTTTGAGATGGACGTTGAGAGGCTACTCATATTTTTTTGCAGAAATTGCTTGGAATTAACTCATACAATAGTAATAGAGTTATCCTTCCACTCAAAAAGGTCCGGAACATTGTTTAAATAACCAATTCGATTTTTTTCTCCGTTTTTTGATTATAACTTTAAAAGTATTCACTTCCGAGGAAAGTTGTACTGACGTAAAAGTTGGTAATTAAATTTCCTACAATATAGGATTGGTTAAAAATTTTAAAAATTGTTACCTTTGTTGCAAAATAGCAATAATTGCGAAAAAAAAAAAACATAAAAACAAATATTTGCATTTTACGTTTTTTAACCATTTATGCTCCACTTAGGACCTTCATAGTTTACCCAGAAAAACTTTATGATATAATAAAACAATAATTTAAATTTCATTAAGATCGGTTCAATAGATTTTGCAATCCAGCTTTCGCAAAAAAAATTCATTTTTTCAAAATATTGCAGGACTGAAAATAAAGCAGATAGCAAGTTGAATTTTTTTGCATATAGAAGAATACTGTACCTTTCATTTGGAATTATGCAAAAATCTGCAAAATTAAAATCTGTTAACTAGCACGGCGTCAGGAATTTTTTTAAATAAACAATAATTTTTGGTGCTACGCGCAGGACAGCGGTGTTCGATTCACACAAGTTGATTTCTACCAAAATTTCTTCCAATCTTTATCTAATATATTATTTTCTCACTCTATATGTTGTTGTATTTTAATATTTTAATTCCACAAAAATCAAACTAATTTGATTATTGTTTGTGAAATATTGTTTAAACAATTGCATATTATGTTTAAAAATAATAAACTTTTATTCTCTAAGTTAAAATATATGAACAAAGAAAGTTTTTGCTATAAAAAGTGTAATTTCAAAGGACAGAGTATGTGTTTTTATTTTGCAATAAACAAATTTATTTATTTATATCGAAATATACTAAAAATTAAAATTTATCAATCATTATAAAAGGTCACTGGAATGCCCAATCAGAGCAAACGTATCCGCTGTCCTGCGCGTAGCCCCAAAGATTAATGTTTATTTAAAAACATTTCTGACGCCGTGGTAGCTAACCGATTTTAAGTTTGCAAATTGAAAATGAAAGGTAAAGTGTTCTTCTATACGTAAAAAAAATTCAAGTTGCTGTCTGCTTTATTTTTAGTCCTGCAACATTTTGAAAAAACGATTTTTTTTGCGAAAGCTGGATTGCAAAATTTATTTTGCAAAATCTATTATACCGATCTTAATGAAATGTACACTATTGTTTTATTATATCATAAAGTTTTTCTGCGTGAAATATGAAGGTCCTAAGTGTAGCATAAATGGTTGAAAAACGTAAAATGCAAATACTTGTTTCTTTTATCATTTTTTCGCAGTTATTGTTATTTTGCAACAAAAGTGACAATTTTTTAAATTGTTAACAAATCCTATATTGTAGGAAATTTAATTAGGCAACTTTTATGCCAGTGCCACTTTTCTCGGAAATGAATACTTTTAAAGTTATATCAAAAAACGAAGAAAAAAATACAATTTTTCCTTCATTTTTTGACGTTTTGTATTTAAACAATGTTCCGGACCTTTTTCAGTGGGAGGATAACTCAAATATTATTATGAGTTATTTTCAAGCAATTTCTGCAAAAAAATATGTCACCTCTCAACATCCAAATGGACTAATATTTTATGGTCTACTCATGAATGTTGAAAATATGCATAACCGAAAAAAAATAATCCTAAAAACATTTGACTATTTTAGAGGTAATGGATTTTGACAAGAGCTATGAGTCATGCCGATTCAGTACACAAGTTTATCTATTATTTACAAGGACATACAGTCCGTACAATATAGATACCGTTGCACGTCATTATCTACGTCAGAGATATCTAAGTTGACATTGTTGAGCAATTACAAAAAAATTCTTGAATTCATTTTAAATCAAATATATTACATAATTATGTATTGCGGAACTGGATTATACAACAAAACAAATTATTATTCAATGTAAATAATAAAAACAGTAAATATACTTAGTAAAACAAATACTCCTATGAGTAAAAAATAAAAACAAATGTGAAGTGCAAACACCGCAACTGTCAAATAAATGTTACCAATTTATGCCAAAATGTCACCTTTGTTCGATCGCAGCTAGAGTGTAATCCGAACAAGTGTGCTTTATAAAAACGCTTTATATTCCACTTATACAAATTAAATAAAATAAGTTAAGGCATGTTTCTTTAAATTTACATTAATAGAAATCTTCCAATATTATTTCTACTCGTTTTTAATAAAATATGTCTAGTGGCTGTAATTCCAGTGCACCCAGCTAAACGATTTTAAAAAGGAACACACCTACGATTTAAATATTTCTTGTTGGTATCATGTGATGTCACGTGTATGACGCGGAATACGTGCAACGGTATCTATATTGTACGGACTGTAGCTCTTGTAAAAATCCATTAGATTAATTCATGGTTCAGATTTATGCACAGTGGATGACGAATTTGGACGTATTCGGTTTTTTTGTTGTTAACATATTGATGGATTCAATGGTATTAAAAAGTCAAAATTGAAAAAATGGAGTTAGTGGATTTTTCCAGTAGGCCCACGAAATATAACATGACACATGACTATTGATTTCAAAAATTCTGGATGGTACATAATGATCTAAAGCTGAATCTCTTAGTTATTAACAATAAACATACAGTATTTCAACTTTTATTATGTGTAAAAAACGAATCTCTTTCAGCCAACAAACTGAATCTCTTTTATTGTTGGGTTTTAACTTTATTAAATTAAGTGTTTAAGCGATGCTATTACAATTCCGTCCCTTTTATTGTATTTTTTTTTATATAAAAATCATATTTCCGTCCATCTTATTGTATTTTTTATATTATACGTTATATTTTTTAGAGCACTTTATACATTTGCTAATAAAATTGTATGCTAACATTGTGATATTTTTTATACAATTTTCTTCCTCTCTGATACCTAATATACCTTGAATGATACCTAAGAGGGTGTGTAAAAAAATGATACATAAAAGTAAACAAAACAATACCTGGACTAAAACAAAGGTTTAATGTAATGACTCGGTAATGAGAATGCAAAAAATAATGGTGGACCTCTGCCATTGATTATAAATATTCCACTAGATAGCTCACCTCTTGGTAACCGAAAGACGTATCAACAACTAGATGGCGCTACTCGAAAACCGTATCGAGATTTCTCATTCTCTCTCTGACTTGCGAGGAGGTAGGAGTAGTGTCAGGGCCGAACTTACCCTCTAGGTGTATTATCTGTGACAAGTTATAGCAAAATTTAAAAAAAAGGACTCACATTTTAGATAAAATGGCCTCTGTAACGCATAAGTGTGTTTACGCGGGATGTTTTGAAAGAAACGATGAAACAAATAATATATCTTTCTTTAAATTTTCCCTGAAAGACGTAGAGCGCACAAAAATATGGCAAAAAAACTGCGGAAATATTGATATTATATTGATGGATATCAGTGACCTGAAACAGAGGGTAATTTGCCAGCATCATTATGCAGTGGAACATATTTACCAAAGTGGCCAAAGAAAGTTATTAAGGAAAAATGCTGTTCCTCTAAAATTTGCACAGTTAGCAACTGATTTAGGTGAGTACTCAACTTTGGAAATATTTTTATTTTTGCCTAATGCGCTTTGTCAATGAGAATAATACTATTAAAATATATTTTATATAAAATCAGTTGATATTGAGTGATTTATATATTTTTTATACAATTAAATCGAAAGAGATTTTTTTTAAATATGAATGCGTTGTTAGTATCACTCCAGAAATAACGGAGATGCTTGTTTTGCTTTAATTAAAATTACACATACATTTCAATGATTACCTATTTTAGGTGATACCCCACCAGTATTATGCTCTACATACGTTTATTGCGGTACGAAACGTAAAAGATCTACAAGTGGCGATTGTATGGTTAGGTCAACTCCATCGCCTAAGAGATCAAGTAGTAGTCTCAGTGATATTTCCAGTTTTGATATTAATTTGCCCACAAAACTTGAAACTGAATTGACGGAGAAGGTAAAAAAATTGGAGTATCAAGTAAATGCTTTAAAGAAGAAGTGCCGTCAGAAGAACAGTCAGCGTTGTAGAAGAACAACAAAAAACACAAAATCGGCAACCAAATTCATGATACAGGTACTGTTAGAAAATAAAAGCATATACGTGCACACTTTTGTTAATATGCAGTTTTCACACAAAACTCGTTCACAATGGAGTCACAATGAAAAGGATTTAGCTCTGGCCATTTATTATAAGTCTCCTAGTTAAAAATTTTTAATTAGATCTCGTAACTTTATATTACCTTCAGTAAAAACAATTCAAACTTGGTTGCGTGTCATAAAATTAAGAACTGGTTTAAACATTTCCTTAATTGACAAGTTGAAGAAAAAAGCAGAGACAATGGATGAGTGGGAAACAATTTGTGTGTTAATGTTTGATGAAATTTATTTGAAAAAACAATTGAGAGTACAATAAATTAGATGACATTATAGAAGGGTTTCAAGATTTAGGTGTTTTAGGAAGAACAAACAAACTTGCCAACACAGGTCTGGTTTTCATGATGCGCGGCTTGCTACATAAGGCTACGCGGCTTGCTACAGGTGGTCCAATACATAGCGACAACTTAAAAAACATTGTAGTTGAAGTTGTTTCAAAATTACAAAATATTGGGTATATACCAAAAGTGTTGTGTGATCAAGCATCTAATAATAGAGCTTTATTTAAGCTGTTAGGCGCATGTAAGGATCAGCCTGCAATAGAAATAGGAAATCAGAGGATTTTCACTGTGTTCGATACACCCCACTTATTAAAAAGTCTAAGAAATAATTTTCTTAACAAAAAATTCACGTTTTTTGCCGATTCTAAACAAATGTGGCAAGATACTGAATACACATACAACATCGATAGAACCAGTGTGAGAGCACGATGCATGGTGAAAATAACAAACGTTCATATAAACCCTAATAATTTTCAAAAAATGCGTGTAAAATTAGCAGCACAAATTTTTTCCAACTCAATTGCCTCAGCAATATCTGTAGGGCAGTTACACACCAAAACGGCTTCTCTTACTGCCGAATTTTTGAAAATTATAAATATTTTTGATGGTCTTAACAGCAAATATTGTAGTGATAGTAATCCAAATAGAAAGCCAATGTCAACTTTAAGCAAGTCAACTGAAAACTTAAAAGCAGGTTTAGAATATTTAAAAAAAATTAAAGTTTTTGAAAATCAGAAAGAGAGAAATAATATATTCACTGTCTACACGGCTTTCAGTGGACCATTTTGTCAGTTTTATGTTTGTGGGAGGAACTTCAAAAATAATATAATGTGTCATATCTTTTAACATCTTTTCTGAACCAAAATCCTCTAGAAAACTTTTTCTCTATTGTGCGCAATAGAGTTAGTCTAGTGCGTTCATAAAAAAACATGTGTTTTTACTTAATAACAGGCGGTAGCTGGTTTGTCTTTAGTTTCATGCGTGGAAGAGAATGATGCTAGATCAAAAGTATGTGTTTTATCTCGTCAGGTATTAATGACGCACGGGTAAATAATCGTGGACTCAACTGAATGTTAAACTACACTATTAGCTTTAGTTTATATATACAGTAGATAATAACAAGTATTTTATAATATCAGGAAAACAATATCAGGATGTCTTAAAATCTTGGAATCATATGGAAACTTTTTTATTCAGTTTAGGGAAAAATGTATTATTGATAAAAACTTACATGCAAGAGTAATATACCTTAATTTTTAAAGCACTTTCATATAAATATGAACGTGGTTTTTAATTGTTCTCGACTTTTAATAATAAAATGTTTCGATATTGTCAATAATGAAAGTACTTCTTGAGAACAAGAAATAATAAATATCTCACAATAAAACACTGAAAAACGTTTGTTTTCTATACTTCCACAAAATTTATTACAACTATGTTATTACTACAGCTGTTTCGGCAAAGTGCCTTTCTCAAGTGATATATTTTACTTTGCCGATAGGCAAAGGCTCAGGTGATATATTTTACTTTGAGAAAGGCACTTTGCCGAAACAGCTGTAGTAATAACATAGTTGTAATAAATTTTGTGGAAGTATAGAAAACAAACGTTTTTCAGTGTTTTATTGTGAGATAAAATGAACTTCCATCAAGTAACGGTCGAATCCATCAATTATTAATAATAAATATCTTTTTTTCCTAAAATTTTAATTTTACTATCTTAGTTTGAAAAGAATTAACATTCAAATATACTTATTTACTTTGTTTTGAAGTATGACCTAATTAGTGATGTTTTAAACTTTCTAATCCTGTCCGTTTATCAGCTTTTACCTATTGTTCCTAGGCAGATGGCTCTCAACTATTTATATGTTGGAAATTCCCTGTCATTTTATCAAGATATATGTATACCAAATTTCATGCCAATCCAATGGATTCTTTAAAATTCGGAGGTTTTGCAATATTTTACCTGGGGTGAATGGGTTAGATCTGGAAAGAAATTATGTATATCAACTTCAAATAGTTTATTTCGCATTAGTTCTTTTACACTAGAAAATATCATTCTTTTACAAATTGCAAAAAATAATTTACATGTGAATTATCACTGCTAATTTTATTATGTATTTTCTATTTTGTTGTTTTATGTAGTGTATTAATAATTAAATAATTTTTAAGAAACCTCTTCACTATTTTTATTAATAAATTTTTAGCGTTTTATCTGAAGTAAAATCGGAATTCCAAAATAGAGATTACAATCGCGTTAAAATTATTTGTTAAAATGCTGAATACTACCCTTATATCGTTGTCTATTACGCCAGCCAAGCAACTCAAATTTATTTTTCAATCTTGGCAAAAATTTCAATAAATGTCGCCACCGTCCAGCCAGTTAGTACTTAGACTTGAGGGGCAAAGAGGTGAAAGTGGGCGGAGTTTAACACTGAATTCGGTTTTACCTAAAGGTGAGGTATCTATGTAGTTATTAATCAATGCCCCTGCATAACAAACGAACTAAGAATAACCAACATATTCTGTTATTTTAAAAATCAACATATATCGTCGGTATACTACAAAAACCAGGTAAATGTCGAAATACCTAAATCGAGAAAAAACGTTTTTAAAGTTTATAGTGCCTTATTTTGAATAAAGCGGACCAGTTGTGTTTGATATTCGATATGCTAGTGAAAGATGCATACCTATATCAGAAATAATATTCTGTCATTAGTTTGAAAAAGTTAAGAGACCTAGCTGATTAAACCTAAATTTAAGATCCAGGTGCAATCACTTACCTGGTTTTACCTGTAAATCAAAATAAATCACACTGTATTAAAGACACTTATCATCTTTTTACTGAATATGGTAGATATACAGCAGTAGAAATATATTATTGTCCGGCAAATATAAATGTGCGCTTAGTTGGTTTTACATGCAACAGAACTTTGATTTATGGAAGTAAGTAGCGATATATTGTTTTATTTGAAAATGAAAAGTTGGTTAGGTGTAACTTATTTGTTTATTACACAAATTATCTGCTGAATGGTAAGTCGTATCATTTATTGAGTTTTACCTGTATGTAGAGCGTAAAAAGCTGATAATTTTGGTATACTTAACTCAATATTTTAAAATTTGTCATTTATCTGGTTTTCGCAGTATACCGACAATATATTATCAAGAGAAATAATATCAATGATTTATTATGTGATCACAAACAGAAAAATACATCATAAACAGATAGTGGGGGTGAGAAGTATGACTTGTTCAGCCAATGTAGGAATACACAAAAATTAAAGATTTGTTCCAACACAACGAAAAACCGTCATGTAACGATCACGTTACTACAAAATAATGCGTTCCATGGGTTATTTAAATTTATATTACATAAATGTATTTTTGTCAAAAAATTATTGGCTAATTTTGAGAGATAAATTGGAAACAACATACATAATAAATGTATTTATTAATAAAATAATTCACATATTGGGTAATTAATAGTTTACCAGAAAATCTGTGTGTCTGCGACAGCGGTCTATATGGAATGTGCATAATACACATTTCGCACAGTCAGGGTATGCTATTAACGAAAACATTGAAAGAGATTAGAAACGTGGGAACATAATATATACTGTAACCGACACCCAAAATTACAAATTAAATGAATCATTTATAATACTGCAAAGAAAATCATATCAGCAAGAAATCCGATCTCTGACCGATAATCACTAATGAGCCATTCGTCTTTGAGAACTGGCACTATAAAGATAAAGTGTAAAATCTGTGATTATATTTGTTTTCTATAATATTAAGTTTTGTGTACACCGAATAGAACCATCTTCATAAGCAGAAATAAATTCATATTGAAAAATAATTTTTTTAATTTATTGAACATAGTCAAATTTTAGTTTGCAAAAGTATTTTTTAGTAAGTAGATTATTTTTAAAGTGTACATTATGATGAACACAACAATTTTATTTAAATGAAAAACAGGTGATCTTTCATGATGAATGAGTGTTATATACAGGGTGTCCCAAAAGTAGCGGAAAGGTCGAATAATTCGCGAAATGAACATCGGATCGAAAAACTGAAAAATATGTGTTAAATATTTCTCAAAAATCTATGCGATGACACTAAACAAGTCCACCACTTCAACCCCTGGGTGTGGAGCGGGGGGTAACTTTAAAATCTTAAGTGGAACCCCTAATTTTTGTTGCAGATTTGGATTTTCCTTGTAAAAATAAGCAAATTTTATTCGAGCCATTTTGCGAATTGTGGATAGATAGCGCTATAATCGGAAAAAACGATATATCGTGATACCATAGCAAAATTATAGAAACGGTCTAATATCTCGAGAAATATACTTCCAAATGAAAAACTAAAAAACATGTGTTTAATATTTTTCAAAAATCTATAGAATGACACCAAACAGGATTTTTCATTCCACACTCTGGAGGTGTGGTGAGAGTTAACTTTAAAATCTTAAATAGGAACCCCCGTTTTTTATTGCAGATTGAGTTTCCTCCTCAAAAAATAAGTAACATTTATTCGAAACTTTTTTTTTAGAATTTTTGACGGATGGCGCTATAATCGAAAAATGCGATTTATTTGCGCCATCTATCAACGTTTCTAAAAATGTTTGGAATATATGTGACTTATTTTTCATAAGGATTCTAAATCTGCAAAAATAAAGGGGGCTCCTTTTTAAGATTTTAAAGTAAAAACTTGGTTCGACACATACTCGTGGTTAGTCTACTCGCCAAAGTTCAAGGCAGGGCGTTGCAAGCATTGTATTCTTTTCAAACGGGTTTTAAAGAGAGGCGCAACTTTTGTGGTACCCATAACATTTCCATTTAAAAACTTTGTCTAGTATTTAAATGTATGAATAATTTCTCACAACAGGGTTCAAACTAGGTTTTTTAGGTGGTTTAAACTACAGTAGACTCCCTCTATAACGAGAACTGAAATGGTGGACTAATTATCTCGTTATATCGGATTAAGCGGATTTCGTTATATCAAACAACAATAATAATGAAATGTTTTGATGCCTCTTACGTAGTTTATTAGATGTCGATGGTCAACCTGAACAGTGAACAATGAGACTTCGCCGTCATAAATTGCAAATTTCCTATAATAACGGTAATTTCCTATAATATCCTACAATATCGGTCGATAAACAGACAGAAGTTTATTACAGGTGGCCGAGTTTATTACAGCACTGGCCTCGATAATAAGACAGATGTTAGGCATTTCTATGTACAGGCAGTTGGGGCATTTATTTATTTATGACCATTACAACGCTAAAAACAGGTAAAGACACGTATTCTTCGATTTTAATTTTCCTCGTTGTAACCAAATATGCCTCGTTATAGAGCGTTATAGTTCAATAGGAATTTCATGGGACACCTAATGTACCTCGTTATAAGTGAAACCTCGTTATACCTGTGTTCGTTATAGAGAGAGTCTACTATATATATATATATATATATATATATATATATATATATATATATATATATATATATATTGCCATCCTAAATATACAAAATGTAATGTGCAACATCTTCACGTTTGGCCCCCTCCCTAAAAATTTTTTATATGGGCGCCCTTGGAACCAAATACTCTCTATGCTTCTCGTCATACCGATAATAAAAACTGAAATTCATGGTAACTAACCCAAAAAGAGAAGTAATAGGGCAAACAACTTTTACAAAAGGACTAGGGATGGATTTCTATGAACAACAAAGAAACGAAATGAAAGATTGGTGGAAATAATATAGGTACATAAAAGAAGATAGATGAGTGACCTTTAGTTTTAGAGTTTAAAGAAGAAAATGAAGAATCCTTAAGAAATGTCCAATAAAACAACTGACAAAAAGACAAAGAACGCAACGAAATGTTAAACAAGGAATCGATATCTTAAAAATGGGAATTCTTTCTGAAGATGACCCAATAACAAACGAGCTCTTAAAGTACGGAGCTGATATTTTGTATTGTACCCTCGGAGATCGGTGGAAAAAATTTACATCCAAAATAACAAAATTCAGTTTGGCAACACTGTGTGAATGTTAATAGTAACATATACCTTTTAAGATAAACAGAACTGTAATTTAGTCCAAATTAATATATTACAGAACTGTAATTTAGTCCAAATTAATATATTTTTTGCCAACAAAAATTACATTTTTCAACCAAATAATATTTCAAATACGATGTGTGCAAAATAATTTTGAATTGGTTTCTGCTAATGAGCTTGCTTTTTTGTCATTAAAGTAGAAAAAACTTTAAATTTATTCTTTATAATCATTATCGTCAAGTTCCCGTCTTACTATTTTCACTGTACTAATATCCGTCGACTAATTTACAATGATTAATGCGATGTTAAAACATTTTATCGTTAGCGGCTTCTGGGGTGTCTGAGACATATCTAATTTCATTGATAAAATGCGCAGTCCCACCGATTTCCACTTAAACCATACAAAAAACTTCAACTTCTCATACAAACAAGCAATTGAACTTCCAAACTCCTAGGTTTTCACCCAACGTGATAGTACTTTATGTACTTTTGCGACGATTGTTATACAATTTCGCATGTACTATTTCTGCGGCTATAATAGGACACTTCCAGTTACATTTTAACCAGAAGTAGATATACAGTGCTAGTCAAAAGTCCGTACCCCCCATCGTATCTTTTGATCGGTTATACCTATAATAGTGAAATTTGGAGGGAGGAAATAAACGGAGGTAAGCTTCTTAACTAGTCATGACAGGTGGCGTAATAGTGACAAATGACGTTACAGAGCCACTGTGACCGATAATTTTAAATGGGACTTTATGGCAAGCGATACCTCATTTGAAAGGTATTCAAAATACCTATTCAGTTATACTATTTTTTTGGGTTTAAGTTGATTTTGATTTTGGTGAAAAAATTAAATAAATATAATATTGTACTTTCGCATTTAATTAATAAAAATTCAAATGTCCGCCTATGAGTTTTTTTGTCAAAAAGATGACGTTTTTCAATTCTCTAGTAGTTTTTACGTCAACGTCAACCTTTTTGACAAGTAATCATAGGCGGAATTTTGAATTTTTTTAATTAAATGCGAAACTACAATTTTTTATTTATTTCATTTATTTATCAAAATTAGCTTAAACTCAAACAAAATTAGTATGACTGAATAGGTATTTTCATTACCTTTCAAACGAGGTATCACTTGCCATAAGGTCCCATTTAAAATTATGTGTCACAGTGGCGCTGTAAAGTCATCTGTCACTGTTACGTCACCTGTCATGACTAGTTAAGAAGCTTACGTCCGTGTATTTCCTCCTTCCAAATTTCACTATTATAGCTATAACCGTTCAAAAGATACTAGAGGGGGTACGGACTTTTGACTAGCACTGTATATTTGCTCGCGTCTTAACAATGCGCATCGAATAATATATCGCTTCTACTATAAAACAGTACTTTCGGTTACAACTCTGGAACTAAACGTCTGAGCTTCTCCTTAACCCGGCACCTGCCACGTGGCTTTGCAAGGCGCCAACTGCCACGTGGGGTGCTCACAGCACCCCTTAAAAATTTTCTGTGATCTACTTGTTTAAAAAACAAAATAATGTGTTGAGTAACACAATAATATAAAAAAACATGTTTTATTAACTTATTAGCCACTAATATGTTATAAAAGTTAAAAAAATAAAATGAAAAAGGTGTTATAAGCAAATTAGCAAATACCAAGCCATAATAAATGAAGTTAAGTAAAATATCTAAAAAAAAGATTTAGTGAGTATAGAGTCTATATTAATAATTTAAATCGGTTATTTCAATAAAAAATATAAATTTGACCTGTTTATCAAAAATACAAAAAATATTTAAAATTTAAAGTGCCAGATGATGACACTCCAATTCGACTTTAGAGCTATAAGTTCAGAATGACACTAAATAACCACTTCAAACACTAACACATCTATGTTATATAATATTATAGAAAGCTACTATGACGCACAGCTCGGTTACCAAACTTGAAATACAAATATTTGATAAAAATGTGTTATGGGGTGCTGGTAGCACCAATGGGGTGCTGGTAGCACCCTACTTGGCAGGTGCCGGGTTAAATAATCTGGCATATGCTGGCCGATTTCAAATATCGCAAAATGAAAAAACATGACGTGCAACAATATGTATTTTATTTTGATTGTATCTGATAATGTTATAATCAAACATTCTAGTCAAACTAGATTAAAGATATTTGAAAGTAAAAGCATTAATATTCAGTTCCTGGTGATATATTGATACAACCGTCTACTATAGTATATTATAAAAAAAGTTGCCAAGTAAACATCTTTTAGAACTAAATATCAAGCTTTCCTATAAATGTATCATATTTGTCTAGAGAAGCTATTAATCCATCTTTGTTTGTCACGTCGATGTCATTGCTGTAATCCAACTCAGCACCATCCTTGTTGACCATCTTTCCACCCAATGCATTAATAACAGCATTTCCTGCACATAGGTCCCACTTTTTGATAGCTGTTGTATGTATATACGCATCTACCTTCTTCTTTGCTACTTCTAAAGCTTTATAACCTAAAGCAAGAATAATTATTGTAAGTTATTACTCCACAATAAAATGTTAAATCATAAGTATGTAACACAGTAGACTCTATAACGAGAAATGAAATGGCAGACTAATTACCTTGTTATAAGCCGATATCGTTATATCAGACAACAATAATACCAACGAATATATGCACATCTCGTAGAAGAAGCTTTTATATGAAACAGATGGTTACATTTATAAGCAGGCTTGTTGACGAGGGATGATGCGGCCGGAGTGCGGGCGGTGGTAGTCCGTAGTCGCTGTCACGTATGTACCGCCATAGCACCTACTCAGTTGGGACGCAAATTCCTATGTTAAAACGTTATAGGGACGTACCCTTCTATGAGATGTATATTCGTTGATAATACTGTGCATACATATGAATATGTAGTTTTCTAAAACATTAACTTCCTATAGTGAAGCCATTCCGAGCAATACAAGATGCTTAATATTGTTTTAATGGCGCTTTTCAAAAAGAGTCGGTGGATAAACTAGAAGAAGTTGACAGGCGGTGGGGTTTATTACATCACTGGCCTCGATAAAGATAAGCACACAGCTTTTAGGCCTTTCTGTATAAAGGCAGCTGGGGTACTTATTTAAAGCCATCACCGCGCCAAAACCAGGTAAAGAAAAATGTTCTTCGATCTCATTTTCCCTCGTTATAACCAAATATGCCTCGTTGTAGAGGTGTTATAGGTCAATAGGAATTTAATGAGACAGCTAATGTAGCTCGTTATAAGCGAAACCTCGTAATACCCGTGTTTGTTATAGAGAGAGGATACTGTACAATATTTAAAATAGTAGATGCTTACCAGCACCAGCTGCAGTTATAATGTCTACTTTTTGTTTAAAATTATTTTGAAGAATTTTTTCCACATCACCTTTATGTGAACGAGACACTATTACTTTTATATTAGGACTTTTATTTTCAGGTTCCTGGAAAGAAAATAGTGTTATATTCTATTTAGAAATATACAGAGTGGGCCAAATAAAAGTGTCCACCTCGATATTTAGCAGTATTTATTAGATTTTAAGAAAATGACGAAACAGGTCGATTTTTGATCTAAGGGGGACACATTTTTACGGTACATACATCTGTCATTTGTCAACCCCCTCCCTTCCACATCCCCCACCCCTTATTTTTAAATAGGGAATAGGGGTTGTGTGCTAGCTCTTTTGAAAGGTTATTCAATTCTCTATTCAGTAATATAAACATTAACATAATTTTTTATACAGGGTGTCCAAGAATTTTTTTTAAATTAAATTAATTACCTAACACAAAAGGAAGAATGTATGTAATTTATTTAATTCAAAATACATTCTACTGTTATCACAAAACAGAAAAAAATGTTTTTTGATAAATAAACATTGCTTTTTGCTTAATTTTAATGTTCAAGCTGCCACCCATCTGCCTCTTGGTAGGTTGAATATTGAATTTAAGCAACAAACAATATTTATTTATCAAATAAACATTTTTTTCTGTTTTCTGTCAGCATTAGAATGCATTATGAGTTAAATAAATTACATACATTCTTCTGTTTGTGTCAATTAATTTAATTTAAAATTATTTTTCTTTGACACCCTGTACAAATAATTGTGCCAATGTTAATATTACTGAATAGATAATTGAATAACCTTTCAAATGAGCTAGCACACGACCCATATTCCCTATTTAAAAATAAGGGGTGGGGGATTGCAAGGGAGGGGGTTGACAAATGGCAGATGTATGCAGCGTAAAAATGTGTCCCCCTTAGATCAAAAATCGACCTGTTTCGTCATTTTCTTAAGATCTAATAAATACTGCCAAATATCGAGGTGAACACTTTTATTTGGCCCACTCTGTAGCTTTATAGCACAAGATTATACCAGTCTTTATACAGGGAGTTCAAGGCAGAAAAACATGAATATCGATACCTTCTTGTCTCAGTTTTGTATATGATTGATATGCAAGCCTTTAACTTGCTTTAACCAAGCAAGGGCTTAGTCCTCAACCCTGACATGGCGCGTCCCACTGGCTGATAGGGAAATGTCCTACAGATATGTAGGTCTGAATAAGGTTTTATCAAATAAGCACCTCGGAACATGGTAAGTATAAGACATCAGCTATATCATCACTGAATCAAGGCTACAATGGAATGATTTCTGCTGTTAGCTTGATAGCAGACACTCACAGGCAGATATTAGTCAAGGAGAGACCAGTTGATGATCTTACCGATTAGATAGTACTCTAAATGAATAGCGTAACACAAAAAGTAGATATGCCATCTGATTCCGGGTCAGACAGTGTGAAATGGGTTACCGGGCATGAGAATGTAACCAGAGTACTTGTGGTAAATGGGCGACTTAAAAAGAAAGCAAAACACCGAAGCTCCAAAGCAGAAATCAATGAATACAGGGACATGGAACGTCTCTTTTCAACAAGCTTGTTCAGCCTCAAAGACAAAGCAAGATGGGGAATCACAATAAAGACAACTGATATACGAAATATTATACTCTTCTGAGTTAAAATACAAAGGAATAAGAGGAAAAATTATATAATAAAAAATTATTAAGTACCTACTGATAAAAATAAAATTACTGATACAAATAAAAATAGTGCCTTAAAATAAACAGCAATTGTCTAGTCAATTTTTAAATATAACAGAAAATGGATATAATTATTATAAACAGAAATTCACTCCAGAGGATGTAACAAAAAAAGAATGTGTGTGTACTTTGTACGCACGTAAGAAGTTATACTTCTATTATTATGATTTCAACGAAATTAATATACTTAACAGTTATTATGTTATTTGTATTTTTTTTAAATATTAAACTAACTTTCTTTACCTACCACTTTTAAAAAATTTTTATTAAAACGATACCAAAAAAATAAAAAAAATTATGAATCGTCCGGGATTTGAACCCGGGACCTCTTGATCTCCGGTCACACGCCCTACCCAAATTTAATACAAAAATACTTTAAATAATATACGTACTATTATTATAAACTATCTTATTCCCGGGGAAGACAAATCCAAAGACACAAAAATTATAATAAATAATACATTTACTTAAAACACTAATATATTCAGCAACTAAACGCCATACTGTCTGTGTACGCATGCGCGCAGAATTAGGAAACTTTACTCTCAATCGCGCCTAAAGAAGTATAACTTCAAAAAAATTAGAAACAGAGTTAAACATAGCTAAAAAAGCTTATTTTTCATTTACCTGATTGCTTAAATCTTTTGATTTGGCCTTATCTACCCAAACCCACGAGGTAGTTTTTTCAAATGGCTTATGTATAACACCCATCACAGGTTTTCCTTTAACAGCTACACATACCATAGTAGTAACATACATGTATAATTTCTCTAAAACAAATTAATGGTCATAAAGGGCGGCTCTACAATAAGGTGGTATGATCACCACGATCAACATCCAGTATAAAATGCATTAAAAAAAGGGTACAATAAAACTACTTTTAATTTCTAAATCTGTAACATTTAGCGCCAGGAACAGCAGGATTTATTGTTTAAATTTAAACTAAAAATAACTGTAACATAAGCTTTATGATGAAGAAGCGAATTGGACTTTTAAAGTTAGTAAGACACTATAAAGACATTTGTTGTTATTATTGTAAAAATCATAGTCTGTTATGTTGTTTTTGATTTGGTAAAGGCTTTGAAAAAACTGTTTCTAAAAATTGATTAAATAATAATGGTTTCATTGATGAAAATAACCCAGAACCTTTTGAAATCCAGTCAACAAACAAGTTCAATCATAGAGATGGCCAAAGAAACTTTGGCCATTTGGGGAATACTAGAAATACTGATAGTGTAGGAAACAAAGGTTGAACCTTGCAAAATGGACACAAGTCCGGTTTTATTTTTTTTCTGGTATATCAAGGGGTGCTTATTATAAGACTAACTTTTTCTGAAAAAATTTCGCCCCGGAACCCCTCTTTTCACCCCTTTAAATGGGGTAATTTGTGGTTTTTGCGGAACTTAGCCTTTCCTGTACCTTTTACAAAAAATTTCTTTAATAGAAATATGAATAGGACTATATTTTCTACGATTTATTTCCCGACAGCATCTCTCTATCATCCACCGTTTAGCGGGGGTGGCCACCCAAAGTTGACAAGTTTTTAAAAAAGATGTTTTAAAAAAATATATATTTTTCCCTAACTGCAACGGAAATTAAGAAGAAATCCTGCGGCAATTATTTACAAATAATTGATTGATTTTTTGGTATAGGTTTCACTTAAGGATAATTACCCTTTTTTTAATTGCAGGGTGTTACATTTTAAAAAACCCCTTTTTATACCATCTGAACCGTTTATGCTAGAGTAAAAAGACTTTCATCGATTACCCATGTACTGGTGCTATTTACAAATTTGTATAATGCACCCCCATTTTTTCCCGGAACCACCCCAAAAAAAGAAGAATTAATAAATAAAGTGATTTTCTTGGAATCATTCACACACAATGCCCTTTATTAATATGCTTCATATATCATTTTGTGCACGTTATTGTTACCCATGCATGGACACCAAAAGCGATTTCCTAGTGCAACCCTTGTAGCCAAAAAAAAAATAAATAAAATGGGGGGTTGAAATTTTTTTTTGTTTTTTGCTTTTTGATCCATATGGGCATATGCTTCATGAACAGTGCTTTTCAAAAATATATATGGTTATTGCAACATCCCTGCGGAAACTACCCCTATCCTTGAAAATATATTGCAGAAACTACCCCTATCCCTTGGCGAGCATGTTTTTTCGATTTTCTCATTACCTATGCATTCTTTTTAAACAAAACTTATACAAGGTTAAATACCACTATTTACTCTAAAAGATAGGTCTTTTTCATTTTTTTCGTATAAGCAACCGCTACGGCACAGTGGCGCCGTAAACTTCATATATGCTTTGGCGGGCTCCAGTTTTTGTTTTTTTTTTCGTCATCTGTTCGTTTTATTGATAAAGTACTTATGTAAAATAAAACAACACAGTGTAACCTACAAATTATGACTTATGCACATTTTACAATCTTTGCGGCCCAAAGCCACAGTGGTGGCCCAAAATCAATTTTTGCATATTTTCGCCACCTACACGCATTTTATTGCAATAATAGCACAATATTTACCCTTAGGTGGTAGCTAAGAAATGGCGGATCCAGGGAGGGGTGATGGGGGTGGTCACCCCCCCTTTCAAACCAAGTGATATTATATTCAAATATTATAAAAATATTCTTTTATTTTTGTAGAAATTTAGCCAATTGGCACCCCCTCTTAACGATGCTGGATCCTCCACTGTCGGTAAAGCATAAAAAGTACGCCATTCTTATAAAAATATTAATATAATATAAGTATTTCTATAAAAATAAAAGAATATTTTTATAATCTTTGAATATAATATCACCTGGTTTGAGAGGGGGGGAGGTGATCACCCCCATCACCCTTCCCTGGACCCGCCACTGCTTAGCGACCACCTAAGAGTAGATATTGTGCTATTAAGTTAGCATTAATGCAATAAAATGCGTGTAGGTGGCGAAAATATGCAAAAATTGATTTTGGGCCACCACTGTTGCTTTGGGGCGCAAAGATTGTAAAATGTGCATAAGTCATTATTTGTAGGATACACTGTGTTGTTTTATTTTACATAAGTACTTTATCAATAAAACGAACAGATGAAAAAAAAAAAACAAAAACTGGAGCCCGCCAAAGCATATATGAGGTTTACGGCGCCATTGTTCCGCAACGGTTGCTTATAAGAAAAAAATGAATAGGACCTAATTTTTAGAGTAAATAGTGGTCTTTAACCTTGTATAAGTTTTGTTTAAAAAAAATGCATAGATAATGATAAAATCGTAAAAACATGCTCGCCAAGGGGATAGGGGTAGTTTCTGCAGTATATTTTCAAGGATAGGGGTGGTTTCCGCAGGGATGTTGCAATAACCATATATATTTTTAAAAAGGACTATTAATGAAGCATATGCCTATATGGATCAACAAGCAAAAAACAAAAAAAAATTTTCAACCCCCCATTTTATTTACTTTTTTTTTGGCTACAGAGACTATCAAATCGCTTTTGATGTCCGTGCATGGGTAATAATAACGTGCACAAAATTATATTTGAAGCATATTAATTCTTCTTTTTTTTGGGGTGGTTCCGGGAAAAAAATGGGGGTGCATTATACAAATTTGTAAATAGCACCAGTACATGGGTAATCGTTAAAAGTCTTTTTACTCTAGCATAAACGGTTCAGATGGTATAAAAAGGGTTTTTTTAAAATGTAACACCCTGTAATCAAAAAAAGGGCAATTACCCTTAAATGAACCCTATACCAAAAAATCAATCAATTATTTGTGAATAATTGCCGCAGGATTTCTTCTTAATTTCCGTTACAGTTAGGGAAAATATATGTTTTTTTAAAACATCTTTTTTAAAAACTTGTCAACTTTGGGGCGCCACCCCCGCTAAACGGTGGATGATAGACAGATGCTGTCGGAAGTAAATCGTAGAAAATATAGTTCTTTTCATATTTCTATAAAAGAATTTTTTTATAAAATGTACAGGAAGGACTACGTTCCGCAAAAACCACAAATTGCCCCCTTTAAAGGGGTGAAAAGGGGGGTTCCGGGGCGAAATTTGTTCAGAAAAAGTTAGTCTTATAATAAGCACCCCTTGATATACCAGAAAAAAAAATAAAACCGGACTTGTGTCCATTTTGCAAGGTTCAACCTTTGTTTCCTACACTATGATATCACATTCAAATGGGGGTTGAAATCAAAGGTATAGTATGTAACAAATAATTTTAGAAAACCTTAATCTTAAGCTTATTACAAAGTCATTTGTATTTGAATGATGTGGTTACGTTTTAGGCCCATGTAGAAATCAATAAATTTTTATCTATTGTACTTTTAATTATTATACCTGCTGTTCAGTATGTTCATCTCTGACAGTTTAACCATACTACTCGAATACAAATGACTTTGTAATAGTATTAAGATACCGTTTTCTAAAATATTTTGAAACATACTACAATCTGTTGGTTATACCATAGCCACCTTTACTTTACAAGCCATGAACAGAAAAAGGCAACGTCGCAATTGATGACGTCGGTAGTCTGACTTTTTTCGAAACTACGATTTTAAAGTACAAATTCTGGTAAAATTTATAGTATTTTTTGAGTCGATCAAGAAAATATTATTAATTAGAAGTTTGTACAAAATAACATTAAAAGTAATTCCTTGTAAGTAACGTTTATTATACAAAAAATAACCAATAACAAGAATATAAACGGGATTCATTTTTTTCAAATCCTAAAAAAACTAATAAGTATTTTTCAAAAATTTAAACGTAGAATGAAAGATTACGTTAGAACCGAAGGCTGAAAGTCCCTGAAAACTTCTATGTTTATTTTAATAAGTTACAGGGGTGAAAAACTAAGAAAATTTAGTGTGATTTTTAGTTTCGAATATGTCGTTAAAAATACTTTTTATTTATTCTAAGGGACTTTCGGCCCTCGGTAATAAAGTAATCTTTCATTCTGCGTTTAAATTTTTCAAAAATACTTATTAGTTTTCTCAGGATTCGAAAAAAATGATTACATTTAAAATACAGGCGTCAAAATTTTGCATTTTGTTCCTTTCCACTTAAAGTTTGTCGCACTTATTTAGAAACACCCTGAATTGATAAAGAACAAATCTAGTTGTTAAACATAAGCAATATAATCAAAAAACAGAATGTTAAGAAAACGGGAGTCTATAGTTGGGTTTTAATTTCAGTATTTTATAAATAACCGGTACACTATAAAAATTTAACTGGTAAGCAACAATATTATTACCGCGGTATTGTAAAAGAATTAGGCTACCACATATTAAAAAAATCACTTAAATCTGCCAACAGGTTTAGGAAATATAAACCATTGAAAATGACAAAATTTTTAAGTGGACGGATTTCTATATGCACGCAAGTTTATATAAAAATATATTATAATTTGGAGCACGAAATATTGTAAAATATTTCAGTTTCTCTGTAAATACAGTGAAAATTATTTAAAAACAAATGAGAACTGTCAGAATTAATCGGTCTACCAATAGATGTTGCCAAATTTCAACTTCATGGCTTGTTAAGTAAAGGTGGCTATGGTTATACACATCAGTGATACAACCTACACTTACTTATGGTTCAATACTTTGGTGGAGAAAGACTGCTTTGCAATCTCGTGCGACCTCTCTCACTACCCTATAAAGACAAGCACTTCTAAATATAACAGGAGCCTTACATAGTACAGGAACAGCTTCACTAGAGGCTATTACAGGTCTCCCTCCACTAGAATTAAATATTTCGGCAGTAGCTGTTATGACCATCCCAAGACTCAAAGCAAACAATGAAACAATACTTGGAAGCCTAATTATGTCTTGTGTATTGAATAGCCACATACAAACACTACTGGCACTATAGTTGAGGAATCCATCTTTATGATGAACTCAAGCGTCGTATAAACACAACGATAAGTCACAGCAACTAGTTGTGATGACAAGTTGAAACGCTGTTTAGACTCTGCGATTCAATGCGATACCACCTTCAACCCAACTCCAACTTTGATAAGTTGTGCGATGCACCGTTTACACACAATGATAAGTTGCAACAACTCGATTGACCTTGATAAGTTGTTTGATTTATCGCTGTGTTTAAACGACCCTTATGATGACACCAGAATTACTCTTCACTGAGAAGATTAACATAATTATACCATCCAGAGAACTCAGAGAACAAAAAGTCCCACATATTAAGGGGACTTAATATGGCTCACTGATGGATCTAAAACTGCTTATTGTATGGATCAGGAGTTTTAGGCAAACATGCAACTATAATAAATCTTACATCCTGTGTCTCATACAACTGTGTTCCAGGGTGAAGTTTTTGTTTTGGTGGCCTGCTTTGATGAAATCATAGATAAAGACCCTAAAGCTAAGAGAATCAACATTTACACAGATAGCCAAGCGGCTATTCTGGCAGTAAAGAACACACTCACACAAACAAAACTGGTGAGGAACTGCAAAGATCTCAACAACCTGGTAACAGACAATAAAGTGTCTTTAATATGGGTGCTGGGTCGTGAAAGGGTGCATGGTGTTACATATTAATAATACTCTGATTACAACTTAACATTTATTCTACAACGATTAAACGAAACATGGACATTTTTCCCATTACGACTAAACTAAGAATTACTGAATGACAACTGTCAAAACTTGGCCCTGTCTCTAGTTCCTTTCACGGTCACTAGTGACAGGGTGCTTACACATATATAATACAAGGGAATGACCGAGCAGATATGTTGACAAAACATGGCTCGAGAGAATTCTTTGAAGGCTCACAACCTTTCTGTAGCATCACTAAAGATGTTATGAAAAACGAGGGCCAGAAATGGCTGATAATGAATCATCAAGAGAAATGAAGACCCACTCAAGGGCAAATCCAGCTTAAAAAATATTCAAGAATATTGATAAAAAACTCTCAAACAGTTTAATGAACCTCAATAAATGAGAGATCAAAAAGGTCAATGAAATGGTGACTGGACATTACCGTTTGAGAAACCACCTATACAAACTACAATCCCTGCTCAATTTATTAGACTCGCCCTAGAAATCAGTTTTTTCTTTGAAACCCCTTAAAAGTATGTTCAAAGTCATACGGTACTGCTGAATGGGTTAAATAACAATTACCTGATAATCGTGCTACATAATTAAGTTAAAGATGGTGAGACTTTTTGATTGAATTGTGAAAACTTGGCAGATGGCAATATAATGGGCTAAAAAAGTGCAATGACTCGACTTTTTTAACTTTAGTTTTTTAATTAAATCAGTGGTTGATATTCAAATTTTCGTAAAATTTGCAATAGTAAGTGTTAATATTAGTCTTTATTAATGTTAGTTTTTAATTGGTTTAATTTATTTTAACATATTAATAAAAATATGTTAATTTCTATAAGACGAATGTCTTCGTTTGGAATTTTTTCATATGGGTAATTGTAAAGATCTTTTTGTTGAACAAATCTTTTCTGCTATCTTCTGTTACTGCTCTATTAGAAAATACCACATGTATCAAAGAGAAATAGCAAAAAAATATGGCATATCTTTATCGTCAGTTCGAAGGTTGAGTCAAAAACTTAAAGAGAAACATCCTGTTACATCGGTTTGGAGGGGTCGGTACGGTAGAAAGATTTCAGTCACCCCCAGAGGGCAAACAATTTTAAAGAATTTGGCTCTAAAACACAGAAGAGTCACCCATTGTGATATATGGAATAAATTGGAAGAATCAAAGTGTTCAGTATCGGAGTCCACTGTACGCCGAAATTTGTATAGTATGGGATTCAAATCTCATAGGCCAGTTGAGGAACAAAAAAAATAACCAACTATCACTACAAATGCTCAAAAAATGCTTAGTTTGGGCCAATTTGCATAAAGACTCTATTGCCATATACTTTTTGTGCAAAATGACCGAAACAAATTTGTGATTGATGGTTTTGGTTTCTTAACTGGCCTATGACATTTGAATCCCATACTGTACAAATTTCGGCGTACAGTGGACTCCGACTCTGATTCTTCCCATTTATTGGTTATATCGCTATGGGTAAATCTTCTGTGTTTTACAGCCAAATTTTTTAAAATTCGTTGCCCTCTGGGGGTGACTGAAATATTTCGGCCATACCGACCCCTCCAAACCAATGTAACAGGATGTGTCTCTTTAATTTTTCAGCCCAACCTTCGAACTGACGATAAAGATATGACATATTTTTTGCTATTTATCTTTGATACATGTGGTATTTTCTAATAGAGCAGTAACAGAAGAGATTTGCTTAACAGACAGATTTTTACATTCACTCATATGAAAAATTTTCAATCCGAGATATTCGTCTTTTAAAAATTAAAATATTTGTATTAATATCTTAAAATAAATCAAACAAATTAAAATAAACTTTAATATAGAACAATATTAGCACTTCCCACTGAAATTTTACGAAAACTGAACACCAATAACTAATTTAACTAAAAAAACTAAAGTTAAAAAAAGTCGAGTCGAGCAAACAAAAAAATAAGTTTAGATTCCTCAAAAGTAGAATGGCTAAAAGTGCATTGTATTATAATAAAAAAAGACCCATTTGTTGTACATTTTAAATATGGCATCAATGAGGTTCATGCTGTACAATAATTTAGTATTCAGAAAAGAAATGTGTTAATAGAAGATTTCCAAAGACCATTTATTTATTCATTTATTTATTAACGGTTTCACCATTATTCAAAAAAAGTAATACAATAAATTATAAAATAGTTGAGATAGTTAAATTCTAATATATACAATAAAATACAATATAAAACATATTAAAAATATGATGTAACACCATAAACAAACTAAACATGATCAACACAATTTAACAATTGCCTAAAAGAATAAATTGAATTAAAAAATGGATCAACAGTATATGTGTTAAAGTGCCTAAGAGGTCTAGTCATCGGATCATTTCTACCATAATTAGTACGGTGATACTCAATATAGAATTTAGAAGGATTTCGTAAGTTGTAACTGGTTGTATTAATTCGGATTTCAGATAGTAATTCAGGATAGTTAACAAAGCCGTTAATTAGTTTATAGATAAAAAGCATTTCTAGTTTTGTTCGTCTATTTACAAGAAGTGACAAATTCAAATGCTGAAGAACATCATTGTTGTTACAATTATTGAGAATCTGCAATTTAAATCTAGCATATCTAGCAAAACGTACTTGAATATTCTCAATTAAGACTTTGTCAACCTCATAATAAGGAGACCAAATAATGGAAGCATACTCTAGGGATGATCGAACTATTGAACAATATAAAACTCGAAGAACGGATACAGAAAAAACTTTTGTATTCCTTTTTACAAAACCTAGAGATCTGTTAGCATTAGATGATAGAACACGCAGGTGAGATTTAAAATTTAATTGTTTATCAAAAATTACTCCTAGATCTCTCATCTCATCAACTCTAGACAACACATTTATACCAATATTATATTCATACAGATCTGTAGTGTTAGTTTTTGAGAAACTAATAATATGACATTTGTCGATATTTAATAATAAATTGTTGGAAATAGACCATTCATATTATACTTTGTTCAGAACAACTGAAGGTGTAAGACAAGGGGGAAGCTTGAGCCCGTTACTATTTATTACTTTTATGGATGAAATAATAAAAGAAACAAAAACAAAAGTCAGACCATTACACATAGGGTATAGAAATCTGAAAAGCACGGAGATAGCAGATTGTACATTGGCCGACGATGTAGTAATTTTAGCAGCGACTGAAGACGAGCTACAAAGAAGCGTAAAAACATGGAACACAGTTTTAAAAAAGTATGGTATGACTATGAACAAAGAGAAATCGAAGGTAATGGTAATAGCTAAAGAAAGAGAGGATGTGCATGTCCAGGTAGATGATACAGAGATTAGACAGGTACAATCATTCGAGTACTTGGGAGTAACCATTGAAGAAACAGGTAGACAGGGAGCTGAGATCAACAAAAGAATTGATAAAGTGAATAGACTGTACCACGCAATGGGAAAAACAATTATTAACAAGAAAGAAGTATCGAAACATACGAAAATCAAGGTATTTAAGGCTATATACAGACCAGTACTTACATACGGATGTGAATCCTGGGTACTAAATAGACAACAGAAAAGTAAGATACAGGCAGCAGAAATGAGGTATCTACGCAGAGTTCAAGGAGTCACTAGAAGGGATAGGGTAAGGAATAACTATGGAATAGGAATAACTAACAATGATGGAGTATGTTGAAAAAAGACAATTAAGTTGGTGGGGGCATCTACAACGACTACAGAAAGAAGTACCAGTTAAAAAGATATGGGAAACGAAGGTGCAGGGAAAAAGTAGAGGAAGACCGAGAGAGACATGGAACGAAGTGATGGCAAGGATTCTGGACAAAAAAGGAATAGCATGGAATGAAGCAAAGGCGATGGCACAGGACAGGAAACAATGGAAGAGATTTGTGCACTGTTAACAGAGCACACGTTAATACCTACACCCGAGAGGGTAGAAGGTCTAAAGATTATATATATATATATATATATATATATATATATATATATATATATATATATATATATATATATATATATATATATATTGTTATATTTCTATTTGATATGAAAATTAAATTTTGATAATTATAAACAAAATTCACTTTAATATAAAATATTTTTAATTTTCTCAACCTCGGGCATATAAATTTAGAACAACCTGTATACAACAAATTGTTATATTTAATTTTAAGAAGTGATTAGAATAAGCGTACGAAACTCGGAACAATGTGCTTAGATAAACAAAGTGAATGACGCGTACCATTATCGTTCTTCTCGGAAGGTCGATCATTAGCCTATGCTAAATAAAACTCAGTGAAATAGATGATAGTTCATTATCGTTTTTCGCGGAAGGTTTCGATCATTAGCCTATGCTAAATAAGACTCATTTGAAAGAGAGAATAGGTCATTAAAATTTGTAAATAGTTAGAAAGTATTTTAGAATGGGAATTAAATATTTTCTTTTGAAATCCATTAAGCATATTTAGAAAGATTAAAAATTGGTTTTGAGGAATATTACGAATGAGAGTTGGTGGTGGAAGATTGATTTGTGAATCTGGAAGGGATATTTAGAAAGTAGGGGAATGGATGAGAAAGTGAGATCAGAATGTTTTGAGCTGTCGAGAAGTGAAGTCGAGTAGTAGACGGTAGTGTACGGAGAGTGAGAAAGCCGATGTAGTTCCGTGAGTGTGGAGTATCTATCGTGGAACGAGAAGTAGGCCAGGTCGAGAGTAAAAGAACCTCCTTGAGCCAAGAGTGTCCCGGTAGCTGATAGCAGTTTCGAGAAAGGTAGAACACAGCATCACGACAGACGCAGGAACGAGAGCTATACGAGCTAGTTTTTCAAAGGAGAACATTACTGGAAGCCAGGACGAGGTTTGATCGCAGCCAAGGATAGCAGGAAACGGGTCTTGTGTGAGGACATTTTCAGTTCACCAGGAAAAGGTCAGTCTCATTTGTTTGGACATGAATGTATGGGTTTTTCGTATTAAATTCCACATAAAAAAATTGAATAACATAATCAATAATATCAGAAAAGCTTCATCAAACTTAAATAGAGTTGTTCCTAATAACTCCTAATAGTTAAATGTTAATAAAAACTTTCAATTGAAAACCAAAAGGAAATAAGATTCCCATTTGTAAATGTTATGTTTAAGAATAATAAGAAATAGCAAATATTAAGCATTGATTGCCTTTTAAATAAAATAAAAAATATTTTGATTATAATTGTAACCCATATGTGTATTTTTTTTACTCTTTTCTTTTCTATCCCGATTAGGAACCATTAAGAAATATTTAGAAGCCACGAAAGTAAGTAATTAATTTATAATTCGCCCTGAGATTGAAAACATATTGATATGTGATCTGGTTAATTAATTAGATTAGTATTAATACATTGATTAAATTAAGTGACATATAAGAATATTATCTCATATCAATAATCAAGATCACATCAACTGTCGTCCAACGTGGAAAGCATTGTAAAGTATTTCTAGTGGCAAATTTGAAGGATAGAAAGAGTAAAGCCGGTATTTGAAAATTTATATGCCTGTGGTAAAAAGTGAGATACTTACATTTGATAACATAAAATTTTAGATCTCTTTAGGTACAAATTTTACATAACTGATTTAATATTTTATTTTACGATATTTACATTTGATATATTTATTGACAATTTATAATATTTGGGTGAGAAAAAGTCGTCTTGGTAACATACTAGTAAAATTTCATATTTGGCGGGGACAGTACTTCTTGAAAACAAATGTCTGTGACAAGAAGCCAAAGCAAAGACAACAAAAAACAAAAAGAACATTCAAATCAAGAGAATAATTCAGACCAAGAAGATATTTTAGACAAGACAATCATGGCATCAGAACAGCAAGAATTATCAGGAATAGATAAATTATTACAAATGATGCAACTCCAGTCACAAAGAATGGAACAGAAAATGGATGAAACACAACAAAAACTGGATGACAATCAAAGAGAAACAAAACAAACAATGGAGAAAAATCAGGAAGAAACATCAAAGAAAATGGATAAAGTGGATCAAAAAATGGAGGAAACACAACGAAAAATGGATGAAACACAACAAAAATTGGATCAAAAAATGGATGAAACAAAAAGAATAATGCAAGAAAATCAGAAGGAAACAAAACAAGCCATAGAAGAGAACAACAAGAAAATGGAGGAACGCATAGAAAAGTATGAAATGAAAATTCAAGATAAAATAAAGGAGTTAACGAATGGCCAGAAAAAGGAACTAGAAAATTTGGAAAATAAGTTGGAAAATGCTATTCAAGTAGACAGAGAAGAAGTGGAAAAAAGAATCACAGAAATAGAAAAACAAGTCACCGAAAACCGGACGCAACAAAATGTCGGAGAAAGAAGAGAAATGGTTATACATAGCACAGATGACGTGAAGATAAGGTTTGGCGGGGATGTAAGAAGATTACACCCAGTGCCGTTCATAAATAGCCTGAAAAAGAAAATACAACACATCGGAAATTTCGATACAGCAAAAGAAACTATCAGAAACCATCTCAAATATGAAGCAAGCCTATGGTTCGATAGTAAAGAAGAAGAATTCGGCAATTGGCAACAATTTGAACAAAAATTTTTGAATTATTTCTGGGGAAAGGTCCAACAATTGGAAATTAACAAGGAATAAAATGGAATTGGAAAGAAGAACAGGAGGAAGCTTTCGAAACATTAAAACGAGAATTCGCAAAAGGAACGAAAATATACCACCCCATTTACAATTTACCTTTTATACTCCGAACTGATGCGTCCATACAAAAATTTGCAGGAGTTCTGTCTCAAATACAAAACGACCAAGAAGTGCCGATATGTTTTATATCTCGAGTGACTAAAACACATGAGAGAAAATATAGTGTTACAGAATTGGAGTTTGCCAGTGTACTATATTGCGTAAACAAATTGAGGTTTTACTTATTGGGAGCAAAATTCACAATCGAAACAGACCATGCAGCTTTAGTACATATCATGAAGAATAGATTAGTAAATAATAGAATACATAGAGGCATTCTATTATTACAGGAGTATGATTTTGAGTTCCGATATATAAAAGGAAAAGACAACATAATAGCCGACGCTCTAACACGGGATGAGGACACCGGAAAAAAGGAAACAATTACTCTACAGGTGGGACTAAATAGATTAATACAAGAAGAAGGGATATATTCGTTAAATGAGATAAGGACAAACCAAGAAGACCTAGAGGAAAGAGAGAAAAGAAGAGCGGAAATAGAAAATGACATATATTTTAAGAGAATAGACGGAAAGGAACTATATTTAGTGACACAGACATTGGCCGAAAAGATAATAAAGAAATTACATGAGGACAATGGGCATATCGGTAGCAGAAAAGTTTGGCTCGTTTTTAGGGAAAATTACATCAGCCGACAGGATTACCGCATTGCAAAGGAAATTACCCAGAAGTGCGATGTATGTCAAAAATATAAGAGTCGGAATTTCAAAAACGAAAATGTTGCCAAAAATATTGAAGCCCGAAACAAACTAGACATTGTAGCAATAGATATGTTAAGCGATCTAATTATGACCACTAAAAGGAACAAACATATTCTGGTAATGGTGGATGTGTTTTCAAAATACGTAAAATTATATAGTTGCCGCACCACAAAGGGGCAGGAAATATTAAGAAAAATCGACAATTTTATAGCCATAGTAGGAACACCAAAAAAGATTCTACTGGACAATGCAACGTATTTCCGAAATGATCGTTTCAAGGGACAACTTCGAGAACGAGGAATAGAGACAAATTTTGTCAGCATCAGGCATCCACAGAGTAATCCTTCGGAACGATTCATACAGGAAGTGACGAAATTTCTTCGCATTGCAACAGATGGTCAACATCGCCACTGGGACAGGAAAATGGCGGAAATAGAAAGGTATCTAAATACAATTCCGAGCACAGTAACAAAAGAGACCCCAGAATACATCATGAAGGGTGTACTGCCGATAAGGCCATGGGAAGACCAAGAGCCAAAAGAATATCAACAGGTGATTGAAACCGTACAGAGAAGATTACGGCGAAGCAACGAAAAATATATCCAAAGACAGGAACAAAATAGAAAAAGAAGACCAGTGACTTTCCAAAAGGGTGAAAAAGTACTCGTGAGGGCATTACGAGTATCAAATCTTCCTGGGGGCATTTGCGCAAAGTTGATGCCTGTTTTCGAAGGCCCGTACATCGTGAATAATGAACATGGGATAAATAGTTATGAGTTGAGGCACAGGAACTCGGAAAAGATCCGAGGAATTTATAATATTCACGATGTATACAATTATCACGAATAAAAGACAGAATTACATGAAGTAGATAGTAAGTTAGGATATAAGACGTAGATTAAAGTAAGGAAATATACAGGGAGTTGGTTTTGCCTCGAGAAAATTTATTTAAAAATGCAGATAAATTTTATCGAATACAAGGCGGGGATTTGTTATATTTCTATTTGATATGAAAATTAAATTTTGATAATTATAAACAAAATTCACTTTAATATAAAATATTTTTAATTTTCTCAACCTCGGGCATATAAATTTAGAACAACCTGTATACAACAAATTGTTATATTTAATTTTAAGAAGTGATTAGAATAAGCGTACGAAACTCGGAACAATGTGCTTAGATAAACAAAGTGAATGACGCGTACCATTATCGTTCTTCTCGGAAGGTCGATCATTAGCCTATGCTAAATAAAACTCAGTGAAATAGATGATAGTTCATTATCGTTTTTCGCGGAAGGTTTCGATCATTAGCCTATGCTAAATAAGACTCATTTGAAAGAGAGAATAGGTCATTAAAATTTGTAAATAGTTAGAAAGTATTTTAGAATGGGAATTAAATATTTTCTTTTGAAATCCATTAAGCATATTTAGAAAGATTAAAAATTGGTTTTGAGGAATATTACGAATGAGAGTTGGTGGTGGAAGATTGATTTGTGAATCTGGAAGGGATATTTAGAAAGTAGGGGAATGGATGAGAAAGTGAGATCAGAATGTTTTGAGCTGTCGAGAAGTGAAGTCGAGTAGTAGACGGTAGTGTACGGAGAGTGAGAAAGCCGATGTAGTTCCGTGAGTGTGGAGTATCTATCGTGGAACGAGAAGTAGGCCAGGTCGAGAGTAAAAGAACCTCCTTGAGCCAAGAGTGTCCCGGTAGCTGATAGCAGTTTCGAGAAAGGTAGAACACAGCATCACGACAGACGCAGGAACGAGAGCTATACGAGCTAGTTTTTCAAAGGAGAACATTACTGGAAGCCAGGACGAGGTTTGATCGCAGCCAAGGATAGCAGGAAACGGGTCTTGTGTGAGGACATTTTCAGTTCACCAGGAAAAGGTCAGTCTCATTTGTTTGGACATGAATGTATGGGTTTTTCGTATTAAATTCCACATAAAAAAATTGAATAACATAATCAATAATATCAGAAAAGCTTCATCAAACTTAAATAGAGTTGTTCCTAATAACTCCTAATAGTTAAATGTTAATACAAACTTTCAATTGAAAACCAAAAGGAAATAAGATTCCCATTTGTAAATGTTATGTTTAAGAATAATAAGAAATAGCAAATATTAAGCATTGATTGCCTTTTAAATAAAATAAAAAATATTTTGATTATAATTGTAACCCATATGTGTATTTTTTTTACTCTTTTCTTTTCTATCCCGATTAGGAACCATTAAGAAATATTTAGAAGCCACGAAAGTAAGTAATTAATTTATAATTCGCCCTGAGATTGAAAACATATTGATATGTGATCTGGTTAATTAATTAGATTAGTATTAATACATTGATTAAATTAAGTGACATATAAGAATATTATCTCATATCAATAATCAAGATCACATCAATATATATATATATATATATATATATATATATATATATATATATATATATATATATATATATATATATATATATATATATATATATATAACTGAAGGATGATCACAGCTGTCTAATTAATATCAATGTCAAAGGTAAAGTTCATTGGGTGTGCAGCTGGAAATGAAAGCCAAAGTGTACTCTTTTCAACGAGCTAGCAATATTTCGTTTAATTTCTTAAACATCATCAGGCCAGTTGCTACAAAGTTATTACAAACTGGTGAAATTGTGCAATTTATATAATAAGTTAAAACACTTACTTGGATGAGCTTGTTAAGCCTCGATAGAAAAAAAGTTCCATGAAGAAACGCCAAAGTGAAAAAACCAACATTTGATTTAGTGTACAGTGAAAGGCATAATAACTCACACAACCAAGTGTATTAATTTCCGTGTGTGCCGGAGTAGTCAAAATTACTTAAATTAACATTTAGGACAAACAATTTTACGAATACATATACGAAACACTTAATAATTCAACATTTTGATGTTGCCATGTTGAGAGGAGGGCGTGAAAGCAAAGTACCTCAAGGTCACAGCGGTCTGTTAGCTGTCATTATACGGAAGTGTCAGCCAGAGCTAGGCAATTTTTAGTTTAAGTACAAGTTGTATTAAATTGATAGATTTTTGTTAAGATCAAGTAAGATCATTCTGTTGCTATTTATTAAATAAAGAATTTATAAGACAGATTACTAGCGATTGTCTTTTTATTTTATTCATGTTTGTACTCAATGATTAAAGAAATGCATACAATTTTAATAATAATTAACTTCTTTCTACAATTTGGTGGTATAATTGTAATCACGAATAGAATACAGAAGGGTAGACCACTTTGTAAAGAGGCATATACACATACCCACACACACACATACATACACACACACGTAATACATGTGTACACATACATATGCATATACATACATAGCTAATACCTCCACATTCCAAGGTGTCAAGTGTAATGGCAACTACAGAATCTAAAAAGCAAATTCATTGAACTAAATTAAAAATATTAGTAGTTAAGGATGGCAAAATAAAGAGTGGCTATATGACAAAGGAGCACTAAATTAAAAAAAAAGAAATACTAAATATTATTTATGACTATATTCAACAAATAATGAGAGATAAAAATCACCAATAAAGATTGACCAGAACAAACTGACATCTTGAGGGGCAACCAAAAATTGTGATATATGAAACGAAAAAGAAGTTTGTAATAAACAAGATGGTATTATTGAGAATCGTCTAATAAACTAACTTGGTTATTATTTGTGTCTAGCTTTAACAAAAAGGAATAAATTTCGCTTAGATGTTGTATATCTGATTTAGTGTTAATCACGTTGTCAGTTGTTGCAATGTGGGTCATTTCCAAAAAAAGTCTTCTTTTGTAAGATGTTTCTTTTTCAAGGATCTTGGCATCTGCAAAGTTCATTTTGTGATTGAGGGTGTGTACGTGGTTGGCTAGTGTGCATCTATCTGGATAAAGTCTACAGTCACTTTTATGTGTTATTATTCTATCCTTCAGTCGTCTAGATGTTTGGCCTATGTATTTGCCATTACAATCACTACATGGAATGCAATAAACCACATCAGAAATTTGATCTTGTGGGGTTGGATCTTTAAGTTTGGAAAAAATAGAATTTACTGTTAGAGAGGTTTTATTAGTTATTTTAATATTCTCATATGATTTAAAGATTCTTGTCAATTTTGGTGTCAGTTCTTGTATATAAGGTAACACACAATATTGTGAAGGAGTGTGATTGTGAACAGTGTTTTGTGTGTTAGTATTTGTAGATGTGCCAACAGATGTCGAGTTGATTGGAGTGGGCTCTAATGGAGTATTGTACAACAGACTTTTGAGGAGAAGTGGTGGATAAGAATTATCAATAAAGAGATCATACAGTATTTTTAGATTTTTTTGATGGAATGATTTATCAGAAATTTTTATAACCCTATTTTTCATTTGTTTCACTAAGTTGATTTTAGTAGAGTGTTTATGATATGACATGTAATTAATGTACAGCTGGTTCCAATAAAAACTGATACGAGTCTTAAAGCGTATTTTGTAGAAAATTGAGCAGTGTACTTTCTTCTTCTTCTTCTTTTTGTTTTTGGTCTCGCTGCAAGGCAATTACCAGCACGATTTATAGGCGATCTTGATGTAATCGGGCTCTAAGCCATATCAAAATCGCTGACTATGTTCTTGTAAAAAGCTTTTAATGAGGTGTGATATAATGAATATGAGTTTAATTATATTTAATTTATTATATTTTGAAGGATAAATACTTATTATTTACATACTGTCACTGCCAAATCTTAAAATTTGTCAGATAACTTCAACCTCAAAAAATGGCTGTTTGTTTATTTTATTATTTGTCTGTCATAATAAATATAATATAATGTCAGACCAATCATACACTGCTCAAAATGATCAAATCTTACTAAGAGTCGTATCAGTTTTTTTAGGAACCAGCTGTATCTGCCAGAACTCATTGATTTTCTATACCAGTCTACTGTAATGATATTGTCGTTAGAACGAACTAATCTAGTATCTAGGAAAGGAAGAGATTGATTTTCATCTTCTACTTCGATGGTGAATTGTATGTATGGATCATAGCTGTTAAATATAAAAAGCAGGTCATCTAACATATTATTAGGTATAGCTAAGATCATATCGTCTACATATTTTTTTATAAAAAAAGGATTAAAAGGTAGTACTGGAATAATAATGTCTAGCAAGTCATCCATTACATATGCTGCAAGAATGGGGCTAATCTTTGCACCCATTGGTGTTCCAAAAGTTTGTTTATAGTATGTGTTGTCAAAAGAAAAATAGGTGTTATTGAATAAGAAAGTGATTAAATTTAAAAACATATCTTTATCTATTGTACAGTGTCTGCTGATTTCTGGCCAATGTTTGTTTATTGATCTTAAACATGCTTCAAGATAAACATTACTAAATAAAGAGATCACATCTAAACTAACTAACACGTAACCTTGAGGTAGTTGCATTCTATTGAATTTAGTGTTTATTTCAAAGGAATCTTTTACATAATAGTCATTGTTACAGTCATAGGCAGAAGTGAGAATTTCTGTAATAAAACCAGCAATATTTTCAGTAGGAGCTCCTATTGACGATACTATAGGTCTAACAGCTAATGTTGGTTTATGTATTTTTGGTAGTGAGTAATACTTTGGTGAAATGCTATTATATGAATTTAATTTTTTCTTTGCAGTGTCATCAATTTGTTTGGTATCAAACAACATCTTGACCAATTTATTACTTTGCCTTTGTATAGAGCTAGTAGCTTCATCAATATCTAATTTGGCAGAAAAGAACATAGCTCGAGCTAGAGTTACTAATGCTTTGACTAACTACATTTCACATAATAAAAAATCTTCTAACTATTTTCATCATTTACTTAAGAAAACAAAAACTTTTTTAAAAAATCACTCAGAACTTATAGTCACAAGATCTGACAAAGGTAACGTCACAGTAGTTATGTACAAAACTGATTATCTAGAACTTTCTAAACAACTTATTAGTAATAGTGATTCCTACCTCACATTAACGTCTGATCCTACTCAATCTATACAAAGGCAAAGTAATAAATTGGTCAAGATGTTGTTTGATACCAAACAAATTGATGACACTGCAAAGAAAAAATTAAATTCATATAATAGCATTTCACCAAAGTATTACTCACTACCAAAAATACATAAACCAACATTAGCTGTTAGACCTATAGTATCGTCAATAGGAGCTCCTACTGAAAATATTGCTGGTTTTATTACAGAAATTCTCACTTCTGCCTATGACTGTAACAATGACTATTATGTAAAAGATTCCTTTGAAATAAACACTAAATTCAATAGAATGCAACTACCTCAAGGTTACGTGTTAGTTAGTTTAGATGTGATCTCTTTATTTAGTAATGTTTATCTTGAAGCATGTTTAAGATCAATAAACAAACATTGGCCAGAAATCAGCAGACACTGTACAATAGATAAAGATATGTTTTTAAATTTAATCACTTTCTTATTCAATAACACCTATTTTTCTTTTGACAACACATACTATAAACAAACTTTTGGAACACCAATGGGTGCAAAGATTAGCCCCATTCTTGCAGCATATGTAATGGATGACTTGCTAGACATTATTATTCCAGTACTACCTTTTAATCCTTTTTTTATAAAAAAATATGTAGACGATATGATCTTAGCTATACCTAATAATATGTTAGATGACCTGCTTTTTATATTTAACAGCTATGATCCATACATACAATTCACCATCGAAGTAGAAGATGAAAATCAATCTCTTCCTTTCCTAGATACTAGATTAGTTCGTTCTAACGACAATATCATTACAGTAGACTGGTATAGAAAATCAATGAGTTCTGGCAGATACATTAATTACATGTCATATCATAAACACTCTACTAAAATCAACTTAGTGAAACAAATGAAAAATAGGGTTATAAAAATTTCTGATAAATCATTCCATCAAAAAAATCTAAAAATACTGTATGATCTCTTTATTGATAATTCTTATCCACCACTTCTCCTCAAAAGTCTGTTGTACAATACTCCATTAGAGCCCACTCCAATCAACTCGACATCTGTTGGCACATCTACAAATACTAACACACAAAACACTGTTCACAATCACACTCCTTCACAATATTGTGTGTTACCTTATATACAAGAACTGACACCAAAATTGACAAGAATCTTTAAATCATATGAGAATATTAAAATAACTAATAAAACCTCTCTAACAGTAAATTCTATTTTTTCCAAACTTAAAGATCCAACCCCACAAGATCAAATTTCTGATGTGGTTTATTGCATTCCATGTAGTGATTGTAATGGCAAATACATAGGCCAAACATCTAGACGACTGAAGGATAGAATAATAACACATAAAAGTGACTGTAGACTTTATCCAGATAGATGCACACTAGCCAACCACGTACACACCCTCAATCACAAAATGAACTTTGCAGATGCCAAGATCCTTGAAAAAGAAACATCTTACAAAAGAAGACTTTTTTTGGAAATGACCCACATTGCAACAACTGACAACGTGATTAACACTAAATCAGATATACAACATCTAAGCGAAATTTATTCCTTTTTGTTAAAGCTAGACACAAATAATAACCAAGTTAGTTTATTAGACGATTCTCAATAATACCATCTTGTTTATTACAAACTTCTTTTTCGTTTCATATATCACAATTTTTGGTTGCCCCTCAAGATGTCAGTTTGTTCTGGTCAATCTTTATTGGTGATTTTTATCTCTCATTATTTGTTGAATATAGTCATAAATAATATTTAGTATTTCTTTTTTTTTTAATTTAGTGCTCCTTTGTCATATAGCCACTCTTTATTTTGCCATCCTTAACTACTAATATTTTTAATTTAGTTCAATGAATTTGCTTTTTAGATTCTGTAGTTGCCATTACACTTGACACCTTGGAATGTGGAGGTATTAGCTATGTATGTATATGCATATGTATGTGTACACATGTATTACGTGTGTGTGTATGTATGTGTGTGTGTGGGTATGTGTATATGCCTCTTTACAAAGTGGTCTACCCTTCTGTATTCTATTCGTGATTACAATTATACCACCAAATTGTAGAAAGAAGTTAATTATTATTAAAATTGTATGCATTTCTTTAATCATTGAGTACAAACATGAATAAAATAAAAAGACAATCGCTAGTAATCTGTCTTATAAATTCTTTATTTAATAAATAGCAACAGAATGATCTTACTTGATCTTAACAAAAATCTATCAATTTAATACAACTTGTACTTAAACTAAAAATTGCCTAGCTCTGGCTGACACTTCCGTATAATGACAGCTAACAGACCGCTGTGACCTTGAGGTACTTTGCTTTCACGCCCTCCTCTCAACATGGCAACATCAAAATGTTGAATTATTAAGTGTTTCGTATATGTATTCGTAAAATTGTTTGTCCTAAATGTTAATTTAAGTAATTTTGACTACTCCGGCACACACGGAAATTAATACACTTGGTTGTGTGAGTTATTATGCCTTTCACTGTACACTAAATCAAATGTTGGTTTTTTCACTTTGGCGTTTCTTCATGGAACTTTTTTTCTATCGAGGCTTAACAAGCTCATCCAAGTAAGTGTTTTAACTTATTATATAAATTGCACAATTTCACCAGTTTGTAATAACTTTGTAGCAACTGGCCTGATGATGTTTAAGAAATTAAACGAAATATTGCTAGCTCGTTGAAAAGAGTACACTTTGGCTTTCATTTCCAGCTGCACACCCAATGAACTTTACCTTTGACATATATATATATATGTATATATATATACATATATATACATATATATATGTATATACATATATATGTATATATATATACATATATATGACATATATATATATATATATATATATATATATATATATATATATATATATATATATATATATAAAACAGATGAAATAGAGAATGTGGAAAAATCCCCTTACGAACAATTCACACATCCACCATTTCCACCCGAAATGGTGGATGTGTGAATTGTTCGTAAGGGGATTTTTCCACATTCTCTATTTCATCTGTTTGATTTCGTACGAGTGGTCGTTAAACCATTAACCTTGGATCTTTTTATCACTGAGTGTGCTTCAAAGATCTACATCTTATGTTATATATATATACATATATATATATGAAACTTAAAGCTAAAATCAATATCAACAAAAGAATTAATATTAAAATTAAACTCACCAGGCTTCCGGGTTGAACCGCGTCGTTGGTTTCTAGGCCGAGCTTTCGACGTCCTCTCTGACGTCATCTTCAGGGCTTCCGGGGTCTCAGTCTCCTGAGGCTCCAGACACTACACTCACTACTCACTACTTCACTACTCACTGCAATACTGTTGTTGCTGACGCTGGGGCGGTCATTTATACCGTGGACTGGTGTGACTGACGTGGCTGTCGATGACGTGGCGGAGTGGGAATTAGCGCGAAGACGATTTGGAGAGGCGCGAAGATTTTTGACGGTGGGAATTGTATTTGTAGATGGAGCGGACGATGTTTTCTTTAGGAGGGGTCTCCAAGTCGAAGGTAGCTTGGGTTGGAGACCCCTCCTAAAGAAAACATCGTCCGCTCCATCTACAAATACAATTCCCACCGTCAAAAATCTTCGCGCCTCTCCAAATCGTCTTCGCGCTAATTTCCACTCCGCCACGTCATCGACAGCCACGTCAGTCACACCAGTCCACGGTATAAATGACCGCCCCAGCGTCAGCAACAACAGTATTGCAGTGAGTAGTGAAGTAGTGAGTAGTGAGTGTAGTGTCTGGAGCCTCAGGAGACTGAGACCCCGGAAGCCCTGAAGATGACGTCAGAGAGGACGTCGAAAGCTCGGCCTAGAAACCAACGACGCGGTTCAACCCGGAAGCCTGGTGAGTTTAATTTTAATATTAATTCTTTTGTTGATATTGATTTTAGCTTTAAGTTTCATTGTATTAACCGCGGAAACCTTTCCGAATATATATATATATATATATATATATATATATATATATATATATATATATATATATATATATATATATATATTGATACATGTATCCATGTGACTTCCAAAGTAGATTCTCGTAATACGTTGTTACTTCATATATACCGTTATGACTTCCGATTTCGGAAGTCACAACGTTTTGCCTATATTTTTACGAATTTGGCTACTAGATGGTATCAGAAGGCTTATATTAAAAATTTCGCTGGAAGTCATATCGTATCTAACATACTCATAAGATCAGATTTTAGTTCGACGGTATATCACCAGCGCTAGTGTCGCTCCCGTGCTACTATACAGGCTATGTACACAACGCGTAGCGTCTTCCGTATACCACACGGCTCGGTGTGACTTCCGTTTTTTGGCAACCCTGTGTAACGGTTTCCAGACATTTATCTGTTGTAGATTCGCGGTCCTAATCGTACTTAGTGTTTTGTGTGCCTTTTGTTTTTAAACATGAATAATAGCAGATCTGCTTTACTTTTAAAGTTAGCCTTAAATGAAGGTACAATAAGTGATTATATATCTCTATAATTATATATTTTCTGTACTTATTTTAATCTATAATATTTACTTACCTATTTACTTATATAAATTCATTTTTCTCGTGTTTTTGTTTACTTCCTTTTTTACAATGAACTTCTAATTTAATCTACACTCACCGGCACGAAAAACGGGCACCCCAAAAAAATGGGTAATTTTTGATGTCTCGTATCTCCCAAACCTGTTGTCCGATTTAAGTAATTTTTTTTAATATGTTATAGCCTTATTCTTTAACAAAATAGCTATGATAATATTGTTGATAGACAGGTAAATTTTCATTGTATACCGGGTGTACCAATCAAACTGGGTTTTTTTTTCTCAATTTTCACAACACCCTGTGGAATATTCTAGCCTTTATAAAATATTTAAATCAAAGCCTAACTATAGCTCCAGGTTTTATTAACATTCTGTTTTTTTATTCATTCGCTTACGTTGGATAATAAAAAGTTAAGGACTTTAACAACTAGCCATGTTCTTTATCGATACAGGTGTTTCTAAATATAAGTGCGACAAACTTTAAGGGGTAATTTCTGCATGAAAAAATAACCGTTTGGCAAAAGAATTTTATATTTGCAAGCATTTGCGGACATAGCTTTATCAAGTAAACGATCATTATTTTTTCATGCAGAATTACCCCTTAAAGTTTGTCGCACTTATTTAGAAACACCATGTATTGATAAAGAACATGTTTAGTTGTTAAAGTCCCTAACTTTTTTATTATCCAACATAAGCGAATGAATAACAAACAGAACGTTAAGAAAACCTGGGGCTATAGTTGGGTTTTAATTTCAATATTGTATAAAGGCTAGAATATTCCACAGGGTGTTGTGAAAATTGAAAAAAAACCAGTTTGATTGGTACGCCCAGTATACAATGATAATTTACCTGTCTAGAAACAATGTTATTACAGCGATATAGTTAAAGAATAAGGCTATAGCACAGGGGTGGGCAAAAGCCGGCCCGCGGGCCGGGTCCGGCCCTTTCGCTTACTTTGTCCGGCCCGTTGAAAAACCCCGCAAGTACCTAATCTTTTTAATCCCTTTTATGTGATTTTGTTGAAATCAACAGTAATAGTTTGCATAGTGTTCACATAAATTATTAAATATATAAATAATAGAGAGTATTATAATTACGAACAGCCTTAGCTAACTATATTTTTAAAAACTGATTAATTGTAACTATTTACTTTAAATTTCTTTTAAAATATAAGGAAATCCCCGGAGATTCATAATTGTTTATTCGGTATTAATAATCGTATTTAACTCTCAAGGTCTCAAGACAAGCACTCGGTGTTTGGGTATCTATTTCAACCATATCACTGACAGTTTATGATCTAAATACCTCAGCACTTTGGTCCCAATAATATGATTCTTTATTTATTAAATCTGAATTAAGTATGGTTGTTTGGAATACCTACTTCAGCATAAAATTCATTGTTACCGATTTTTGCCGAAGTTTTACAACTACTTCGAAAGACGCGTATAAGTTTATTTTGATTTAGCACTGGCCGTATTTCCTATTACTCCTCATATTTCTTTTGATACAGTGTGTGTTATTTTGCAAATATATAATAAATTGAAAAAGTGGAGGACATTTTGTAAGTAAAATTTGAAAACATTGTTTTTATTTTATTGTATTAAAATATTTATTTGTAAGCATTTGCAAAATGATACAATCTAAAAAAAGAAAAGTTGATTTGGAATGCAGAAATTTTAATGAAGCATGGACAGAAAAATACCTTTTTACGAACATTGGTAAGAAAGCAATTTGTTTAGTTTGCCATTAAACCATTGCTGTTTTCAAGGAATATAATTTAAAGAGGCATTTTACATCAAAACATCCAAAATATGCATCGTTTTCTTTAGAAGAACTTAAAAATGCTGCAGACAACTTAGCAAAAAACTTAAATAAACAAAAAAATATTTTTAGCAAACAAAGTAACATCGAGAAATCTACCACACAAGCAAGTTATGTTATTGCACACAAAATTGCTAAGTTATGTAAACCTTTTTCTGAAGCAGAATTTGTTAAACAGTGCATGGTAGAAGTGTCGGAGATATGTTGTCCTGAAAAAAAACATATTTTTGAAAATTTAAGCCTGTCAAGGAGAACAATAGTACGACGGATCGAAAATATTTCAGGAAATTTACTCGACCAGCTAAAAACAATAATTGCTGATTTTACATATTGTTCTCTGGCGTTGGATGAGTCCTGCGATATTACTGACACAAGTCAATTATTAATATTTATTCGGGGCATTAACAAAAAATGTGAAATTCGCGAGGAACTTCTTAGTGTGCATCCAATGAAAGATACAACTACCGGTGAAGACTTCTTTAACGCTGTTGAAGAGTGTTTAGTTAAAGTAAATTTACCTTGGAACAAAATAGTAAGCATCACTACGGATGGCTGTCCTAGTTTAACAGGGAAAAATGTGGGCTTACTAAAACGAATCAGCGACAAAGTAAAACAGTTGCAGCCAGAACAAGACATATTATTTTTACACTGCATTATTCATCAAGAAGTGTTATGTAGAAAAGTTTTAAAATTGAATCACGTCGTTACTGTTGTGACAAAAGTTGTAAATTTTATCCGGGAACGTGCATTAAATCATCGACAGTTTTTTGAATTTTTGAAAGAAATTGAAAGTGACTTTTACGAAATTCCTTACTACACTGAGGTGAGATGGCTTAGCATCGGTAAAGTTTTGGACAGATTTCAATATTTGCTTGATGAAATAGTATCCTTCTTGTCGATAAAAGAAAAACTACATGATTTTCCTGAATTGCAAAATGAGGCATGGCTAAACGATTTGTCGTTTTCTGTAGATATTGTAAAATATTTAAATGAACTTAATGTAAATTTACAAGGGAAAAACCAGTTCGCTTTCAATATGCACTCAAATGTCAAAGCATTTATGATAAAACTAAACTTATTTGCTGAGAACTTTAATAAAAAAATATTAAACCACTTCCCATCATTACAAACACGACGAGAATTATTGAAAAATTCTGATTTTCGTAAATATAGTTCAGTAACACAAGACCTGCATACTGAATTCCAAAGAAGATTTCAAGATTTCAAAGCTATTGAAAAACCGTTGTCATTAATTAGTCAACCTTTCAATTTCGATGTGCAAGAAGCTCCTGTTGAAATTCAGCTAGAATTAATTGACTTACAGGCAAATAATTTATTAAAAGAAAATGTTCAATCAAACGAATTGAGTGCTTTCTACGGTGCTTTGAATACAGAACATTTTAAACATTTTTTAAACTATGTTCAAAAATACCTAGTTTTATTTGGTTCGACATATATTTGTGAAAGAACTTTTTCGTTGATGGTTTCCACGAAAAATAAATATCGATCACAAATTACTGACGAAAATCTACACTCGGTATTAAGGATTGCTACAAGTGATTTGGATCCCAACTTTGAAGAAATAATATCACATGAACATTCGCGATTTCACGTTCGCATTAACTATTATAGAAGTTATACTTATAATGAGTATTCTATTAATTTTAACGTTTAATGTTTGTCTTTTTTTTTATAATTTTATTTAATATTAGGTATATTTACAAAATATGTATCAATATAAATTAATTTGTATCGTTAAGATATAAATAAATAAGAAAATAAAATCTTTCAATAACTGATTTATTTAATTACCATTAATTTATTATTATTCTTCTAACGCTGACTCCACTAATGAAGGTTGGCTAAAACACCATTGCAAATTCGTCTCTATTTTCTGCTTTTCTTAAAAGCGTCTGTGTGTTTAACCCGGTCCAGTCTCAAATGTTTTCAGTCAGAATATTTGTCGTCTACCAGGACCCCTTTTTCCTTCGAACAACTCGTACATATCATTTCTGAGCATGTGCCGTAAATATGCTGTCTGTCTCCTTTTAATGGAGGTCAAAAGTTCTCTGTCTCTTTCCATTTCGTGCAACATCATTTTGTTCGTATATGATCGGTCCATGGTATTTTCTAAATTCTCCCAAAAAGCCACATCTCAAAAGCTTCCGGCTTTCTCATTAAGTCAGCATTAACAATCCAAGCTTCGGCACCATAAAAAAGAATAGAGTGGATATACAACATTTTATCAACTAATATCAGATTTGCAGATTGAGTCTTTGGTGACTCAGAAATGTCCTCATCTTCAAAAAGTCTACCCTCAATTGCTCTATTCTTGATCGAATTTATGATTTCGAATTTAAATCTTCCGTAATCCAGACTCCTAAGTAAGTATTTCATTTTGTCCACTTGCTCAATATCTTCATTTTTTATCTGGTTCTTTTTCTGGATCTTCTTATGATTTAATATAATGACCATTTTTTTTTCAATTACGTGACATATTTTACTGGGCACAAGTTTTTCGCATGTATTCCCAAGTAGGACAATTTATTATTTCCATTTTCTAATTATTAACAGTCAAATTTCTTTGTCCAAATGCTTTAAAATAATACTTATAGTATTTATTTCTTGGGCAGGGAATAAACTACACCAAAAATATTCGCGTGGGCACAGCGTACATATCCGGTATAGTCCTCCGGCCCGAGAGACATTTTGAAACTTTCATTTTGGCCCGCGCTTAAAAGTAATTGCCCACCCCTGATCTAAGCGGTTTTTTAAAATTTATGGGTTTTGCAATATTTTACCGTCAGCGAACGGACTAATAGTAGAGGATCCGATATAAGGCCGATCTGCATCGATCTATTTAATGGATAACGTGTGCGTGAAGTAACAATGTATTTTAAACGGGATTTACTTTTTCGCACTGTTTTTGACACACTTTCATATAATCAAATATCCTTAACTTTCGCGTTGTCATGGTGATGACATAATGAGCAATAAATTACAAAAAAAAAATTGACAGTTTTGTGGTTTGAAAGAAATTAGAATGTTTAAATAAGTTCTAAAAATTGTAGAATAGGAATGAATTCCAGTGATGAAGAGTTACAGTTTTTTTATTTGTTTATCGTAGATAAAATATTGTATGAAACTGTGCGTGAAGTACTTTTTGCGAACTTAAGCGATGTATAGCACTCGCTCCGTTCTCGCTTGTGCTCTAAACATCACGTGCATTCGTAAAAAGCATACTTCACGAACTGTTTCATAAATAACTATTTTCATATATTAAAAAAAATGTTTCGACCCGGGTAGATATTATTCCAGATTTTCAGATTTCAGCACAGTGTTAGATGGTTGGGGCATATATGGAGAGCAGGTAGCGTAACAACTATAAACTCAATTTTACAATGGAAACCCGGAGTTAGAAGGAGACGCGGAGGAACTAGAATAAATGGTTACAGGAAGTAAAGGAAAATTTATATAGGGCAGCAATTAGAGACTAGCAGAAAAAGACAGAGGATAGAAAGAACTGGAGAAGCACAGTCAATAGTATCGAGTAGCAGACTGGGACTAATCTGCTCTAAAAAGATGGATCTAGATAGCTTTTTAGCAGCTCAACCCCACCTGGCGTATTTAGCCATTTAATTTTCTTATTACACATTATTATTGGTACATCAAAAATTAAAAGGACGGTGCCTGTAATAAAATCTAAAATTCAAAATTTAATCAAGAAAAATAATAAATATTAAAATTTCCTATAAGTTCAAATTTATTTATTAAAATTTTTGATATAATTTTCATAAATAAATTACTTACTAATAACACTTTTTTAATTAATTCCAAAAAATCCATTTTGCAGCAATAATAAAATATTAGTATTTGTAAAATAAATATCAATCATATCATAAATAATACAGGTTTACAAAAAAAAACTAAATTTCGGACTATTTGACGAAACCATGTTACAAGGGGGTTTTTGGGGTGGCTGATCACGAATCCGGGGTCCGCTCACCTCTTTCACGCCAGGTAAAGGTCATTTCAAGGTCAAATCAAGATAAATCGACAGTCGCTCTGAGAAAGTATATTAGGGCGTTTTTGGTGTCGCTGATGACGAATCATTAGTCCGCTGACCTCTATCACGTCTAGTTCAAGGTCAAATCAACATAAATCGACACAATCGCTCTGAAAATATAGGGGTTTTGGATGGTTTTTATACTGATCATGAAAACTGCTGTCCGTTGAGCTCTACCACGTAAGGTAATGGTCATTTCAAGGCCAAATCAGGACAAGTCCACAAAACTGATTTGACCTTGAAATGACCTTTACCTGTCGCGGTTGAGCTCAACGGACCCCAGTTTTGTGATTAGCGACCCCAAAAACCCCCTAATATACTTTTTCAGAGCGATCGTGTCCATTTATCTTGATTTGACCTCGAAATGACCTTGAGCTAGACGTGATAGAGGTCAGCGGACACAAATTCGTCATCAGCGACCACAAAAACCCCCTAATATACTTTTTCAGAGCGACTGTCGGTTTATCTTGATTTGACCTTGAGATTACCATTACCTGACGTGATAGAGGTCAGCGGACCCCGGATTCGTGACCAGCGACCCCAAAAACCCCCTAGTCATATGGTTTCGTCAAATATTCCGAAATGTATTTTTTTTGTAAACCTGTTTAATCAAAAGAATATCAATCTTTTAATTTAAATAGACAACTTTAAAACATAGAACTGCATTCACAACTGTATTCACAGTAAAAGTTTCAGAAGATCACACATTACGCTTAAAGTAAGAGGTAAATCAGCAGACGAGTCGTTGTGACTTCCAAAATATGACAACACCGCTGGAAGTGACAACGCACCTTGAACTACCCTATATATGGAAGCCATAACGTATGCTGTACGCTTCGGTATATACGTATATATATATACAAAATTTATTTTGGTAAATCCTTTCCCCTCAATAGGTAGACCCATTTTATAAGCCCCCCTTTTACCAAATACACAATTTTTAAAAAATAATTCCTAGTAGAAAAGGTGGAAGTCGGACAGCCTCTTCTGTATACCGGAAGTCACAACTTAACGTGCATCAATATATATATATATATATATATATATATATATATATATATATATATATATATATATATATATATATATATATATATTGATACATGTATCCATGTGACTTCCAAAGTAGATTCTCGTAATACGTTGTTACTTCATATATACCGTTATGACTTCCGATTTCGGAAGTCACAACGTTTTGCCTATATTTTTACGAATTTGGCTACTAGATGGTATCAGAAGGCTTATATTAAAAATTTCGCTGGAAGTCATATCGTATCTAACATACTCATAAGATCAGATTTTAGTTCGACGGTATATCACCAGCGCTAGTGTCGCTCCCGTGCTACTATACAGGCTATGTACACAACGCGTAGCGTCTTCCGTATACCACACCGCTCGGTGTGACTTCCGTTTTTTGGCAACCCTGTGTAACAGTTTCCAGACATTTATCTGTTGTAGATTCGCGGTCCTAATCGTACTTAGTGTTTTGTGTGCCTTTTGTTTTTAAACATGAATAATAGCAGATCTGCTTTACTTTTAAAGTTAGCCTTAAATGAAGGTACAATAAGTGATTATATATCTCTATAATTATATATTTTCTGTACTTATTTTAATCTATAATATTTACTTACCTATTTACTTATATAAATTCATTTTTCTCGTGTTTTTGTTTACTTCCTTTTTTACAATGAACTTCTAATTTAATCTACACTCACCGGCACGAAAAACGGGCACCCCAAAAAAATGGGTAATTTTTGATGTCTCGTATCTCCCAAACCTGTTGTCCGATTTAAGTAATTTTTTTTAATATGTTATAGCCTTATTCTTTAACAAAATAGCTATGATAATATTGTTGATAGACAGGTAAATTTTCATTGTATACCGGGTGTACCAATCAAACTGGGTTTTTTTCTCAATTTTCACAACACCCTGTGGAATATTCTAGCCTTTATAAAATATTTAAATCAAAGCCTAACTATAGCTCCAGGTTTTATTAACATTCTGTTTTTTTATTCATTCGCTTACGTTGGATAATAAAAAGTTAAGGACTTTAACAACTAGCCATGTTCTTTATCGATACAAGTGTTTCTAAATATAAGTGCGACAAACTTTAAGGGGTAATTTCTGCATGAAAAAATAATGATCGTTTGGCAAAAGAATTTTATATTTGCAAGCATTTGCGGACATAGCTTTATCAAGTAAACGATCATTATTTTTTCATGCAGAATTACCCCTTAAAGTTTGTCGCACTTATTTAGAAACACCATGTATTGATAAAGAACATGTTTAGTTGTTAAAGTCCCTAACTTTTTTATTATCCAACATAAGCGAATGAATAACAAACAGAACGTTAAGAAAACCTGGGGCTATAGTTGGGTTTTAATTTCAATATTGTATAAAGGCTAGAATATTCCACAGGGTGTTGTGAAAATTGAAAAAAAAACCAGTTTGATTGGTACGCCCAGTATACAATGATAATTTACCTGTCTAGAAACAATGTTATTACAGCGATATAGTTAAAGAATAAGGCTATAGCACAGGGGTGGGCAAAAGCCGGCCCGCGGGCCGGGTCCGGCCCTTTCGCTTACTTTGTCCGGCCCGTTGAAAAACCCCGCAAGTACCTAATCTTTTTAATCCCTTTTATGTGATTTTGTTGAAATCAACAGTAATAGTTTGCATAGTGTTCACATAAATTATTAAATATATAAATAATAGAGAGTATTATAATTACGAACAGCCTTAGCTAACTATATTTTTAAAAACTGTTTAATTGTAACTATTTACTTTAAATTTCTTTTAAAATATAGGGAAATCCCCGGAGATTCATAATTGTTTATTCGGTATTAATAATCGTATTTAACTCTCAAGGTCTCAAGACAAGCACTCGGTGTTTGGGTATCTATTTCAACCATATCACTGACAGTTTATGATCTAAATACCTCAGCACTTTGGTCCCAATAATATGATTCTTTATTTATTAAATCTGAATTAAGTATGGTTGTTTGGAATACCTACTTCAGCATAAAATTCATTGTTACCGATTTTTGCCGAAGTTTTACAACTACATACTTCGAAAGACGCGTATAAGTTTATTTTGATTTAGCACTGGTCGTATTTCCTATTACTCCTCATATTTCTTTTAATACAGTGTGTGTTATTTTGCAAATATATAATGAATTGAAAAAGTGGAGGACATTTTGTAAGTAAAATTTGAAAACATTGTTTTTATTTTATTGTATTAAAATATTTATTTGTAAATAAAATTAACATGAAGTAAAACTCCCTAGTGTAGTTGGTATATTTAATAAAAATTATAAAAATTTTTAAAAATCCAAACGGATTACGTTCAAAACGTTTTCGGACTTATCAGTCCATCATCAGTGAACCTAAAAGTAAGTAATCTCACTTAGTAAAATTGAAAAGGGTGAAATTTTGAATGTTAAAAATTGAAAAGTGTGGTTACGATTACTTACTCTCTGTCCTTGCTAAATAGCCACAATGCCAAACACTGGTCAAGATGTATGTTCTAACTACATGGTGAAATCTGATCTACAATTTGGCTTACATTGGATGCCAACGGATTAGTACTAGGAACATGATGCTCTACTCCATTAATTAAGAGATTTTTTTATAATTAGGTCTACATTGAACTACGTTTAGTCTGTCAATGATTTAGAAGGAAGTTGAAATACTTCAAATGTCAGTAACATTGACATCCAGGAAAGGGAATTTTTAAGGTATTAACCAAGGTCAAGATCCAATGTGGTTACGGAACTTTAAGTTTAAGACTGTGTTGGAATTTTAATTTTTAATATTAGAATTTAAAATTTACTATTTTTATAAAAATATTACAACCATTACCATAAACTTGACTATAAAATTAAATTTGATCGAACTTATTGTCATAATATGGTAATGAAAACAAAATGTAGGATAGAATTATTGGTTAATGAAAGTTAATAATTTTTTTGGCCTAAAATAGCCTTGTGGGTGAAAGTTAAAACGTTGAAGTGATACAACCGTTGTTTAGTGTGTATAGAAATATAAATTTGTTAACTGTAATGTTGGTTGTATAAGTCTAGTAAGATATTGATTCTGTATGAAATTAACCAATTAAAAAATTTGGTGAGAATTGAGGTAACTGATATAAGATTGTTAAGTGAAAAATATAAATAATTGACGGGATGTGAAAATGTGTTAGTTATAGTCAAAAATATAGGAAGTATTATAACATGTTATAATACTTCCTATATTTTTGACTATAACTAACACATTTTCACATCCCGTCAATTATTTATATTTTTCACTTAACAATCTTATATCAGTTACCTCAATTCTCACCAAATTTTTTAATTGGTTAATTTCATACAGAATCAATATCTTACTAGACTTATACAACCAACATTACAGTTAACAAATTTATATTTCTATACACACTAAACAACGGTTGTATCACTTCAACGTTTTAACTTTCACCCACAAGGCTATTTTAGGCCAAAAAAATTATTAACTTTCATTAACCAATAATTCTATCCTACATTTTGTTTTCATTACCATATTATGACAATAAGTTCGATCAAATTTAATTTTATAGTCAAGTTTATGGTAATGGTTGTAATATTTTTATAAAAATAGTAAAGTTTAAATTCTAATATTAAAAATTAAAATTCCAACACAGTCTTAAATTTAAAGTTCCGTAACCACATTGGATCTTGACCTTGGTTAATACCTTAAAAATTCCCTTTCCTGGATGTCAATGTTACTGACATTTGAAGTATTTCAACTTCCTTCTAAATCATTGACAGACTAAACGTAGTTCAATGTAGACCTAATTATAAAAAAATCTCTTAATTAATGGAGTAGAGCATCATGTTCCTAGTACTAATCCGTTGGCATCCAATGTAAGCCAAATTGTAGATCAGATTTCACCATGTAGTTAGAACATACATCTTGACCAGTGTTTGGCATTGTGGCTATTTAGCAAGGACAGAGAGTAAGTAATCGTAACCACACTTTTCAATTTTTAACATTCAAAATTTCACCCTTTTCAATTTTACTAAGTGAGATTACTTACTTTTAGGTTCACTGATGATGGACTGATAAGTCCGAAAACGTTTTGAACGTAATCCGTTTGGATTTTTAAAAATTTTTATAATTTTTATTAAATATACCAACTACACTAGGGAGTTTTACTTCATGTTAATTTTATTTAACTAGATGGTATACAGCCAACCTTCGGGTATTATCCCGTTTTATTTTTATTTATTTGTAAGCATTTGCAAAATGATACAATCTAAAAAAAGAAAAGTTGATTTGGAATGCAGAAATTTTAATGAAGCATGGACAGAAAAATACCTTTTTCTACAACCACTATTCAAAGTGCACTTTTCTGCACGGTTTTATGTTAGCAAACTTGATATTTTCTCACAGTATAAGATATTTGACATTAGTGTGCAGAAAAGTGACGTTTCTGTGCCGCAAAGTTCTTTTCTGCACAGTTGACTACCTCATTCTGAGTAACGTTATATTCTGTTTACATCCGTGGACTACCGCATTCTGAGTAACGTTATATTCTGTTTACATCCGTGGTTAAACTTTAGACAAATATATAACCTATAAGACAATTATTATATTTAACTATAGCATAGAAACTAAATTATGGATGTTACAACTGTTTTATTTTACAATTTTATTCTTATTAAACATTTTATAATTATCAAATAACCAATAAGGACTTAGCAACCTGTGCAAGAGACGTCGAATGAAGTAGGTTTTGTGTAAATCCGTGACTGCATAAATATAATGTCAATAATGTGTAATAATTGTTTAAATTTAAACAAATTAAGGCAGTACATTAATTTTTTAACTGATTTCTGTGCAATTTATTTAGGTATAAGGAATTTAAATTGATTAGTAGGTATTAATTAAATACAGTTTAAAATTTATCACATAGGTACCTATTATAATTAATCGTCGTTTGGAAATTGTGATTTTTATTTTTAGGAAAAACTGTGCTTGTAGAAAAAGTATAGTGTGAAACACGTGCAGAAAGGTAATTTCTCACTCGTTTGAATTGCGGCACTCGCTTGCGCTCGTACCGCAACTTTTCAAACTCGTGAGAAATTAGTACCTTTCTGCACTTGTTGCACAATATACTATTTTACGAATATTGGTAAGAAAGCAATTTGTTTAGTTTGCCATTAAACCATTGCTGTTTTCAAGGAATATAATTTAAAGATGCATTTTACATCAAAACATCCAAAATATGCATCGTTTTCTTTAGAAGAACTTAAAAATGCTGCAGACAACTTAGCAAAAAACTTAAATAAACAACAAAATATTTTTAGCAAACAAAGTAACATCGAGAAATCTACCACACAAGCAAGTTATGTTATTGCACACAAAATTGCTAAGTTATGTAAACCTTTTTCTGAAGCAGAATTTGTTAAACAGTGCATGGTAGAAGTGTCGGAGATATGTTGTCCTGAAAAAAAACATATTTTTGAAAATTTAAGCCTGTCAAGGAGAACAATAGTACGACGGATCGAAAATATTTCAGGAAATTTACTCGACCAGCTAAAAACAATAATTGCTGATTTTACATATTGTTCTCTGGCGTTGGATGAGTCCTGCGATATTACTGACACAAGTCAATTATTAATATTTATTCGGGGCATTAACAAAAAATGTGAAATTCGCGAGGAACTTCTTAGTGTGCATCCAATGAAAGATACAACTACCGGTGAAGACTTTTTTAACGCTGTTGAAGAGTGTTTAGTTAAAGTAAATTTACCTTGGAACAAAATAGTAAGCATCACTACGGATGGCTGTCCTAGTTTAACAGGGGAAAATGTGGGCTTACTAAAACGAATCAGCGACAAAGTAAAACAGTTTGCAGCCAGAACAAGACATATTATTTTTACACTGCATTATTCATCAAGAAGTGTTATGTAGAAAAGTTTTAAAATTGAATCACGTCGTTACTGTTGTGACAAAAGTTGTAAATTTTATCCGGGAACGTGCCTTAAATCATCGACAGTTTGTTGAATTTTTGAAAGAAATTGAAAGTGACTTTTACGAAATTCCTTACTACACTGAGGTGAGATGGCTTGGCATCGGTAAAGTTTTGGACAGATTTCAATATTTGCTTGATGAAATAGTATCCTTCTTGTCGATAAAAGAAAAACTACATGATTTTCCTGAATTGCAAAATGAGGCATGGCTAAACGATTTGTCGTTTTCTGTAGATATTGTAAAATATTTAAATGAACTTAATGTAAATTTACAAAGGAAAAACCAGTTCGCTTTCAATATGCACTCAAATGTCAAAGCATTTATGATAAAACTAAACTTATTTGCTGAGAACTTTAATAAAAAAATATTAAACCACTTCCCATCATTACAAACACGACGAGAATTATTGAAAAATTCTGATTTTCTTAAATATAGTTCAGTAACACAAGACCTGCATACTGAATTCCAAAGAAGATTCCAAGATTTCAAAGCTATTGAAAAACCTTTGTCATTAATTAGTCAACCTTTCAATTTCGATGTGCATGAAGCTCCTGTTGAAATTCAGCTAGAATTAATTGACTTACAGGCAAATAATTTATTAAAAGAAAATGTTCAATCAAACGAATTGAGTGCTTTCTACGGTGCTTTGAATACAGAACATTTTAAACATTTTTTAAACTATGTTCAAAAATACCTAGTTTTATTTGGTTCGACATATATTTGTGAAAGAACTTTTTCGTTGATGGTTTCCACGAAAAATAAATATCGATCACAAATTACTGACGAAAATCTACACTCGGTATTAAGGATTGCTACAAGTGATTTGGATCCCAATTTTGAAGAAATAATATCACATGAACATTCGCGATTTCACGTTTCGCATTAACTATTATAGAAGTTATACTTATAATGAGTATTCTATTAATTTTAACGTTTAATGTTTGTCTTTTTTTTTATAATTTTATTTAATATTAGGTATATTTACAAAATATGTATCAATATAAATTAATTTGTATCGTTAAAATATAAATAAATAAGAAAATAAAATCTTTCAATAACTGATTTATTTAATTACCATTAATTTATTATTATTCTTCTAACGCCGACTCCACTAATGAAGGTTGGCTAAAACACCATTGCAAATTCGTCTCTATTTTCTGCTTTTCTTAAAAGCGTCTGTGTGTTTAACCCGGTCCAGTCTCAAATGTTTTCAGTCAGAATATTTGTCGTCTACCAGGACCCCTTTTTCCTTCGAACAACTCGTACATATCATTTCTGAGCATGTGCCGTAAATATGCTGTCTGTCTCCTTTTAATGGAGGTCAAAAGTTCTCTCTCTCTTTCCATTTCGTGCAACATCATTTTGTTCGTATATGATCGGTCCATGGTATTTTCTAAATTCTCCCAAAAAGCCACATCTCAAAAGCTTCCGGCTTTCTCATTAAGTCAGCATTAACAATCCAAGCTTCGGCACCATAAAAAAGAATAGAGTGGATATACAACATTTTATCAACTAATATCAGATTTGCAGATTGAGTCTTTGGTGACTCAGAAATGTCCTCATCTTCAAAAAGTCTACCCTCAATTGCTCTATTCTTGATCGAATTTATGATTTCAAATTTAAATCTTCCGTAATCCAGACTCCTAAGTAAGTATTTCATTTTGTCCACTTGCTCAATATCTTCATTTTTTATCTGGTTCTTTTTCTGGATCTTCTTATGATTTAATATAATGACCATTTTTTTTTCAATTACGTGACATATTTTACTGGGCACAAGTTTTTCGCATGTATTCCCAAGTAGGACAATTTATTACAGTCGAACCCGCTTATTAGAGTACCGCTTATAGGAATATCCCGGTTTAAGGAATAGAATTTTGAGATCCCGGAACATTTCCATTTACTCCTTAATAAATTTAACCGTTTATAGTGATACGTTTTAGTAAAAGAATCCCGCTTTATCTAATAATCCTAAGTTACCAAGAACTTTTTAGGTACAATTTCCCACAAATTTCTATGTTTTCTGGTTTTATAGGACCTGTCGATAATATTTTATTTCTTACTTTATTATGGGTACCAATTCTACCTTCCGCCAAACATTTACCGATCGTAAAGTAGGTATAATACCTAATTTTTCAATTGTGTAAACATTCTTATTGCTCACTCACCGCCACGTCGTTGTCTGTTCAGATTTTTAACAGTTGGAAGTCATAAATAACCCCTTGTAATATAATAACCGCTGAAATTTTCTGGAGGGTAAAACCAATGTCAATTTTTTATTTATTATAATTTTAGAGCAACAAGTGACTAATATCGTTGATTGAGGTATTGAACCCATATTAATATTTCCATCAACGCTAATATCTTATGTAACAAAACAAATAGTCTCAGATTACCGATTATTTTTCCAGAAAAAAAGTAAGTCTGTTGGATATATGTTAATAAGAAAATATATATGTATACGTATACCTACATATTGCATACATTTCATACTTATTTGTGTAGGTATGCATGCACAGATAATGTAGTTTGGTGTTTTAATAAAATAAGTAATAGTTACACTAGGTACTGTATTATTGACATAAAAAGAAATAGAACCATATACATAATATATGTACATAACGTATGTATGTACATGTAAATACATACTATGTACATGTACATACAGTATGTACCTCTACAAAGTGTGTTGTACTATTACGACGTATATTCGGTACATATATTTCTGCTAGCCACCACTGATCGGTTATTAGAATATCCCGGTTATAGGAATATTTTTGCTTGGCACGAAGTCTATTCTAATAAGCGGGTTCGACTGTATTACCATTTTCTAATTATTAACAGTCAAATTCCTTTGTCCAAATGCTTTAAAATAATACTTATAGTATTTATTTCTTGGGCAGGGAATAAACTACACCAAAAAAATTCGCGTGGGCACAGCGTACATATCCGGTATAGTCCTCCGGCCCGAGAGACATTTTGAAACTTTCATTTTGGCCCGCGCTTAAAAGTAATTGCCCACCCCTGATCTAAGCGGTTTTTTAAAATTTATGGGTTTTGCAATATTTTACCGTCAGCGAACGGACTAATAGTAGAGGATCCGATATAAGGCCGATCTGCATCGATCTATTTAATGGATAACGTGTGCGTGAAGTAACAATGTATTTTAAACGGGATTTACTTTTTCGCACTGTTTTTGACACACTTTCATATAATCAAATATCCTTAACTTTCGCGTTGTCATGGTGATGACATAATGAGCAATAAATTACAAAAAAAAATTTGACAGTTTTGTGGTTTGAAAGAAATTAGAATGTTTAAATAAGTTCTAAAAATTGTAGAATAGGAATGAATTCCAGTGATGAAGAGTTACAGTTTTTTTATTTGTTTATCGTAGATAAAATATTGTATGAAACTGTGCGTGAAGTACTTTTTGCGAACTTAAGCGATGTATAGCACTCGCTCCGTTGTCGCTTGTGCTCTAAACATCACGTGCATTCGTAAAAAGCATACTTCACGAACTGTTTCATAAATAACTATTTTCATATATTAAAAAAAATGTTTCGACCCGGGTAGATATTATTCCAGATTTTCAGATTTCAGCAGTGTTAGATGGTTGGGGCATATATGGAGAGCAGGTAGCGTAACAACTATAAACTCAATTTTACAATGGAAACCTGGAGTTAGAAGGAGACGCGGAGGAACTAGAATAAATGGTTACAGGAAGTAAAGGAAAATTTATATAGGGCAGGAATTAGAGACTAGCAGAAAAAGACAGAGGATAGAAAGAACTGGAGAAGCACAGTCAATAGTATCGAGTAGCAGACTGGGACTAATCTGCTCTAAAAAGATGGATCTAGATAGCTTTTTAGCAGCTCAACCCCACCTGGTGTATTTAGCCATTTAATTTTCTTATTACACATTATTATTGGTACATCAAAAATTAAAAGGACGGTGCCTGTAATAAAATCTAAAATTCAAAATTTAATCAAGAAAAATAATAAATATTAAAATTTCCTATAAGTTCAAATTTATTTATTAAAATTTTTGATATAATTTTCATAAATAAATTACTTACTAATAACACTTTTTTAATTAATTCCAAAAAATCCATTTTGCAGCAATAATAAAATATTAGTATTTGTAAAATAAATATCAATCATATCATAAATAATACAGGTTTACAAAAAAAAACTAAATTTCGGACTATTTGACGAAACCATGTTACAAGGGGGTTTTTGGGGTGGCTGATCACGAATCCGGGGTCCGCTCACCTCTTTCACGCCAGGTAAAGGTCATTTCAAGGTCAAATCAAGATAAATCGACAGTCGCTCTGAGAAAGTATATTAGGGCGTTTTTGGTGTCGCTGATGACGAATCATTAGTCCGATGACCTCTATCACGTCTAGTTCAAGGTCAAATCAACATAAATCGACACAATCGCTCTTAAAATATAGGGGTTTTGGAGTCACTGATCATGAAAACTGCGGTCCGTTGAGCTCTACCACGTAAGGTAATGGTCATTTCAAGGCCAAATCAGGACAAGTCCACAAAACTGATTTGACCTTGAAATGACCTTTACCTGTCGCGGTTGAGCTCAACGGACCCCAGTTTTGTGATCAGCGACCCCAAAAACCCCCTAATATACTTTTTCAGAGCGATCGTGTCCATTTATCTTGATTTGACCTCGAAATGACCTTGAGCTAGACGTGATAGAGGTCAGCGGACACAAATTCGTCATCAGCGACCACAAAAACCCCCTAATATACTTTTTCAGAGCGACTGTCGGTTTATCTTGATTTGACCTTGAGATTACCATTACCTGACGTGATAGAGGTCAGCGGACCCCGGATTCGTGACCAGCGACCCCAAAAACCCCCTAGTCATATGGTTTCGTCAAATATTCCGAAATGTATTTTTTTTGTAAACCTGTTTAATCAAAAGAATATCAATCTTTTAATTTAAATAGACAACTTTAAAACATAGAACTGCATTCACAACTGTATTCACAGTAAAAGTTTCAAAAGATCACACATTACGCTTAAAGTAAGAGGTAAATCAGCAGACGAGTCGTTGTGACTTCCAAAATATGACAACACCGCTGGAAGTGACAACGCACCTTGAACTACCCTATATATGGAAGCCATAACGTATGCTGTACGCTTCGGTATATACGTATATATATACAAAATTTATTTTGGTAAATCCTTTCCCCTCAATAGGTAGACCCATTTTATAAGCCCCCCTTTTACCAAATACACAATTTTTAAAAAATAATTCCTAGTAGAAAAGGTGGAAGTCGGACAGCCTCTTCTGTATACCGGAAGTCACAACTTAACGTGCATCAATATATATATATATATATATATATATATATATATATATATATATATATATATATATATATATATATATATGCAAAAAGAATAAAGCTTCTAGCAAAGCTTGCTATTGCTTTTATGAATTAAAACGCCATAATACATGGCATTGGAGCACAAATTCGTCAAAACTTCCGTGATTTAACTGGTACCAATAGACTGATATATCGATATTTCAAGGTCTCCCTCTCATCAGTCAGTCGAGCTGGTACTACAAATTAAATCACGGAAGTTTCTCTGAACGTCTCCAAAAATTTCGCCACTTTAGTGGCAGCTTACAGAGGCGCCATCTCTTTTGATGGCAGGGAACGAAGACGATTTAATAATACCGTCTCCGATCCTCTGAGCTATCGGAATGTGCAAAAAGAATAAAGCTTCTAGCAAAGCTTGCTATTGCTTTTATGAATTAAAACGCCATAATACATGGCATTGGAGCACAAATTCGTCAAAACTTCCGTGATTTAACTGGTACCAATAGACTGATATATCGATATTTCAAGGTCTCCCTCTCATCAGTCAGTCGAGCTGGTACTACAAATTAAATCACGGAAGTTTCTCTGAACGTCTCCAAAAATTTCGCCACTTTAGTGGCAGCTTACAGAGGCGCCATCTCTTTTGATGGCAGGGAACGAAGACGATTTAATAATACCGTCTCCTATCCTCTGAGCTATCGGAATGTGCAAAAAGAATAAAGCTTCTAGCAAAGCTTGCTATTGCTTTTATGAATTAAAACGCCATAATACATGGCATTGGAGCACAAATTCGTCAAAACTTCCGTGATTTAACTGGTACCAATAGACTGATATATCGATATTTCAAGGTCTCCCTCTCATCAGTCAGTCGAGCTGGTACTACAAATTAAATCACGGAAGTTTCTCTGAACGTCTCCAAAAATTTCGCCACTTTAGTGGCAGCTTACAGAGGCGCCATCTCTTTTGATGGCAGGGAACGAAGACGATTTAATAATACCGTCTCCTATCCTCTGAGCTATCGGAATGTGCAAAAAGAATAAAGCTTCTAGCAAAGCTTGCTATTGCTTTTATGAATTAAAACGCCATAATACATGGCATTGGAGCACAAATTCGTCAAAACTTCCGTGATTTAACTGGTACCAATAGACTGATATATCGATATTTCAAGGTCTCCCTCTCATCAGTCAGTCGAGCTGGTACTACAAATTAAATCACGGAAGTTTCTCTGAACGTCTCCAAAAATTTCGCCACTTTAGTGGCAGCTTACAGAGGCGCCATCTCTTTTGATGGCAGGGAACGAAGACGATTTAATAATACCGTCTCCTACAGTGGCGGCTCGTGGTAATTTAAGGAGGGTGTTCAATTAAAGAATGTAATTATACGAACGGTGAATACGCGCAGCAGGCGAAAAATTTTTGGGGCCTCGCCAAAAGATGTTCTGTAAAATGAAACCTATCTTTGACCCGATTAGTCAGGATGTCACACACTACACACTTTTTTTGTTTTGTGCAGAATATGATACCTACTGAATGATGGCGCTTCTTCGGTGGTGAAGGTGGAGGCAGAAGTTACGAATAATGAAATGGCTTTGTCAAAACTGTTTAAAAATCCGTTTATTTTAACGGCATCCAAAGACCGAGATTGAAATTACAGTTTTATTCTTTGAAAATGCTAAACATGGAAAACAAAATAAAGAATGTAGTTTATCACACCCACATAATCACTAAGTTTTTCTATATTGTTCAACTTTAAAACAATGTTTAAACTTTTTGTTTCTATTGCACATTCCTGTACCAAGTTTATGTCCTGCCAAGTTAGTCCATTCTTTTTATAAGAAGTCGATTTTCAAAACTATTTGCATTTTCTTTTATAAACTTTACTGAATAAGGCTCCACCATCCTAAAAAAACTACCTACCAATATTGTATTTAATAAAATCCCACAACAGAAAATGCCAAACTGTGAATCGAAACGCTTCGGCCCCGGCCCGGTCTCTGTGTGCAGTGCACAAATGGTCAATGTTTTAAGATAGGAGAATCCCTGGTTCACGGATTTAAGAGATCTCGTTCTTCTATAGCAGCGATTCTCAAACTTTTTGAGTCATGTACCACCTACAGTTATTTTTATTATTTTTGGTACCACCTATATTTTTACATTGTATTATCAAGACTTACTAAGTACTATTTTAAATTTTTTTTGTGTTTTGTGTACCACCGCAAATAATGATATGTACCACCAGTGGTACATGTACCACAGATTGAGAACCGCTGTTCTATAGGGTTACTGTATAGTCGTTGGGTTCAATTTGAATTCTGCACTTACCACGTGCATCTAGCGTAGCGGTGTTATGCAAACAAATTATGTGATTAATAAATACAGTTATATTTTAATGATACTATGATATTTATGAGATTTAAGAAAAAATATTTTAATGATATTTATGAGATTTTTAAAAATATGTATTTTAATGAAATTTGGTTGGGTGTTCACTGCACAAATGAACCAATGGAGAAACCGCCCCTGGTCTCCTATCCTCTGAGCTATCGGAATGTGCAAAAAGAATAAAGCTTCTAGCAAAGCTTGCTATTGCTTTTATGAATTAAAACGCCATAATACATGGCATTGGAGCACAAATTCGTCAAAATTTATTTAATTAATGTAGTACATTAATTTGTAGTACCAGCTCGACTGACTGATGAGAGGGAGACCTTGAAATATCGATATATCAGTCTATTGGTACCAGTTAAATCACGGAAGTTTTGACGAATTTGTGCTCCAATGCCATGTATTATGGCGTTTTAATTCATAAAAGCAATAGCAAGCTTTGCTAGAAGCTTTATTCTTTTTGCACATTCCGATAGCTCAGAGGATAGGAGACGGTATTATTAAATCGTCTTCGTTCCCTGCCATCAAAAGAGATGGCGCCTCTGTAAGCTGCCACTAAAGTGGCGAAATTTTTGGAGACGTTCAGAGAAACTTCCGTGATTTAATTTGTAGTACCAGCTCGACTGACTGATGAGAGGGAGACCTTGAAATATCGATATATCAGTCTATTGGTACCAGTTAAATCACGGAAGTTTTGACGAATTTGTGCTCCAATGCCATGTATTATGGCGTTTTAATTCATAAAAGCAATAGCAAGCTTTGCTAGAAGCTTTATTCTTTTTGCACATTCCGATAGCTCAGAGGATAGGAGACGGTATTATTAAATCGTCTTCGTTCCCTGCCATCAAAAGAGATGGCGCCTCTGTAAGCTGCCACTAAAGTGGCGAAATTTTTGGAGACGTTCAGAGAAACTTCCGTGATTTAATTTGTAGTACCAGCTCGACTGACTGATGAGAGGGAGACCTTGAAATATCGATATATCAGTCTATTGGTACCAGTTAAATCACGGAAGTTTTGACGAATTTGTGCTCCAATGCCATGTATTATGGCGTTTTAATTCATATATATATATATATATATATATATATATATATATATATATATATATATATATATATATATATATATATACTTTATCCAAGTCATTTTGTAGAATTTTACTATCCAATAAGTTCTCTACAATGTGAAATAATTTTAAGTCATCAGCAAAGAGTAGAAAGTTAACATTTTCAATTACAGATGATAGATCATTGATAAAGAGGTTAAATAATAATGGTCCACAATGTGAGCCATGTGGTACTCCTGAATGAACCTGAATTTCATTAGATATATAACTGCCAATTTTAACACGTTGTTGACGACCATAAAGAAAGCTACTGAACAAGGTCTCAATGCCATTCCCTAAACCAAGATTCTTCAACTTATATACGAGTAGGTCATGATTGACTCTATCGAAGGCTTTAGAGAAATCTGTGTAAATACAATCAACTTGTAATCCCTTTTCGATAGCCTCTAATATAAAACTGTGATAACAAAGTAAATTTCTAACAGTACATTTACTTGATTGAAAACCATGCTGTTGTGGTATAATTACATTTTTACATGCCCAATTTAAGTGACGAGTCACTAATTTATCCAACAATTTAGGTAATGTTGATTGTATGCCTATACCCCTGTAGTTTTTAATATTTTCCCTATCACCTGATTTAAAAATTGGTGTAATAAAACTATCCTTCCAAAAATCAGGAAATTTTTCTGTTTCCAAAGACAAGTTAAACAAATATAAAATGGGATAGGCTAAAGTAAATTTGCAACATTTAATTAAAAGAGCGGGGACACCATCTGGGCCAAATGAAGACTTGTTTTTTAATTGGTTAATACCTTCGAACACTTCAATAATACTTAGAGTTACCCTGTTCAAGTCAATTACATCAATAGAGGTAGTAGTTGGTAATGTTATTTTGTTATCTGAATATACTGTGCTAAAGTTTTCAGCAAAAAGGTTAACAACAGTTTGACCATCAGAACTACGTTCATCATTTAAAAACATTGTATTGGGATAACCGTTAGATTTACGTAAATTACTGACATATTTCCAAAAACAACTAGGATCGTTCTGAATATTTGTTTCAGTTTTAATAAAATAGTTTCTATAACAAATCTCACTCAGAGCTTTACATTGTAAGCGTAGTTCACAAAATTTATGATAGTCAAAAGGTTTAAGTGTTTGTTTGTATTGTTTGTGCTGCATTTTTTCTTAAAAACCAAATTTTTTAATTCTCTTGTAAACCATACTGGAAAAGTTGATGTTTTATAAAGTTTCAGTGGTACAAACAAATGAATAGCCTCATAGATAATGCTGTAGAAGAATTGAATAGCCAGATTAATATCCTTGATATTATACATATATGACCAATTAATATGAGCAAGATAATTATTTATACCTATAAAATCAATATTCCTAAAATCATAGTAGAAAGTCTCAATTGGTAGTGATGAACTAGAGCTATCAGGAACTGTCACACAATAAGGTACATGATGAAAACTACTGTTAAATAGTATATCTGTTGCTTCAGTAATCTTACTACTCAAATTATGTGTATAAAGTAAGTCTAGAAAAACCCCACGTTTATTAGGAATATGATTCCGTTGATTAAGACCACATGCACCAAAAGAGTCAGATAAAAATTTGCCATTGGATAAATCTGGACAAATCAAGGTTCAAGAATGTCATCTTTCAGCATCCAAGTGGCGTCCGGCATGTTAAAGTCACCAAAAATAGTTACTTCTGAGCCTAAGATATCAATAATACACTTGAATAAGCAGTCAATCACAACAAGCATTGATGCAATCAATCTTGTAGAAGACCATGATGAATGTTTTGCTCTGTGTCTAACTGAGCACTGGAAAACAGATCAACTGAGGGACTACAATGTGAAAAATTTCAAACTGATATCTTTATATTGTAGAGGCATTTCACAGGAACATGGTGGTAGTGCGGTATATATCAAAGAACCGTTTATTGCAAAAGCCCCGGAAGACATTTCAAGCTTATCAGAAAGATCAGTGTTTGAGTGTTCTGCTGCAGAGGTGCGAATTGATGGGAAAAAGATCATAGTGCTGTCCATATACCGAACCGAAAACCCACAAATTTTAATAGATAAACTGGACCAAATACTCTGTGACCTAGTTGACAAGGACTCCATCATTTTTCTGGCTGGCGATTTTAATTTGGATATGCTGCTTGATGGTGTAGGTTGGCCAGGTACATTAAAAACGTTTTTGAGCTCCTTTGATATTAAACCCTCCATCAAAGACTATACACGCATACAAGGTAACAAAAAATCCTGTATAGACAATATTTTTACAAATCTAGACATATTTGATTATGTTATATTCAATCCCCATACATCTGATCATACTGCTCAAAAGGTAAAATTTGAATTAAATAATATTGACTCAAATATAACAAAAAAACGAATATTTAACAATGAGAATAAAGATTATTTTAAACTTATGTTGAGTAATGTTGACTGGGTATCTGTTATCGAGACATTAGAAGTAGATGATCAGTGGGATACTTTCATGAGTATAGTTCAAAAAATTTTTGTAAACTCTTTTCCACTTAAAGAGATAAATACAACAAATAAAAAAAAATCTCAACAGTGCTTGCAAAATGATGATATAAAAAACTGTAAATCTAGGCTTGATGTTTTGTTTACACTATCTAGTAATAATGATGAATATAAAGATATTTACAGGGCAGAAAAACGTAAGTATAATGCTTTACTCACTCAATATCGAAAAAATTGTTATAAGGAACGAATTGAAAATAGTGAAAATAAAACTAAAATGGCTTGGCAGTTGGTAAAAGAGATTAAGGGCAATTCAAAAAATCAAGGTAATTTTTGTTTAGAGGGTGATCCTCAGGTGCTTTCTGATGAAATAAATCAATTTATGGCAAATGCTGCGGCTGAAGCTGTAAAGAAAATAAAGCCTGTAAAAAATTTTCAAATTAATATCGAACAAAATAATCATTGCATGTTTTTAACTCCTGTTTCAGAAAAAGAAATAAGCCATATAATAAATAACTTAAAAAACAAGCATAGCTCTGGTTATGATGAAATATCAACCAGTTTAATTAAATTTGTTTCATCAGAGATTTGTCTTCCTCTATCTTTTATAGTCAACACTTCTTTCAGGCAAGGTAAATTTCCTCAAAGTCTAAAACTAGCAATTGTCAAGCCACTACATAAAAAAGGTGATGCTACTAAGATGGAGAACTATAGACCAATAAGCCTTCTTCCATCATTCTCAAAAATATTCGAAAAAGCAATATATTACAGACTACAAAACTTTTTTACTACAAACAACTTATTTAGTAATTCGCAGCACGGTTTTCTTGCAGGGAGGTCAGTTGAGACAGCTACCTATGATTTTATATCAAAAATTTTAGAAAAACTAGAGTCAAAAATGAAAACACTAGGTGCTTTTTTAGACCTATCTAAGGCTTTTGATAGCCTAGATCATGCTCTCCTATTGCAAAAATTATATTGTTATGGAATACAGGGACCAGCATTGAAATGGATAAAATCATTTCTTACAGATAGATCACAAAAAGTATGCTTGGAGAAACAGGGATGTAAGGTTTACTCTGAACCGATAAACTTAAAATTAGGTATACCACAGGGGAGCGTTTTAGGGCCTTTTCTCTTTTTGGTCTATATAAATGACCTGCCAAATGCAGTGATTAGTGGTTCCTCAAACCTGGTAAACTTTGGTGATGACTCAAACATGCTATTTTGGGAAGAAACATTAGAAACACTCCTCACAGTGGCAGAACAAACTCTGGACAAGGCTGAACAGTGGTTCTGTGGAAATAGGCTGGTGCTTAATACTGATAAGACAGTATTTGTTTACTTTAGAACCAGCCAATCACGAGAAGAGTTCCCAGATACAGTCAATCTTTTATCCCAAAACACAGAACCTTCTAAATCAGTTAAGTTTCTTGGTCTTCATATTGACCAGAACTTGAATTGGGGAGAACAAATAAAAAATTCAACAAAAAAACTAAATAGAGCCTGCTACTCATTAAGAGTTTTGAAAAACTATCTAGACCAGGGAATCTTACTATCGGTATATTATGCAAACTTTTATTCTCTTATGCGATATGGAATAGTCTTCTGGGGTGCTTCGGTGGATAGCTCAACTGTCTTCATAGTCCAAAAAAAGGCAGTCAGGGTGATCCTAGGACTAAAGGCGAGAGAATCCTGTAGAGGCCGATTCAAATTACTCAATATACTCACTTTCTCAGCTATCTATATATATGAATGTATTATGTTTCTCTTTAAAAATTTTACTTTATTTTATCACCTACAACCAAATCATGAATATAACACAAGAAGCCTTAATTTGAATATTCCACTTCACAGATTGTCCCTAACAGAGAGAAGTCCTTTGTATGCATGCGTTAAATTTTACAATAGTCTACCATCTGACATTCAACGGGAAACAAGCTATAAAGCTTTTAAAAAAACGATTTTTCAACACCTGGTTAACATTGAGCCGTATACTGTGGTGGAGTACCTGGCCTATCAGCCTTGATCAGCATATATGTAATTTGTATTGTTTGTATATTTTAGTGTATTGTTAATATATCTTTTTAATATGTGATTATTAGTAACATTTTTTAATATGTGATTGTTAGTAATGTGACGTTATTTGCTCAATTATGTTAAAAATTTATGCAAATAAAAATTTACTCTACTCTAAGCCATTACCTCCATTGTACCCAAATGGGAATTGTATACTTAACCGACGCCAAAAAAAAGATATTTTACAGTTAATTGAATTTATTCCACCTATCTATCATAACTTCTTTCCTTTCAGTCTTTAAAATGTTCCATTAGCAGAGCACGATGAAATTTCCATAGTTGATAAAAATTTTGAATAAAGTTTTCAATATTTAACAAATTATGATTTTTTAAGTTAATTTATGCCGTAAAATGTTTATTTTGTAATAAAATGATATTGTAATTAACATATTTGTCTTATTTGGTTTTGGTCCACTACTGAAAAACAAAAACTTTTACTTTGATCATTCAAGATGGCGCCGAACGATGCGCACGTGAAATTACTCCTCTCTGTAAATGATGAGAATTTTAAGGAAAAAGCATTCAAATGTTGCCAGAAAACTACTAACGTTATAGTGTGCATAAAATGTGGAAGTATTTTTCATTTATCTTGTTCATCAAGAAAAAAGCAGAAATGTATAAAGTTATGTGATACTAGAATTGTATGTGAGACATGTGAACAATCTGAAAATCCCAAAGGAAACTCAGTAAGTCATACTCAAGAGGTAAATGCACATATCCTACAGTTGGAAATTGATTTTCTAAAAACAATTTTAAGTGAAAAAGAGGAAAAATATAAAATTTTATTTGATAATAATCAATTGTTAAAAAGAACTAACGAGCTCCTTGAAGAAAAAGTAAAACAAAAAACTAAAGAACCTGAATTCAAGGTAATTAACGTTGACAAAAGAAAAAACTGGACTTCCCCTGGTAAAGATGATAAACAACTACAAAATGTTAATGACCTTACTAATAGTAAACAAACTGAATTAGTAGTGACTAAAATTCCTGCAGACGGAACGCTAGCGCGATCCTCAACATCGACAAACTTTGGAAATGAAGTGCCAAATGAAAAAAAATACATTACATCAAGACAAATGAGTGCCGCAATGCAAGAAGCCAAAACTCAAACTGTTTTACATAATCTGTTGAACACTGAAAATAATGCTCCGGTTCTTTCAGAGTCTTCAAGCAACGGTGCGTGGAGACAGGTAGCTCATAGAAAAAAGAGGAAGTTCTTAGTTGGAAGTACCGAGTCGCCTTGCAACATTGAGGCTGTTCCACAAATGATCAACCTACATGTGACTCGCCTAAAGCCTGACACAAAACCGGAGCAATTAGAAAAGTTCCTGGAAAATCATTTAGATGGCGTAAAATGCGAAATCCATCAGTCCAAAAAACCTGACATATATGCATCCATGAAAGTGACCATTAGACGAGACTTAATTAAGAATGCATGGAAGCGAGAAATCTGGCCCAGCGGAGCATTAGTCTCGTTTTTCAAGATGAGGAGGACGCTGTCGCATTAGGTGGGTCCTCAAGCAATACAACTATTTCACGTATAGTAAATGACTTTAAATTGAAGTTAATCTCGGTTAATGTACAATGTTTAACAAACAAACTTTTAAATCTTGAGCTTTTTTCTAATGCTGAAAAACCTGACATTCTATGTATTCAGGAGCACTGGTGTAATGAGGATAATATTAATCTTATTTATATCCCAGGGTACACTTTAGTAACCCATTTTACTAGAAAAAATAAAATACATGGTGGAACTCTTATTTTATCTAAATCTGGGACAGACAAGTATGCAGTCTCAGTCGTTGATTGCCGTAAATTCTCTGAGGAAGAAAGCTTTGAATGTTGTGCTGTGACTATTTTAATCAGTAACTGTAAATTTCTAGTCATTAATGTGTACAGAACGCCTAACAGCAATCTAGATTCTTTTATAAATAATTGTTTTAATATTTTAGGTCATTTTCACAACCGTGTTGATAAAATTTATCTCTGTGGAGACTTTAATATCAACTACTTAATTCAGAGCAATGAAAAACTTCGATTAGATGATCTTTTTCAATCGTTTGGTTTGTCTCTTAATATCCCAAATATACCAACACGTATTTTCATGAATAACAATAAAGTAACAAAAACAAAAATTGACTACATTGCTACTAATAATATCACTATGAATCATACTTGTCAAGTCAATCAACCCAATATGGGTGACCATCTTGCCATTATTTTTGACATTGTTGTAGGTCGTAATCAGGATAGGATGGAATCTAATATAAAACAGCAGTGTTTTAGGTGTTTAAATGATAATAATTTAGACATCCTAAAACAAGACTTAATGAGGATTGGTTTTTGCGAGGTATACAATGAAAGTAATATTAATAACGCTTTTATCGAATTTATGGATACTTTAAACTTTGCTATTACTTCAAACTGTCCCCTTAAAAGTAAAATAGGTAAGGACGTGCATAAAAGTAAAGGTTGGGTTGATCATGACATATATGCTAGGAGTAAACAATTAAAAAACCTATTTAATGAAGCTAAAAACTCTAATAATAGTAACATCTGGAATGAGTATAAAGCTACCAAGAAGGAATACAATAATCTTATTGCTGAAAAGAAAAGGGAATTCAATTATCTTCAAATTGTAAGTAGTAATAATAAACAAAAAACTATGTGGAGTATAGTAAATAAAACTATAGGGAGAAAGCAAAGTACTAATAAAATTAAACTCAAAATTGAAGACAAACTAATATCAGATGATAAAAATTTAGCTCAATATTTTGCATGCCATTTCAATGACAGAAATAATGCACTAAAAAATAGGCTTGACAATAACCCTCAAAACTGTACTTTATCACATAGGTGGACTATAGACAGTTTTGTTTATTTTCCAGTAACATCTGATGAAGTTCTTGATATTATTTGTGGTCTTAAAAATAAACATTCTTTTGGAAATGATGAATTAAACACAAGAATGATCAAACACATCAAGGATGTTATATCAGAACCGCTGGCATATTTAATTAACCTAGTATACAACACAGGTGAATTTCCTGAAAACCTAAAATTAAGTAAAATTGTTCCAGTATATAAAAAATCCGATCACACTTGTATTGATAATTATAGACCTATTTCTTTGTTAAATGTAATTTCAAAAATTTTTGAACGAGCTTACTACACTAGGATCATACAGTTTTTGGACAAAAATAATGCACTGTGTTCAGAACAGCATGGCTTTCGATCCGGAAGATCAACAGAGGGGGCTACTGAAGTATTTATGGAATCTGTCTATAGGCATCTTGATGATGGTCTTCTTGTAGTGGGTATCTTCTTTGATCTTTCCAGAGCATTCGACAGTCTTAAATTTGAATTTGTCCTTAACAAATTGTATGTCCACGGAATAAGAGGTAACATGTTAAATTTATTGAACTCATATCTTCTGGAGAGGAAATTCTATGTTGAATTAAACAAGGAAAGGTCAGACATCTTCAGTGTAGATGTAGGAGTGCCGCAGGGATCTGTGTTGGGACCACTGCTATTTCTTATTTTTGTCAATGACCTACCCGATCATATTACTCATGACCACATTGTAATGTACGCAGATGACTCATCTGTGATTGTATCAGCACATACATACGTAGAGCTTCAAAATAGAGTGTCAAGGGTTATCAGATTATTCCAAACATGGTGTACACAAAACTTGCTACAACTGAATATTGATAAAACATCGTATATACATTTTAGATGCAAACGAAATATGCCAGTTGTGTCTATTCCTGAAATTGTAAATATTCCTAACATAAAATTTTTAGGTGTATTCTTGGACCAGTTTATGAGTTGGGATGTTCACGTTGAATATGTTAATAAGAAACTAAATTGTTCATTCTATGCTTTAGTACAGTTGAAGAGAACACTCAGTATTAAAACTCTCATTAATGTATATTATTCTTTGGTTTATTGTCACCTTACTTATAATGTTACGTTATGGGGTAATTCCACAAAATCAGACACAGTGTTTATTAAACAGAAGAGAATTATTAGACTTATCTTCAATATTCCTTTTGGGCATACTTGTAAGCAAGTTTTCATTAATAACAATATCTTACCGTTGCCTTCCATATATATCTTGAAATCCATATTGTATATTAAGCATAATTTACATTCATTCAAGAGAAATTCTGATTTACATGCATACTCAACTAGGAATGCCAATCAGTTTGTTACTGTTGGTCACAAACTATCCAAATTTGAGAAGTCCACAGATTATGTGGGGGTCAGGCTATATAATCATCTTCCAAATGAAGTTAGATCTTTGCATCCGGTGAAATTCAAAAGAGTTGTGAAAAGTATACTATGTAAACATGCATTCTACAGTGTAGAAGAATACTTAGCAACTAGATTGCTGTTATGAGTTCTGTCTAATATTAATAATTTTCATATTTATCAATGTACATTATGTTAAATCTAAAATTTAAGTGTATGTATAGGTATTTGATTATGTGTCTGTGACTATATTGTGTTGTATATCTGACGTGTATATCCATCTTTATGATGGCAGCTGTAAAGCTATACCAATAAAGTATTCTATTCTATTCTATTTATTAAAGCCAGAGTGGATCAAGCCACAAAAACTTCTTCTTTAGTGCAATTTGTGATATATTTTTAATGTTGTAGCAAAACTTCACTTACCTTTTCTTATCATTTGACCAAAAATTAAGCGTTCTTAAAATGATTTTAGAAGCATTAAAAAAATTATGAAAAATCAAACATTTTTTAAACACATTTATCTTCAATAAAGTTATTACGTGGATGGTCCGCTCTGGTTCTCAACGCCTTAATTGTATGCAATCAGGGTTTGATATGGTATTAAACTTTACATTTAATAAATTCCAAGAAATCAAATAGATACCTAGAATAAATACCTAATAAAACTGCTTATCATTAGTGGCAATAGCGCTTTGTGTAAATCGAAATTCTTATGAGGTACACATTTAGTGTTAATGCACTAGTAATTGAGTTATAACAGGCTGCTTTTTATCGAAGCCATTGCAATGTTCCGTACAAAATAGTTAAACTGTTGTAGTTGTGATATTTAGCCGGTTGAGCATTTAAAAGTTACTACAGTTTTATATGGGATAGATATACATGATTACAAGCGGATCCCATGATTAATTATTTATATGGGAAATAAGCCACAATTAAAATGAAAAAAATAATTTTATTAACGTTTCGACGCCCAAATCGGGTGCCGTTGTCAAAATACAAAATATTACTAAAATAAACTAAAGTGTTGTTGCTAAGCAAAAAAATTCTTCTAATAATTTATTTAATCTCACTCATTTATATTGGCAATTCAGACATATATTATACATTTTAAAGTAGAAGACTTTAAAATGATATTGCCAATATTTATGAGTTGCGTTCCTGGGACGACTTACTGAAAGATAGTTCATTCGATTACATGAAATTAACCCCAACTCAAGAATATCCGTCATAAAAAATTATAGCATGTGATATGTCTTTAAAAAGACAACCAAATGCAACGACAGTAAAATTCTCGCGTTAGAGACTTCATAGTAAATCACAAGGGAAAACCAGGAAAAACCTGTGATACTATCCCGACATCGTAAGTATTTGGTCTTACATTAATTTACTCTCAAAAAATAATACCAAATTCTGACTTAATAATATACTAAAATATGTACTAGCTCGATATTATTGACTTACTAATCTTGGTATTTTCTTTCTATTGACTTCCTCTTTCAGTATGGGTAACCACATCCTACTGCATTCTACCGAGGAATTTGCGACACAATTGGTTTCATTTAGCATAATTAGAGCCGCTTCTTTGATTTTTCTCTTTTTACTATCTGATTCTTTCAGGACTATACTTGAATCTCTCCACTGAACTCTATGTTCATTATCCCATGCGTGTTGACATATTTGAGATCTCTCAAATTCTCTATTTTTAATATAAGATTGATGTTCATTTATTCTAACGTCTAATGGTCTTGATGTCTCACCTAAATAAAATTGTTCGCATTCACAAGGTATTTTATAAATGCAATTCTTTGTTCTTTCTTGATCATTGTTAGGTTTAGTTTTAGATAGAATAGATCTCAATGTGTTTGTTGTTTTGAATGTTGTTGAAATGTTGAATTTATTTCCTATTGTTTTAAGTTTCTCGGATAGTCCTTTTATATATGGTATTGATATTTTCCTCGTATTATTTCTGGTGAATGTTGTAGGATCCCGTTCTAAGTTGTTCTGTTCCATTCGATCCAATCTTGACAATTCCTTATTTATAAACGATAAAGGATAATCATTTTTTAATAAAACAGATGTTAACAATTGTTTTTCTGCTAAAAAGGAATTTTCGTTAGAACAAGTAATTTTGGCTCTATCATATAAGGATTTAATGATTCCCTTTTTAACGTTGATGTTGTGATTTGACTTGTAATTGAGATATCTGTTGGTGTGTGTTGGTTTTCTATACACTTGAGTCTCATATCCAATATCCTTCTTTGAGATCAAAACATCGAGGAAAGGTAGGCTGTTATTGTATTCCTTTTCCATTGTAAATTTTATTGTCTCTTCTTGATCGTTTATAATATTCAGGAACGTATCCAACAATTCTGATCTATGAGGCCATATTGAAAACACATCATCTACATATCTCCACTATACTGTGGGTTTTAAATTTTGTTTAAAAATAATATTAGTTTCGAAATCCTCCATAAATATATTAGCCAATAATGGAGATAAAGAAGAGCCCATTGCTAGACCAAAATTTTGTTTATAGAATTCATTGTTTAGTTGAAAATAGGTATTATGGGTACATAATGTCAATAACTCCATTATAGCTGATACATTTCGTCTTGTCCTAGTTGCCAATGTATTATCATTCTCTAATTTCGTTTTGATTATGTTTAAAGTTTTATCTAATGGTACATTTGTAAATAAACTGTTTATGTCAAAACTTACTAAAATATTATTTGGATTAAATTCAATAGTTGATAATTTGTTTAAAAAATGTTTTGTATTTTTTATAAAAGTGTCATCATTATTAGCAAATGGTTTTAGAATGTTTAATAAGAATTTTGATAGTTCACTACAAGGAGAATTGATGGTACTACAAATGGGTCTAAGTGGTATGTTCGCTTTATGAATTTTCGGCACTCCATAAAAATGTGGTGTCTTACTGTAGTGAGGTGTCATTAATTTTCTTTGATAGTATGTTAGATCATTTTTAAATTTGAATAAAGTTCTATATATTTTGTTTTCTAGTGTCTTCGTTGGATCCTTCGTTAATTTGCTATAAGGTCCATTTGTAATTAGATCTGTAATTTTGTCCTCATATTGTATTTTATTTTATTTATATATTTCTTATTTATTTATATGGCTTATTTCCCATATAAATAATTAATCATAAAAATGCCACAAGGAAATAGCTTCAGAACAACATTAAGAATCCCATGATTACTTCATTTTCATAAAATTTTTGACTTACAACAGTTTTGCACTGAGGGTGCGATATTTTACCTGTATATTCATGTGTAGCATCTAATGGATCTATCCAAATCGTAACATCTTCTTCATTAATTAAATTATTATTTATATCCACAGCATTCATTAACGAATAATCAACATTAGCTTTATCATCACAGTTTTTAACATTCTCTTCTGAAATCAGTTTCACTCTAGGGAAGAAATATTTAATTGTTTTTGTCATATCACAGTGAGATAAAATATCAGCATTAGTTACACTTTCTTGCATACCCTCTTTGGTTAAACCTTTACTTTGAACGTTCATGTTTTCTTTGCTTTCTACTACCCTCTTGCCACCATTTTCTGCTGCCTTTATTGCTACATTTAGAAGAGTGGACAAATTAATTTTTTTTGTTTCTGAGGTAGCCTCTGAATTTTTAGTAAATACGTGTAATCCAAAAATGAATATTATACATAATACTATAAATATTCCGAATTTATTCAATCTTATGGTACCGCCGAGATTCATGTTGTAATTGCAATCTTTACATTTCTACTTTAAACACAATTTATTACTGCTAGTTATTAGCCTAAGGCATTATCACAGTATCCTATACTGTGGCATTATTGTTTCTTTTTTAATATGCAACTATTGTGAGCGCTTGCAGTAATAAATCAAATTCAAATTATTTATAATTTTAAATATTTCTATCAACACAAATTAATGTAAACAATAATCACTTGTCACTTGTCACTTGGCACTTGGCACCTCTTGGCACCTTGGCAGTGTCAACCAAATGTACTGGCAGAGGCAGATGCACAAATAGGCAGACCTCTTTTTTCCTTGTAGAGGCAGACCAATAAAAAGAAAAAGAAGAAGGGGTCATATAATTTGTGCCAGGTGCCAGCTGCCAGGCCAGGTGCCATGCACACAAAGGAAAATACAGAAAGAAGACGACAAACAATCATAAAAATCACAACACACCAACACACAACACCAACAAAGTGATTTTTGTATTTGAATATTATTTTTATTGTATTAATTTGTATTTTTAACAAAATGACGATTGTTTACGTATATAAAGAAGATGATCCATCCAGAGAATTGTTACAACTGAATGAGGGATTGCACTATATTGGAAGAGAAACACCAATTGAGGTAAGTATGATATTAAAATTATCTATCACTTGAGAATTGTATATGATTTACACATATGAGGAAAGCTATAAACTTACATCATTTTGTCTATGTAAGTGTAAGTAAATAATGAACCTTATATCAACTGTTTCTATATCTAGTTCAGCCAGCACCTATATCTAAATATTCTCTGGTACAAAGCTGGGCTATTTGTTTACATTATCCTGTTGTCCATATTAGTTTGTGTTTTCTTTGTATATTGCAGTGGTTCGCAACCTTTTATGTCTGGCGACCCACCTTCTGATGTTTTTCATATTAGCGACCCATTCCTCACCCACGGACTGGCACTATTATACTTCTTTTGATGAGCATTTTTCAGTGCGTCACAAATGATAGAAGAAAAGCTAAGTCCGTGATAATACCAACGAACTGTCAACACTGATGGAATGGCCCCGTCCCATTCAAACAGTGAAGCGAGATTGGCTCCAACATACAAGAGAGAGGTCCTAGAGAGACAGAAAATTTGCCAGGTAAAATTTGCTACAACTACAACCAGAGTTGCCAGATGTGAATAAATCCCCCACTTAGAAACTGAAATTCCCTCAAATCACCCAAATTTAAATTTTTGCCACATTTTAATAAATTAGTAGTCAAATGTAGAGAACAGTAAACAAAAATTATACTACTTATCAACAGAAGGGTCTGGAAATAATTCATAGGTCCTATCTTCTTCGATTATATGAGAGTATAATATACATTACTATGTGTACATTCGCAAATTTAATTTCCCATGGCCCCTTAAAATCATCCATAATTTTCACCCCAAAAAATCTCCCAACCATTTCTGCTTAGAGAAGTTCCCCTATATTCAAGCTTCAAATTACCCCAAAATTGTGGGAAAATACCCCAATCTGGCAACCCTGAAGTACCTGACTAACACTGTCAATTTGTTTGTTTACCAAAGATGGCGATTATCTTCCCTCCTTTACCTGATTACCTTCTATCTCATCCTGCCGCCATTAAATTCACTTCATGGCGATTCCATCAGTGTTGACAGTTCGTTGGATAATACACATTTATGACATTTATTCTAACATGACATTTTGGTTAAATCTGACACATTTTATTCGCAGTTTGGCATAAAAACAAATCAATTGTGTTTATTGCATTTATAAAATGGTATTTTCTTTGATTTGTATAGTCTTATAAATTGTACAGATTATATTTGTAGATATATTATATAATTAGTAAATCATTTTTTCGATTATAGCGCCATCTATTGACAATTAGAATAAATGTTATAAATGTCACCGACAAAATGTAACCACTGACGTGCGTTTTTTTCTGTCACATACAATTTAATGCTTTAGAATGAAATCGAAAAACTGTGACGCACTGAAAGATCCTCATGAGAAAAAGCATACCAGATTCTGCACAATCATTGCACGCTATTCAGCTACTGTAAGGGCAACGCCGCGACCCATCTGAAATTTGCTCATGACCCACTAGTGCTAGTGGGTCGCGACCCACTGGTTGGGAAACACTGGTATATTGTATAGCTCTGGAGTTCCCAGTAAAAGAAGTATAAGTCAATTTAGACAACTTTTCAGGAGAAGTAAAAGATGATAATTAATTGGCATATCTAGGTACTACCAATTGAAGGGTTTGGTGCAAGAACTTGTCAAAGACCATTTTTGTTGAAATTGAGTTAATGACATTTCTTGTCTTCAAAAATACCTCCGCACAAGCCCTCTTATCCTTAAAGGGATGCCTCAAGGTGGTGTATTGTCACTGTCATTATGGAACATAGTTGTTGATGATCTGATTCATGGGCTATGTGCCCAAGGAATCTGGGTCCAGGGTTTCGCAGATGCTATTGTAATAGTAACTAGGGGAAAATTTCCCAGCACTGTTGTGGATCAGATGCGATATGCTCTTCACTACATAGAGAACTGTTGTCTGAAAGAGAACCTCTCCATGAACCCTTCTAAAACTGAACTGGTAGCCTTTACAAATAAGAGGAAGCTTACAGGACTGAGTGAGCTGAAATTATTTGGAGAGGTACTGGAAAGAACCAATGAGGTTAAGTATCTAGGGGTAAATCATATAGGGGTAAACCTGGATTTGAAACTCAATTGGAATACTTGTATTACCAATATAACCAATAGAGCTAAGCGACTCTTCTGGAACTGCAGACGAGTTGTAGATAAAACCTGGGGCTTGAGACCAAAGGTAATCTGTTGGTTGTACACATCAGTGATATGACCGACAGTCACTTATGGGTCAGTACTCCAGTGGAGAAAGACAGCTTCGAATTATGTATTGAATAGCCACACAAACACTACTGGGACTATACTTGAGGAATCCATCTTTATGATGAACTCAGATATGATGACACCAGAACTAATCTTCACTGAAAGGTCAAAATTCATAGTAAACAAGGTAGAGATAGTGCAAACACTCCTGACCATGGAGCTGCGTGAAGGCGGATATTTTCACATTGCATAGCACAGTGTGTTTCGCATGGCAGTGGGGACTAAACCAAATTTCGTCTACTGTGCCGTGGTCACGAGTGTTTGCACTATCTCTATCAACGACATGCCATACTGCTGTGCTTAGCAAAAACGCTGTATCTGCAAAAATCTGAAAAATTTAATTTTTACTTCTTTCTAACCCAAATGTGCATATCTATCTTATTTGCTTACTAAATATGACGTAAGTTAAGCCAAAATACATTAAACACACCTCATCTTATGCCATATCCTGTGTAAATGTATACGAATTCTTAAACAAAAATCGATTTTACTTGAATATGATGTCTCTGTAGATACAGTGTTTTGGCTAAGCATGGCAGCATATTGTTTATTTATTATTTATTGACGGACCGAAGTCCATTAGTACATGATTCAATTAAAACGTCACACAAATTATAAAAACAATTCAAAATAAGATCTAGTACTAGTAGGTCCTGAAGTTTTAAAAACTGCGGTGGTCATTCCGGTTTTTAAAAAGAAAGAGACAGAGCAAATGTCTAATTACAGACCTATCTCTCTGTTACCTATATTCTCGAAGATATTTGAAAAATGTCTTGCTGGAAAAATAGCAAGTTTCTTTGAGTCTAACGGGCTCTTCGTTGAATCTCAATTTGGCTTCAGAAAGGGTTTGAAGACTGTTCAGGGTATTTTGAATCTTGTAACATACATCCAAGATGCTTTTGAACAAGGTAACTATGTGTCTTCCAACTTTTGCAACCTAAGTAAAGCCTTCGATTGTGTGTCCCACGAAATTCTTACTGCTAAATTGAGTAAATATAACTTCTCAATCTCCAGTATATCATTGATAAAAAATTATTTGACGGACCGCTGCCAGAGGGTGAGATTTGCAGGTGTTGAATCAGAGAGAGGATGCTTGCGCATAGGAGTTCCTCAGGGCTCTGTGTTGGGTCCCTTATTATTCTTGATATACATCAATGATTTACCACTTTCATGTCAAACTGCGCATTTCACTCTCTTTGCAGATGACACAACAATCTCATCCTGCAGTAAGGATTTGGTAACAGCAGTGGGGAGTTCGTGGGGTTCAGTGTCGGAGGCAGAACAATGGTTCCATTCTAATAGGCTGTTTCTCAATACAACCAAAACACAGTCCTTACTTTTTTCAACTAGAAATATTCCTGATGAACTGGACAATGCATCCTGTGCTAAATTTCTTGGTGTTCTGCTGGACCCTGGTCTGATATGGGATGCTCATACCACCTCTTTAGTAGCAAAGCTATCATCAAATAAATTTTTGCTTTGTGGACTTTCATCCTGTGTTTCCGCTTCCATACTAAAGCAGGCATATTTTTCTTTGTGTCACTCACATATCTCCTATGCTATTCTCGCATGGGGCCATAGTGCAGGAGCGAAGGATGTATTCAGACTGCAGAGAAGGGCCATTCGCATTGTCGCCGGCTTGCCATATAGAGCCGATTGCAGACAAGTTTTTATAGATTGGAAAATATTAACATTACCTTGCCAGTATATATATGATAATCTTATATATGTAAAATGCAATATGCATAAATTCCAGACTCATGAACAGATTCATAATATTAACACACGCTTTAGAGGGAACCTTGCCCCAAAGTTTCGTAGGCTGGAGAGGTGCAGAGATGGCCCATCATGTCTGGCTATACATTTCTTTAATAAATTACCCCTAATAATTCGAGAACTGCCCTTAGATACATACAAAATAAAAATCAAAGAACTTCTTTTGGTGGGTGCTTACTATTCTCAGGAGGAATATCTCGGGGCTACCCTGTTGTGATAGTCCTACAGCTCTCTTAAATGTTCTGTGTGCTCTTGTGTTTTATGCTAATATTCTAACTTTGTGTTAAGTATTTAGACTAGGTGATAAAATTTTATAGATTTTACTTATTAAGTGTTGCTTGCCAATGTATTTCAATGATGCATTTTAACAGACTTTGACTTATGTAAATACTCTGTATATTCACATCAATAAACTGAATTGAAAAAAAAATTGAAAAAGGTACAAAGTTGGTAAATATATAATAAACAACAACAAAAAAATAAAATTACTTGCTCTCATTTAACAATTGAGAGCTAGCCCTATCATATAAAGTAAAAAATTTAAATATCTAAAACATTTTGCATTTGACAAATACAACTTATCTTAGAACAAAGACAATAATAGTAATAGACAAATCAGTCTTGAAATTAGAACATTAAGTTAAATATAAATGTAATTGTGTGGAAAACGCAGTAAAGTCGTTCATAAAGAAATCAATATGCGGAGATAATGTGTTTGCTAATTTAATAGTTTTACAGAGATAGGAACTTGAACCATAGTTTGTATGGTTAATGACTTCGTGGAAGGTGGTCACAGAACAGGTGGTTCTTGAAGGTACACGTAGACCAATTTTATTTAAGAGTGAGGTACAGAATTTATGACCATGAATTAAGTTATATAAGAAGCAAAGATCTTTATGTTGACGACGACTCTGTAATGAGTCAAGTCGAATAATGTGCAGTAAAGACTCGTAACTTTGACCAGTGAGATGCATCTTATAAGCATAATAATGTAAGAATTTACGCTGAACTTGTTCGATTTTATTAATGTGACAATTATATTGAGGTGACCAAACACATGATGCATAATCTAAATGTGGTCTAACCAAAGAACAATAAAGGAGTTTTAAAGAACGACCAGTCGTAAAGTCAGAGCTACATCTTTTAACAAAGCCAAGCATTAATAATGACTTAAAAACCATGCTATTAATGTGTAGGTTGAAATTCAAGTTAGTGTCAAGAATAACACCCAGATCTATAACTGAGTCAACTAATTGTAACCTAGTGTCCCGTATATAGTAAGAATTCTTCTCAAAGTTTCTTAGTCGAGTAAAAGTTATAGCATGGCATTTGTTTGCATTTAAGTCCATACATTAAGTGAGCACCATTCCACAAGACCATTAAGATCTGATTGCAAATTGTAGCGATCCAAATCAGAGGTAATTATGTGAAATAATTTAAGGTCATCAGCAAATAGAAGAAATTGAGCAAAATTGAAACTTTTATTTATGTCATTTATAAATAAATTAATTTCATTAGAGAAATAATTCTTAATACGAACTATCTGCCTTCTATCTAATAGATAATTTCGAATCCAACTAAGCAGAGGATCAGAGAAACCTAACTTTCGATCTTATGTAACAATAACGTATGGTTGACCCTATCGAATGCCTTGGAAAAATCTGTATAAATCGCATCTACCTGTTGTTTGCTTTCCAATGCTTCATTTAAGAAGGAGGTATAATTTAACAAGTTCATTTCAGTTGATCTCCCCATAACAAAACCATACTGTTGTTCAATGATTACATTTTGTATAGTAGGCTTAATTTTGTCACATATTAAACTCTCAAACAGTTTAGGTATAGTATTAAGGATACTAATAGGTCTGTAGCTTTGAACCCTGCTTCTATCGTCATTCTTGAATATCGATGATATAAAACTAACTTTCCAAACGGGAGGGAATTCACTCGTTTGTAATGATTTTTGAAAAATAAAGAATAAGGGACGAGCAAGATTAAAACTACAGTATTTCAGTAGCTTGGGTGGGATTCCATCAGGCCCTGGACCCTTATGTATGTTTAGCTGGGATAATGTGGTATATACCTCCGAAATAGATAAGTCACAACCAGTAATGTTGAAACTACTGTTAGCCCTTGCACTATTTGGAATGGGACATTCGTTCTCACTATACACTGCAGCAGAGTACTGAGCAAACATCTTGGCTATGGTAGGACCATCGGAACTGGTTTGGCCATTACGGTTTAAAGTGTTCGGAATGCTATTATTGTTCCTTTTAGAATTTACGAACCTCCAGAAGCTTTTAATGCTACTGGGAAGTGTATGTTCAACGTTTGCTACAAATTGATTGTATGCTTGACCTGATAAGGACTTGCATATCGACCTTAATCTAGAAAATTCATTATAGTCTTGAGGTAACCTGGTCACTTTAAATTTCTTATGAGCTTTCTTTTTAGCAATGATGCAGTTTCTTAACTCTCGGGTATATCATTTAGGAAAATTGCCGGTATAAAACTTTTTCATTGGAACATAAACATCGATAGCGCCATATAAGACATCATAAAGTATATTGACCATATCATCTAAACTTTTGTCTCTGAAAATTTCATCCCAGTATATTGTGTCTAAGTAATCAGAAATACCTTGAAAATTTGCGGATTTAAAATCGTAGAAAAAGCCTTCAGCTTTTATTTCATCAGTTAAAACATCTCCGCGGTTTAAATTAAAGCATAAAGGAGGGTGGAAACTATCGGGGTCAACTAATCCCTCATCAGCTTCTGCGACAATGCAATTTTCATCATGAACCAAAACTAGATCAAGTAATGAGTTAACATTATTATAGATGTTATTGCGTTGGAAAAGATTTTGATAGGAACATATATGATTCATAATATTTATAGCATCTTCTTCGATTAAAGAAATGCCTGGAGCAGGAATTGCCGTAGAACAAAAATTATCATGAGACCAAGAACAGTGTAGGTTGAAGTCCCCTGCAATACAGAAATGAGAGGTGGGAAATGTATTTGAAAGATTATCGATACTGTTATTGAAAGAGATATATTTTTCTAAAGCAGATTTAGGAGGAAAATAAAGCGCACCCACAATAAGCAGACAATTAGTACTGCCTACAGCCACATATATTTGTTCTATACCTGGAAAAGCTTCCAGCAGTCTACTAGGGATAGTTGAGCGTACTGCAATTAGAACTCCCCCCCCCCTCTGTTCGCAGTACTAGTGAGGTGAGAACGGTCCTTTGTTTAACTTATTGCGGTTTCTATGCACAAGAGGCTCAATTTTGCGATACTAGTTTCTGTGAGTAAAAACGAGACCTAGGATAAAAAGTAATTTGTGAATAATTTCATACATGGGAAAAGTTAGAGTGGAAGAACTATATAGCATTAATGACTTTGTTTAGGAAAATAAATCTAACAATGTCTTCCTTGACTCAAGTGTTGGTAAATCAAGACTATCTCTTACCCACTGATAGTTATATTTCTCTCTCCAGTATTCACTCTTTGAAGCTACTATCCTCAAAAATTTATTTTGGACCCTGTCAATCTGTTCAATGGAACAGTTGTATGATGGGGACCATACAACTGATCCAAACTCTAGAATGGGCATAACAAGTCAACAATAAAGTCTTCTAAATGTGAACAAAGACAGGATTGCAGATGTGTATTGGATAAATCTGATATCTATAGTAAACAAAAAATGTAATTGGTTTTCTTTACCTTGAAAACGTCATTATTTCATGACATTTGTTGATATTAATTGACATTTTGTTTAAACTGCACCAAGTTACCAAGGAAAAAATGGTAGTGTTCACATGCAAGTGAGAATTTAGGACAAAATGTTGTCAAAGCATGTTTCTTGTAGAATACACTTCAAATGCCATGTTTGCAGTGCAGTTCAAGTTACTAGGGGAGACATGTGATTAATTATTTATATGGGAAATAAGCCACAATTAAAATGAAAAAAATAATTTTATTAACGTTTCGACGCCCAAATCGGGTGCCGTTGTCAAATTTTTTTGACAACGGCACCCGATTTGGGCGTCGAAACGTTAATAAAATTATTTTTTTCATTTTAATTGTGGCTTATTTCCCATATAAATAATTAATCATAAAAATGCCACAAGGAAATAGCTTCAGAACAACATTAAGAGACATGTGATTATACACTTTCCATCATATTTATAAAACGGGTACACTTTTTTTCCCAATGTAAACATGTGTTCAGACTGAACATAATGGTTCGTGAATCACTTCGTTATTGCCATCACAGATAACGGAATTGCATTAAATCTAAATAAAAAAATATCATTTAAAAATGTATAAAGTTTTTAGATTTAATAACAAAAAATCGTATCTAATAAATTTAATAACCAGAGAGAGGGTTGAGTTAATGTCCAAAATATTTGAAGGATCTTTAAACAACTCAGTACAGTTTTGTGCTACACTTTACGAGAAACCAATCACACCTCTCGATTTGAAATTAATCATAATAATTTAAAGTCATGTCTAGATTTATTATCTATAATTATTTTTGAATTGAAATATTTTCATAAATTATAATAAAACATGAATCAGTACTTAATTGAGACGATGGAAAATTAAAAGGAGAATTTTTTAGGATGCATGTTTAAATAAATGTGACTGGCTGATCGAGAATGCTCGATATTGTTTTAGTTTTTAGTATACTAAAAACTTCTTGAATTGATGGAGGCTCAATGGTGTATTGTTGCTTGCTCCTGGGGGTGGTTGATTTGGATCGTCTACTTCGATAATAGTGTTCCACTTTATAGTGTTCCACACACATTTTTCAATATTTCTTCTTTTGTATTGAGTATGTGCCCCTACTTATCCTCAGAGGCGGCTTTACCTATTGTGCAGAGTGTGCGGTGCACACGGGCGCCGGGATGTTGGGGCGCCAAGCGCCAAAGAGCGGGTCCATTACGTTGTTTCAACATAAAATATGCTTTGAAACGATTAATGAAAAATGACATTGGCACTAAAGCGCGATTTATAGATTTCCGCCCGCCCGGCATAATATTCAGAGTGAAATAATAAATTATTGGGAGAAGGAATAAAAAGAACTATTATTTTTGAATTAAAAGAACACAATATTTTTCAGTTATTTTAGATTGTACTCCAGATATTACACATGAAGAACAAATATCGATTGTCCTACGGTACGTTTTTTTAAATGCAAGCAGCAATAATAAGGCTGAAATAAAAGAAAATCTTCTAGGTTTTTTCCTGTTACAGATACTACTGGTCAGGGCTTAACTCAATTTTTGTTAGAATATTTAGGCAATTTCAAACGAAATTAACATACAAGGTATGCGTGGTCAAGGTTACGATAATGGATAAATATGAAGGGGAAGAATATAGGTTTACAAAAACGAATTTTAGACTTAAACCCGCGTGCATTTTATGTACCTTGTGCAGCGCACAGTCTAAACCTGGTAGTGAATGTCGCTGCTAAATCTTTATTAGAAATTGTCAATTTCTTTTCAATTGTACAAGAAATTTATGTTTTTTTCTGCATCAACAGCACGCTGGCAAATACTTGCTAAAAAAGTGCAAACTTTAAAGTTGGATTTATAGTTTGACGTAGCGTATAGACGTAGACGTAACGTAGACGCACTGGAAAAGTTCAACACCGAATTTTGTGTACTTTTGTTTATAAATGAACGTAAGCGCATGACGGAACAAAAGAGAAACGTAACGGAACGGAAGAGATGACCAACTTTCATCTTTTACAGTGCGTTTCCTACGTCTGGCCAATCATAAGTAAGAATTTTGTTCTGTCACTCAAAATGGACCCGCCCCCTCATCCGTTTTGTAAAAAGTTGTTTGTCAACATATTCGAATTTTGTTAATTATTTGTTAAATACAATGGATGTTAAGTTATTAATTTAATAAAAATATATCATAGTGTAGTTTCAATATTTCAGATAAATATAAGTTGTTTATTAGCCTGTTAATTCGGGGATATTCACATTAAATCCAATGAACATTTTAAAGACCAGGAAATGAAACAACATAGTTTTAAATTCCACGGCACCAAGGAGCATACCTTCGTTTATTTCCTAATCCATTGTAACACACAAAACGGATAAATATATAATAAATAATAGTATAAATAAATAAACACAAAGTTTGTTTACGGTTCGTATAATTTATAGGCTGTGTTGTTGAATTAAGTCATTGTTTCTACTAATGCGCAAAAATTCCGCTAAGTCGAATTATAAATTGACATATTATTTTCTTACGTCTCCAGTCCGTTTCTTACGTCTCCGTTGCGTCTACGTCTACGCTACGTCAAACTATAAATCCAACTTAAGTCTAAAACCACTCTCAAATACTCGATGGGAGAGCAGGGTTGAAGCACTAAAAGCTCTCCGGTTTAATCTGGGAAAAGTGTATGATGCCTTATTGTTTAGCATATATTCCGATAACACCAAAGATGAAGAGTCAAGTAATAGGGCAAAGTCAATATTGGTAAAAATTAAGTCATTTAAAATCATCTGCTCTTTGCTTATTTGGTTTAAAATTTTAAGCAAAATAAATATAGTTAGCAAGGCGCTTCAAAAGTCAGAAATGGTATTTTCAGAAGCCGTAAAAATGATTAATCATGCAAAAATAAGTAAATAGATTTGGGTAGGTTGTTCTGACGCCGTGAATACCTATTGGCTCCCGACATCATTTAATATTGTACTATTTGCACCTGGATTTTTGTTTACATTATAAACACACCTAATACCCTCTAATACGCTATGTACTAGTACTAGGTAGGTACCTATTCGACTATTCCATTTTGACTGCGCGTCTACCAAATGGCGCCAGGGCATCGACTGCACACGAGCGCTACATGGGCTAGAGCCGCCTCTGCTTATCCTTACATAGTCTCAATAGGAAGCTCTCATACCAAAAGCGATATCCGAACGATATTTGTAACAGGCAACATCCCATATAGTCCAGACTGTATCGTCGCCCCCGTTAGGTAAATTATTCCGATCATTTTTTTTTTGCACAAACGTTTTTCTTAAAAAGAGGTCCTTATAACAAATACACAGAGTGCCGGGAGGTGCCGCGGTCGGAAAATTGTTTAAACAATTTTTTTTAAACAAATTCAAAAAATCAATTTTTTCACTTCGTACCAATTTTTTTTAGATTCTTTGGAATATTATGACCAAAAAGGGTCTCTTATGAATTTTGTCTAAAATTAATTGTTGTCGAGTTATACGCGATTTAAAATTTGAAAAACGCGAAAATGGTCATTTTCAAGGCTTTAACTCTGTTAGGAATTATTATTATGAAAGTCAGAAAAAGACTAAATCAAAGTTTAAAGCACCCCCTACATGATCCTGAAGAAATTTGTGTCAATAATTTATTACTAAACTGTTATTTTTAACTATTAGCGCTAACAGCGTATGGAGGCGGCCGTCAATGTGAGTGCGAGTAAGATGCACCATTGGTTGCCGGAATGGTGCATCTCTTTCCCACTCACATTGACGGCCGCCTCAATACGCTGTTAGCGCTGATTAATTAAAAATAACAGCTTAGTAATACATTAATGACAAAAATTTCTGCAAGATCATGTAGGGAGGGGGGGGGGGATTTAAACTTTTATTTAGTCACTTTTTGACTTTCATAATAATAATTTATAACCGAGTCATTAAGCCTTGAAAATGGTCATTTTGGCGTTATATATATATATATATATATATATATATATATATATATATATATATATATATATATATATATATATATATATATCTTAGCTTAGCTATATCTTAATCTTAGCTTTGATTCCAGGCCATACTGGAGTAAAGGGGAATACAGAGGCTGATAAATTGGCAAATATAGTCAAGACTTTAAACATTTCTGCAGACATTGAAATATATAAATTTCACTTTTTACCTTTTATTAAACACAAAATTGTAAATGAGTTTAAAGTTGAATGGACAAAACAGTTTAAAACTAAAGTGATTTTTCTACAAACCCTTGGTTCCACAAATTCACATTTGGGGATCGAAGGCACTTGACATCAATTATTAGAATGCGTTTGGGTCAATGCCTCATACCAGATCATTATTGGTTTAGAATCAATTGTAGTGATACTCCTTTTTGTGAATGTGGACAAAAGTATAATTCATATGTTACTGAATATGTTACAAAATAAATCAACTTGACCTATATCAGGAACTTGTTAATACAGGAAGTCCAACCCCCATTTCAATATAAAATTGTCTACATAATATTAATGACCAAATCTTAAGAACGATCAATCAAATTAAAATATAAAATAGTTATTTGACAATCATAATACAATGAATTTAACGAAGGGAATATGGAAAAATCCAGACCCCTTGAAAAGAGTATTCCCTTCCAATTGCAGTCTAAATACGAGAACTGGCCAAGTACCTAAGAAGTGGAGGCCAAGAAACTAAAAGGAGAAGAAGTGATTTTGGCGTTTTTCAAATTTTAAATCGCGTATAACTCGAAAACAATAAATTTAAGAGAAAAATCACAAGAGACCTTTTTTGTCCATAATGACCCAAAGAATATAAAAAATTTACGAAGTGAAAAAATTGATTTTTTGAATTTGTTTAAAAAAAATGTTTAACTATTTTCCGACCGCGGCACCTCCCGGCACCCTGTGGATTTATTATGAGGACGTCTTTTTCAGTAAGTTTGTGCAAAAGAAAACGAATCCGAATAATTTACCTAACGGGACCAAAAATACAGCATGGTCTAATAAATATCTGCGGTTAATTTATGTCTTCAATGCACTTAAACTACCTAGAATTCTTTAAAAGCTCGTTCGGGATCGGATTCTCAAAAAAGGGCAGTATAGTGTGCTGTGTGCCAAAGGCCCAGATGTGTGTATTTGGGATTGAGGGCGTACAATAAGAGGGATAATAGGGCATTATAATTTTTGATATAATAGGTTTATTGGTCAATTATAGGTCAATTTTTTACAATAATTTGTTTACTTACATAATAAACTTAAAAAAGTCTTAAAAGCATAGACATGCTTGTTGACTTATCTATATAATGTTTACAGATTAATATTTACAGTTTTTTTGACAAATCAATTTTTTCTAGTATAATTTAAATTTGTTAAATTGGTACACAAATCCCTTTTTTATTTAGTCCAAGTAGTATAAATAATTTTATATATATAATCTATATCTAAACCTTTCTTAAGGTGTTCGAAAAATACATTTCATGCATCTATATCAATTATATCATATACAAATCGTCTCCACTCTTGCTTATTCTTGGACCTTCGTTTCGCTTCAGTCGAAGTTGTATTTTTCTTCTTCAGAATCCTTACCACTTCATCGTTCCAGGTTTTCTTTGGTCTCCGTTTTCCTCTCTTGTTTTGTGTACTTTTGCCTCCCATACGCGTTTTACTTGTCTATTGTCGTTCATTCTACACAAAAGCTAAAAGGATTTAAGCTTGTTCTTATCTAGTATTTGTGTTTTTGGTTCGACTTGTAGTTCTTTTGTTACAATGCTGTTTCTTATTCTATCGCGTCTTGTAATTCCTTTTACTTTTCATGGGCACTTCATGTCCATTGAGTTTATTCTATTTTTCGATGATTGTGTTAGCACCCAGCTCTAGGTAGTATAGGTGAGAATCGGCCTGAAGATCATTTTATATACCCCCATCTTCGTCCTGCTGCTTACTTCTTTCTTTCCAATGAATGCTCTGTTTAAGCTGTAGTACATTCTGGAGTCATGGTTATCCTTTCGTTGACTTCTTCTTCTGATCTTCCTCCATTTTCTATTTTCATACCCAGGTATTTATGTATATGTTGTTACTTGTTCTAGTTTTTGGTTATTTATCTCTATATTTCCTTGAGTATCCTCATTTCCCATGACCATTATCTTTATTTTCTCCATGTTTATTTTCATATTTCTTTCTAAGTGATATTTTTAAAGTTTATGGGCAATTGATAGTCCGTTCGCTGACGGTAAAATAATGCAAAACCTATAAATTTTAAAGATCCGCTTAAATTGGCATGAAATTTGGCATATACATATTATGTAGGTAGCATGGGGACCCAGCTTCATCCCTTCTCGAGAGTGAAAAAATATACGCTCAAAATAAGACCGGAAATGGATAAACTAACTAATTCTAAGCAACTTTTTTTTATAGCATTTTTTCACTAAGTTAAAATTTTCGAGTTATTTGCGAGTAAATATGTTCATAAAAAACACATTTTCAGACGGTTTCTTGCAACTAACTAAAAAAGTAAGTATTTTATCGAAAAAAAAAACACTCTTAGCAAAAATATATCCCATAAAAAAGTGAAAAAAATGGTTTAGGTATGAGATTACCTAGTAAAAGAAGAGTTATAAGTAATGAAAAATACATTGATACTCGCCAAATTTCAAATCGAATATTTCAACGTGAAATAACCAAAAAATAAAGCACTTTTTGGGAAAAACTCATTAAAACTTTTTTAAATTGTTTAAAAAAAACTTTAATTTTGTTTTAGTAGCAAAAGTAAGCAAGTTACGCTCAAAATAACGTTGGTCCCTTCCTTTTTTGGTAAAAAAATTGTGAAAATCACCCCCTAATTAGCATCCTCAGTGAAATTAATCATTACCACTTCATAAGTTGCTTTACTCGTGTATACTTATATTATTGTTTATATGGTAAGTTTCACCGGTTGGAAGTGCTTATTTTTGAAGGGGCTGTAGTTGAGGCTTGAACTAGTCACTAATTACGAGTGCATGCAGCATGCACATTTAAATTTTTCAAAAATTCTTATTAGTTTTCTCAGGATTAAAAAAAAATGAATCCATTTAAAAAGTATTGGACCGAAATTTTGCGCAAGTATTGTATATTTTTGTAATCAGTATTTTAAAAGCTTTTAAATGAGGTGTTACATGATGTACTTTCCGATTCAAAAAAATCTTAGTTATGACTGTCACACGAATATACTATGATTGTTTTAAAAATCGACCTGACCGATTTGCATATTATGTCCTAAAAGTAAATAAGTTAATATGTTCAACCTCAAGTCAAAATTCATCAGAGTATTACCCTTGGGAGGTAAATAGAGTCGTTGCAGAGGATTATCCAAAAATATTAACAACAATAGTGTAGCATGAACATGCTGAACCCATTTTTTTTCTCTGACGTCTTCTTAAAAATTGCCAAGCTACAATAACGTATTCTTCGCTTGAAGACATTTCAAATACTGATATTTGATATACTTACTGAAGTTCCAAAATTATAGCACGCTCCTGTATTCTACATTATATAAAATGTGTGCATGCGACGTTATCTCTGTTGAGTATAAACAGATGTACGCTATTATGAAATAAATGTGCAACATTTTACGTATGTATTTTATCGTATGTGTTGCATTTGGTTTGCGAGCTCGCTTAGCTTTGGTTTGAATTCCTTTCCTGCATTATTCAGAGTTTTATAGAATTTTCTATTTTCAGTATTCTATTTTCATAAATTCGCTTTTTTCTTCTATGAATGAACTTCTCTTCTAAGGTCTTTATATGTTTGTTGTTTTTCTCGGGTTCTTCTTTGCTGCATCAGTTTATATGCATCATTCTTTCTTCTTGTAATGACCTCACACTAAGCATCGAACCAGTCATTGCGTGATGGTGGTTTTTCTGGCCCTAGAATATTATTTGCTGCGTCTTTAATATTATTTTTACTAATTTCCCATTGTTTGCTGATTGTTAGATTCTCATTAATTATGTGGTTAGTTTCGATATAGTTTTGAAACCTTTCTACCATTTGCGAATTTTTGAGGAGTTCAATATTAAGGCACATTGTTTTGGTAGTTCTCTCCTTCTTCGCGTTTGAGATTCTAGCTCGAATTCGTGTGCCAATTCAAGAAGTACGGGATGCAATAAAACACCTAAAAAATAATAAATCTCCAGGAAGTGATGGTATATCCGCGGAACTTATTAAATATGGAGGTGCTACTCTGGCTAATCAAATATATAAAGTAATACTGAGAGCCTGGAATGAGGAACAAATCCCGGAAGAGTGGTGTATTGCAGAGGTTCTCAAAGTGGGTGACGCGGCACCCTGGGGTGCCTCAAGCATTTGCCAAGGGTGACGTGGAACATTTAAGAAAAGTCGAACAACCGCCGTTGCGCCACTGTCCAATCGAAACATGTTAACTATCATTTGTACTTGTGTATTCTCAATGGCGACCGAGGAACAAACAGCCGAATTTGACCGACGACGCGACTGTTACCTACATTCATTCCACAGTTAAATTTTTGCTGCCAATAAGTGAGTTTTCTAAAAATTAGAGTTACATTTCAAAGTGGAAGTTTTAGATATAACTAAAATAGAAGAAGAACTCCTTATGTGTGAAGAGCTTAAAAGTTATGCCACTGGTGAAAAAATTTTCAAGACTATCCACGGGTATATAAGAAAAAAATGATATAGAGTGGAGTAAATGTGTGGATATTTGCACTGATGGACCGGCTGCAATGGTTGGTAAAATTAGAGGGGCTGTGTCTAAAATAAAGGTAGTGGCAGAAAATGCATATGCAGTCATTGTATGTTACATCGCCATTCTTTGGCAACTAAAAAGATGCCGTATTGGAGAAAGACGTTTTGGATGTTTCTGTGAAAATAATTAACCATATGAAGAGCCGTCCGCTTCAACCACGCCTTTTAAAGCTCACCGCTGAAGATATGGGTATGGATCACTTAAATCTTTTGCTCCACCCAGAGGTCCGGTGGCTATAGAGGATTTGGGCTAACAATTTTAGGGAGAATATTTGAACTAAAAGATCCACTGATTATCACATTTACAGAGGAGTCTTTTATCCAAGAATTAAAAGATGTCAATTGGCTGCTAAAATTGGGATACCTTTCAGACATCTTAAAAATAATAAATAAAACCACCACTTCGCTTCAAGGCAAAGGAAGAGCAAAATTAGATAAAATCAAGACCTTGTGTAAAAAAGTTACATTTTTCAAAGCATGTGTTGAAAAGAAGAACCTCACAAATTCCTCTCGATTACAGGAATTTGTTATAACAAATGAAATCAATCCTCAAACAAACTTCTTTGAAATTGATATTGCTCAATTGCAAGGTTTGAAAGAAAGTATTGTAAACTATTTTCCTGACATTGACTCAGATGACTTATATAGCTGGATGATGGACCCGTTTTCGTGCGACCCAAAAAATAAACCTGTCGGAATGACAAAATAAATGAAGTTTTTCAAAATCTACTTGAGATCAGCGAACATAGCAGTTTAAAACTCGAATACCGTGAAGGAAGCCAAGAAGAGTTCTGGATGCAGGTAGATATATTTAGAAAATAATGTTGGCAAGGTTGCAGTAAAAAAACTTGTGTTTCACATCGACTTATCTCTGTGAGTCTTCTTTCTCCGCATAAGTATGCTTACATTAAAAACAAATACAGAATCAAACTTCAAGCAAAAAGGGATTTGAGGGTCAAACTTACAAAGATTCCCAAATTATAAAGGATATAATGAAAACATCATCGAAACAGTTTCATTCATCACATTAAGTAAGGATATTTGAATATCAAATGTACTGCATTACTTTGATCTGAAATAAAGTTTATTTTGAAATCAAATAAGCCTCAGAATTGTAGTTTTTTCATTTTTTTGTCGTTTCAAAATCGCTTCAAGGGTTGGTGTGCCTCGAAATATTTTTAGCCCTACAAGGGTGCCGCGACTAAAAAAGTTTGAGAACCGCTGGTGTATTGGAATCGTTTGCCCGCTACACAAAAAGGTTGATCAATTAGAATGTAGAAACTATAGGGGAATAACCCTCCTTAATACAGCTTACAAAATATTTTCGAGTATCTTATATTATGGTTGCCTAAGTGCACATTCAGAGGAGCTTCTTGGAGAATATCAAAGTGGTTTTAGGCCTGGTCGATCAACAACAGACCAGATCTTTGTGCTAAGGCAAATACTGGAAAAAACCAATGAATTCAATATCTACACATACTTACCATCTTTTCGTAGATTTTAAATCGGATTATGATAGTGTCATAAGAAATAAATTGTATGAAGCCATGGATGACTTCCACATCCCTGATAAACTGATAAGATTGGTTAAGGCTACAATGTGTAAAGTTGTTTGCAAAGTCGACACAGAGCAGAGGGCGAACAATCACAGGCGTTTGAAACGCATGTTGGGCTGCGACAGGTAGATGCGCTGGCGTGTCTCCTCTTCAACATAGCTCTGGAAAAGGCGGTCAGAGATGCCCTAATAGACAACACTGAAAATATTTTTAATAAATCATCACAAATTTTGGAATATGCAGATGTCTTCGACCTAGTTGCCCGCACAACATGCAAGCTAGAAGAAATGTATACCACCTTCTCAAATGCCTCAAAAAATATATGGGCCTACAAGTAAACGAGGACAAAACTAAGATAATGGCATCAACACCCAACAATAGAGCCAGAAACATCGGTCACCAATTCACGGTTGATAACTATAATACCTTTGAAGTGGTGGACAAATTCACATATTTAGGCTCCCTGATCACCAAGGAGAATGTCATGACGGAAGAAATCAAGCGAAGGATAATCCTAGCAAACAAATGCTATTTTGGACCGAGTAGACATATGAGAAGTAGAAACTTAAGCCAAAAAACAAAAATAACCATATTATACAAAACCCTTATACAACCAGTGTTGACATATGGATCAGAGACATGGATCATCTCCAAGGCAGATGAAAACCTTCTGCTTATATTTGAATGAAGGATCCTGAGAGGAATATTCGGTGGCATATGTGAAAATGGTGTTTGGATGAAGAGTTACAACTACGAGGTATACCACAGATATAAACATATATTTGGTGGTAAAGACGTAGTATCTCTTATAAAAATAGAATAGAATAGAAATAGAAGACTAAGATGAGCAGGACATCTAGCAAGATCACAGCAGAACAACCCTCCTAGAAGAATCCTTATGTCACAAAATGTGGGGAAGTAGAAATAGGGGTAGGCCAAAACTCAGATGGAAGGATGGTGTAGACGAGGATGGAAGAAAAATAGGCGCAGCAAACTGGCAACGGTTGGCAATGGATAGGACTGACTGGCTCTTTCATAGGGCTGTAGCACCATTGATGATGATACTAAAAACTTGCAATCTATCGTATAGCCCTGCTTTTAGCTGGTTTGATATAATATTTCCGTTGAACTGGCAACGTTGCCTTAGAAATTAGAATGACACATGTGACAAGATCAACTTACACAAATTGAAAAACACGATTTTCAGATATTAGATTTGTACCAGTTTTTTTTATAAGGCGAAGTGTACACAGTCAAGTGCATGTTTTTGCACTGTTGACATCACTGTGCTGTATTGAAAAGTGATATGTCTACAATGGAAGTTAAAAATTTTGATAAGAAACTTTCCCTGTTTAATACGTCTTTCTTTTGTTAACATTGTTAATATTGTATTTTAAACTCATAGGTATATCGAAATTGTATATTTAAATGACATGCGGAATATTCCGTTCTATAAGTATTTTTCGTTATTTATGCGTCATAATTTTTTTCTATAAAAATTTGTAATTGAAACAATTACTCATATAGCAGTACAGCAGATTCTTAGTTCTAGTTCCTAGTTGTATTGTTTTATCAATAAATTATTTGTACATATTTCTATTTATTCAATTCTCTATTTCACATTCCTAGGAATGACAGACAGCCGGGTATCTAACTCCATAACTCTGTACTGGCTGTCAATTAAAATGCAGTGTCTGCCACCCTCATGCGTACAGGCACTTACATATAGTGGAAAGTTTCTATGAAACACAGGCAAGTTATTCCAGAGCTGATGGAACCACCAATACAAAAAGTACAGAATGTAGGATCACAGGGTATACTAGATATATCACGGGAGGAACCTATTAGCTTACTAAACCACGTACTATCCGTTGCAAGATTATTTTGTGCTTGATATCGACCCAGTCTCTTAATCTGGGGAATTCCATCCGAATTATCTTGCAACGGATAGTATACAAGGCCACTTGTTCTTATTTTTGTTGACTCCTACAAAATATTTGACAACGTGGAAACAGTCACTATAGTAAAATCACTATGAGAATGCAGAATAGACCACAGGTATGTGAATATTATTTGAATTATATACGGAAATATGACAACTGTAAACCTTTATCCCTGAGAAGATAAAATTGACAGAGTGCTGTGGCAGGAAGCTTTCTAACATTTTACAAGTCAAAAATGGAGATGAGCGGAACAATGAAAGACAACAGATGGACAAAAAATTGCTTGAGAGGAGACCACAGGCACACAATCTAAGCCAGGGATGATCCCAGTGCGATAGACCTCTGACCTCCACTCAATAGAATTGTGACCAATTGGATAGCAAAGGCACAGAACAATAGAACAGAAGAAGACGGATATCTGGCAGCTATGTTTAACAATTGACAAATCAGGGCTTCATGATGATGAAGTCTATCCACTGATATAATATTTTTCAATTTCCTCAGTAATGTTAAATGATTTAAAAAGTCTTTATTTTCATAACTATTGATTAAATTCTGTACGAATTTTTAGACAAAACGATAATATATTATGTTATAGTATGATTGTTAATTCATATTTTTATTTCAGTGTAACGATAAAAGAATATCCAGACGACATGCAATCATTGTTATTCACCGAAATGGAGTAATCCTTCAATCTGTAAGTACTAACTCTTAACGACATATACTCCGTCTAATATACTTACCGTTGCACGTCATCCGTCTCATAGCCCTTGACGTTACATGATACCAACACGAAATATTTAGGCGGTAGGTGTGTTCTTTTTTAGAATCATTTTGTCGAGTACACTGGAATTACAGCCATTTCTATTAATGTTAACTTAAAGAAATACACAATAATATGTTTCATTTAATTTGTATAAATGGATTATAAGGCGTTTTTATGAAGCACATTTGTTCGGAACACACTGTAACGACTGTAATCGAACGAAGGTGATATTTTGGCATAAATTGGTAACATTTATTTGACAGTTGCGGTGATGACACTTCATATTTATTTTTATTCTTTACTATAAGATTTGTTTTATTATATTTACTGTTTTTATTATTTACTTTAACGTAAGATTATAACTTAATTCTTGTTTTCTATTTCTAATGTTTTTATTTATTTATATTGAATATTAATTTGGTCTGTTGCATAATCCACTTGGCAATAATTATGTGATATATTTGATTTAAAATGAATTCAACAATTTTTTGTAATTGGGCAACAATGTCAACTTAGATCTCTGACGTAGATAATGACGTGCAATGGTAAGTATATTAGATGAACTGTAGGTAGTTATTAATTGTATTTATTAATTACAAATTACACCCCACTCTCCTATGGCGCTACAGCTTAAGTAGGGCCTTGGTCTCTCCCAGCATCCACCTCCAAGTATCTCTCCCTGGCTACTCTCCTCCAGTTGTCCACCCTCAATATCTCTTTAACATTGGTTCTCACTTCGTCTATCCACCTCTTCCTTGATCTTCCCACTGGCTGACGTCCCACCATAGTTCGCATTAAGTACAACCTACATGCAATTCTCTTTTAGTTTCTGTAGAGATATATTCAGCACTTGTCCCTTTTTTGATGATGGCTTATATTATTTTTACATTGATCTTTCTTTGGTCAATAAAATCCAATATTGAACTTCTTCTTCTTCTTCTTCTTCTTCTTCTTCTTCTTCTTCTTCGTCTTCTTCTTCCTTCTTGTATGTAGGCTTTAAAGCCTGTTTCTTCTTCAATATTAGCCTCCTAAATTGTTTAAGTTATCGCACCATCTTTTTCTTGGTCTGCCAATACTTCTTCGTCCATTTGGTGACTTATCTCATGCTATTCGTACTATTCTATCCTCTGTCATTCTACTAATGTGTTCGTTCCACTCCTGTTTCCGTTTTGTCACCCATCCATTTATGTCTTCTATATTGCATGATCTTCTTATGTTTTCGCTTCTCTCCCTATCCAACAGACTTTCCCTGATATTCGTCGGAATATTTTCATCTCTGTTGTTTTTAGTAGTCGTCTCGTTTTAGATGTGTCAGGTCTTGTATCCGCCGTGTATGTTAATATAGGTCTAATTGCTGCTTTATAGATTCTTGCTTTTGTGTCTTGTCGTAGGTGTTTGTTTTTCCAGATTGTGTCATTAAGAGATCCTTCCGCTTTACTTGCTTTTAAGCTTTGTTGTCGTACTTCCTCTTCAACATCTCCGTAACTGGTTATATCTATTCCCAGATATCTAAACCTTGCTTCCTGCTTTATTATTTTCCCATCAATTTCGATTTTACATCGTAGTGGGTATTTCGATGTTGTCATACATTTGGTTTTTTTCTGCTGATATTATCATATTGTATTGCTTGGCTGTTGTATTGAAGATGTGTGTTAATCTTTGGAGATCGTCTTCTGTCTCGGCGATTAATGTGGCGTCGTCTGCATAACATAATATTTGGATTTGGATGACCTTTACGTACTGCTTCTATTATTTCGTCCATTATTATATATTAAAGAGCAGTGGGCTTAGTGAGTCACCTTGTCTGACTCCGCTTTGTGCTGGTATAAACTGCGTTAGTTTTCCATTTATCTTTGCCTGTATTCGATTATGAAAGTAGATGTTTTCTATGGTTTGTATAATCTTGACTAATATGTTTCTTCTATAGAGTAAGTGTAAGACGTCTTCGACTTAGATGGGATCTAAAGCCTTTGTCAGGTCTATAAAACATAGATATGCTGGTTTATTGTACTCGATGGCCTTTTCTGTGATTTGTCTCAGTACAAATACGGCGTCTACGCAGGATCTTCCGGATCTGAATCCTTGTTGTTCATAATATTGAACTGAGGTTGAACCTTCAGTTCAATATTGAACTGAACCTTGAAATTGTGGAAATATAAACTATACAAGTTTTTCTTGAGTTAATTGTTCTGCGCTGAATATTTATAGTCTGTATAAAGTCGATCACTTATTTTTCTTTTAATAGGACTATGTCCTGTTTCTTCTGTTACAGTCTCTGCTGCGATCCGGAACTCCAGCTCTTGTACCATCGTTTTTTGGCTCTTCCTATGGGTCGCTTGGTGTTGGGCTCATAGATATAATAACAGAATAGATTAGGCTAATCCGAAAAAAAGCGTAACGCGGAACAGTTCTGGTCGGTGGTCTATCTATCTCTCTCTACCGGCGCTTAGCTTTCTCTCTCTAGCATATGATGGCTGCCGCCTCTGTGTCACTGTCGTTACATTACTCCCACCTCTTGGTAGATACGCTCACACTCGCACGACAGACAAAGATAGCTAGACCACCGTACTTGATATCGGCGTTACACCCCAATGCATTGAGTGGCATATGACTAGCCAGATCTATTGTTGACATATCTCTGTTTGGGCTTCTGTGTCTTGTGTGTTCTGTGTCTGGTCTCTCCACATGCGTCGTCATGCTCTTGTCTATCTCATTATGTCTCGAACGCCTAGCTCTCTTAATGTGTCTTGAGCTTAAGCAATGGTTGCTTGAGCCACCCTGCATCTGAAAATACTTAAATAAGGGATAACTTTAATGTAATAAAAGTGCTTGGTAAATTTGTGGGTTGTGGGTTAGCCCACTGTTGCTCTGAGCATCTCAATTATCCCTTGGCGTTGAAATTTTTTAGGGTCAAAGAAACACTGGCGTTATCAGAAAAATTAATCACTCTTTGTTCTTCAGATATTTTCGTTGTATAGGAGTAGTAGACAATTATTACAGACTATCTTTTAACAAAAATTAACTCATCAGCAAAATGAACTCGCTTTTTGGGTTTTATATTTTTCTCCTTTCAATATTTGGCTTTTGTTTTTATTTCTTACCCAGTCTGTAATCCTCTGAAATTTTCTGCATCACGACGATATACTTGAAAATTTGAATTTAGGTTCTACTTACCCTTCACTTCAAAGTTGGACTTAAGCCTTTGGTTGCTTTTATTTGGGGGGGGGGGGACATATCATATCTTTAAAATAAGTACGGAAATGGATAAATAGACTAATTTTAAGCAATTTTTGTTCTATACAGGGTGATTCATTAAGAATGTCCAATCTCTGAGTTGTAGATTCTAGACCTCAAAATATTAAGATTTAACCCAAATCACTTAAATAAAATATGGCTCCTTACTGAGTTACAGGGTGTTCTATTTAAAAATTTAATAACCATTTTATCCAGTACTTTAAAACTATTTGACGTATCCTTGTCATACTTTGCAGAAAGTGTAGTTGCCGTACCCCCTACTAAATTATGATAAACAAACGTTTCTGGCTACTACCAGAGGCGTACGACAGAGACAATGCATGGTTTACAAATCCCAAATTCTACGCCACTGGCGAAATTGCTATTTTAGCACAATATTTCGATTTTCCAATACTTTCTATGTAAATAATGTACTCTTCATTCGTAACGTTAATGTCATTAGTTTTCGAGATATTTGAAGTTGAAAATGAAACTTTGCAGTTATTTTGATTAATGTATTGTGTCCCTTCATTTTTAACTTCAAATATCTCGAAAACTAATGATTTTATCGATACGAATGAAGAGTATATTATTTTCATAGAAAGTATTGGAGAATCTAAAAATGATGCTGAAATGGCAATTCCATCAGTGGCGTAGAATTTGAGAAGGTTCAACCATTCATTTTCCCCTGTACGCTTCTGGTGATAGCCAGAAACGTTTATTTAACATAAATTAGTAAGGTGTAGAGTACCTACACTTTTTGGCAAATATGATACGGCAATTTCAAATACTTTTTAAGTACTGGGTACAAATAATTTTTTAATTTTTAAATCAAACATCCCTATTACATAAATATTAACTATTTGTATCCAGTATTTTAAAAGTAATTGACATATCCTTATCATACTTAGCAGATAGTGTAGATACTGTACAACCTACTAAAATATGTTAAATAAAACTTTCTGGCTAGTACCAGAGGCGTACGACAGGGGAAAGAGAATGGTTGACCCTTCCTACATTCTACGGCACTGGCGGAATTACTATTTTATTGCAATTTTTGGATTCTCCAATACTTTCTATGCAAATAATATACTCTTTATCCGTACCGATAAAATCATTAGTTTTCGAGATATTTAAAGTTAAAAATGAAGGAGCACAATACAATAATCAAAATAGCTATGCCGTTTCATTTTCAACTTGACTTTAACGTTACGAATGAAGAGTATATTACTTACATAGAAAGTATTGGAAAATCGAAATATTGTGCTAAAATAGCAATTTCACCAGTGGCGTAGAATTTGGGAAGGGTCAACCATTCACTTTCCCCTGTCGTACGCCTCTGGTAGTAGCCACGAAAGTTTATTTATCATAATTTAGTAGGATGTACAGTACCTATATTTTCTGCCAAGTATGACAAGGATATGTCAAATAGTTTTAAAGCCCTGGGTAAAAATAGTTATTAAATTTTTAAATAAAACACCCTACCCTGTAACTCAGTAATGAGCCACATTTTATTTAAATGATTTGGGTTAAATCTTAATATTTTGAGGTCTAGAATCTACATCTCAAAGATTGGACATTCTTAATGAATCACCCTGTAGAGTTTTTTAACTAAGTCAATACTTTCCGAGATATTTGAGGGTGAAAATATTTATTTTTCAACAAAAAAAAACACGTTTTAGGGAGTTTTTCGCAAATAACCCAAAAAGTATTTTATAGAAAAAAATATTGTGTGGTGTATTCATGAAGTCTAGAAACCCAGTAAAAGCAAAGTTGTAGCTCGTGAAAAATACGTTCTTATTCGTCAAATTCTAAATCGAATATTTGAACTTAAAAATAATTAAGCACTTTTCGGAAAAAACTCATTCAAACTTTTTAAAGGGTTTAAGAAAGACGAAATAGTTTTCAATCCTAATAGTAAATTATTAATATTGAAAATATTAAAAATATTACTAAAAGATTTTTAAATTGAAAACTTATTGGTACACTTTCCTGGTGACACCTCCAAGACTTCTACAATTTGCAAGTCAAATGGATGCTGCAGTGAAGACGAGAGGGAAGGAATTCTAAACTATGCAATTCACATCCCCCGTCTGCAGCTGGTAAAGTTCCAACGGAAAAATGCACCTAGTTACTCTACGGAGTAATACGACTATAAAATAAAAATGTATACCATTTTTATTCAGTTGCAATGCGAAGGCAAAACAATCTTACTTTTCAATTAGAATACGGAGTGCAGTCCAGTCCCTTGAATCGTGATTTTCGGCTCTTATTGGAGCCTTCATCGGAAAAAACGTAGGCACTGTTCTCCATATTTTAACTGATTCGCATCGAGAGGTTTTCCCACCCATTGCAACTGAAGTGATGATAGTAGGTGGCTAGCGCCATCTGGCATTGAAAGACGAAAATATTAAAAATATTACTAAAAGATTTTTAAATTCAAAACTACCAGCTGCAGACGGGGGATGTGAATTGCATAGTTTAGAATTCCTTCCCTCTCGTCTTCACTGCAGCATCCATTTGACTTGCAAATTGTAGAAGTCTTGGAGGTGTCACCAGGAAAGTGTACCAATAAGTTTTCAATTTAAAAATCTTTTAGTAATATTTTTAATATTTTCAATATTAATAATTTACTATTAGGATTGAAAACTATTTCGTCTTTCAATGCCAGATGGCGCTAGCCACCTACTATCATCACTTCAGTTGCAATGGGTGGGAAAACTTCTCGATGCGAATCAGTTAAAATATGGAGAACAGTGCCTACGTTCTTTCCGATGAAGGCTTTAATAAGAGCCGAAAATCGCGATTCAAGGGACTGGACTGCACTCCGTATTCTAATTGAAAAGTAAGATTGTTTTGCCTTCGAATTGCAACTGAATAAAAATGGTATACATTTTTATTTTTGGTTTAAGAAAGATTTATTGTTACTTTTATAAATGTTTCTAGCATCAAAACTAAGCGAGTCACGCCCAAAATAAAGTTGTCTTTTTTTTTGTAAAAACATCGTGAAAATCTCCCCCTATTCATTATCCCAAATGAAATTTACCGTTACCGCTTATATAGTAGAAAAATGAAAGAGTACCCATGAACGAACATATAAAACACGCTGTATTTTCCTGTCACCCTGTCACAAAAAATATTGGCCAGCGCAATTACATGTATTCATTATTATTACATGTACTTGCGCTGGCCAATTTTCTTTGTGACACGGTGACAGGAAAATACAGCGTGTTTTATATGTTCGTTCATGGGTACTCTTTCATTTTTCCTACTATACATACTTTTTATATGTATTGTTTATATTATATGATCTCTAAGTTTGACCAGTTCAAAGTGCTCATTTTTGAAAAAAGTTTTGTTTATTTGGTTTTTATGTAAGACAAAAATATGGCTGTTCAAAGTTTGCATATATTTGTGATTAGTGGCTCGTTCAAGCTTTTTCAACTACAACCCTTTCAAAAATAAGCACTTTGAACTGGTAAAACTTACAGAACATAGAAAACATACATAAGTAAAGTAAGTGGTAAAGCGGTATCGATTAATTTTATTTGGGGTGCAAAGTAGGGGACGATTTTCGCGATTTAAAAAAAAGGGGCAACTTTATTTTGAGCGCAACTCGCTTAGTTTTAGTGCTAGAAACTTTTATAAAAAATAAAAAAAAGCTTTTTTAAACTCTTTAACAAAGCTCTAATGAGTCTTCCCGGAAAAGTGCTTAAATTTTTGGTTATTTCAAGTTGATATATTCGATTTGGAGTTTGACGAATAAGAACGTATTTTTAATTAGCTACAACTTTGCTTTAACTGGGTCTATATACTTCACGGATACATCATCTTTTTAGTTTTTTACTTTAGTTAGAAATAAATATTTTTACTCGCAAATAATTCGAAAAGTATTGACTTGGTTAAAAAACTCTATAGAACAAAAATTGCTTAGAATTAGTCAATCCATTTCCGTACTTATTTTAAACGTATGTTTTTCTACCCCCGAGAAGAGGTGACTTTCACCCCTGGAACAAAAGCAACCAACGGCACAAGTTTAACTTTGAAGTGGAGGGTAAATAAGTTCTAAATCCAAATTTTTGTGCAATTCGGTGGCGACACTGAAAATTACATGGTATTGCTGTATTTTTTGTTCATTTACTGGGCTATTAATCTGAATTTGTGTCATCAAAAGCGTATTAGTTTATAATTAATCTTATTCCAGGCTAATGTAAATCCTACCTATTTTAAATCACCTGTAGGAGTTACTGTGCAAATGTTGCACAAAGATGAGACATTATCTCTAAACACTGGTGATAGATTGGCCCTAGTAGAAGATGGTGTCTGGTTTAAGATAAAAATTATTCTTGAAAAGAATCTTGATGGAGGTATTATGGTTGATAGATTATACAGTGCAATTCTCAATAAAAGATCCAACGATGAAGATAATAATATGCAGGTTTCAAAGAAGATCAAACTTGAACCAGAAGATGTTTGCAATTATTGCGGTAATTCATCATGTGAACATGATAAAAGGACCAATGAAGAGTCAAATTCAGACAAATTAGGTAATTATTGTTATAGTACATTCTTTCACGGTTTTTCTCAGAATTTTAAAGAACTGCCTCTATTGACATTCAATTTGAAATACTCGTAGGACAAAGAAAAAAGTTATACAGTGATGAGCACGCTAATAACCGGCAAAATAACTCAAAAGATGAACAACATAATCAGTTGTGAAATAAAAAGAGATGAACATTTTAGAATTTTAACCAGTTTAAAATGTCTAAATTTGAAAAAAAATTAGTATTAAAATAATTTTTTAAATTAAATAAAATTTTTCCATTTTTTTTCAAAATCACCCTGAAACTAACAGGGATATGGAAAATATGCAAGAATACGAAATGTTTCTTTTTTTTTATGTTACTATGGTTTGTTTTTTAACCAAGAGGAGTGATTCAAATTTACCGCGCTGTATTGCTTGTTTGTAATTGGTCCAACCGCAGGCAAGTTTACTCCATTGCTATAAAATTTTGACACTAATGACATTTATCAAATTTTGACACTAGTGACATTTCATAGGTTAATTAAGTTATATCGGCAGTTTTTGTGTTTTCTGTGTGATTCCTTTAATTTTTAGATTGTTAGTCTGCTTTTATATAAAAAGCAGTTGTTTTTGGAAGTCTTTAGCGTCGTATTAATTTAATATAATATTTATGGATTACCGTTGAGGGCCGACTAGATCAACCAAAAAAGAAGATGTATTTGGTTATTATTCTAGTGACTTTCTTGGGTGTGAATCTGTCTTTTTAGGTTACTCCTCCTGGTTAAAAAATAAACTATAGTAGTCCTGTCGCCAGGGGGGGTACAACGGCCTCCTGTATTCAGATGGACTTACCCAAGTTTTTATTATGTATTTTGGCCCGTAGAACACGAATTTTTTGGGTAACAGTTGATGCGGATGTCGATAAGATTGTTATAAACAAAGAAGTTGAGGAATTACATAACAGCGATTTCTCGCAAAACAAAACCTGTTTTTGTATTTTTTGGGCCATTCTAACCAAAAAATGTTCCTACAAGTTTTTTCGTAGGATGCATAGTTTTCGAGATAAACGCGGTTGAACTTTCAAAAAATCGCAAAATTGCAATTTTTGAACCCGAATAACTTTTGATTAAAAAATAAAATACCAATTCTGCTTACCGCATTTGAAAGTTCAAGTCAAATTCTATCGGTTTCGAATATATACATTGCTAAAAATTTATGTGTTTATTGCTAAAAAAAGCTATAAACACATAGTGTTTCCCGTGCCTAATACATGCGTTTACATGCATGCTACGTAGAAATAGCCTCGCTTGCACTTGTACCTACTCTATCTACTCGTTCGATTTTAAATGAGAAATCATTGAAAACATCACTCCAGCACTAGGTGATTATACTTTTGTTTAACAATAAAATAATAAATTTTTAGCAATGCAAATAACTAAAACCGATATACTTTGACTTGAACTTTCAAATGCGGTAAGCAGAATATCTATTTTATTTTTTAATCAAAAGTTATTCGGGTACAAAAATTGCAATTTTTCGATTTTTTGAAAGTTCCACCGCGTTTATCTCGAAAACTATGCATCCTACGAAAAAATTTGTAGGGACACTTTTTGGTTAGAATGGCCCAAAAAATACAAAAACATGTTTTGTTTTGCGAGAAATCGCTGTTATGTAATTCCTCAACTTCTTTGTTTATAACAATCTTATCGACATCCGGATCAACTGTTACCCAAAAAATTCGTGTTCTACGGGTCAAAATACATAAAAAAAACTTGGGTAAGTCCATCTGAATACAGGAGGCCGTTGTACCCCCCCTGGCGACAGGACTATAGCTGACCCGGTGAACTTCGTTGCACCTTATGTACCTTATGGAATGTATCTTTTGGTTCTACATCGTATAAAATTAAAAAGAGAACAGTTTGTCCAAAAAAATAAAAAATAATTATGGGGGCAAGCCCCCATTTTTACTTAGTTTGGTCGTACCAACTCAGATACCTTCCCAGGTTCATGTACAACAACTTTCATTAAGGTCATCATATGATCAAATGCATAGTTTGCGAGTCTATAAGGTACATACATACATTCATACATACATACAAACATTCTTTTTTGACGTTTCAAGTTCAAAAAAGTTCAACTTCTCAGATCCTGCAAATTCCCTACAATATAAGCTTTGAGTTAATTAAACATCTTTAAAATTAAAGAAGTTGTAGTTACAGAACCATATACATTTTTTGTCTTTATTTTTTCGGAATGTGTAAATATCTCTGATTTCAAATAATTCAGAGCAGCAAAATACAAACGTATACCTTTATATTACTACATACAGTTTATACAGCGAGGAAGTAAAGGTTTGAATAAGTTCATTTTCTCGAGAATGGACAATTCAATGGACAGGCCGATTTCGTCCTGGACGTCATCTACCGGGGCATGATGACGTAATCAAAGATTTTTTAAATGGGCATAGGAGTCGTGTGCTAGCTCATTTGAAAGCTTAATTAATTCTCTATTCAGTAGTATAAACAATAACATGATTATTTATACAGGGTCCCAAATTTTTTTAATTAAATGAATTGGCACAAAAAGAAGAATGTACCTATGTAATTTATTTAATTCAAAATATATTTTACTGCTATCAGAAAACAGAAAAAAAATGTTTATTTCACAAATAAACATTACTTTTCACTTAAATGTTCAAACTGCCAAGAGGCCGTTGGATGGCAGTTTTATTATTGAATTTTAGCGAAAAATAATACTTATTTGTCCAATAAACATTTGTTCCTGTTTTCTGACAACAGTAAAATGTATTTTAATACATTCTTTTTTGTCTCAATCAAAGTATTGTTTTAATGTAATAAAAAAATAGAGCTTGGCGCTTGGGGAGTACCGACAGAAGTGAATACTTTTTATATATTCGATTATATTCGGTTCGATTCCATTCGATTAGAGATTTAATTTTATTTGATGTACATATTATTTATATGATAATATATTAATATAATACTAGGTACATATCATCATCATTCTCTTTGCCTTATCCCTATGCGGGGTCGGCTTCCCTATCACTATTTCCTATTCATACTACATCATCAGCATACATTAGGCACCATGGAATACTACCCTGTAGTTTCGCTGTTATCTGGTCCAAAACTAATGAGAATAAATAAGGACTAAGCACCGAGCCTTGGTGCAATCCTACTTTCACCTGATATTTATCAGTCTCTCCCACACCTGTTCTAACACTAGTCTTTACTCCCTCATACATATCTCTCACAATCTTTACATATTCGCCAGGGACTCCTTTCTTATTGAGTGCCCACCACAGAATCTCTCGAGGAACTCTATCATATGCTTTCTCAAGATCAATGAATACCATATGAGCGTTGGTCTCTTTATTCCTGTATTTTTCCATCAGTTGCCTTACAATGAAAATTGCATCTGTTGTTGATCTGCCCTGCATAAAGCCAAATTGATTATCGGATATATCGGTTTCTTCACGTATCCGTCTATCAATTACTCTCTCCCATATTTTCATGGTGTGGCTAAGTAGTTTTATAGCTCTGTAGTTTGTGCATTGTTGTAGGTCTCCCTTGTTTTTGTAGACAGGTACTAATATACTGCTTCTCCATTCGTCTGGCATTTGTCCAACTTCCATAATTCTATTAAATAGACCTGCTAGCCAACTTATTCCTGTCTCTCCCAATGCTCTCCATACTTCCCCAGGAATATCATCTGGTCCGACTGCTTCTCCTTTCTTTATTTTTTGAAGCGCTTGAGCCACTTCCTCGTTTGTTATTCTGGTAACCATTGCTGTTACTGTCTCCGTTAACTCCACAGGCTGTCAATTCTTCATTTAATAAACTGTCAAAATATTTTCTCCATCTCTTTTTGACATCCTTTTCGTGAATTAGTATTTTATTATTTTCATCTCGGATACATCTAATCTGATTAAAATCTCTTGTTTTCTTTGCTCTCTGTTTGGCTATTTTATATATCTTTGCTTTGCCTTCCCTGGTATCAAGTGGATCGTATAGGTTTGAATACGCTTCTGCTTTAGCTTTTGCTACTGCTACTTTCGCTTCCTTTTTGGCGACCATATAGTTTTGAAGATCTATGTCCGATCTGGTTTCTTGCCACTTTTTATATAATTTTCTCTTCTCTTTTATTTTTCCTTGTACTTCATTTGACCACCACCAAATCTCTTTATCCTCAAACTTCTTTCCTGACGTTTTCCCAAGTATTTCAATAGCCGTCTCTTTAATAATATTGGCCATTTTTCTCCAAATTGTGTTAGGGCTTCTTTTCATGTTCCAACATATTTTTTCTACTATTCTTTCCCTGAATAGACCTTCCTTCTATCTTTTAGCATCCACCACTTGCTTTTTTGTGGCCCTCTCCGATATTTTTGTTTAGTTTCGCTTTTTTACTTCGATGTCCAGAACAAGCAGCTTATGTTGTTGGCTTACTGTCTCACTAACTATTACCTTGCAGTCCTTGCATTCACGTATGTCTTCTTTCCTTATCATGAAGTAGTCTATTTGGGATTGATGTTGTCCACTTTTGTAGGTAATAAGTTGAGTTTCTCTCTTTTTAAAGAATGTTTTAACAATTGACATATCCAATGCTGTTGCTAATTCAAGCATGTCATCTCCAGCTTCATTTCTAGTTCCAAAGCCTAATCCCCCATGTATTGTTTCATATCCTGTCTTGGCTTGGCCCACATGTGCATTGAAATCACCTCCTATTATAACTTTCTCCTCTGCTGGAATATCACTCAGTACGTCTCTTAATTGGTCATACATTCATACATTGGTCATACAGGTACATATATCCAATTTAATATGATAATATACCTAATTTAAAAATGAATAACCATTTTCAATTTCGTTGCAAAACGAAAATACAGCCGAACCATATTCTAGTCCAATCAGAGAGTGCTGCAAGCACCTCTACCGGTTTCGAAACTTATTAGTCTCTCATCAGGAGGCACATATGCTGCTCTCCCCGATCCAACCAAAACAAGCCCCAGCGTGCAGTCCCGGATTGCAACGAACGAAATGGCATGGATGCCCTAGCGGCAACTGCTAGCAAAAAGACTAAGTTTTCACTCTAATGGCATATAAAACAACATAATGCTATTCTACATCCCACCAGAATGAAAACAATGGGAACCTTCTCTGGTTACACCTCCGAGGCTTCTACAATTTGCAAGCCATACGGATGCTGAGACTAAGGAAGATGAGGGAATTCTACAATTTGCAATTCACGTCACATTTGCTCAGCGCGGTAAAGTTCCAACGAGAATGGTTCCCTTCATACTCCACACAGAGTAAATGTAAATGAAAAATGAATAACCATTTTCAATTTCGTTGCAAAACGAAAATACAGCCGAACCATATTCTAGTCCAATCAGAGAGTGCTGCAAGCACCTCTACCGGTTTCGAAACTTATTAGTCTCTCATCAGGAGGCACATATGCTGCTCTCCCCGATCCAACCAAAACAAGCCCCAGCGTGCAGTCCCGGATTGCAACGAACGAAATGGCATGGATGCCCTAGCGGCAACTGCTAGCAAAAAGACTAAGTTTTCACTCTAATGGCATATAAAACAACATAATGCTATTCTACACCCCACCAGAATGAAAACAATGGGAACCTTCTCTGGTTACACCCCCGGAGGCTTCTACAATTTGCAAGCCATACGGATGCTGAGACTAAGGAAGATGAGGGAATTCTACAATTTGCAATTCACGTCACATCTGCTTAGCGCGGTAAAGTTCCATGCCATTTCGTTCGTTGCAATCCGGGACTGCACGCTGGGGCTTGTTTTGGTTGGATCGGGGAGAGCAGCATATGTGCCTCCTGATGAGAGACTAATAAGTTTCGAAACCGGTAGAGGTGCTTGCAGCACTCTCTGATTGGACTAGATTATGGTTCGGCTGTATTTTCGTTTTGCAACGAAATTGAAAATGGTTATTCATTTTTCATTTACATTTACTCTGTGTGGAGTATGAAGGGAACCATTCTCGTTGGACCTTTACCGCGCTGAGCAGATGGGACGTGAATTATATATTGTAAAATTCCCTCATCTTCCTTAGTCTCAGCATCCGTATGGCTTGCAAATTGTAGAAGCCTCGGAGGTGTAACCAGAGAAGGTTCCCATTGATTTCATTCTGGTGGGATGTAGAATAGCATTATGTTGTTTTATATGCCATTAGAGTGAAAACTTAGTCTTTTTGCTAGCAGTTGCCGCTAGGGCATCCATGCCATTTCGTTCGTTGCAATCCGGGACTGCACGCTGGGGCTTGTTTTGGTTGGATCGGGGAGAGCAGCATATGTGCCTCCTGATGAGAGACTTAATAAGTTTCGAAACCGGTAGAGGTGCTTGCAGCACTCTCTGATTGGACTAGAATATGGTTCGGCTGTATTTTCGTTTTGCAACGAAATTGAAAATGGTTATTCATTTTTCATATACATTTACTCTGTGTGGAGTATGAAGGGAACCATTCTCGTTGGAACTTTACCGCGCTGAGCAGATGTGACGTGAATTGCAAATTGTAGAATTCCCTCATCTTCCTTAGTCTCAGCATCCGTATGGCTTGCAAATTGTAGAAGCCTCGGAGGTGTAACCAGAGAAGGTTCCCATTGTTTTCATTCTGGTGGGATGTAGAATAGCATTATGTTGTTTTATATGCCATTAGAGTGAAAACTTAGTCCTTTTTTTTATACCTAATTTAATATAATAGAATAGAATACATAATTTATTTGTCCTGCAAGATCATTTACATGATATAGGATACGTCTGTTTAAAATACAAATATATACATATATAAAATATCACTTAAAAATTATTATAAGATAAAATACAAACAGTCTACCATAGAATTAATTATTTACATCACCCATATATTCGTTTACACTATAGAAACAATTTTGCAATAGGTACGATTTTAGTTTGCCTCGAAATTAATTTGGGTTTATTTCAGATCTACTACTATTGGGAAGATGATTGAAAAGTCTTATACCCATATAATACTGGGATTTTTCGTATCGTCCAGTATTATGTTTTGGTAGTCTTATAAAGTCATTTTGTCTAGTGGGGTACTGATGATAATAAGAGTTTGAATGAAACGTAGTTATATTGGATTTTACATATAGTATACATTTAAAAATATAAATAGAAGGTACTGTTAAAATGTTATATTTTTTAAAATATTGTCGACATGAAAACCTGTATGGCAAATTAAAAATTAATCTAATTATCCTTTTCTGAGAGACAAATACTCTTGTAGCACTCACAGCACTACCCCAAAGATTTATATTATAGGCCAAGTGAGAATACACAATTGCATAATAAATATTCAATAACTGTTCAATTGTAAAAAAACTTTTTAATTGTAAAATTGCGTAATAGCTACTATTTATTTTCTTGCAAACGTGATTAATTTGAGATTCCCGGCTCATATTACTATCTAGATACAAACCCAAAAGTTTAGTGGTAGTTGTAGAATGAACCATGCTATCATTTACTTTGATAGAGAACTGATGACTTGAGTGAGATCTATAGTAGAATTGCATGCTAATGGTCTTTTTAGCATTAACAACCAAAGCTTTCTTTTTACACCATCCTGTAAAGTCTTCTGATATAACATTCAGTAAGACAGTTAATTCCTCAACACTTGAAGCAGATGTAGCACTAGTTGTGTCATCTGCATACATAAATATGTTATTTGAACTGACATATCTGGGCATATCATTAACATAGCATATGAATATTAAAGGTCCCAGTATTGAACCCTGAGGAACCCCAATATCAACATCACCATAATATGATCGACAGTCATTAAGTTTAACGAGAATTTTCCTAGAATGTAAATATGATGACCCATAATGAGAACTGACCCCGAAAACCAATATTTTTTAACTTCTCTATAGCAACTCTTACGTTTATAGTATCAAATGCCTTTGAAAGATCAAAGAAAAGTGCACCCACAAAATCACCCCGATCCAGTGCATTGTGAATGAAACTGAGTAATTCAGCAGTAGCACCCTCTGTTGATCTTCCAGGCAGAAATCCGTGTTGGTTAGAACATAATATATTGTATTTATTAAGGAAGTTATACATTCTTTTGTATAAACATTTTTCAAAAACTTTACCCAAAACAGTAAATACCGTAACTGGCCTATAATTATCTAAAACAGACTTATCTCCGCTCTTGAATATTGGAGTTACAACTCCTACCTTCATGCTATGTGGGAAGATACATTGGGCCACTGATAAATTTATTAAGTCTACAAGTGGTTTCGCTATATATTCACTAATACACTTTATTAATTTAGTCGATATGCAATAAATACCTACTGAGGTAACGTTCTTCAAGGAGCCAATAACCTCTCTGACTTCACATTCATCTACAGGAAAAAAATAAAATGATTTATCTACATGTTGTGTAGTATAATGATCAAAATTGGAATCTTCAAAATTATCTACGATTTTATTTTTAGGGCAAGTAGTAAAATGCTCTACAAAAGCGTTTGCCATCTCATATTTATTTGTGATAATTTTATCAGCAAGTTGGATTTTGTCACAATTATTACGTTTTACGTCTTGCCTATTTTGTTATTTACCGTGCGCCATATAAACTTCTGCTTCTGTTGTATAGTAGTCTTACATTTTAAACTATTTTGAAAGAAACCCTTTTTTGCTTCGTCGATTAATTTGACATATTGCTTATTTTTTTCTTTATATTTCAAATTATATATAATATAGGTATACTAGTGATTTTACCCGTTAATTTTACGATTGACAAACTTTCAAAACAATTGTTATTTCAAATTTTTAAAATAATAAACGTTTTACATACATCTAAACCAATTAAATAAGTATACCTAAATAAAGTTACATAAAGCTTTTAATTATTTTCTTAATAAAGTAACCAATATTTTTTTTAATTTGGCGAAAAATGTAATTACTGATGAAGTATTCGCGGTGTGCAAGTACTTGGAAGGGAATTGAGAATCGATCGTGCGCGAATAGCGGAGAAATATTGCTTTCTTAAATAATTCATATTGTCCATTGAAATTGTCAAATTGACGTACATTTCATCTCTACTGTCATTGAGGAAGAAAAATTATATGTTGCTCCACAATATTGATATGATATGCAATTATTATATAAAGGTAAATTTAATTAATTGTATTTTGCTTGCAGTACTGCATTTTAATAACTAATTTTATTTACTACATACAATTGTTTACGTTTTAATAACATAACCTGAATCTTATTTTTTATTCTTATTATTTTTTTGGACTATGGCCTTGACAATTATCCAGTAACCAGGACTAATATAATTGGCCAATATAATTAAAAGTGCGAATAAAGTTACAGAGCGTACAAATAGGTGTCGCTTTGCCGAACTTGCACGGTCCCAATAGTAAATCGTCAACGTATTTCAATAGTAAACAATAGATCGAAGAGTCCATTTATTATTAGGTACTCCCGTTAAAGGGATGGCCGTTAGACGAAAGTGTACAAATCCTTTTAAAGTCCTTAATAAATAATTATTCCTTTCAAAATATACTGTAATAGTATTTTTAAACATCTTATTTATTTTAAATAATGATTAAATTTACTAAATGTCATTTATATGTTAGTAGTACCTAATTTAAAATTTATTTTGACATTGACAGATGTTTCAAACTCAAACGTAAATAATAGGGAACTTGCCCATTTTTTTTTATTACATAATAATGTTCAGTTTTGTTTAAAAATGAGATTTCCAAAATTTCACGCTTCAAAAACTCGTAATAACTTACTTCATCAAGCCAGTGACGTCATGATTTAGCGTGCGCAGTGACTGTATATTTTGGTACATGCTATTTTGATATGTTTAGTGTTTGTTTGATAGAAAAATATTTGTTAAGGGAATTGAAGCAGAACTATTCAGATGTTTCAAACTTAATTGTAATAAATCAATGTATATATAAAAGTATATTATATTTAGGTTAGCAAAATAAATATATGTATTTAGTTGACATGACACGTACAAAATATTGTTAAAATAATTTTTATACGTAAGTTAATTATTATAATCAACTATTCTAAATGGGAAATAAGCCACAGTTTAACTAAAAAAATTATTTTATTAACGTTTCGACGTCCAAATCGGATGTCATTGTCAAAATACAAAAATTAGTCAGATTAAATAAATTATTAGAAAACATTTTTTACTAAGCAACAACATTTTTGTTTAAGTTAATAATATTTTGTATTTTGACAACGACGTCCGATTTAGACGTCGAAACGTTAATAAAATCATTTTTTTAGTTAAATTGTGGCTTAGTTCCCATTTAGAATAGTTGATTACAAAAATTCCACAAGGAAATAGCTTCATAACATGTTAATTATTATTGTGAAAGCTTTAGGTCTTCCTTTTATTTTAATTTTGGACGGTAATACTATTTCACTTATAACTAAAAAAATATATATTAATTTATAGTCTCTTAACTTTTTCATACTGTTTTAAAATGTTGTTAAACTCATTAAAACAACTAAATAATTGTCCACACTGCATAGTTAATTTAAAAACAAACACTAAAAAAATAAAAATTAGAAATCTCTTTACTATTCAATTATTAAAAGTAAAGTGCAAACACAACGCGATTAAACAAATTCCAACACTCTGACACTCTAACTTTTTTAATTGCGTACACGTTAGCGTGTATCTAGACACAGCGTTATATTTAGGTATATTCTTCTTCTTCTTCTTTAGTTTATTGGTCTTCATCTACTTGGGTATTTGGCCAGCTCGTCGTCGGGGAATAAAGAAAAATAAAACCATTTTGTAAAAGTACAAATTTTCTATGAATAGTTCAAACGATCAAAAACACTTTTAACGTCACATAACTGTATTTTTTACCGACGTTTATAATGTCTAATTTAAAATTATATATACAATTGGTGTAGAATGTAAACATACAACGTTGTGACGTCACGACGCGTTTTGGGGTGGCTGGTATAAGTTGAATTTTTAGTCGTCTTTAGGGGCCAAACGAAAAACAAACAAAACTTTTTTATCTTTGATACAGGTTCTAAATGATGTTCTGTTGTGATTTATAACATTTTTTTCGAATTTCAAGTTCCCTATTACTGATATAAATACAAATATATTAATTATTATTTGAATATAACCTAATCTGTGTAAGCAATATAATTCCTTTATTCAATTTTAAACATATTATTTTAATATATACTTAAGTAAGTATATAATTTCTTTAAGTACTCATTTAAGTTTAAGTAACGTACCTATACCGCGAGGGGTAACGTAAGCTAACCTCTCGCTTCACGAGTGTTGAATGACGCTCTCGCATCACGATTACGTCACGATTTTGAATAACGCCCAATATGACTTTACCCCCTTTATGACTAAAAGTATTTACGTAATTTTTTTTTTGACACTATAGGTAATTACGCTAATGTTTATATTATTACTGAATAGAGAATTGAGTAACCTTTCAAATGAGTTAGCACACGACCCTTTTTCTCATTTAGAAAAAATCATCCATTACGTCATCACGGCTAGATGGATGACGTCACTAGTATGATATATATGCCAAAAAATAGTAATTTAAAAAGAAAAGTCGGCCTGTTTCTGGATTTACGAGTAATTCCAAAGTGGCCTATTCTCGAATAGGCCTGGATCCCGCGTACCAAAAAAAAGTTGATTATTAGCAAGCTGAAAATTTGTTAATAGCTTAACGGTGTCTAGTCGGACAAACTTTGAAGTACGGGAACACTGGAATAGGGAAGTTTTAATTGTGGAACAGGTTAAAAATTTGGAACGTTAGACTTCCAATTGATTTGTTACCCTTTCATTAAACTCTCATGCAAAAATCAGACTGCTGTTTATCATCTGTCATAATTCATGTCATTTGACATGTTCTACGTGTCGGACTCATTAAAATGCACAGTTGGTGATAAATACCAGTCTGACTTTTGCACGAGAGTTTAATGAAAGGGTAACAAATCAATTGGAAGTTCTTTCCGACAAAATACATGGGACGTTTTCGTAGTATGACGTTCCAAATTTTTAACCTGTTCCACAATTAAAACTTCCCCTGTTCCAGTGTTCCCATACATCAAAGTTTGTCCGACTAGACACCGTTAAGCTATTAACAAATTTTCAGCTTGCTATTAATGAACTTTTTTTTAGTACCCGGGATCCAGGCCTAGAAATATAGACGGCCCAAAGACGAAAAAATGAATTTATTCCAACCTTTACGTGCTAACTGTATATCTTTTAGTAGATTACCCAGTACGTCAATGGTAATCTACTAATGCTAAATCAAAATAAGCAACAATAGTAAAAATGCTAATTAAGTCTGCACCAGAAGAACTGCTTGTATGCTTTTTCTCATGAGGATCTTTCAGTGCGTCACAGTTTTTAGATTTCTTTCTAACGCATTAAATTGTATGTGACAGGAAAAAACGCACGTCGGTGATTACATTTCGTCGGTGACATTTATAACATTTATTCTAGTTGTCAGTAGATGGCGCTATAATCGAAAAAAATATTTACTAATTATACAGGGTGTAACAAAAATACAGGTCATAAATTAAATTACATATTCTGGGACCAAAAATAGTTCGAATGAACCTAACTTACTTTAGTACAAATATGCACATAAAAAAGTTACAGTCCTTTGAAGTTACAAAATGAAAATCGATTTTTTCGAATACATCGAAAACTATTGGAGATTTTTATTGAAAATAGACATGTGGCATTCTTATGGCAGGAACATCTTAAAGAAAAATTATAGTGAAATATGTGCACCCCATAAAAATTTTATGGGGATTGTGTTCCCTTAAACCCCCCAAATTTTTGTGTACGTCTCAATTAAATTATTATTGTGGTACCATTAGTTAAATTCAATATTATTAAAACTTTTTTGCCTCTCAGTATTTTTTCGATAAGGCAGTTTTTATCGAGTTGAGGCTTATTTTTCAATATGTTTACATAAAAATTTTACGGGGGTTTTGTTCTTTTAAAGCCCCCAAATGTTTGTGTACGTTCCAGTTAAATTATTACTGCGGTACCATTAGTTAAACACAGTGTTTTTAAAACTTTTTTGCCTCTTTGTATTTTTTCGAAAAGGAACCTTTTATCGAGATGTGACTTCTTTTTTAATATGGTTCAAAATATCCCTAAAAATGTAAATCATAATAAATGTATGTACACCGTTTTTAGGCGTCAACGCCCTTCCGGTAGGGATCTATGGAGGAGTGTCACCGAGCCGCAAGCCCTTATCCCTTGCCGTACCGCTCCTCCATAGGCCGATCATACACCAGCTTATTCCAGACCAAGTCGTAGATTCTTTTTAGAATTTTAGACTACGACGTCAGCCTTTTTATTTTTCTTTCACCGGGCTGGGATTTGAACCTCGATCTCCTCGACCGCATATCCACTATAGATTTGTCAATCGTGCGCCTCAGTCCGCTTGGCTAATCTGATCATAATAAATAAATGTTCATATTATTACCAAGTCTCCATAATCGTACTTAACCATACAAATATGTGGTGGATTTGACAAATATTCGAAATATCTCGATAAAAACTGACTTTTCGAAAAAGTACTAAGAGGCAAAAAAGTTTTAAAAACATTGTGTTTAACTAATGGTACTACAATAATAATTTAATTGGAACGTACACAAAAGTTTGGGGGGTTTAAAGGAACAAAACCTCCATAAAATTTTTATGGGGTGTCCAAATTTCACTATAATTTTTTCTTAAGATGCTACTGCCATAAGAATGCCACATGTCCATTTTCAATAAAAAATCTCCAATAGTTTTCGATACATTCGAAAAAATCGATTTTCATTTTGTAACTTAAAAGGGCTGTAACTTTTTTTATGTGCACATTTGTACTAAGGTAAGTTAGGTTCAATCGAATTATTTTTGGTCCCAGAATATGTGATTAAATTTATGACCTGTATTTTTGTTACACCCTGTATAATATATCTACGAATATAATCTGTACAATTTATAAGACTATACAAATCAAAGAAAATACCATTTTATAAATGCAATAAACACTATTGATTTGTTTTTATGCGAAATTGCAAATAAAATTTGACAACTGTCAGATTTAACTAAAATGTCAGGTTAGAATAAATGTTATAAATGTATATTATCACGGACTTACCTTTTTTTTCTATCATTTGTGACGCACTGAAAAATGCTCATGAAAAGAAGCATAATGCTATTTTGCAATAGTACAAAAGGATGTGGTACAATGTACATACATCGGAAAGTTTTGACTTTTCTGTTATGCCGGCTGTGGAACTTGCTCTAGTTGATAATTGTTAAAATTGTTTTCCAATTGGTTAATCAAGAAGAGGAAGAGAAAAATGAAACTCTTATTGTATAAAATATTAGGTATGTTCCAACCAACAGTCAAACTAGTCATAAATCGTCAGCAAACAGTTGGCCAGTGCGAGAACATACTACAGTCATCAGTGCTATCCCCTCTACTCGCGCTGGTCGACTATTCGCTGATAGTTTCTGACTGATCTGATCGTTAATTGGAACAAACCTATTATATTCAGAGCATAGGCGCACAATTTCGCGCCAATGCTTTTTAAATGCATTCATTTTTTTTAATCCTGAAAAAAACTAATAAATATTTTTGAAAATTTTTAAAGTTGAATGAAAGATTACATTATTACCCAGGGCCGAAAGTCCCTTAGAATAAACAAAAAGTTTCTTTTAAAATAAAACTTATTATTAAATAATATATTAAATATTTTAAAACTTATTTAAACATTAATGTATTATAATAAAAAATATTCATGTATTATAAAATGCATTCCCATATGATAAGCAAACCTTTATTTGACATACTTAAACATGATTAAGATTTAATATATGCATAAATCTGCAGTTTTTAATTTTCGGTAAAAAAGAATACACACAACTAAACTTATATGGAATCACCATGTATTTCAAAGTAATATTTATTTAAAAATGAATAACCATTTTCAATGTCGTTGCAACACGAAACTACAGCCGCGCGTTATTCTAGTCCAATCAGAGAGTGCCGCAAGCACCCCTACCGGTTTCGAAACTTATTAGTCTCTCATCAGGAGGCACATATGCTGCTCTCCCTGATCCAACCAAAACAAACACCGGCGTGCAGTCACGGATCGCAACAAACGAAATGGCATAGATGTCCTAGCGGCAACTGCTATCAAAATAAGTTTTCAGTCTAATGGCATATAAAGCAACATAATGCTACTCAACATCCCACCAGAATGAAAACAATGGGAACCTTCTCTGGTTACACCTCCGAGGCTTCTACAATTTGCAAGTCATACGGATGCTGAGACTAAGGAAGATGAGGGAATTTTACAATATATAATTCAGGTCCCATCTGCTTAGCGCGGTAAAGTTCCAACGAGAATAGTTCCCTTTGTACTCCAAACAGAGTAAAGTAAATCAAAAATGGTTATTCATTTTTGATTTACTTTACTCTGTTTGGAGTACAAAGGGAACTATTCTCGTTGGAACTTTACCGCGCTGAGCAGATGGGACGTGAATTATATATTGTAAAATTCCCTCATCTTCCTTAGTCTCAGCATCCGTATGGCTTGCAAATTGTAGAAGCCTCGGAGGTGTAACCAGAGAAGGTTCCCATTGTTTTCATTCTGGTGGGATGTTGAGTAGCATTATGTTGCTTTATACGCCATTAGACTGAAAACTTAGACTTTTGATAGCAGTTGCCGCTAGGGCATCTATGCCATTTCGTTCGTTGCGATCCGTGACTGCACGCCGGGGTTTGTTTTGGTTGGATCAGGGAGAGCAGCATATGTGCCTCCTGATGAGAGACTAATAAGTTTCGAAACCGGTAGGGGTGCTTGCGGCACTCTCTGATTGGACTAGAATATCGCGCGGCTGTAGTTTCGTGTTGCAACGACATTGAAAATGGTTATTCATTTTTGATTTACTTTACTCCGTTTGGAGTACAAAGGGAACTATTCTCGTTGGAACTTTACTGCGCTGAGCAGATGGGACGTGAATTATATATTGTAAAATTCCCTCATCTTCCTTAGTCTCAGCATCCGTATGGCTTGCAAATTGTAGAAGCCTCGGAGGTGTAACCAGAGAAGGTTCCCATTGTTTTCATTCTGGTGGGATGTGGAGTAGCATTATGTTGCTTTATATGCTATTAGACTGAAAACTTAGACTACTAATATTTATTTCTTTAAAAAAAGTTGTTATTGTTGAGAAGAGTAAAGGTTTTAATTGAAAATAAACAAATCGATAAGACAATCAGATAGTACAGCTCGGTACGGTAGGTATAGATTATTTTCTTGAGTGGCAAATTGAACGAAAATAAATAAACTAACTTTTGCGTCCAAAAACGAAAATATGCCTCATGTGGGGTTATAGAACTTACAACGGGAAAGATTATTGGCCTTGTGGAGCAAGTAATGTTCTCAGAGGGATATAGCTGCAGAGCTAGGCGTAACACAGGGCGTTCTGTCCAAAACCTATGCTAGGTAATAGGAACTAAGAAAGCTCAAAAATAAAGCAACGGAAAGTTGCCAAAAAGTAATAACGGCTCGCCACGATCGTTTAATTGTCCAATCAGCTGGAAGACATCCAACCATTTCTCACCTATTGCTCCAAAGGCAGCTTTTGGAAGCTACACGTGTAACTCTTTCAGTTGAAACGATAAGAAGAAGAGTTCGTGCCAAGAAGTATACAGCAGGAGACAATTATGGGTTCCCGAGTTATCCAGGCAGCACAAGATTGATCGCCTAAATTGTTGTCTTCACCACCAAAACTGGAACATTGGGAATTGACAAAATGTGCTATTTTCAGAAAAAGTCAGGATTTGTGTAAAATCAGATGACCCACGAAATCGTGTACTTAGAGGTCGAGGAAGACAAGCAAGAACGAAAACTGTCAGATATGTTCACAAATATACAAGGGAAGTGTAATGTTCTGGAGAGGAATTGTGATCCGTAAAAAAACTCCTTTAATTTTTATCCAGTCAACTTTAACTGCTCACAGGTATGTTGATAATCTGTAGTTAGGCTCTGGAGAGGTGCAGAGGAGAAAATTTAATTTTCTTGCATGATAATGGACCTCCACATACCATTAGAGTGACTAAAGACACCATTGAAGCAGAAGGTATCCCGTGTTTGGAGTGGCCTGCTTGCTCACCCGAGCTTAACCCTATAGAGTATATGTGGGAGATGCTTAAAAAGAATAATTAGAGCTCGCCGGGATAATCCACAAAACACCGCACGGTTAGTACAAACTGCTCTTGAAGGATGGAGCAACCTACCACAACAAAATGTTGATAATTTGATTAGGAGCGTGTCCACGCAAACTGACGCTTGCATAAAGAATAGCGGTGATAACACTGACTACAAAAAAAAAACAAAAAAAAATAAATAAAAACAATTTAAACATTATTCGTTTTGAATTGAATTTTTTTATGCTTTTGACTTTAAAACAACTACTTTCAATTTGTTTGTTAAATACTTTATTGTTTCATTTAATTGTAATGTATTTGTTATTAAATTGCTTTAAAATAAATATTATTTGACTTCGTGTGTTCGTTTTTTTAAATTTGCACGAAATAATAAGAAATATCAGATGATTCCATACAAGTTTGGTTGTGTGTAGTTTACACCCCTTAAAAACAAAAACTACACAATTTAATCATATAATTCTTGAAGAGGATGGTAAGCTAAGCTTACTTGTAAAATTTCATAAAAACCGTCGCGGTTCTTTAGATATTCCCTAAGAATATTTTACCGTTAAAGAATGGACTGTTATATCACAATAACTCAAAATCAAATGCTTTCAATTTTTTAGAGGGAAATATTCCAGTGAGAAGTCATGTGTGTCAGCCAGATTCATTCAGAAGTCATATACCAACAACAACAGATAACATTATTAACACTTTATTTTATGATACTCCATTAGAAATTGAAGAAGAACCTTCTAATAACCAAAACAATATACCTTCTTCTTCTATAAACGATTCCAATCAAACAAGTGTACCACGTGTGATCAAAAACAAAGATATATATGAGATATCAACAACAGCAGATAACATTCTTAACACTTTATTTAATGATACATTAGAAATTGAAGAAGAACCTTCTAATTACCATAACAATGTGCCTTCCACTGCTACAAACGATTCCAATCAACCAAGTGTACCATGTGTGATCAACCATAAAGATATAAATGACGTACCGTCAGAAGGTGCAGCAAATTATTCAGACCAGTCTGATGCTATTGTTAATTTAGGATCAACTGATCAAGCCATTAAAGTAAATAAAAGGAAAGAGGCAAATAATGCAGATTCAACTACCAAACAAACTACTTTAAATCAGTCTAGTGTAACAGAAACTAGTGTGTCAGTCAGAAGTCATGTATGTCAGCCAGATTCAATCAGAAATCATATACCCACACCCACAACAGTAGATAACATTCTTGAAGATTGTTCTAATTACCTTAGTAGTGTACTTTCCTCTTCTATAAGGGATTCCAATCAAATAAGTGTACCACGTGTGATCAACCATAAATATATAAATGAGGTACCGTCAGAAGGTGCAGCAAATTATTCAGACCAGTCTGATGCTATTGTTAATTTAGGATCAACTGATCAAGCCATTAAAGTAAATAAAAGGAAAGAGGCAAATAATGTAGATTCAACTACCAAACAAACTACTTTAAATCAGTCTAGTGTAACAAAAAAAAGGGTTTCATTCAGAAGTCCTGTATGTGAGCCAGATTCATTCAGAAATCATATACCAACAACAGCAGATAACATTCTTAATACTTCCAATGTTACAACATTAGAAATTAAAGAAGAACCACCAGAGGAACCGTCTGAAGGTACAGCAGTTAATTCAGATCACTCTGATGAGATTGTCCATTCAGGACTAAATGATCAAGCAGTTAATGTAAATATTGCACAGATTATACGTGACGAATTCACATCAGACCCTGAAGATAATGATTCTGATACTACCGTAGAAATGGAACAAGAACCACCAGCACCATTACCCCTTATGATAAAACGTGAAGACATTAAAGTGGAACATCCAATTCCATTACCAATTATGATAAAACTTGAAGATATTAAAGTGGAACATCCAATGCCATTACCAATTGAGATAAAACAGGAAGAAATTAAAGTGGAACCAGGATCAAGTAACTCTACAATTAGAATAAAGACTGAAACGGACATAAAAGAAGAACCGGAACCAATTGATACAGATAATGCAGAAACAAACTTAAATGTACCTCAGGCAATACCTGCGAATAATCCAGTACCAGTATTGAATGGAAGAAGAGATAGATGTTGGTATGGCAGGCAGTGTTACAGGTAATTACATATCGCACCTTTGCTCAAAGAATGTCATAACTCAAAAATTTTTAAAATTGGTTTTATTGCACCAACCGTTTAATAAAACTATAAACTCCTATCTCACAAAGTGTCACGTCTATGGGTCAAGTATTTATTGTTAGATGACACTAGTGTCATTATACGCTTATCCAAAATCAACGACACACCTAACACAAACAGTGTCACATATCGACTTGTGCAAAGCATTTGTCCATCTAAGACGTGTATAAAACGTCGTTTGTCGAGTTAAGACAGGATATTTGATTACTTTATGCAAAAGAATCTGCGTATGTGCTCAAGAAAAGTGACACATTTATCACTTATTTATCTTTCTTTTTGCAGTATTTTGTGTTTAATGTTACTTATATTTAAAGTTACATCATTAAAAAGTATAAGTCTGTTAACTAGATAATAATAATGATATATTCTGTACTGCAAGTGTGACTTTTGATAAATAATATTTAGTAAATTTTTCGTATTTTATCTGTATAGTGTCACAACTCAATTTTTTTTTTAAATATTTTTAATACATTTAATACGCTATTTTATAGAGCTTCAAAAACCATCGTAACTGACTAAAATAGTTATTATTCTAATTTTAATAGTTTTTGAGAAAACATTAACATGTTGTAGGACAAACTTTAAACGTCGTTTTCTCAAAACTTTGCTTTTTTGACTTATAACACTCTTTGAGCGGAGGTTCGATATGTATTGTTGCAGTCACGCCACTTTCACATGGCATTGCACTGTACATTTTTTACTTTTTACATTATGTATACAGGGTGTTTCTAAATAAGTATGAAGAACTTAAGGGTTAATTCTATATGAAAAAATAATGCAAGTTTGCTTAATAAACATATGTCTGCAAATGCTTCGTTTTAAAGATACGGGGTGTTGAAATTTTTCTTTCAAACTGCCAATTTATTTATTGCTTTAAGACCGGTTGAGCTATTAAAATAAAATTTGGTGGATTTTAAGAGGGCCTTTTTTGACATATAAATATGAATTTTGTATTTATCATTGGTGCCCATACGGGTAATGGTCTAAATTTTTTTAAAGAAAAAAAATAGTACGCCACTGAGATAATTCAAATTAAAAACTATTTTTGAATTCCTCGCTTAATGTATGATAAAAAACCTCTCTTGTCTTATTTTTATGTAAAAAAATAAACATCTTAACGAGTATTTTTCATTTTTTTAATACATTATCAAGAACTATCTAATACAATAATACTAAACTAGAACAATAATAGAAAATAACACTAATAAGATTTAAACTAGGCTCAAAGCTACAACAAATGCTCAAAATGACCTCTTTCAGAGGTGTCTGAAGAATTTTTTTAATGAAAATAATAGTACGCCACTGAGATATTTCAAACTAAAAATTATTTTTGAATTCCTCGTTCAATTTACAACAAAAAATCTTGTCTTTTTTTCATAGGAGGCGCCGTTTTTATGCAAAAAAAATAAAACATCGTAACGTTTACAAAGTATTTGATAAAATGCATATTATGGAAACTACCTCCAATACTTTACAAGCGTTAAGATGTATTATTTCTTTGTATATAAACGGCGATTCATAGGAAAAGAAAAGACAAGAAAGATTTTTGTCGTAAATTGAACGAGCAAAAATAATTTTTAATTTGAAATATCTCGGTGGCGTACTATTATTTTCATTAAAAAAATTCAGATCATTACCCGTACGCGCGCTAATGATGAACATTTGTTGTAGCTTTGAGCCTAGATTAAGTCTTAGCGTTATTTTCTATTATTGTTGTAGTTTAGTATTATTGTATTAGATAGTCCTTGATAATGTTTAAAGAAATGAAAAATACGCGTTAAGATGTTTATTTATTTTACATAAAAACGGTCCACCATATGAAAATAAGACAAGAGAGGTTTTTTTTCATAAATTAAGCGAGGAATTCAAAAATAATTTTAATTTGAATTATCTCAGTGGCGTACTATTTTTTCTTTTTTAAAGAAATTCTGACCATTACCCGTATGCGCGCCAATGATGAATACAAAATTCTTATTTATATGTCAAAAAGGGCCCAATAACTACCTCTTGAAACCCACCAAATTTCATTTTCATAGCTCAACCGGTCTTAGAGCAATAAATAAATTGGCAGTTTGAAAGAAAAATTTCAACACCCCGTATCTCCGAAACGAAGCATTTGCAGACATATGTTAATTAAGAGTAAACAGTAGCGATCAACAGGTAGCAACAAAATATAATTTAGGGAGATAGTATCATAAACTTTGGCAACAGTGGTAATCTTTGACATTATCTAAGATTAATATTTTGACAATATCATAGTCGCGCTAAATGGAAGTAATAGAAAACGATTTTATTATTAATAAATAGATATTTTTAAAAATAAACCAAAATGGGTGAACATTTTATGTTAATGATAGGTATTTAGAAAGGTATTTGCATGAAATATCTAATAATAAAACAATAATAATCATTTTTTGTTGTGAAGCGAAACAAATTTCGATTTTCGCATAATTTTGGCACGGTTTTTAATGAACTTTTTCTTGGAAGGTTTCACTTTATTTTTCGTTGGATTTACTTTTTCCATTTTGTTAAACTATTTATAATATTTTTAGAATAAAAAATCCTCCTAAAACTTTATATACTCCCATTAAAATTCGAAATATTTTTACGTAAAATATACTTACCTACCTACATATAACTAAAACTCACAATTAACAACAATCTATTCTTTCAAAGAGGCCAACAACTTATACAACAAGAAATATATAATAAATTAACTATCAATAAACACTACTTTCCTATGAAACAACAAAAACGAATTCTTAAATTAACACACTACTGCACTGAACAGATATCGATAAAGATGACAGAATAGATTAGAGAAAATCTGACGCAGGTTTGTCAAAATGACAGTGATAATTTCTCTATGTTGCCTAATTAGTTATTTAGTTATAATATGTTCGATTTCTTGTTAGAAATAAAACATTTTAGTAGTTCCAAGATTACACAAAATCTAGGCATGGGATAAAAAAGTTTATTGAAGAAAGTTTATTTTTTTTTCTTCTTAATGGTGGTACAGGCTCCTTTTTTTCAATATTTTATTTAGTTATAGAGTAATTTCCACGTACTGAAATACATATTTCTGAAATTGGGCTCTGTACCGCCATTCTTTATTATGTATATTACGAATATGTGTGCCAAATATCTCGACAAAATATTCAAAATTAGAGCCGCAATCTTGGAACGCGTTTGTTGCTACCTGTTGATCGCTACTTCTTCTTTTTAAAGTTCCGCTCCTATCGGAGATTGGAAATCATTCTGCCAATTATAATTTTGTTGGTTACGCGCCGGAATAGTTCAATTGAGCTGCATCCAAACCATTCACGGAGATTGCGTAGCCACGAGATTTTACGTCTTCCTACGCTTCTTCTGGCTTTGATTTTGCCCTGCATTATATTCCTTAATAGTTCGTATTTTTCACCTCTCATGATGTGCCCCAAGTATTCCAACTTCCTGATTTTTATGGAATTTAAAACTTCGCATTGTTTTCCTAATTGTTCGAGCACTTATGCGTTTGTTTTACGATCTGTCCATGATATTTTCAGAATACGTCTGTAACACCACATTTCGAATGCTTCCAGGTTTTTAATGTTCAATTGTTTTAGTGTCCATGCCTCAACACCATACAAAAGGGTGGAGAAAATATAACAACGAAGCATTCTTATCCGGAGCTTTATATTGACATTGCGATTACAGAAAAGTTTCCTCATTCTGTTAAAAATGGATCGTGCAATTTAAATGCGGCATCTTATTTCTTTTGTCTGATCAGTATCTTCTGTGATCCATGCTCCAAGGTATTTGTGCGAAGATATTTGCTCAATTTCTGTATTATCCAGTACTAGTCTAACTCTGCTGTTTTGTGCTTTTGTAAATACCATGAACTTGGTTTTCTTCAAATTTATTTTTAGTCCATAATCGTTGCAATGTATATTTAGTTGTTGAGCAAGGTGTTGCAATTCTTCCAGTGTTCCCGCTAGAAGTACGGTATCGTCAGCATATCTTATATTATTAAGTGGCTCACCGTTTTTTTATTAGGCCCTCATTGACTTCGGCCAACGCTAATTCTGAGATGGCTTCACTATATAAATTAAATAACAATGGTGATAAAATACACCCTTGGCGCACCCCACGACGAATCTGGATATCCTCAGTCAGTTCATTTTTGATCGCTACTGTAGCTTCTTAAGCAAACTGGCATTATTTTTTCATTTAGAATTAATTACCCCTTAAAGTTTTTCATACTTAATTAGAAACACCCTGTTATAAATCACCAAAATTATTGGGTAGACAGCTCAAATAGAAGACTCGGTGTAGGTACTCTTCTACGGATCCAACATTTCGTTAGCAGTCGTAAACATCATCAGGGACTCTAAAATAATATTAAAGGTGTAATGGTGAAATTAGGTATTGACAAGCAACTTACTAGGCTGAGGTTGTTGTCAATGATACATATATACAAAATACAAGCAGCATTTAAAAGAGCATTGCAATGAATGTTATTAAAAAAATATAAATATTTAAATATAAATAAATATACTGAAACCACTAAATATTAAAATACAGTAAAACGTATGGACACAGAAAGGATTTACAATTATGTATTTCAATATGTTGTCAATATTTTGACAGAAAAGAGAGAGATCATTGCGCGGTAAAATCTAGACTAAAATTATTATTGCCATTCAAGTTTTTGTCGGAACGAATAGATTCGAAAGAAGGAACGAATAGATCTCTGTTAATTGCTTAATACCTATCTGTCCTTTTATTAATTGTCTGTTCATTCTGATAAATAAATGCAATTTCAAGAAAAGTCTTTTTGTGATAATTCTTTTCATTAGCTAAAATTTTTACACTCTCAAAGTTCATATAGTGGCCTTCATTCACAACATGAGTAGCTAAAGAGCACCTATCTGGATATAATCACTTTTATGAGAGGTCATAACGCCGCCGCCTACGAAAAGTATAACTCCGAAAAATGCCGCTAAGAATAGAACTTTCAATAAACGCCGCGAAAAATATTATTTTCGATTATATGATTGTGAAAATTATAATCCCTAATAAAGTGTTATTAAAAAAAAGGAAAAAAATTATTTTTTAAGGAGTATCAGCAAAAAACATCATTTCTGTTTGTGGGTCCACGAAAATTATAATTACTAAAAAGTTCTCAGAAATAATTGTTTTCGTCGGCAGAAACAGAAAGGGAAATAATTGTTTTCGTCGGCATCTATTATGAACTAAATCTTTTCGTTATAAATATTTTGGGAGTTATAATCTTCGCGGACACGCATATACAAAAAAATTGTATCGCCAACACTTATCAAAGAGTTATTATTTTCACTGGAAATGTATTAGGAATCACATTAATCATAGGTACCAGCAATAAATGCGATCGTTAACTCGTCTAGTGTCTAGTGGTTTGGCCACTGTATTGCTTGTCTCGATCAATACATGGTATACTACATATAAACTATATCAGCCAGTAGCTCCTTTGGTGATTTATCATTCATATTTGAAAATAGGTTATTCATAGTTAACACTGGTTTACAAGCTATTTTGATGTTTAACTGGTTTTTTACAATTCGTGTAAGCTATGATGTAATATCTATAATGAATGGTAAAGATGTGAATGCAGTTACTTCCGGGATATAAACATTATCATTGTTAGCTGCATTGTCAGCAATAGCTGGTGTGACAGATGGAGTCTTAAATAGTAAGTGCTTTAAAATTGCAGGAGTGTAAGAATTCTCTAAAAACAGGTTATAAAGTTTTTTTAGATTACAATCTAAATATACATTGTCCAAACCACTAGACGAGTTAAAGATCGTATTACCTCCCATAAAAGTGATTGTAGATTGCTCTTTAGCTACACATGTTGTGAATGAAGGCCGTAATATAAACTTTAAGTCTGTAAAAATTTTAGCAAATGAAAAGAAATATCACAAATAGACTTTTCTTTAAATGGCATTTATTTATCAGAATGGATAGCCAATTAATAAAAGAACAGATATTAAGCAATTAACAGAGATCTATTCGTTCCTTCTTGAAACTGATAAAAAATTGAATGTTAATAATGATTTTAGTCTAGACTAAATTTTACCGCACAATGATCTATCTCTTTTCTGTCAAAATATTGACAACATATTTACATAACCTTTCTGCGTGCATACGGTTTAAAGTATTTTAATATTTAGTGGTTTTTAGCATATTTATTTATATTTAAATATTTATATTTTTTCTATTTTTTTATTTAATATTCATTACAATGCTGTTTTCGCTGCTTGTATTTTGTATGTAACATCTTTGACAACTACCTCAATCCACAAAGTTGTTTTTTAATACCTAATTTCATCATTGCACATTTAATATTATTTTAGCGTCCCTGATGATGTTAGTGACTGCTAACGAAATATTGGATATGTAGAAAAGAGTACACCGAGTCTTCTTTTTGAGCTGTCTAGTGCTGCTTATGAAGCCAATTTAGCTTTTCTCCTTGTAGAGAAAAAAGCAAAGCTATTTTGGCAGTTTTTTTTCCAATGTTCAGCTTATAACATGGCTACAGATTCTTTTTTTTTTAATTATTGTATTTTTCAAGTAAGTACATAAACAGGGTAGCGAAGAAGTATGGAAACACGGTAATTTCTCTGAAGCCCATGAATATATTTATTAAATTCTAGGATCATGAATGAGATGATATTTTTGTATTTTTGTATTGTCTGTATTTTCTAGAGAAAATTTAAAATTCATGTGACGTCAGAGTTTAGCGTATCGCCGCCATCATGATTTTTTTAGGTCGGTAAGGATAACAACCTAGGTCGAGTGATATATCATAGAAAAGCTTATTTTTTCCTCTTTTCAGCAATACCAAAAAAAGTACAATATTACTTATGAAAAACTCTATGACATTGCAGTTTTGTTAAACCATTTTTATTTTTCACTATTCTTGGTAAGCCACTGATAAATTAGATAATCTAAAACTAAAAGTAGTAGTAGGCACTGAAAATATGTCAAAAACTATTTTGTATACAATAAAATTTTTAAATTAGTCTTACTTCTATTTGGTATCTGCAGTGTTTAAAAGTAATTTAAGGCTATGGGTACATAATTCGCAAATATTTTACGTGTATCCCTACTTTTTCTGTCTTTACACGGCAAATTACGTGTAGTAAAATTCACACTGGTATGGATATGTAAACATTACTAGAATGTCATTCTACTTTAAAATGTCATCATTAATTTAAAGAGATGGGTTTTGAATGTTCTTGGATAACTGTTATTTTTTATAATTGGAAATTATTAATTCAGTTAATAAATGTGATAATTTTTTCACTAACTATGTATTCAGTGATTGTAATAATTTATTTGTACAACAAAGACTAATACTCAATCGAGAAAAGAGGAAAAGTGTTAAAGTGATTTTTTAATAACATAATGTTTTGGAACGCTTACAATTTTGAACATCTTTAACAACGAAATACTTGGATCACAGAATATATTATCCTGATGTATTCTCTGCTTGGATCTTCCACAAATAATACACAATAAATAACTTTTTATTAAGTTCACGTCGTAAATCAATTATGTATCAAATACACTATATTTCAATAATATTAATCAATAACTCAACATATTCCCGATGCAATGCCAAATATTTAAAATTGTCACTGATTGTCAGTGTCTGACTGACAATATATGCTGACAATATTATATTCGGCTGAGTGCGTTGTAAGACAAAGATAGATTTGGAAAATATTACCACGGCATTGTGTTTATTTTTTTCAAATCCTGAAAAAACCAATAAATATTTTTGAAAAATTTAAACGCAGAATGAAAGACTAAATTATTACCGAGGGCCGAAAGTCCCTTAGAATAAATAAAAAGTTTATTTTGAATGATATATTTGAAATTAAAAATCACACTAAATTTTCTCTTAGTTTTTCACCCCTATAACTTATTAAAATAAACATTATAGAAGTTCTCAGGGACTTTCGGCCCTCGCTATTAACGTGATCTTCCATTCTGTGTTTAAATTTTTCAAAAATACTTATTAGTTTTCTCAGGATTCGAAAAAAATGAATCCCCATTTGAATAGCATTGCAGCCGAAAATACGTACCGATCCTCTTAAGGATAATGCCAAAATTATGATATTGTGTATTACATTAGTATTGTGGTACATTTTTGGTATGGCTAAAAATAGAAGGAATAAGGTTTTTTTTAATTCCAACCTAGGTTGAGTGACCATAGAAATGCTTATTTTTTTCTCTTTTCAACACTACCAAAATAGTACCATATTACTAATGTAATACACCATATCATAATTTTGCTGACTTTTAAACACTGCAGATATCAAATACAATTAAGACTAATAAATTTAAAACATTTTATTGTATACAAAATGGCTTTTGACATTTTTTCAGTGCCTAATAATACTGGTCTTATTTTTAGATTATCTATCTATCGGTGGCGTACCGAGAATAGTGAAAAATAAAAATGGATTAATAAACTTTCAATGTAATAGTTTTTTATAAGTAATATGGTAGCAATTTGATATTTCTGCAAAGAGTAAAATATAAGCTTTTCTATGATATATCACTCGACCTCAGTTGCAATTTAAAAAATCAAGATGGCGGCGATACGCTAAACGGCGATGTCACTTAAATTTGAAATATTCTCTAAAAAATGCAGAATATCATCTTATTTATGATCCTAGAATTTTATAAATTTATATTCATTGGTTTCAGAGAAATTCCCGTGTTTCCATACTTTTTCGCTACCCTGTATAGAAAAATTGTAAAGCAATAGTTGTTTTCAGGACCAACCCTCTACACAAACTAAACTTAAGTCACCCTGGCGATCCTGACTACGATGGTGATAACGATAATGATAATGCTGAAGTAAATCAACAACCATGTCCATATGGTGTACAGTGTTATCGAAGAAATGTATTGCATAGACGTTTATACAAGCATTTTGGACCTCCAGCTGCAAGACCTCAACAACTTACGTTTTCGTTGCTGTAGTGTAACCCAAAGACAGAAATATTTGTTGGATATATTAATTAGTTTTTTATTGGATATTAAATTTTATAATTATATTTTGTGATAAATGTGATAGCTGAAATTCATTTTTGGGAAAAGAATACTATTTTTGCCACATTTATCTATACAGTAATGAGCGCGCTAAGAATTGGCAACATAACGCAAAAGACGGAAAACATAATACGTTGTGAAATAAAAAGCGACGAAACTAGTAGACGTGGGAAATTATCGATAGAAACCTATAAATTTAATTCGATTAGATTATTACTATCGATATTTTACCACCAACCTTCGATAATTCTTGAGTGACAAGAGTGTAGGCGACGTCTCAAATCATAGAAATTATTATTGATCAGTAATTTATTTTTGGATTAAAAATTACTACTAATTAAGGTACTGGTACACTTTAGAGGACTAAAAATAAGCATTTTTACATGATTTTTTTTTCTCAGAGCCTTTATTAAAAATGAACATAAATGTTTTTACATGTTAATATCTAACTCTTAGAGAATATAAAAAATATATCTTTTTTCATTTATGCACGTACACTAATACTGTAGAGGGCGCCAAAGTCGAGGCCTCGAAAAAAAGTAGTTCCGATGGCGGACAGTTAATCCCAGGATTGGGATATCTGAAACAAAAAAATCGTACTGCATTTGAAAAAGGAAGATTTTTTACGTGAAAATTTACCACAGGTAGTGAAAAATTCTGCAAAAAATTTTACGGAAATTTGAAAAAATTTTGTGAAAAAATCGCCCGTTTTTCTTCCGTTTTTCATGGTTAAAAAAATATTAATTTTTTATTTGTTGGTCAAATTGTCGTAAGTTGTCACGTAAAAAACGTCCTTTTTCAAATGCCGTACAAGATTTTTGTTTCAGATATCCCAATCATGAGATTAACTGTCCGCCATCATTTTTCTAGTCCTCGAGTTTTGCACCCTCTACAATCTACAATATTAGTGTGCGTGCATAATTGAAAAAAGATATATTTTTTGTACTCTCTAAGAGTTATATATTAATATGTAATAAGCTTTATGTTAATTTTTAATAAAGGTTCTGAAAAAAAAATTCTTGAAAAAAATTATTATTTTTGGTCTTTCAAAGTGTACCAGTACCTTAAACTGTTTTTATTTAATCATAATTTAAGTTTTTACTTTATGCGAAATTAAAAAATTGTTATGTTAACGTCATACGTATAATTATGACTGAAGTCAACTAGCTCTTCAGCTAACGTTTAATATAGACGTATATACAGGGTGAGGCAAATAAAGGGCCTATTAGAAATATCTCGAGAACTAAAGGCAACAGAATCATGGAAATTGGAATAAAGGGGTTTTGAAGGATGATCTATTAAATGAAAATATTTTCATCTCTTTGCAACTTCCGGTTATACCGGAAGTTGCTTATAACTTCGTTTTTTAAAATGGGACACCCTGTATATTTTTACATTTTTGGATTCTCTTCGATGTCTTCTTTCTTAAAATATGAGGTTTTATAATATTATACAGGGTATTTTAAAAGATAATTACGTGTTTTTATTAATTTCGTAGCAAAATTAACACCCTGTAGAATTGTAGTAGTTTGACATCTAAAACTCTACTTACGTTCAAATGATTTTTAATATACTCTACTATTGTTAAGAATCATTAGTATAGCTAAATTTTTAATTTTAGTATACAGGGTTGGTCGAAACTCGGAATGAGTATTTTCTGAGTTTTCTTAAATGGAACACCCTGTATTTTAGTATTGTAATGAAATGATATTTTATGGTACTTTTTTATTTCTTAAGCATTCCCTATACCTAACTGCTTTAATTTGTGCTTAATTGTTAATCGCACCAACAATCTTAACTAAGTAGGTATTTCGATAGCTAAACCATTATTGGTAATTTTAAGGATCAGTCTGGATTAATATGTATTTATTTCTGAAAAATTATTTGGGATTGAGTATTTTCACGGCCAACCTAATAAAATTTTACGTATTTTTTGTTGAAATTAATGTTTAGCTTGAATCACCAATAACTCACAAATTAAAGCAGTTAGGTATAGGGAATGCTTAAGAAATAAAAAAGTACTATAAAATATCATTTCACTACAATACGAAAATACAGGGTGTTCCATTTAAGAAGACTCATTAAAAATACTCATTCCGAGTTTCGACCAACCCTGTATACTAAAATTAAAAATTTAGCTATACTAATGATTCTTAACAATAGTAGAGTATATTAAAAATCATTTGCACGTAAGTAGAGTTTAAGATGTCAAAGTACTACAATTCTACAGGGTGTGCATGTTGCTACGAAATTAATAAAAAAACGTAATTATCTTTTAAAATACCCTGTATAATATTACAAAACCTTATATTTTAAGAAAGAAGACATCGAAGAGAATCCAAAAATGTAAAAATATACAGGGTGTCCCATTTAAAAAAACTAAGTTATAAGCAACTTCCGGTATAACCGGAACTTGCAAAGAGATGAAAATATTTTCATTTAATAGATCATCCTTCAAAACCCCTTTATTCCAATTTTCATGATTCTGTTGCCTTTAGTTCTCGAGATATTTCTAATAGGCCAGTTATCTGCCTCACCCTATATAAATAGACTGAGTATACCGGCAGTGCTTTCTGACGACAAGATCTCTTAGGCTCATTGGCTCTGTTTTTTTCTCTACAACACAAACTAAGTGGGGATATATAAATGCTAGGAGAGGACTAGGGATATGAAGAGAAGTACCTTAATATGAAATTTTGGTGGCCAATGAACATAACCTACCATAACAGTGTTGCCATTTTTATTGTATTATGTATACCTATGCATGTTTAAAATTTAAAGATAGACTTTAACTAAATTATGTTTTTAATATTTTTTGTTTTGAGAAGCTACACTTTTTGAATTTAAATAAAACTGCATTCATACATTATTTTTTTACATTACCCAAATGTGATATTAATTACCTATTATTATCATATAGATAATAACAAAAATAGTTTTTTTTTTAATACAAATTTATGCAGTTTTTACGGTAATGTGTCTAAACTATTATAGTATGTTTTTGTTTGTCTTTGATTTTTAACTGATTTTGAATTTTGGATGTTAGAGTAAGAAATAATTGATGATATATGGCAACACACATATGGAAAAATGAACTTCTCACCACTTAAAAACTACTGAACGGTTCTGCTGCAGCTTTACTATTCGTAAAAGTAAGACAAAGCCTATGACGAAAAAAAGATGTTGTCGTCTTTTTATAGTCTATTTATACATGGCGTCCAGAAACTCTCCTGACAAACGAAGACCGGAGATTCCTCAGATAATTCAACCCCATTATTCACCTAGTCCGAAAATGCTTCCTAAGGGAGCTAGAGCTGTTTGAACCAGGCGCCCTGTGATTAGTTTTTTTATAGCTCCAGACCGCTTCTATTTAGAAAAACGAAAACTAGTACGACTATTTATCTTCCAGAGATAAATTGATTCCATCAATTACGAATTTCTAGTACCGGTCATCGGCCTCCGCTTTGGACAGGACAACGGGTATTTTATCGCATAACTTTTTGTCTTTAACTTTTAGGCATTTTTGATACTGGATTATTAAATTTTGAAGTATTATAGTATGTACTACAAGCTTACTCTTGCTTTAAGTCGGTAGGATACACCGTTTTCTAAATCAATTTTTCGTTTTTTGAATTTGAAAGAAATTTTTGAATTTTTGAAAGAACAAGCAAGAGTAACTTTTAGTACTATAATACTCAACAATTTAATAATCCAGTATCAGAAATGCTTAAAAGTTATGCAATAAAATAACCGTTTCCCTACCCAAACGACCCTATGACCGGTACTAGAAATTCGTAATTAATGGAATCGATTTATCTTTAAAAGATAAATAGGCGTACTAGTTTTCGTTTTTCTACATAGAAGCGTTCTGGCGGTATTAAAAAAAACTAATTATAAATTGCCATCTTCAAAAAGTTCTAGCTCCCATAGGAAGTATTTTCGGACTAGGTGAATCGGGTTAAATTGTCTTACAATTATATGAGGAAATAACATTCTTACAGAAATAAAAACTAAAGTGATAATTTTTGATAATATCCCGTCGTCAAGCATTACGCCAGATGCCCTTCGTTACTATCCAAAAATGAACATTCAGTGACATTAATGACAATTAATGTTTTACAACTTGTCACAGACAACACCAAGAAACACATTTAGCAAATATCCAGGTGAAGATATCAATAAAATATTATTTAAAATTATTTAAAAAGGCAGTTTTATTCATGAATAATCTCGGCGAGTTTCTCTTGATCTCTAAAATTATTATCGACTTGATGCCCTCGTGTCGCTTTGACATAATATTTAAAACTGTCAAAGTGTCACTCGGGAAACAAATCGATAATTTTAGAGCTCTCGTGCAATTACTACTGATAATTTCGTACCTCTACTAGTTTCATCTCTTTTTATTTCACAATATATTATGTTTTCCATCTTTTGCGTTATTTTGTCGGTTCTTAGCGCACTCGTATGTCTAAAACGCTTCTATATTCGATATTTTATTTTTGTAATCTATACTCGTTATCTCTATAGTTTATCAGTTACTACATTGAGTTCTGCACCTTTTTAACACATTGACGGACAGTGGGAACAATTGAAGTTCGAAAATTAACACATATTTTTTTCTATTTTTTAGAATATTAGAAGTAAAGTTTTACTCTTTCTGCTTAAATAAACTTATAGTCCAGGAACCGAAGCTTTTCACCTCGCAATTTTTACAGAATGGATCGATTTGCTTGAAAATTTGAGAATAAGTAGTGGATAGTACACGGATCAAAATCTATGTGATGCCGAAAGGCACTTACATCTCGGGGGGTGGAAATTTTTTATTATATTTTGACCGCAAAAGTTGATAAAAACATTCATTCTAAGCAAAAAAATGTTCCATACATTTTTTTGATAAAATTAATAGTTTTCGATTTATTCGCTATCGAAAGTGTTAGTTTTATATCGAAAAAATCAATGTTTTTCGATATACTCATTTACGATTCACTCAATTTTTGCCCTAGAAAAAATTTGTTCAGACCAAGTTCTTGGGAATTAAATAACCTACAATTTCATATTTAAACATTTTTTCGTATCTCTGATGCTAATCTTTCTATTCTGAAGAAAATGGCATTTTTTTACCAAACTACAAAAATTCGTTATTCGCTTTTAACTCCAGTTTTTTTAAAACTAATCATTCTAAGCCAGTCAAACTTCTATAATCTATTAATAATACATAAATAAAGAAGAATGAATAAAGCCAATGATTAAAAACACCACTAACTTCCATTTTTATGCTTCCATCTTTAATTTCTCCTTTTTTTTTCTTCAACAAAATATATTGATTTTTTAACCGTAACTTTTTTATTTTTTATCTTATAAAGTTTGTTAAAAAAAGAATTGTGTAGGTGTTTACAAGATCTATAAGTCTATTAATATTAAATCTTTTTAAAATCCTCAGTCGCAAAAAGAGGTGACTTTGAAAGGGTTGGCAAAGGTGGTTTTTGCATGTTATTACCTACATGTTTTAATTGTCAATAGCTCACTCAATTATTGAGATCTGAGTATCTGAGATCTTTTCAATCTTAAAGAAAATTAAAAAAAAAACGGTTTTGTTTATTTTTTCAAAAGGTACATTTTTGTCAAGTAAAGTTGTTTTGATAAACCGAAAACTTTTTGAGTTATTAGCAGAAAACTTATTAAAAAAATGTATATAACGTTTTTTGCTTAGAATGAATGTTTTTAACAACTTTTAAATAAAAAATATATATAAAAAAATATATACCAAAATATAATAAAAAATTTCCATCCCGAGATGGGGTGGCAACCACCCTCTGGTAAAAGCGCCTTTCCGTATCATATAGATTTTGATCCTTGGACTATCCACTACTTATTCTCAAATTTTCAAGCAAATCGATCCATTCTGTAAAAATTTCGAGGTTTTGTCCTATTTTAAGCTTCATTACTTGGACTATTAATTTTGATTAATTAAGCGCCTTTAATTAGGTTGCGGCTATAATCGTCATGGCGCCATCGGACACTAAGTAATGGGAAGATGGCGTGGCGGCTATAACAGCAGAACTTTAAAGGGCTATCCTAGTAAGAAAGTGCGAAATTCATTTAGTTTTTTTGAGAATTTCTAGAATAAAAAGTACAGTACCAATTGTTTTGAAAATTTGCACGAACATTTATTGTAAAAAGAAGTACATGCAAAAAAAATATTGAAAATTAAACGATTTGGAGAAACGTAGCTCTACTGCTGCAGCGATTGGAGCTAATAGAGATCCTGAAACATAAAATTTCAAAGTGAATATTGAAATATAAGTTATTTTCTATACCATCAACTAGGGTTTTTTTAAATGATGAAAAGGTTGCCAATGCGAGTCCATTATACTACTGGATTAGGAAATGAGTCTATACTCGCAATCTTATAGTTTGTATGTTTATTAGTTGTTACAATCAAGGGGCGACCGGTTTCGAAGCTTACATTTTATGCTTCATCATCAGGCCCAGTACAAATAGTCTTCACGTGTACAAACTACTCGCTAAAATTAACAAAAAAGGCGAAATGTACATATATATAAAAATATAAAAAACAACTATGTCTAGGTTGTGATCAAAAACACACCATAAAGCAAACCAACTGTGGAGTATTGAACTCAGTGTTCCATAAAGTGTATATTGTGACTTTTTATATTGGGAGTGACCAGTCTGATGTAAATTGCTTGGTATATAAATTTTAATATATACTACCCTCAATCCTCAATTGCTTAAGGGTTGAGGGAGTGTAGACAAAAGAGTATAAATGATCAAAATACACATAAAGTTTTTTTTTGCAATAGGTATGTACTTACATATCAGTACTTGGAACTGTTCCACAGCCAAGGATAATTTTTTCGGAAGTCACCAGCCCCATCAAAAAGCAGATAAGTTATATCTTTTGGATCTTAAGTTGCAAATGTATAATTTTTTGTAAGAACAGTTGGTTTTTGTCTTCAAACTTTTTATGCAGTTGTTTTCTTTAATGTTGTATAATAATGTTTGTATTGGTGTATAAACATTTAAATATAAAAATTGGACATCACTCACAAATTAACATTCACAAAATTTTTATTGAAAAGTGGGTTTTTCTCTCAGGATGCCATGGATTTTGGAAGGGTTTTTTTGCTTGGATAAAAAATGTCAATTTGGCGGTCCTTGAAACTGAAAATGTTTTAGTTAATTTAAAAAAATAATTTTAACACTTCATTTTTCTAAATTTTAATATTTTTCAAAAATCCTAGTTGATGGTATAGGAAACAACCTATATTTTAATGATCACTTTGAAATTGTATGTTTCAAGATCTCCGTTAGTCCCTATCATCGCAGCAGTGGAGCTGTTCTTTTTTTCACGGTGCCAGCATATGGCGCATAAATTGAGTAATTTTTAATATTTTTTATGAAAATTTTTGAAGTTATACTTCTTTAGGGCGATTGAGAGTGAATTTCTATTATTCTGCGCGCATGCGCACATAGTCAGCATAGACTTAGTTGCAAAATATTTAAATTTTTGTAGATGTGTCTCAGCGCAAATAAGGTGCAAAACGAATATTAGTGTTTTTAGTAAATGTATTTACCTATTATAATTTTTGTGTCTTTGGATTTGTCTTCCTCGTGAGTAAGATAATAAGTAGGTATTATTAAAACATTTTTATTTTATACTTCACTTGATCTATTTGTCACCGTGATTGTAATTATGTCCGAGAAGCGATGTAAACAGAGCCGTTGTAGGTCATTGGTAGAGCATTCGACTAGAGATCGAAAGGTCCCGCGTTCAAATCCGGACAATTCATATTACTTTTTTTTAACTTTTGGTATTGTTTAAAAAAAATGAATGTGGTAAGTATTAGTTTAATATTGAAATAACGTACGAATAAGGAGTCTTGTTCTAGCATTCATACGAGTAAGACCTGTGCCAAGTATAATTAAAATCTAGTTTACCTTATCAGTAGTAATTAGTGTATTTGATTTCGATTTAATAGTGTATTTTAAAAAGTGATTTCTGGACAAAATTTGTACGTATTGCTTTCTTTATATTATTAAACCATTATAAATTGTATTTAATTTATAAAAAGTGCATACCAGCGGCTGGTTTCACCAGTTTGCTGGTTCTTGCTGACCATCCAGCATAATGGCTTTGAATGCAATTCTGATACCAGAACCATTTAAAGAAAAAATATAACACGAAGCTATTGTCTGTATCTGCATGACAAGTACAAACATACACAGTAATCCTACAGTTTCTACCTCAACCATGGCCCTTCAAAGTGCTACAAATACTCATGCTACTACATCAATTTCGTACGTAAACGCTGCAAAATCTTCGCCGAAACCACCATCCCTACCCAAAAAAGAGCAAGCCATAGTCCTTCACGCAGAAGAAAACCTTAAACTTCTAGATTACGTTAAAGCTATTGGTGATGTCATCGGACCAAAAAATATTTCCTTTGCTTCCAGAATCTCAAATAATAGAATCTGCATATATCTAGCCAACCCAAATCTCGTTGATCAACTTCTGAAGTCCCACCCAACTATCCAAATCGGATCCCTAATTTTAAGTATTAGGAAACTTGTCTCCCCGACAAAAAGAATATTAATCTCGAATATCTCTCCTTATATTCCCCACCAACTTGCAGAAAATGCAATCAAGAGTCTTGGTCTTCAAATAGCCTCCCCAGTGTCTTTCCTTAGAGCAGGAATTCCAGGTGATGAATATTCCCACATCCTCAGTTTCCGCCGCCAAGTGTATGTCTTTTCACCCTCTGATAATTTCGAGCTTCACACCTCCTTATTAATTTCATTTGAAGGCAATGATAATAGAATTTTTCTTTCAACGGACAAGATGGAATGTTTCGTATGCAAACAGGCTGGACACGTTGCGTCAAATTGCCCCAATACTTCATCTGACAATGTGTTATCACAAAATTCTACTCTTTCTCATGACCCAACTCCCACTACCGAATCAACGCCACAGCAACAGCATACACAACTTGTGACAGACAATGTGTTATCTCAAAACTCTACTATCTCATATGACCTAACCACCACCACCGAATCTACGCCACAGCAACAGAACACACAACTTTTCTCCCATACTGAATCACATCAAGCTGAAGACGGTGATCCAAACAACATAAATATTCAAAAACCTTCTTCAATTTCTTCTACTCCTCAAACCCTACTGCCAACTTCTGAAGCGAGCAAAATAATTCCCACCGAAGAGAACATTCCCACTAAAAATCCATGTGAAAAAACCTCTGAAGTAATGGATCAACAAGCTTCACTCGGAATCATAGGAGAATCATCCAGTACATCTGTGAAAAGAAGTATTGACGAAACGTTATCCCCTCCCATCGAAAATCTGAATACTAATAATCCAACGTTTGCTCTCCCTCAAACACCACGTCAAACCAACATCCAAAAGCCCAAAAAACCTAAACGCACAGCACCTACTCCTGACGCACTTAAATTTTTCATGAATAAAAATTCCACAACACTCCCATTAAACTATGATCAGCTAATAATGCTAATTGAAAATACCCAAGGTAACAATTCACCTATAGAAATTATCCAGGAATACACAACCGATCTCCCCGGTTTAATAAACCTATTAACCATATCTTACCCATACCTATCAGACAAAACTACGAAACATCGCTTCACCCGACTTAAAAATAAATTGAATCACTATCTAGGTAAAGATATCACTGACAGTGAATTATCTTCCTCCGATGCCTAATTTTCAACTCTATATTACAGTGGAATATTGATGGACTGTTCCATCGTTTACCCATGCTTCAAATCATCCAATCAGCCCTTGAACATGTCAACAAAAACAAAATACCAAAATGCTTGATCCTAAGTGATTCACTCGGTGCTTTACAAACTTTAAATCATGTGCATCCTAAAAACCCCCTAGAGAAAATGGTAAAATCTGAACTAGAAGAGGCTCAAGAAAATTCCAGACGCATTACCTTCATATGGATCCCATCTTATATTGGTATCGATGAAAACGAAGCAGCAGATCAGTGCGCCCGTAAAGTGTCGGAAAGTGTCGAAACAGAGGTAACGGAGTGTCGAAATCTCGCGAGTGACATAAAATCGTACTTTAGAAATCTAATCACGTGTAAATGGAACCAAGAATGGAAATATTCACAGACATCTTTAAGAACAATCAAAGATAATGTTTACCCGCGGCTATCGAGAATACGAGCCCGAAAACTTCAAACTGTTATCACACGTCTGCGTATAGGTCACACAAGATACACGCACTCTCACCTGTTTACAAGAGACGATCCCCCTAAATGTGAAATTTGTGACGAAATAAATAATGTAAAACATTTTTTTAATTGACTGTCCACTTTTTACAAATGAACGAATTAGATTCAATATTTCTAACAACATCAACAAACTTTTAGGCACAGATGGTTACTATGACAATATCGCAAACTATTTAAAATGTATAGGGCTATATTATAGAATCTAAATTACTGGAAGTTATACCTACACTGTATTCTTAATTTAAGATACATACTGTAATTATAGATAATAATATCGATAATTATTTAAAACTCATAGAATTATATTATAGATTGTAAGTTATTGGAACTGTACTCCTACACTGTATTCCCGCTAATCACCTCTTGGTGGATGCGGTAAATTTTCAATAAAAAAAAAAAAAAAAAACGTACGAATAAACTGTTTAAAGTATATTAATTTCGTTGAAATCATATAGTAGAAGTATAACTTTTTACGTGCATACAAAGTACACACACATTGTTTTTATTTTGCATATACTTCTTTTTATAATAAATATTCGTGCCAATTTTCAAAATAATTGGTACAGTACTTTTTATTTTAGAAATTCCCATAAAAGTAGATGTATTTCGTACTTTTACAATATGATAGCCCCTTAAAAACGTAAATGACAGGCTTAATGACTCAAATGAGCAATTTTTTGTGTGCAATATAGTATTTTTGGGAGTTTAACATGAAATAATGTTAGTTCATAATCAAAGAAAAAAAATAAATAAAACAATTTATTATAATTGTATTATTACACATTATTTTCGGTATGCCATGTTTCAAAGCATGGTGCAGGTTTTGACATGCAATTCTTGCAGCAATATGATGTTTCCTTCCTTATTCCCTGTTTATAACATTGTTTACAATGCCGAAAATATGTTTTCGCTGATAATTTTCAGGAGAAATTTTCTCAGGAAAAGACTGCGTTCCATTGTAGTTGATTTCATTGGTTTGGATTCATGCATGTTTAAATTGACCTTCCATTTTGTTTATCATCTATACCAGTTAGATAGGGTATGATTGCTTCCCTGGTTAGCTGTGCAATAACAACTAAATAATCAAGACAGTCATGTAACAGGTGGAAAACGAAATTCAACCCTAAAAATTGTTTCCAAAACATGACACTAGGCTTTTAATTGTACGTCGGTAAGAGCACATTTTTGTACCGCTATAGCCGTAGTGTTTAAAAGACTCCTTGCGTTTTGGACGGCCATTGCCGTCATGCCACGTAATGAACTTTGCTTTTACGGCTATAGACGTCAAAGTGTCCGTCAACTTGTTAAAATCGGTTGTTAAAAGGCTACATCAGCGCGTCATCAAGGCGGAAAACGCGTTCCAAGATTGCAGCTTTAATTTTGAACATTTTGTCGAGTTATTTGGCACATATACGTAATATAGTAAAGAATGGCGGTACAGAGCCCAATTTGAGAAATATGTTAGTATCTGGAAATTACTCTATAATTGAGATATTACAAAAACGAGTCTATACCGCCACGAATGAATTCTGTTGAGAAGAACAAAAAAATTGGTACACTTTAAACTTTTTTATCCTAAGCGTAGATTTTGTGTCACATTGGAACTACTAACTAAAATCGATTATCTATAACAAGAAGAAATAGAACCAACATATAGAAGTAGTCACCGTCGTTACAGTCTATATTATTATCACAATATTGTCTTGATATTATCACGTACTGTCGACGCACTGTTGCCAATGGTTCGCAGAACTATCGAAAAACGGTGGGGCTACTATATCTCGAATTAATATTGATGACGCGCTTATACAGCCTCTTAAAATTACATTTAATTGGTCACAATCAAAACGCTTTGCATGCAAACATACACACACCCAAACTTATATGGAATCACCATGTATTTCAAAGCAATATTTATTTCTTTTGAAAAAACTTGTTATTGTTGCGAAGAATAAAGGTTTTCATTGAAAATAAACAAATATAGAAGACAATCAGATAGTGCAGATCGGTACGGTATAAGTTATTTGATTGAGTTGCAAATTGAACAAAAATAATTAAACTAACTTTTGCGTCCAAAAACGAAAATATGCCTCATGTGGGGTTAAAGAACTTACAACGTGGAAAGATATTGGTCTTGTGGAGAAAGTAATGTTTAATTGTCGAATCAACTGGAAAATACCAAACCATTTCTCACCTGCAGCTCAAAAGGCAGTTTTTGGAAGATACAGGTGTAACTTTTTTAGTTGAAACGATAAGAAGAAGAGTTCGTGCCAAGAAGTATACAGCAGGAGGCAGTTACGAGTTCCCCAGTTATCCAGGCAGCACAAGATTGATCGCCTAAATTGGTGTCTTCACCACCAAAACTGGAACATTGGGAATTGACAAAATGTGCTATTTTCAGAAAAAGTTAGGATTGGTGTAAAATCAGATGACCCACGAAATCGTGCACGTAGAGGTCGAAGAAGACAAGCAAGAACGAAAACTCAGATCTGTTCACAAATATACAAGGGGAAGTATATTGTTCTGGAGAGGAATTGCGATCCGTCAAAAAACTCCTTTAATTTTCATCCAATCAACTTTAACTGCTCACAGGTATGTTGAGAACCTGTAGTTAGGCTCTGGAGAGATGCAACAGTAGAAAATTTAATTTTCATGCATGATAATGGACCTCCACATACCATTAGTGTGACTAGAGACATCATTGAAGCAGAAGGCATCCCTTGTTTGGAGTGGACTGCTTACTCACCCGAGCTTAACTCTATAGAATATTTGTGGGATATGCTTAAAAGAAAAATTAGAGCTCGCCGGGATAATCCACAAAACACCGCACGGCTAGTATAAGCTGCTTTTGAAGAATGGAGCAACCTACCATAACAAAATGTTGAAATTTGATTAGGAGCGTGCCCGCGCAAACTTAAGCTTGCATAGGACTAGATGTGATACCACTGACTACCAAAAAAAAAACAATTTAAACATTAGATTTACATTAATATTAATTTAAACATTATTAGATTAAAACAACTAGTTTTAATTTGTTTGTTAAATACTGTATTGTTTTATTTAATTGTTACGAATTTGTTATTAAATTGCTTCAATAGTTATTTATGATATAAGTGTTAAAAGTACACGTTTAAGGCGGGCATGTGAAAGTTTGCAGAATGAGCGATAGTGAGTTCTGCAATTCACATGAGTGCCTTAAAAATGTACTTTTTAACACGCATATCATACAATATTTTTTCTACAAACGTAATTACAGGACAATATCTACAAAAACTTTTACTTGAACTTGACTGACATTCCATTTTTATATTTTTTTGACATTACATCAAAATTGCCTATACGCTCTAAGCTTCGCTGGTGTCGCTCCCAGCGGTTACTAATTCAACTTTTACCGGTAATTTTTAAATTTATTATTTAATTGTTATCACTTAATATTTACAACGCAAAAAAGTAATTAAATTGTAATCGATTTTTTTAAGATTTTCCTAATCATTTTGACGTTTTATTGATAAAATATCAATTTCTTACTTCGGATACTTTGACAATAATCGTGTAGATGGCGCTAAGATTATAATAGATTATTTATAATTAGATATTACGGAACATTAAAAAAACTTAAATTCAGTATTTAAAACGTAAGTATATTTAAGGTAAAAATATATACCACAGCTTTGACCAACTAATATTGTTTATAATTAATGTTTTTAACTTTAATTTTAAATTAATCACTTTGACATTTATGTCAAATTTCCGGTAAACGTTTACAAACTTGTCACTACTGGCGTTCGCGAATTTGTAAATATCCCCTCTACGTACGAGCTCACAGCCTATACGCTCTGAGCTTCGCCGGTGTCGCTCCTAGCGGATTAGTAATGCAACTTTCACCGGTAATTTTTAAATTTATTATTTAATTGTTATCGCTTAATATTTACAATTCAAAAAAGTAGTTAAATTGTAATCGATTTTTTTAAGATTATGCTAATCATTTTGACGTTCTATTGATGAAATATTAATTTCTTACTTCGGATACTTTCACATTTATCGTGTAGATGGCGCTAAGATTAATAGATTAATTTATAATTACATATTACGGAACATTAAAAAAACTTAAATTCATTATTTAAAACTAAGTATATTTAAGGTAAAAATATATACCAAAGCTTTGACCAACTAATATTTTTTATAATTAATGTTTTTATTTTTAATTTTAAATTAATCACTTTGACATTTATGTCAAATTTCCAGTAAACGTTTACAGACTTGTCACTACTGGCGCTCGCGAATTTTTAAATATCCCCTCTACGTACGAGCTCACAGCGTATACGGTCAATACGAACTGCAGTGCCTTAAATTTTTTAAAGCACTAGTGCCTTAAAGTAGCATTTTTAACGCTCGTATGGAGTGCTAGTATTAAATTTCAGAAAAAATAAATTATGTTTAACTTCATGTGTTTCGTTTTTTTTTTAATTCGCACGAAATAAGAAATATCAGGTGATTCCATATAAGTTTGGGTGTGTGTATATATATAGATTTTTAAATAGTTCTAGGACAAAAATGTTTTTCAAGTTTTTTAAAAAAACTGAATAAAATTTCTAAAAGATGTATGTATATGCTTTCTTTATTTTGTGAACAGGAAAAATTATAATTTGAGTTCTTTATTGTAAATATTAATAAATTTGCTACAGGAAGTAACCATCGAATGATAAGAGCCACAGTAAAAATAGACCTAAAAAAAGAACGAAATCGTTTGATAAAAAACTTTGCAAACCTGGACGTCCCCATTAAATATTGATAAATACCAACACCATATAAACGCTGCTTTGGAAAGAAATACAACTTCAGATAAAAGTATAAATGACTTCAACGAAGAGAGCTGTAGAAGAGTTTGCTATGGAACTCTAAGGACCTCATTGCCTTCCTTATGTATGAACAGAAAACAAAAAAAAAAGTTGTGACTGGCTAAATGACACCCAAGTCAATGCCATAAAAAAAAAAGACTTCAACGAAAACATAATTAGAGCCATTGAAGAAAGCCAACGAAAAAACTGTCCAAAAAAGAAGAGATGAAAAAATAAGCCCAGAAACTAGAGAACTAATCAAAACTCGAAGTAAAATGAGAGAAAGCGAAAATACTGAAAAACGTGAGTTAACAGACATCAACAAGAAAGTGTCAAATGGCTTTCCTACCTGACGTAACAAGTGTGTGTGCACCATCATTGAGATACTACACAAGATTGCAGTGATTAATAGCATTGAACAAAGATACACCATAGACATCATTAAATTCACAACCCCAAGAAAGATGATGAGCGTTGAAATCTCCAGCAATTATAAAAGGTCGTGGTAAGTTTTCGAAAACTTGTATCCATTCTCTTAATTCTATACGAGTCTTTGGTTTAATGTATATTGACAATATGTACACTACTTTGTTATTAGGTAGAAGTTTCACTTCGATGCATGTACACATCATTTTTGCTGGTTTCTGTACTATGACTTCTGAAAATAATCTATTGGATTTTACTAGTATGGCTACCCCGCCGTAACCATCCATACGATCTGACCGAACAATATTATAACCTTGGAAGTTATAAAACCTTTCCTGTTTGAACCAGGTCTCTGACAAAGCTGCTATGGTAGTTTCTGTGGTATTTAAGAGATATTTTAAGTTTTCTTTATTGCCAACTGCAGATCTGCAGTTCCACTGTAAAATGTTGAATTTGTTTATTTATTTATTTAAGAAACAAACAGGCAAAGCCTAATTACATGTTTCTATACATTATTACAACGATTATATTGAAATCAAATGACAAAAAAAGGAAAAAAACGTAAAGAACTTAAATATTATAAATGTTATAAGGTGTAAACGTATACATATAAAAAAAAACCAAAAAAAAACGTTTAATAATAATAATAAAAAAAGTGCATTTATATCAAGAACAGAAATAACCTGCATATACCTATTCGTGCATTGGGAGCTCACCAAGACAGCAAGTATTTACCCACATATTTGGTTGGTTTTTGATGTTTTGTTTTTGAAAGTATATATAGATGTTAACATAAACTTAAAATAAAATATTCAACATAAGTATGTGATAATATTAAGAGTGAAATACTAATGTGACAACATTTAATCATTAGTGTATATCCCTTTGATTTCACGCTTAAATTTTGGTAGATTTGTGTCAAATATATTTACAGAAAAAAAGATGTCATTGTGTATATGATATAGTCGAGTTATCGGTCTATCATCATTTACCAAAAAAGTCTGTTGACGAGGGCGTATACTACGTGGTTTTACATAAAGGTTTATTTGAGACATAAGATAGGAGCTATCGATTAAATAATTCAATATTTTAAAAAGAAACGTAATGGCAAAATCTCTTCTTCTATACTCAAGTTTTATTATACCAAATTCTTTTCTGATAAGATCATATGAAGCATATTCGGGATTGGTTCTATGTTTTTTAAAGTACAAATATTTTAAAAATTTGTTTTGGACTACTTCTATAGAACGGTTTAAATTTAGCTGTGTAGGATTCCATATTACATTAGCAAATTCAAGTTTACTACGCACTAGAGAAAAATATAAATATTGTATTATTTCAGTGTTTGTAAATGCATATGTTGTCCTCTTTAAAAAACCTAGTAACTTGTGCGATTTTTTAGCAATATTATTTATGTGCTGATTAAATTTCAAATCATTCTGAAAACAAATGCCGAGGTCACATACAGAAGTCACTCTTTCTAACTGTGAATTTTGCATAAAATATATATAATGATAAGGGTTTTTATTTGTGTTAAATGTTAATATTTTACATTTTGATAAGTTAAATAACAACTTATTCCGTAAGGACCACTTACAAATATTATCTATATCATTTTGAAGCTCTAAGTAATCATTTATGTTTTCAATTTTACGAAATAGTTTGAAGTCGTCTGCATATAACAAGCAATCGGATATTATTGTGAAGGTAAATCGTTTATAAATATTGAAAAAAAGGAGTGGTCCCAAATTAGATCCCTGAGGAACTCCTGATCCACTTAAAAATATGTGTGACAATTCACTTTTATATGATACTACCTGAGTTCGTAATCTTAGATACGAGATAAAAAAATTTAGTAAATGTTCGCTAATTCCATAGTACTTTAATTTACATAATAAATTGTCGTGACTTACTTTATCAAAAGCTTTTGCAAAGTCTGTATATATACAATCTACCTGTATTTTATTGTCTATATTCTTCCTTACTTTATTAACGAATGTCAAGAGATTTGTTTCAACTGATCTCCTTTTAGAGAAGCCGTGTTGTTCAGCTGAGATCAAATGTTTAAAACTGTTGTACAACTTATCATGTAAAATAAATTCAAAAATTTTAGCTATACAATTTAGGACCGCAATTGGTCTATAATTTTTGACATATTTTTTATCACCATTTTTAAATATTGGCGCAATCTTGGTTTGTTTAAATTCGTTTGGATAAACACCGGAGATTAATGATTTATTAAATATTACCATCAATGGGTACATCAAACAATCCCTGCATCCTTTAAAAATATAACAAGGAATATTGTCAGGGCCAGAAGACCTTTTCGGTTTCAATTTATAAAACGCTTTTTCTAAATCAGTAGTGCTAATCGTCTCAAAATGAATATTATCAAAAAATTGCAGGAGTAATTCACGCATTTTTTCGGTAATTACATCTTTATTATACGAGGAATCATTATCATAGACCGAAGAAAAGTAATCAGCGAACTCGCCTGTTATAATTTTAGGATCGGATACGTCCCTATTCTCAACCTGAAAAGTACCATCGGAATTGCTGGTTTGCCTATTATTTTTTACAAAATTCCAAAAAAGTGTCGGGCTTCGTTTTATATTACCCTGTATATCTCCAAGATAAGCATTATATGCATTTTTAATTTTTAATTTAATTTCCTTTCTTTTTTCACTGTATTTTACCTGAAAATCTTCTGATTGATTCCTTCTGCACCTATAAAACTCTTTTACTTTTAAATCACTTATAATATCACTATTAAACCAAGGCGGAAATATTTTGCAGTTTTTTGGTTTTATATTAAATTTTGGTAGCGTTATATCTAGAATATTATATAATATTTGATAAAAATACGACACACAATCATTAACATTTTCAAACTGACCTAATAATTCCCAATTAAAGTCCCTTAACAATTCATAAATAAGCTTAAAATTTGCTTTTTTAAAATTATATCTACTTTCTAAATTATTACATTTGTTAAAACTACTTTTCTTCATAGTAAATTCTATTTCTAATGAAGGATGTCTTATATCTATTTTTACTAATGTGGTGATATGCTTTCTTCGACTTTGATACAAAAATTACTCATGATCAAATATAATGTCCTATTATCAATGTTTACGACATTATTATATGATTTTAAATTATACGACAACATTAAATTTTGAATTATATTTTCTACTTCATTTCGATCATCATTTCTTCATAAACTGGTAGTTTATACCATTTATTTGTGGTATATTATAATCACCCGCCAATAAAATATATGTACTGTTGTCAACAAACTGATCTAATCGTTCAAATAAATTAGCATACTCGTGGTACACAACTAATTTAGATGCTGGAGGAATATATGTAGAGTTTAATATAATAGTATTTCCAAACACCTTAACGTTTACAAATAAGGTTTCTAGAGGAGTGTCTACCTGAATTTCCGAAGAACTAAATTTTCTACTTACTGCTATAAGAACCCCGCCTCCTCTTGTTTTACCTGTAATTTTTAAATTTCTGTCCTTTCTGTATACAACGTAATTTTTATTAAATAACTCTCCATCCTGTATATCATTAGCTAACCATGTCTCTGTTAATATAATAAAATCGTAAGACTCTGAATGTAAATTTTGGATAAATTCTGCTGTCTTGGTACGCAGACCCCTACAGTTTTGGTAATACGCAGTTATAGACATTTTAAATTAAATTAAACTAGTAACACTTAAAAAGAGGAAAAAAAATAAAAATAAAAATTAATAAAGTTAAATAACGTTAAGATAGAATCAATATGTCTAGAGGTATGTATACGTTTTGTACAAAGAAATATAAAAAGGTAATAGGTATCCCCAAGGATCTCACAGTGCAAGCCTTTCAATTTAATAAGATATGCCTAAATAATGTAGATTATAAAAGTATATAAAAAATAAAAAAAAATTACGAACTATACTAAAAAAAGTGTCAATAAATCTTAATAATAATTAATACGTAAATCTCTGTTTATTTATTAAACGAGTAATCTCAGTATTCTAATATAAAAACAAAGAACCCAAAAAAGAAAAACAGAAAATAAAAAAATTTGACGGCTTTTAGCGAACCCATAAAATAAAAATCAACTAGACTATTATACCAATTAAATAAAAAAGAAATATATTTTAATACGTATTCTTGGATAAGAAAATAACTTGATTAAACTGACAATACTTTTTTATGATTCCCATTAACTCAGAAATTAATTAATTTAGCTTGACAACAGAAATAATACATGAAATTTTAATAGATTAAAATATTTTAAAGTAATTGGAAACTAATCGTTTACAAAAGCCACATTATAAACATTTTACTGTTAACATAAAAAGAACAAAATACTTTACAAGTTTTTGTGACCAAGCGCTTCCTACCACTTCAACTTAAATCAATTAAGTCTTTGATCTGCACAACATTGTTGTCCTGTCTTGTATATATTCTTCCGTTCCTAGACCAAACTGCTTGATTGCCATATTTTTGCTTAGCAGCACGTAAAAGTTGATAACATTTAGATGTTAAGTTTTCGTTAACAAATATATTAGAATTTTTGAGCGCTTTACGGCCTGAAAGTAGCTCTTTCTTTTTTAGAAATGATACAAGTTCAACAATAATTGATCTCGGTTTACCTCCTTCTTTTTTACCTATTCTAAAAACATTATATATTTCCCACGGTGAACATTTAATATTCATGGTGTCATTAAAAACGGTCATCACTTTCGATAATAAATTTTCACCCTCTTCTTCTTTGAGCCCCATAATGCTAATACTACTTGCTCTGAACTTCTGTTCTATATCTTCTATTTTAGCTTTTGTAAATGTGATTTCCAATTTATTAGAATTTACGGAAGTTTCTAATGTTGACAGTTTTGTACTTACTTCATTTAATGTTTTTTCTAGCTTATCAAGTTTGTTACCAAGTTTATTTATTTGTTCCTCTACTTTGGTGGATAAAATAGGTGTCAGCTTGTTAACAATAACTTCAATACTTTGTTCATCCAGTATAGCAGTTGTAGATGAACTTCTACTTCTACTACATTCTGTTTAATTCACAGACCGATTTGGCAACAACGCACAGGTATTCGTAATGATATTAAATTTCTAACTCCTTTTTGCAGTTACAAAAATTTTGTGCACTTTTATAAAAATAAAAATTGCTTCCTCTAACTAATAGCAATATTAACTACACTTTTCTCGGCAAATTTAAGACATTTAAATTTAATACAAGCTTCCACTGTCGAAATCGATGTTCACACCAGCATAGTCGGCCTACTACTCCAATGTATAGCTGAGAATTCGACTCCAATGTATAGCAATTTATAGCTGAGAAGACGAGGAAGTAGTTGGTATATTGTGCATGTTTAATAATTGTTTACTAATTAATATTTGTTGTAAGTCTTGTTTAGTAACATTGGGATTATTCATTCGTTCGCCAGCATTGGAAGCGAACGGTTGTGTGTTTTGACTTGTTTCTTGTGTTTTGTTATTTGTTTTGATTGTTGTGTTGTGAATACTAGCTGTAAGTGTTTACATTTTATTACTTTCATCACATCGACTAACTTTCAACGACCTAGTTAAAATTTTGTATATTCAACCTTGACACTATGGCGTACAATAATAATTGTGAAATTTGCTTAGCTGAATTTTCCCAAAACGAAAAATATATTTTACGTTGCCATGGGGATTAAAAACGGTATTTTTGCCTCAAATGTTCTACTCTCAACAAAACAACGGCAAAAACTCTACTGGGCCCAAAAAATTGTCATTTAAGATTCTTCTGTTCTTTATGTGAGTCTCCTAGCCTCAGATATTTAAATGAAAAAATAAACGATTTATCAAAAAATCAAATACCACAAGAGAATTTTGACGCCTTAATTCATGTGACAAAAAAACTCAATGATAATTTGCCAATTTTCATCGAGACATGATTTATTAACCAAAAATGACGGCAAATTATCTGACAAAAAAAATTGACGAGATCCATAAATTAAATAACCTGCTAAATCCTGAATATCTTTTAAAATCGATAAGGCAGATGGAACAAGATATCTTCAATATATCGTCAGTTTTTTTCGGCTGTTCCACTGACACAATTAAAGTCCAAGATTCAAATTCATCTGAGATAAAATTGGGATTAGAGAGGCTCTCTTCAAACATAAGTGAAATATCAAATCAAATGAGTAACCTTTCAAACAAACTACCTGCTATACCAACGAAGAAAGAGGTAGTGAAGAGAAACATAGTATATGCCACTACAGGTACCCAAACTGAAGACACTCATTTCGAAGCAGGTCCAGTCAAAAAATCAAAAATTGCAGAAGATAGATGTCACTTTGTCGTTATTAGCAACTTAACCCCAATTTCCACCCCTATTCAAGTAGTTCACTACATTAAAGAGAAGCTAGATATTAAGGAATATATTCGATGTTACGCCCTACTTCAAGACGCCAACACAGCAACTGGTTCCTCATTCAAAATAGGCATAAAATCAAAAACGTCCATCGACTTATTATTTAATAAGGAAATTTGGCCACCTGGTGTCAACATTAAATGGTCCACAGAATCATCATACTCTGAACCAAAGACTTCATCTGAACAAAATATGAATCCGAAGTACATAAGAAGCCCGGTTAGCTTGGAAAATCCAATTACCATTCCAAGCAACAACAAAAATGAAGTTGAAAACACAAATATATTTACAGACAAGCAGGCCATCACAGTTTGCAAATCCAAAGAGCCTTTCCGTTCCCATATCAATTTTATTAAGAAAGATACTTTGGAACCATCCATAAATTTGGATCCTTTAACACCACCAAGAGTTAGACTAACTAATAACTCGAACAGTCGATACCTTCTTGCAAGATTAAGGGAACCGGATATCTTAAAAGCAATTAAACTACATCTTGCTTTTCTTCACGACCAGCCTTCTTCTGTATTTTATGATGGATACACCAACACCAGCGTGAAACTCTTTTTGGCTTCCGAAGGACTATCTACTACGACCGAAGAACTACGAAAAGTTCTTCTAGAATTTAACCATGCCTACGGAATTGGTCCAGCTGAAGTGGAAGCTGATCTTGCCGCTTATAGGTCCTACCTCAGTTCGAAAAGAATTATACACCTACAAAAGTCAAGGGAATGCCACCGAAGCTATTATTCCACTGGCACTCCAAAGCGAAATTTTTAAACATCACGACGTGTTCTGAGTGACTAGAAACCTCAATTTATTTTAGTGATGACAACTTTGGCATGGTTCTGATTAATATTCGTTCTATAAGAAATAAAACTGATGAATTATTTTTGTTTCTGGAGGAATTAGGATTTCCCCCGATAGTTGCGGTTACAGAGCACTGGCTTGAAGTCAACGAGCCTTTTTTCGTAGTAAAATATACCACAATTGCCAGGTATGATCGTCCAAGTTCGGCTCATGGAGGCACCCTAATTCTCTCTAGAAATAATGATTTTTCTCCGGTAACAAAATACGACTTTTTGTTAAGTGAATCCGTATTTGAGTTTTCCTTAGTTTATAATAAAAATCTTAATCTTTACATTATTTGCATTTATAGATCACCTGACTTTGCCGTGGAACTATTTTTTCAGAACCTGCTAAATTTGTTAGATGACCTGCCTCATAAAAGCAGAAAAATTCTATGCGGTGACTTTAACATTAATTATGCTGCTGCTTGTGCTACCCAAGTATCCCTGGTCAACATATTTGAATCGTATGGTCTCTCAATGCACGTTAATTCTCCTACAAGGATTACAAAAACTACATCTACCATAATCGATTATATTGTCTCAGATTTCTCACCCCTTGATGTCTGCTCTACAGTTATTAATGCGGGACTATCTGATCATGAAGCAGTGTATACGAAGTTTAACATCTTCAGCAAACCCTCCTCAAAACCCAGACATTTAGGTAGGATTTTTTCCGCCAAGAATTTTCGTAAATTCCAAAATTTATGCTTAACTTCTGAGTGGCAGTTTCCTTCTATGGACGTGGACTATAATTTCAGTGTTTTTCTAGATAAGCTTATCCACATCTTCAATAAAGCTTTTGCTTTAATTCCTATTAAGCCAAAACATCGAAAACCTTGGGTTACGAAAGGTATCCGCATATCAGCCAAGAATATGCGTTCACTTTTATACATCAAGAAATTTACTACCAATGTTTCTGTCACTGAATATATCACGAAGTACAGGACAACATATCTAAAACTTGTCAAATCAGCTAAAAAAGCCTATTATCAAAATCGTCTGGGAAGCTCTAAAAGTGTTGCAAAAGAAACCTGGTCTATAATAAACGATCTTCGAAATAAAACTCACACAGACCAATCATTTTCCCTTCCAAATCCTGAGAGTCTAAACGATTACTTCGTTAATGTCAGTAAAAATATAACATCAACTATTTTGCCGCAAAAAGATCCCATTTCCTATCTCCCTAATTCAAGAAAGGTCTCGAATTCATTCTTTTTAAAACCAGTCGATAACTCTGAACTGACCCAAACAATCAATAGTATCAAAAGCAAATCATCCTGAAGTACTGATGGACTATCTATAAAAATTTTCTCTAATCTCACAGAAAATGTGTTGGAAATCCTCGTCTCACTAATGAATGATTCCTTCGAAAAAGGTCAATTTCCAGAGTGTCTAAAGACAGCCATTACTATTCCTCTTCATAAGGGTGGCGAAAAATCTAATGCCTGCAACTATAGACCTATTGCCTTACTACCGGTACTCTCCAAAATTATTGAGAGACTCATTAAAACTCGACTTATGTCTTTTATCGTTGATAACAACATTTTATCTCAAAATCAATTCGGCTTTTTAACTAATAAATGTACCACTGATGCCATGTTTTCTGTACTACACGAGGTTTATCAAGCACTAAACAATAATTTTTATACTGCCACTGTTTTCTGTGACTATGCCAAAGCTTTTGATTGTGTAAATCACGACATCTTGATTAAAAAACTAAATTTCTATGGAATTAGAGGTATTTCTTTGAATTGGTTCCAATCCTACTTGAATAATAGGAAACAACTAGTTAGAGCAAATGATACTGACTCTAGTCTCAAAAACATTGTATGTGGAGTACCGCAAGGTTCAGTATTGGGTCCTCTTCTGTTCCTTATCTTTATAAATGACATCACTAATTTAAAAATCGATGAAAAAATTTTTCTTTTTGCTGATGATACCAGTATCACTTGGAGCAACTCAACTATAGCATCTCTTCATGAAACTGTAACTTCGGATCTACTGACGATAAAGACCTGGTCTGACTCTAATTTACTCTCTTTTAATGTAGATAAAACAGTAGCATTATCCTATAAAAGAGCACTTCAACCTTTGTCTCTTAATAACAGTCAGATCAGTACCGTTGATTCTGTAAAATTTCTTGGTATTTTTTTAGACAGCAACCTCAAATGGTCCCTTCATATCGATTCGTTAAGTAAGAAACTCGCCTCAGCTTGCTTTGCAATAAGATCTGTCTCAAGGGAACTCAATTTAGCATCTTCTAAAATAACATATTTTTCATTATTCGAGTCTGATCTTCGATATGGTCTTCCTTTTTGGGGTTCTAGTACAGCTGCTCAATTTGATGTTATTTTTAAATTGCAAAAAAGAGCAATAAGGTATCTGTTTGGCCTCAGAAGATCTACACATTGCAGAAGTTACTTCAGGAATCACGGAATTTTAACACTTCCATCTTTATATATTCTAGAAACGGTTTGTTTAATTCGTAAACACCTTCATGCCTTTCCAGCAAGGCCCAATCATCTTTACTCCACCAGAAATTCAATCTTTGATATTTATTTACCGATCCCATGCACTGAGTTAGTAAAGAAATCTATATAATATTTCGCAAAAAAACTTTACAACCATCTGCCTTTACAACTTAAATCTGCAACATCTTTCCCAAAATTCCGTAAACTGACAAAAGCCTATCTATCTGAAAGACCATATTATTCAATAGAAGAATTTCTTAATGAATAACTAAGAAAATTGGGTTTCATACGCAGTAGCTTAAACTGTCAATTCCTAATGTTGTATTTTATTTGTTGTATGTTCAATTTTCAATTTGCAATGTATATAAATTTTGCAATTAATTGTTTTTGTCTTTGGTTTTATATCTTATTTACTGTATATTGACGATTTATCTAATTTTATTGAATTGTAGTTGTTATTTGTTATTTCTTGTTGATATTATTTTTCTTTTGACTGTATGTAAGCTTTGTCCATAAAATTGTAAAAATTTTCAGTGACAATAAAGCATATTTCTATTCTATTCTATTATAGTTTCCCTAAAATTTTTAAAAAGTTCGCTAACAATAGTAAAAATTATATCGAAAATATCAGAGTTTGACTCTGTTTGTAGCGCGTGAGAATTTGAATTTAAATTATTTTTATATGAAGGACTATTTATAATTGGAAAATTAGTTCCTGATTGTCTAAAGTTAAATGTGTATTCTGGATCTGACGGTTTTAAGACAGGACTATTTGGTCTCTGCCTTTTGCTACCTTTAGAAGATTTGACGACTGTATATTTATTATGATTATTATTGGCCGAAATTGTAAATGGACGGGTAACAGAAGAGCTATTTAAACTTTGGTTAACAAGAGGGTAATTAGAAGAAGGCAAATTTTGTTGATCAGAATCTTTAATAATGTTATTGGATGTTACGTCTGCATAAGATTTGCGGGGAATTTGTTTGTTGGCATCATGATAATTGATATTACTATTAGTCATGCATTTTTAAATTAATTTCTGTCTTTTAAATTCTGGGCGTGACTTAAGATTTGTTGTGAAGTGGTCTCCCATACAACTAAAACGTTTTGGAGTTAATGTTGTTTGCTGACACTCTTTTGTATTATGGTCTTTTTGGCAATTGTTACAACGGGGGCTACTCCTACATTGCTTCCCCTGGTGGCCAAATTGCAAACAGTTGAAACAAAGCAGGACCTTTTGTTGATATGGTTCAATTTCTTTCAACACCTTATTTATAGTAACGTATTTTGGAAGTACTTGTGTTTTAAAGCTTACTACACACGATTTAGTAGGAACATCATTTATTTTATCATCGGTAACCGTTTTTCTATTTATTCTAGAAACGTTTACTACCTCAAAATTAGAATTTATTTCGAATTTTTTAATTTTATTTTTAAGATATTCATCGGAGAATTCCGGTGAGACATCCCGTATAACACCTTGTCTAATAATAATAAATTTAGGTATATAAACCTCCAAATTGTTTTTAACAAAAACCGGATCGTTTTTCTTGTCGATAAGGTAATTAGCGTTTTTAGAATCGGTAAATTTAATTCTTAATTTATTTCTGCCAATGGTATCGATACTAATTATGTTATTATCCAATTCTGGGAATTTTGTAAGAATAATGTCACCAATTTTTAATGCATTAAGTTTACCTTTAAAATCGCTATCCTTATTGTCAACATATGTATATGAAACGGGCCACGGTCATTTATGGTATACTTAAAAATTTCTTTTTGCTTGTCATCGTTAGATTTAATAGGATCGGAAGTACTTACAGTTTGGTTGAGTTCAGCCTTACTAAAACCTTTAAAATTGCTAGGGGATTCCATTTCAATATCTGGACTACTAAGGGTGGTATTGGGAGGTCCATCAGGTTCAGGGGGCGGTTTACCGCCCGTGTCCGCACTCATTTGATTAAAAAATAGAAACAAAAACGCGAGTTATTAGTCTATATATTATTTGAATAATTATCGATACTTATTATTCGTATTAATAAAGCGTTTAGATTACTCGTCAGTACCGGCTATTGACACGTCCGACTCGCACGAGAACTAAAACTGAAGTTTTTCCGGTTATTAAGACTTAATCCCCAACTTTCTCGGCGATGGGGCAGCAAGTACTTGGGATTAATGGGCCCAGGTAGTTCGTGGGGCAGTTAGATAACGCCGCCCGCTATAATCACGATGTCGTCAGCGAATCTGAGGTGGTTTAACTTATTGCCATTAACGTTGATACCACATGTTGACCAATTTGTAGTTTTGAAGACGTCTTGTTTAAATAGATTGATGGCGAATATTGAAAAAAGGTCTCTAAGAAATTTATATTTACTTTGCAAAATTTTACACTAACAAAATTGAGTATGACACTTTTTACAAAAATATTTTGTATTAATTACATCAAAATATACACTATATCAACAAAAATAACTTATGCTGATAAATAATAATTTATACTGATAAAACTCATACATATATATTTTGTCTATTTGCTTACTACAAACCAAATCTCGAAGGTGTCCGTCTCGGGGTAGCCCCAGCAGTAACAATTTCTTGACCTTTGTTCATCGCTGCCACCTTCTTCTCCGCCGCTTCTTTTCGTGCTTTCATCTCCTCTTGGGCCATTTGCATCTGATTCTCCATTTCCAATAAGTGTTCTGCTGCTTGTTTTTTCTTGGCCCGTCCAGATTTTCCAGTCTCTTTTAGAGAAAAGAACATTGGGCCAAGCTCAGCCAACCAGTGCCCATCAACCGCCGTCACGCACTGCATGTATTCACGGGCAGTCATCACCAACTCGTGGTAAACTACATAGTCGGGAGTATTACCTAAACCGAATAATGCTGAGGTGGGATGTAAGTGACATGGCATGCCTGTTCTGCAGTTAACATATTCACCAATACCTAGAAAAAAGAAAACCTTTATTTTACTGTGGTGTACCCTGGCTAAAGCTAAATAAGCAGCAAATTAAGAGCTGCCAGACCGCCCCAAGATCAGAGAATCCAAAGAAAACGAAGCAAGGGAAGGATGCGAAGAAATTGAGACTAAGGGAAAATCCATAAACTACGTCGTAAAAATAATAAGACTTTTTAATACCCCCTCCCCTTCCGTCGTAAAGCGTCATTTACAGTCGCCCCCCACTCATGTCGACGTCGCAATTTCAACTGATGAGCCCCCCCCTTTAGTGATTTTTTTTTAATTTCATGTTATTTCATTTTTGGATTTTTTTAATTCATAAAAAGTTTTAAACTCTCAAACTTTATTTACGAATTTCACTGCACAACTAATTAGCTTTATTTTGACAAGATCACTGTGACAAAACTTGAAGCCTTCGAGATGTGGCTATACAGACGAATCCTAAGAATATTATGGACGGACAAGATAACCAACGAGACCGTATTGCGAAGAATGAGGAAAGAAAGAGAGGTGATATATTATACCATTAAAAGGGGAAAGTTAGAATATCTACACATAATGAGAAACGGCACTAAATACAGATTACTGAAGGTAATCCTTCAAGGCAAAATATTCGGAAAGCGAGAAATTGGGAGAAGAAGAATATCATGATTAAAGAACCTGAGGAAATGGTTCTCCACAACAACAACTAATCTAATTGATGGATTCGACCGTTACTTGATGGAAGTTCACTTTATCTAACAATAAAACACTGAAAACGTTTGTTTTCTATACTTCCACAAAATTTATTATAACTAAGTGACTACAGCTGTTTCGGCAGAGTGCCTTTCTCAAGTGATATAGTTTACAATGTGTTTGCCTTTTTAAGTCTTCAACTGAAGAGGTTGAGGAGTGGGGAGCTGTTTGTCTCGAGTTGGTCATTCAGAATTATATCTGTATTTTTCAGTTTATTAATTTCCATAGATTCTAAAAAAGATAGCTTAAGGCCTTTATTTTGAATATGCAGAATTTGAAACTCTTCATTGAAAGAATGATTATGATTTAGAAGGTGAAGTGCGTATGTAGAAGTGTCTGTTTTTCTATTGTTGAATGCCCTTTTGTGTTCTGCTATCCGTTTGTCAAAAATTCTGCCAGTTTGACCGATGTACGTTTTCGGACAGTCACCACAAGTTAGTTTGTACACACCACTCTGTAGTTGCTTTCTCTTTCGGTTTTTATTGTTCTTAATATATTTGCTTAATATATTAGCTAATCTTAATATTAGCTTGTTCTTAATATATTAGCTAATATATTAGAAGGTGAAGTGCGTATGTAGAAGTGTCTGTTTTTCTATTGTTGAATGCCCTTTTGTGTTCTGCTATCCGTTTGTCAAAAATTCTGCCAGTTTGACCGATGTACGTTTTCGGACAGTCACCACAAGTTAGTTTGTACACACCACTCTGTAGTTGCTTTCTCTTTCGGTTTTTATTGTTCTTAATATATTTGCTTAATATATTAGCTAATCTACCTATTATATTAGCTAATCTAGCTATTAGCTAATCTATCTAAAACCGAAAGAGAAAGCAACTACAGAGTGGTGTGTACAAACTAACTTGTGGTGACTGTCCGAAAACGTACATCGGTCAAACTGGCAGAATTTTTGACAAACGGATAGCAGAACACAAAAGGGCATTCAACAATAGAAAAACAGACACTTCTACATACGCACTTCACCTTCTAAATCATAATCATTCTTTCAATGAAGAGTTTCAAATTCTGCATATTCAAAATAAAGGCCTTAAGCTATCTTTTTTAGAATCTATGGAAATTAATAAACTGAAAAATACAGATATAATTCTGAATGACCAACTCGAGACAAACAGCTCCCCACTCCTCAACCTCTTCAGTTGAAGACTTAAAAAGGCAAACACATTGTAAACTATATCACTTGAGAAAGGCACTCTGCCGAAACAGCTGTAGTCACTTAGTTATAATAAATTTTGTGGAAGTATAGAAAACAAACGTTTTCAGTGTTTTATTGTTAGAACAACTAATCTATTTAAAGCATCAGTTAATAAAATAATTATAGCCAGAATGATCGAAACGATATTCGAAATGATATTCGATGCACCAAGAGAAGAAGACTGTGACAGCACTTTTATGGAGTTCACATGCATCATTTTCTTAACTGCATCATACAGATCTTAATACTTATTTTGCTTTGATTTCGATGACATTTCTTTTAGTAAGTATAAATACAATGTACTAACTAAATAAAACACAATATTTTATTTCTACTCGTTCTTTTAGGATTGTTTCACATAGTATTCAGTAAATAAATGAACTATCAGTTTAATATTTATTGCTTCCAGATGTTGCTAGTGCTAGTAATATTATTTAAGGCTGTGACTGATAAAAACGAAATGAAAAGTATGCGATAAAAGTATGCAACATAATTTTTTTTAATTCTAATATAGGGTATATGTATTTTATTCGCGAACCTTTTGTTTTCACTTATTTTCAATTTAATTTATGTATATTAGCAAATTTTATAATATTAGTATATTATTCAACGAGCATGTAATGATGGCTATTACTCACGATGATGAAGTTTGCAACACGAGCCGTAGGCGAGTGTCGTAATTCATCAGACTGAGTAATAGCCATTACATGCGAGTAGAATACTATACTTTTTCTACGACCTTTTTTTTATTTTAATTAGTAAAAAATATAATTATCAACTACTCGAGATTTAAATTATAATAATTTACAAAAATACCTAAATGCTGTTTACCCCTAGTACGTGGCTGAATAATTGGTTGCCTACTATTACCAAATTATTATTTACTGTGAAAATACAACAAGAAATAGTTAAGTCAAGTTCCATTCGTTTTCGCAAAAATATAAGCATAAATTTGTATCTACTGTCAGTGAATCTAATAAATAGGAAATTGCTTTTGTCTGTGGACGTATTTTATAAAATTATAATGTACATTTACATTTAAATATATATAGTATAATAATATAACTATATATAATATGTTATAACATATTTAACACAATATAACTTGAAAAATAAGCACAATATTATCTAGTTATGAATTCCAATAATTAACACAAACAAAATGCGCTAATGTCACTGTCACTAAAATAAATGATAAACGTCAAAATTTTTAGTACCTAAACAAGATATAAACGTAAAAAATATACTGACATTGTTACAGTTAAAATTCCTTTAAAAATTTTTCAAAGTTAATTATTGATATAAATTACAACAATTATTGTATTAAATAAACCAGTTTAAGTAATTTTATTTGCAGTTTATATACGATTGATATTGGCATGCGCCACTTGAATCTAACTTCAGCCCGTGAGTAATGACCCGTGAATAACTTCAGCCCGTGAGTAATGAAATATTACTCACGGGTACAGTAATGGGTGCTATCATCTATGAAAAAACAGCGAATAAACGATCGTAGAAAAAATAATATACAGGTAGTATTCAAGTTTTACGTTTTTATATCGATACTTATCTGATACTTTTATTTTAATAATGCTGCCCTCTGGTAGAAACTAGTAAAAAATTATATTTAGATACCGACAAAGGACCCCGCAGAAACCTTATGGGAAATGGCTCTCTGCCAAATGCTCAGAAACTTTGGGTTTTGGTAGTCCCTTGATGTGTAGAACAAAAGACTCAATGGGCGCGTACCTCCAAAAAATCATGGTTTTAACATATAAGCCCCTGAAGTTATAGGTACAGTGAGGACGTTTGAGTTGGAATAAATTCATTTTCTCGAGATTGGGCGACTCTGGAGATAAATTACGAATCGGGTCGATTTTTATTTTTAAATTATAATTTTTTGTCATATATATCCCACTAGTGACGTGATCCATCTGGGCATGATGACGCAATCGATGTTTTTTTTTAATGAGAATAGGGGTCGTGTGATAGCTCATTTAAAAGGTTATTCAATTCTCTATTCACTAATATAAACATTAACATAATTATTTATACAGGGTGCCCAAAAATTTTTTTTAATTAAATTAATTGAGACAAAAAGAAGAATTTATATAATTTATTTAATTCGAAATACATTTTACTGTTGTCCAAAAACAGGAAAAAATGTTTATTTCATAAATAAATATTGTTTTTATTATATTAAATATTAAAGCTGACACCCTCCTGCCTCTTAGCAGTTTGAAGATTTAATTTAAGCGAAAAGCAATGCTTATTTTTCAAATTAACATTTTTTTCTGTTTTTTGACAGCAGTAGAATGTATTTCGAATAAAAGACATTATATACATTCTTCTTTTTGTCTCAATTAATTTAATTAAAAAAAGTTTTCGGGCACCCTGTATAAATAATTATGTTAATGTTTGTATTAGTGAATAGATAATTGTATAACCTTTTAAATTAGCTATCACACGACCCCTATTCTTATTTAAAAAAATCATCGATTGGCATCTTTTACGTTTCGGCGTCTGACACATACAAACTTGAGGCATGCGAATTTCAGTACTGTTTATTTTGCCGCATACCGTACATATCACATACAGGGGATTTCTAAATAAGTGTTATAAACTTTAAAGAGGTAATTCTACATCTACATTCTACAGTCAAGAAAAAAAATGGAAATGAACTGGCCATACTTTGAGGAACGATTAAAGCAACATAGCGAGACAAGCACTTGAGTACCAACCAGAGAGTACAAGAAAGAGAGGAAAACTAGAAAACAGCTGGAAAAGAAAATTTGACTAAGATGGGGTGAAATCAAAAACAGGGCAAGAAATAGAAGAGAATGGAAGGAACTAGTACATAGTTTATCTCGAGAATGAGCAAGAAAGAAGATGCGCTGACCCGGCCAGTCAGCAATCTTACACTACTCCCCACCAATGAGGGATGGAACTAGAGAGAGATAGAACGTCGATTTGTGGTATTGAACAATATCACTTACCTTTTAATCTAGCAGCTTGGTGGAAATACGCTGAGCAGATACATTTCCTAACAACATCCCAATCAGATCCACAAGACGTCATCTCTAGCTTTTGCTGAATTACTATATCTTTTAACTGTTGTCTCACTTCTCTCACTTTCCGCATCGCTTTTACGTGAATGAAATGTTCATTGCACCAGTGCGAGGAATAATTATTTTGCTTCCATTGATTGTAGACATTGAGGAAAGTTAAGTGATCGCTTTCAGGTACTTGAAATTTTTCTCTAACGCTATCTGCTTCTTCTTCTCTCCCTTTAGGACGGTAAAATATCGACGGTACTGATAACATGGAAACTACAATAAGTATCTCGGCTGTACAACCCATTTGTGACGAAACGATCAACATCTGGCATTGCGGGGGATCCAGAGGGAATTCTGCCATTTGTCTCCCTAGAAATAAATCGAATGTTACTATTTTTGATATACAGTAAGAGCCACCATACTAGACACATAGAAACATTGAGCTATTACAGTCCTGGACCCTTCACTTGTTGCAATGTTTATTATGTCAAGTGACGTTTAGAAAGTCAGAAAATGTCTAAAAACTGAACATTACTATAGAAAGTTGACAAATAATAGATCAGCTGTATTAAATCTAGCTGATCTAATTTTGACGTTTATAGTTGTCATTTTGTTAACGTTGTAAAAGTTTTAATGTATTGTACTATTCTTGGTCTTTGAATAAAGTTATTTTAAAACAGAGTAATAATACTATTAACTAATGTATTTTTTGTATCGAAAAAAAAAACAATTATTTTGAATAGTTTCTTGACAGTAGCCTGACAGGGATGAAAGTCACATCTGAGAACGGACCGGATTAGCCCATAAGCATAGCAATTAGGTGCCTACCCAGGGCCGGTTCTAGGGTTTTGAGCGCCCCCGGCAAAAAAAAATTTGGCCCTCTATTATACAAGAATATACAAAAGGTGTCTCCCGCTAAGATAGGCAAAATGACCTTATTTCCAGGATTCAATTTTTTTTCATTGTTTTATGTTCTATATGATTAAAAAATACGACTTGGCTCAATTTTAACCCCCCAACCCCTTCCTCCTCCTGCCAACGCCAAAAGCGTCATTTTTTCGTTTTTTTAGGTTGGATGCAATCGATTTAAAAATTTCAAAAAATTCACACTCATAGTTGAGACTTCTTCAAAACATTGAAGTAGTGTATTTCTTAATTATTTTTGTTTATTAATTTTTGTCATGCCATTTGTCAAAAATACAATAATATAGTTAATTAAATTAATTTTTTTGGAAATCACTCTTTTACGAAGAGTTAGAGGAGTGATAATGAGCGACAAAATTAGAAACACAGATATACGGACAAACCTTAAGACGAAATCAGTAATTGACCTGTATATTGAAGAAAATCAGCAGAGTTGGTGGGGACACCTGAAAAGAATGAAGGACAACATACGAGTAGATACCAATGAAGAAAATATAAGAAGCCAGAATACAAAAGACAATAAAAAGAGGAAGACCTAGAGAATGATGGGATACAGCAGTCGGGAAAATCATTCAAAGGAAGGCAAAAACAATAGCAAAAGCAAGCAGATTAGCATATAACAAGAAACAATGGTCAACAACGTGTCAGTCCCGATATTGAAAAGTAAAAGGGACTCAAAAGACTATATACATATATGTATGTATATTATTTATTATATGGATGCCTACTTACCGATATTTATGTAACGTAAAAATAAAAATTAATCAATTCCACAACCAATATAATGTAACAACTCTTTTTGCAACTCTTTTTTGTAACAAAACAAAGCCCCTATAGGGCTACAAACATAGAAACAAAACGTTTTCGCTCTGTAACAAGAGGCAAGGCCCTACGGCCCTAGGAATTTTATCCATCCTTTGGATTTTGCCATGTTGGCATCTATGTAAGACTTTTAGTCTGTTTTTGAAAGGCTTTGACCTTTGTATTTTTTGGTTGGCTCACCATGTTCTTGTAACACTGATGATGCTCTTGTTACAGAGCGAAAACGTTTTGTTTCTATGTTTGTAGCCCTATAGGGGCTTTTTAAACTAATATACCTTTTACTAAGCCAAAAATTTTTTATTAAATTTTACTTGTAATTAATGGTATACAGCCAGCTACAGGAAATTTTTCCTTGTGGATTTTTAATATTTAGGTATTATTTAGTAATTTATTTCAAATTTATCTTATTGTGTTCATGTTTTAATGAAATTAGCGCGATAATTCGATGAAATAAAATTATTTTGACATGATATTTAAAAGTCAGATCAGTAGACAATTACAATGGTTTTGAATGGTCGTCATGGAAACCAATATCGTCGTCGTGGTAACCCATTATATTGAAAGTTTGGTTTTGACAACCTTGTCAAGGAATTAATTGTTTGCATTTTCACTTCTAAATAAAAATTGATATATGGGCTATTCCACGAGTACACAACTGTCTTGGATTATCGCGACAACGAATATTTTAGTGTGCAACATAAGAAGTGCGAAAGTAAATGGCTTTAATAATTGTTCCAATAAACAACAAAGTATTTTTCAATTTACTTTCGTTCTTCATAATTCAGGACAGTAAAATATTCGTTGTCAAGATAATCCACAACAGTCGTATGTTCGTGGAATAGGGTATACCTCTATTTTTTGTGGCTTTTTTCCAAACGTACGGCTCTAGAAAAAATATTGTTCCTAACTCATGCGGAAAGTGTCTTCTCCGCACTCGACTGCTTGCCCGAACTCCGCTATCGCGTCGTTCGGTTCAACGGCAGTCTCGTGCGTGAAAGTATCACTTTCCGCACTAGTTAGGAAAATAACTATTTTAACTATGAAAAACTGAAGAAAAACGGGCGATTTTTTCATAAAATTTCTTCAAATTTCCGTAAAATCTTTTTTTTGCGGAATTTTTCACTAACGGTGGTAAATAGTTACGTAAGAAACCTTCCTTTTTCAAATGCAATTCGATTTTTTTGTTTCAGAGATGCCAATCCTGAGATTAACTGTCCGCCATCGGAATTACTTTTTTTCGAGGCCTCGACTTTGGCGCCCTCTACAATAATAATGTACGTCCATTGTCTAATCTTCGGGCTTAGTGGAGAATGATCTTCAGTTCATTGAAACATCAATAGCACTTAGCAATTTTATTGATATCGACTGACACCAGGGTAGTAAACTCTACAACCCCGAGAGACCGTTTGATGTACTGGTATGTTGCTTGTACGCGAATTAGTTGAAGACTCTATTTGATGCTACATATTGATTCTAGTGAATGAAGTTAAAGGCACTTCTGGCCTGGTTGAAGTGATTCTTGAGAATGATTCTAAAATGTCGAATGTTGGGTCATAGCCCACACGACAAAAGAACAAAGGTTTTACTTAGTCAGCTAAATTAAATGTCCATTGCCAAAATATTGTTTATAAATTGCAACAATTAAACAAAAGAAATATCCCGCACATGTTTAAATATGATAACAAATTTGTTCGTGTGATGTACGGGGTGATAAAAATATACTATTCAATATCGGATATTAATTCTGAATATTTGGTATTGGACATCCATAAATAAAAAAAGATATATTTTTTGTATTCTGTAAAAGTTAGATATTAATATGTAAAAAGTTTTATGTTCATTTTTAATAAAGTTTCTGAGAAAAAAATATCTTGAAAAAATGCTTCTTTTTGGTCTTCTAAAGTGTAGGTACTAGTACCTTAATGAATAACTAAAAAATTACAGTACCTTTATGTTGGATGGAGTATTCTTTGGTACAAGTAACTAAAGTAGTTTTATCTATATTTGGGTATCAACGGCAGCAGCCTAAACTTATTACTTCCTAGGTGGTATTATGCAATTTATTTAAATTTTGCAATATATTGTTTTGTTTTATTTATTTTTTACCTTTTATTTTTTAATATTGGTAATTTCTTACTCTTTTTAAGCGTTGTCCATAAAATTGTACAATTTTCAGTGACAATAAGTATATTTCTATTCTAATTAAGCTCTTAATAACCTTATAAAATGGCATAACGTCCATTTTATTATATTATGTACCTAATTTCGTCAAAACTCCGGTGTGATCAAGGGCTCCTAATATCCATAACTGATACAAAGAATTCAAAATGTTGTCTTGTGGTGGCGGGTCCATAAAATGAAACTGTAGGAGATCCTGGACGCCTAAAGATTTTAATAATAATACAGTATTGGCTAAGTTCGTCCGTTGAATTTCTGGAACTGTTGTAATTAACAGCTCGTCTTTATATTGCCTCTCTGTATATAACCGAAAGGCTTGTCCAGGTCCCGTACGGCCTGCTCTTCCCGAACGTTGGTTGGCATTTGCTTGACTGATTGGATAAATCTAAAATAAATATATTATGTAACAAAAATTGATTGAATATACAGAGTGTAACAAAAAGGCAGTTCATAAATTAAATCGCATATTCTGGGATCACAAATTGTTCGATTGAACCTAACTTACCTTAGTACAAATGTGCACATAAAAAAAGTTACAGCCCTTTGAAGTTGCAAAATGAAAATAGATTTTTTTCCAATATGTATATTAAAAACTATTAGAGATTTTTTTATTGAAAATGGACATGTGGCATTCTTATGAAAATAATATTCTACAAACTTAAGACTGGGTTTAAGGGAAGAAAACCCACATAAAATGTTTATGAGGTACACAAATTTCACTTTTATTTTTTTTAAGATGTTCCTGCCATAAGAATTGCCACATGTCCATTTTCAATAAAAAATATCTAATGGTTTTCGATATAACGGAAAAAATCGATTTTCATATTGTAACTTCAAAGGGTTGTAACTTTTTTTATGTGCACATTTGTACTAAGGTAAGTTAGGTTCAATATGTGATTTGATTTATGACCTGTATTTTTGTTACACCCTGTATAATGTAAGTAATTTCAGGGTTGCCTTGTTTCCGCGAATTGACTTCTCAATTCAAGACATCCCAAACATATCTAATTGTTACACCGGTCACCCCTACCACCTAAAACCAGTCCCAAATGGCAGAAAAAACTATATACCTGCTGACGAATAGACGAGATAATTCTCTAATTCTATTTTTAATCAACAACAGTTGTCTACCTGCTGTCTGGTATTCAAAACCCTTCTATTTACTTCCATATGTTCTGGAGAATTTATGAGAAGACTAGCTAACGGGAAATACTATATAAATCCGGGAACTTTGTAAAGTCAGTCTGAGATATATATTGATTCTATATTGTTACTCGGGAGATATATAAATTAAGTTTTATTGAAAATAAATAAATATTTATAATACATTAAGTTTTTTCAATTAAAATACGTGTTAAAAATAAAATAAAGTAAAGAACTCATTACATAGGTAATGAACTTCATTTAATTATTCAATTCAACATAGTCTGGATATTAGTTCTCACCAAAGCCATAAATCCCACAAAAAATGAATTTCCGTCGCGAAAAAAGACTTTTATCTACTCTATCTCATATTATGCATACGTTTTTAGTTTGTGAAAACTGTCATTATAGGTAGCAGTGCGTGAAGGATTTAAAGTGTGCGTGAAGTAACAATGTATTTTAAATGGGGTTTACTTTTTCGCACACTTTCATAACGAGCGATCCACAATTATTGGGATCAAAGCTAGCCGTGCAAAAAATTACGTATGTCTTGTTTTAATCTGAATTTATATCATTGGTTTATCAATTCATTTTGATTAACATTATAAAACATAAAAATTCAGTCAAAACCTTTAACACAGAACTTTAATCAAAAATAAAAAGAATTAACAAAACAATAATAAATAAAATAAAACAATATGCTGTATATTTATGTCCACCACCAACATCTCTACATAACCTAACTTTCTTGTTAAGTTGACGTACACTGCAAATGTGAGGTAAAGTGGAAAGTATATCTGAATTAAGAATAGACATGCACTGTATAACTATCTCTGTCGTTATAATCAAATATCCTTAACTCGCGTTGTCATGGTGATGACATTTGAGCAATAAATTACAACAACAGTTTTGACAGTTTTGTGGTTTGAAAGAAGTTAGAATTTTTAAATGTCAAAGTTCTATAAATTGTAGAATAGAAATGAATTCCAGTGACGAAGAGTTACAGTTTTTTTATTTGTTTATCGAAGATACAATATTGTATGAAACTGTGCGTGAAGTACTTTTTGCGAACTTACGCGATGTATAGCACTCGCTCCGCTGTCGCTCGTGTTCTAAATATCGCGTGCGTTCGCAAAAAGCATACTTCACGAACTGTTTCATAAATAACTATTCCCTTGCGGGTAGCGAAAGAGGGTACTGCAGTTAGTGGGTTATTGAATGGAATCTTGATGTAGTTTATTAACCCTGGAAGATCACACCTATTTTTTTAACATAATCCTCACACATGAATATCAGATACCCAATCATTTTTTGTGAAGAAATAAAAAAAAGTAAACATTTTATGATTTCCAGAGACTGTCTAATCACTATTGAATACACAAGAAGGATTAAATCATTCATTTTATTTTCTCTCTGTTAATTGTAGTAATACAAAAGAAAAAATACATAAAAATAATTAAACAATATTTTCTAAAAAACCAGAAACATAATTCAATATATTTAAACTTAGTTTAACAACAAAATGGTCTTTCTAACTAAAAGGTAACACCTTTTGATTATAGAGCTCATATTCATTTTTAGCCAGGTATTTCAATTTCACTCATTATGGTGACTACATTCTTAACACAGTTTAGCTTTATGCTCCATGCAGAATGCTTTATGGCTAGCCCAGTATACATATTATTTATCTCTTTCTTTGAAGATATAACACCTAGCTGCATTAATAATCTTGTGGGATGTTGTGTTGGTAGGTCTTTAACTTGAAGGCACACTTGATCGCAAACCTCACACATGGGTGCTACATACACATACCCCAGCCAGTATTCAATAAATTTTCGTGATTGGAAATATTGCTCAAATGAGACCGCAACTACACACACGTCCTTGGTAGACTACAGACTAAATTTGCATGAAGCGGCATTACCATTGAAATGCGATTGAGTTCAGTTAAGTGTCTCGATGGGTATCTCACACCCAAGTATGAGCTTCCAGGGTTAAGACGATGCGGAGGTTTTGTATTTCGATGTCTTTTCGTATGATTCGTTTTTCAATAAAACGAACTTGAGCTATAGTTTCATATTATTAAACTCTATTTTAAGATTTGTAGGGTTAAAGAAATAATGTATGGTTAAAGCTAAACAGTTAAAACACTATAAAGTATTTCTATTGGTTTGAAAGTTGGAAAGGAACAAGTTGGCTAACAGATTTATTTAATAGAATTATGGAAGTTTAACAAATGCCAGTCGAATGGAGAATTAGTATATTAGTAGATGTTTACAAACATAAGGGACATATACAGCAATGTACAAAATAAAGTGTCATAAAACTGCTTAGTCACACGCCACGAAAATATCTTCTTCTTCAAGTGTCATCTCCGCGACGGAGGCCGGCAATCATCATAGCTATTCGGACTTTAGAGACGACTGCTCTGAAAAGTTCATTTGATCCATTCTCCGTACCATTCTCAGGTTGCGCAGAAATGATATTCTACGTCTCCCTATGCTTCTTTTTCTTTGGATCTTTCCCTGAATAATGAGTTGGAGCAAGTTGTATCTCTCTACACATGTCGGAGATATTCCAATGTAATGGTTTTGACTGGATTTAAGACTTCCATTTCTTTATTCCTCTTTCTCAGAACCTTTTTGTTTGTGACGTTCTGTCCATGATATTTTCAGAATTCTTCTATACATCCACAACTCGAATGATTCCAGTTTTTTCCATTCCATAAAACAAAGTCGAGAAAACGTAGCACCTAGCCAACCTAACTCTTAGCTCTAACTTCAAATCTCTTGTGCAGAGCACCCTTTTGTTAAAATTTGCTCTAGATGAAAACATGGGATAGTGTAAGTGAGAGACGGATACTGTAATTGATAGAAGGCTTTATGCAAAGCAGGTTAACAATTATTGAGGCCAAGATGAAGTTAAGATGGTTTGATGATGATGACATTTTTACACTTAACTAACTCCATAATATAAACGTACCTGTAAAGCATCCATACCAATACGAGGATTATACACCTTAAGTTTGCAATATCCAGAATCGATAACGAAAATAATTCCGTCAACGGTAAGAGACGTTTCTGCTATATTAGTGGCGACTACACACTTCCTATTTCCTTCTGCGGACTTTTGGAAAATTTTAGCCTGTAAATCAGATGGCAACTGAGAATAAATCGGTAAAATAGATAATTCCGGAGCATTGTCTATTTCTGCCAGCCTTTCGGCAAGGACTTCACACGATACTTCGATATCCTCTTGACCCGGCATGAATATGAGAATATCTCCTGAAGGGGGTTGAAGGTGGATTTGTAAAGCTTGTTTCACGGCAGCGTCTACGTAGTCTTCTACAGGATTCTTACTAAATAATGTTTCTACAGGAAAGGTACGACCTGTGAAACCAAACGAAAATTAAGAAATAAATAAAAAAAAAATTTCAAAGAAAAAACATGGGAAATGGCTCTCTGTCAAATGCTCTGAAACGTTGGGTTCTGGTAGTCCTTGATGTGTAGAACAAAAGACTCATTGGGCACGTAGCTCCAAAAAATCATGGTTTTAAGATATAAGCCTCTGAAGTTATAGGTACAGTGAGAACGTTTGAGTTGGAATAAATTAATTTCCTCGAAAATGGGCGACTCTGGAGATAAATTACGAATCAGGTCGATTTTTATTTTTACATTATAATTTTTTGGCATATATATCATGCTAGTGACGTCATCCATTTGGGCGTGATGACGCAATCGATGATTTTTTAAAATAAGAATAGGGGTCGTGTGATAGCTCATTTGAAAGGTTATTCAATTTAGTATTCACTAATATAAACATTAACATAATTATTTATACAGGGTGCCCAAAAATTTTTTTGAATTAAATTAATTGAGACAAAAAGAAGAATGTATATAATTTATTTAATTCGAAATACATTTTACTGCTGTCATAAAACAGAAAAAAATGTTAATTTGAAAAATAAACATTGCTTTTCGCTTAGATTAGATGTTCAAACTGCTAACAGGCAGGTGGGTGTCAGCTGTAATATTGAATTTAAGCGAAAAACAATATTCATCAAATAAACACTTTTTTCTGTTTTCTGACAGCAGTAAAATGTATTTCGAATTAAATAAAAATTATATACATTCTTCTTTTTGTCTCCCTGTATTTTTCAAATTTTTGGGCACCCTGAGAATTGAATAACCTTTCAAATGGGTTATCACACGACCCCTATTCTGCCCTACTAAGCGAATAGGGGGTATCTGCAATTTTTATTTTTCGGATACTCATTTATATATTGTCTCATATGTGAATGAGTTCAAAGATTCTATATATTTTTCTATTACTGTATGGTCCAATTCATTATGAGGTATATAGTTTCACAGTTTCTATGTGGGTTTGGAGCATATATGAAGGTGTATTTAATGACTAAACAGTAGAACCTCATTTTTTTATAAAATGTAGATACCCCCTTTTCGCTTAGTAGGGCAGTATTCTTATTTAAAAAAAATCATCGATTGCGTCATCACTCCCAGACGGATGACGTCACTAGTATGATATATATGCCAAAAGATTATAATTTAAAAATAAACACCGACCTGATTCGTAATTTATCTCCAGAGTCGCCCATTCTCGAGAAAATGAATTTATTCCAACTCAAACGTCCTCACTGTACCTATAACTTCAGAGGCTTATATCTTAAAACCATGATTTTTTGGAGCTACGCACCCCTTGAGTCTTTTGTTCTACACATCAGGGACTACCAGAACCCAAAGTTTCAGAGCATTTGACAGAGAGCCATTTCCCATAAGGTTTCTGCGGGGTCCTTTGTTAATATAAAGGGTACCCCCGTTAAGATAAGCAACATGCAGTCACTTCCTTAATTCATTTTTTTGAAGTGAAAACTTCTTTAGGGACGTTGTGCACTTTTTGGATGGGTAAAAAGTATTAAATTAGCGACCGTCATCGCTTCGGCAAAATAAATTTTTGAAGTGAAAACTTCTTTAGGGACGTTGTGCACTTTTTGGATGGGGAAAAGTATTAAATTAGCGACCGTCATCGCTTCGGCGATATAAATTTTTGAAGACTTCTTTAGGGACCTTGTGCACTTTTTGGATAGGAAAAGTATTGAATTAGCGACCGTCATCGCTTCGGCGAAATTAATTTTTGAAGTGAAAACTTCTTTAGGAACGTTGCGCACTTTTTGGATGGGTAAAAAGTATTAAATTAGCGACCGTCATCGCTTTGGCAAAATAAATTTTTGAACTGAAAACTTCTTTAGTGACGTTGTGCACTTTTTGGATGGGGAAAAAGTATTAAATTCGCGATCGTCATCGCTTCGGCGAAATAAATTTTTAAAGTGACTACTTCTTTAGGGACTGTGCACTCTTTGGATGCGAAAAAGTATTGAATTAGCGACCGTCATCGTTTCGGTGAAATAAATTTTTGAAGTAAAAACTTCTTTAGGGACGTTGTGCACTTTTTAGATGGGGAAAACGTATTGAATTAGCGACCATCATTACTAGAGCAAGATAAATATGTGAAGTGAAAACTTCTTTAGGTATGTTGTGCACTTTTTGGATGGGAAAAACATTGAATTTGCGACCGTCATAACTTCGCCGAAATAAATTTTGTACGTATATATATTATGTGTATGTATACATAAATAGCATAGGACGTAAGCAACGCGTATATAATATAGTTATAGCAATTCTTTTTGGATGGGGAAAAAGCATTGAGCTCTCGAGTCATCGCTACGGCGAAATATTATTAATTTATATACTATAAGTTGAATTCCGAAGTTATAAAGGTTGGAGAAGGGATAAAGTGTGTACGCGAAGGCACTTGGTTCGCCAGAAGTTTTTACTTCTGTCGGCACTCCCACGAGTGTCTTAATGTTTTTAAATTCTCACGTTCTTTGTGGTTAAAAACTAAGACATCGTGCAATCTTAGCATAACACCCTTCCCCCTACCTCCAAAAACGTCATTTTTTCGGTGGATTGCAATTAATTTTAAAATTTCAAAAAATTCACAAGCATATTTAAAGTTTTTACAAAACTTGTCTATTTTTTATAGACCAGTAGGTTGAGTGTACATAACCTAAAACTGCATTTTTGTGGAAAAAAGCATGTAGCTTTTTTGGTGATGGCTGCAGGTCTAATTTGTTTTATTTTGTGTATTTTACCAAAAAAATATATTTCTGTTTTTTTCCAGATTTTTCTGTAAGGTGCACCATCTTCAAAAATCTGAAAATTTCTTCTTTTAGGGTTTTTTGGTGATTTTCCCCATTTTATAGACTTCAAAATAGATCAAATCAAGGTATTTTCAAATAGGTTATATATAATTTGAAGTAAATCAGTCCTTTAGAACATTTAATAATTGAACGAAAAACCTTTAAACAACCAAAAAACATGTTTTTTGGGGGGGGGGGGGGGGGGGGGGTTTGAGGGGTTAATCATATTTTTTTTATATCGATACAACGAATCAATGCGTCTCCAATTCATATTCAAAAATATATAAAAAAGAATATTTTCAGGCAAATAATACAACCATCATTTATGCGAAAAACTGTTTTCAAGAGTTTAAGGTTTTTAAGGTTTATTCAGGGGTTTTTCCTGGATTTACCCAAGTTGTTTACCTTCCTCCATCAATTGTTCTATTATTATATCAGCCGGTCCCAAGCCCGGATAAAATGTAGAGGGTGATTGGCAATGTTAGCAACCTATCAATCGTAAAAACGAATACTGCACAAAGAAACAATCTACTTTTAATGTATGATAATAATATACAGAGTGAGTTTTATGTATGGAAACCCTCCATTATCTCGGAAACGGCTTGTACGATTTTTATAAATTTTAGTGTTTAAGGGTTTTGTGATCCGGCCGATATTGTGGTGGTATATTCATTGTTGTCAGATCTTCCGTTTTTCTGGAAATCTAACGAAATTTCTTATTTCAAATGGAACACCCTGTATATTTTTTGTGTTTTGAAGTCCTTAAGAAATACTAATTATTTTTCATGTTATATTCCCTATACCTACCTAAATACCACAATTTCGGAGTTATTGCTACATTTATTTCAAGAAAAAATTTTAAACAAATTATAAAAATCAATTTTGTCGGCACCGGTAGATGTTATTTTAGGTTCTTTGGATCATTGAGAACAAAAAAGGTCTGTCATAGTTTTTCTCTAAAGTTAATAATTTTCGAATTAGTTATAAACAATTTAAAACTGAAAAAAAACGAAAAATGACGATTTTCAAGGTTTAAACACACAAATAAAAAATAGTATTTTTGAAATTGCGAAGTGCCTAAATTCAATTTCAAACCTTATTTTATCAGTTACCGATAAGTAATTTGGGCTTGTTTTATTCTAAAACATTGTTTTTTAATTTTTAACGCAGTCCGATTGCTCGTCCTCTCATATGCGCTTCATTAACAATTAAAAAATAATGTTTTAAAATAAAACTTGCCAAAAATTCTTATAGGTACCTGATAAAAGAAGGTTTGAGCTTGAATTGATGTACTTAGTAATTTCAAAAATTATTTTTTACTTGTGTTTTTGAACCATAAAAATCGTCATTTTTCGTTTTTTATCAGTTTTAAATTGTTTATAACTCGATTACTTTAACTTTAGAGTTAACGATTAACTTCAGAGAAAAATTAAAAAAATATTTTTTTGTTCCCAATGATCCAAAGAATCTAAAATAATGTCTACCCGGGCTGAAAAAATTGATTTTTATAATTTTTTTTTTAATAAATGTAGCAATAACTCCGAAATTATGGCAATTCGGTATAGGGAATATACCATGAAAAATAATCAGTATTTCTTAAGGACTTCAAAACGTAAAAATATACAGGGTGTTCCATTTGAAATAAGAAAGTTCATTAGATTTCCAGAAAAATGGAAGATCTGACAACAATGCAAGTACCACTATAATATCGGCCGCATTAGAAAACCCTTATCCACCAAAATCTTTAAAAATCGTGCAAACCGTTTCCGAGATAATTGAGGGTTTCCATACATAAAACTCACTCTGTATACTGAAGTAACACACAACATGTATTTTTGAAATCCATGTATCTCAAACGCTAAATAATAAAATAAAATATATACTCTTCTACATACTCTATTTTCAAATTGTAGCTGCCAGGAATTGGCATAAAAGAAAATCCCGTTGTATTTATTGAACTGACATTCTACTACAGTAAAATACCGTCTAATATTAAAAAGAATTTCTTTATAAAAAAATATACTTCACGAAAAAAGTGAAATAAAGAATAAAATAAAATTCAACACAAATCTTTTCGCAGACCTTGCAGGACTTTCCCTGGCTCTAAACACGGTATTATATCTGGAAGACTTCTTATTGAAATATGTAGAAAAAGAACAAAAAAGAAAATGGTTAATCTTTGCAGACTTGTTAGAAAGTAAAATTGTACATATTGGGGAAATCTGCAATAAAAATCTCAATGTGTATCAATTGTATGGCTTAACGTTTTCGTGATTGTTTATTCACTTCTTCAGGGCTAAAAGAAAAACCAAGACCAAGGCTGAAAGAAAACCAAAGGTTTGGCACACCCTGTACATAACCAAAGACCGGTATTGAAAGAGAAGCAGGAATGTGTCCAGAGAAAGAGTTAAAGACCAAATAGAGGAATACCTAAGAACATTAGGAGTGCGAAACTGGAAAACTTAGGTAAACAATACGAAGTAGTAAAAACTGATCTTGGAACAGGTTAAGACGTGCAATGTATAGTGCCAAGGATGAAGATGAAAACTTAGTCAATATTGTTATTGTTAGTTACTAACCTGGTATCGTAAAGGTAGGGACATTTCCAAAAAACATAGAAAATTTACTACTGTCCATTGTAGCCGAAGTAACAATTAATTTGAGATCATGACGTCTGGCTACTATCTCCCTCAACAAACCAAAAAGTACGTCAGTACTCAACGATCGTTCGTGAGCTTCATCCATAATTATAGCACTGTAGTGGTCTAAATCTGATTCACGTAAACTTTCCCTTAAAAGTATACCGTCGGTCATGTATTTTATGACAGTCTTTTCAGAAGTGCAGTCTTCGAAACGAATGGCGTAGCCCACCTCGTCGCCTAAAACAGAATTTAAATAATGGTCACATCTATAAATTACGCGGAACATTATGGGGAGCAAATGCCACCACTCTCAGAAGATCAGCACTAAGTCTGGCATCTGCAGTTGCAGCAACTAAGCAACAACCAACAAACTACAACTGCAGGGACCTGAGGCTGAACATATCGCTGGTACCTATGATTAATGTGATTCCTAATACATTTCCAGTGAAAATAACAACTCTTTGATAAGTGTTGACGATACAATTCTTTTTATATGCGTGTCTGCGAAGATTATAACTCCCAAAATATTTATAACGAAAAGATTTGGTTGATAATAAATGCCGACGAAAACAATTATTTCTGAGAACTTTTTAGTAATTATAATTTTCGTAGAACCACAGAAGAAATGATGTTTTTTGTTGATACTCCTCAAAAAATAATTTTTTTTCGCTAACACTTTATTAGGGATTATAATTTTCACAATCATATAATCGAAAATAATATTTTTCGCGGCGTTCATTGAAAGTTCTACTCTTAACGGCATTTTTCGGAGTTATACTTTTCGTAGACGGCGGCGATATATGCCCAGGTCAACAAGTCAACAGCTGTACCATCAGAAATCAAGAAGCTATGCTCCTTCTCAAATGCATCTTTCAGTGCGTCACAGTTTTTCGATTTCTTTCTAAAGCATTAAGGGGATGGGTACGTAGTTTCGGCTCCAATGCTGTTTAAATTGGATTCATTTTTTTCGAACCTGAGAAAACTAATAAGTATTTTTAAAAAAATTTAAACGCAGAATGAAAGATTACGTTCTTACCGAGGGCCGAACGTCCCTTAAAACTTCTGTAATGTTTATTTTTAAGTTACAGGGGTGAAAAACTAAGAGAAAATGTAGTGTGATATTTACAGTAGAACCCCGCAAATCCGAACTAATTGGTTGGACAGCCTGTTCAGATTCCGAAAAGTTCGGATTATGCGAAAGTTAGCGTAACTAATAATTCAAAGTTTCCTTTGTCGTTGATTTTGAGTCGCTGCACCTGTCTCTCTCCCTCTTCCACCCATCTCAGATCAATGTCACTGAGACAGAGCCTGTCACTGATACAATTTGAAGAAGCTCCATTTTTCCACGCTCCATTACAAGATGACCTTCTGGAAGTCGTACAACAACAGGATGAGAAAACGAAGAAGAAAGTTCAATTACAGAATGGATTGAAGCTGACGACAACGGGCACCAAGGATTTACCGATGAATACATTGTAGACTTGGTTCAACCTCAAGGCAACCCTAATGACTAATGAAGATAAAGAAAGCGAGGAAGAAGTTTCCCTGCCATATCGAGTGTCACACGTAAATGCCACTAAAGCTCTGGGTGTGGCTCTACGTTACGTGGTGCATAACTCTGCTGCGTTACCAGTAGATGAAATGTTTATGTGTAAATGGTTTATCATCGCTGCATCAATTCGCTACACTTCCATGCGTCAGAAGAAAGTTACGGAGTCAAAGACCTATTAAACCTAGATTGTTCAATTACCTGGTTTTACTCTGTATAATAAACATGTTTTTAAGTTTTTGTCTTGAATTTTTTTCACTTGCCGTTGGTTCGGAGTTGCCGAACGTTCGGATTAGCGGGGTTCTATTGTAATTTTAAATATCTCATTCAAAAGAAACTTTTTATTAATGCTAAGGGACTTTCGGCCCGCAATAATAATTTGGTCTATCATTCTGCGTTTAAATTTTTTTAAAATATTTATTAGTTTTTTCAGGATTTGAAAAAAATGGACACCATGTCCGTGGTGATATTTTCCAAATCGAACATTCGCTATCTTTGTCATACAACGCACTGAGTCGAGTAGAATATGGTGACAAGACAGTGACAATTTTAAATATTTGTCATAGCATCGGGAGTATTTTGAGTTGTCGATTAAAATAATATTGATAGTGTATTTGATAAATAATTGATTTAAGACGTGAACTTAACAAAAAGTTATTTATTGTTTATTATTTATGGAAGATCGAAGCGGAGAATACAGCACGATATATTCTGTGACCCAAGTATTTTGTTATTAAAGATGTTCAAAATTGTAAGCGTTTCTTAGTAACAATATATTATTAAAAAATCACTTTATCACTTTTCCACTTTTCTCGATCGAGTATTAGTTTTTGTTGAACAGTATATAAATTATTACATTCACTGAATACATAGTTAGTGAAAAAATTATCATATTAATTAACTGAATTAATGATGCAATTTTACAAGGAACAGTTATCCAAGAACATTCAAAAGCCATCTCTTTAAATTTAATGTTGACATTTGTCAAGTAATGTTTAGATATCCATACCAGTGAGAATTTTACTACACGTAATTTGCCGTGTAGAGACAGAAAAAGTAGGGATAGCCGTAAAATATTTGCACCCATGCCCTTAAGTTGTAAGTGACAGAAAAAAAGGTACGTCCGTGATTAAAATCATTTATAACATTTATTCTAGTTGTCTATAGATGGCGCTATAATCGAACAAAAAATGATTTATGTATTTCTATACGACGATAATCAATCTGTACAATTTATAAGACTACACAATTCAAAGAACGTTACTTTTTATAAATGAAATAAACACAATTGATTTGTTTTTATACCAAATTACGATTACGATTCTGACAACTGTCAGATTTAACTAAAATGTCCTGCTATGATTTTCTAAATTCTTAAAATCATATACATCATTAATGACACACTGAAAGACTGAGAAGAACTTTAAATTATAGTCGTATAGATATGTAATAGGTAAATAATGGGTAAATACCTAAATCTTTTTTCCGATTATAGCGCCATCTGTCAACAACTGGAATAAATATAAATGTGTATGTATCACGGACCTACAGTGCGTCTAATTTACTTACCGTTGCACGTCATTATCTAAGTTGACATTGTTGCCAATTACAAAAAATTCTTGAATTCATTTTAAATCAAATACATCACATAATTTTTGCGGAAGTGGATTATACAGCAAAAAAAAATAATATTCAATGTAAATAAATAAAAACTTTAGAAATAGAAAACAAGAATTAAGTTATAATCTTACGTTAAAGTACATAATAAAAACAGTAAATATAATGAAACAAATACTTATAGTAAAGAATAAAAACAAATATGAAGTGTCAAATAAATGTTACCAATTTATGCAAAAATATCACCTTCGTTCGATTACAGTTACAATGTGTGCCGAACAGATGTGCTTCATAAAAACGATTTATAATCCACTTATACAAATTAAATGAAACATATTATTGTGTATTTCTTTAAGTTAACATTAATAGAAATCTTTAAATATTATTTCTACGTAAATAATAAAATATGTCTAGTGGCTGTAATGCCAGTGTACTCGGCAAAATGATTCTAAAAAAGAACACACCTACCGCCTAAATATTTCGTGTTGGTATCATGTGACGTCACGGGCTATGACGCGGATGAAGTGCAACGGTAATTAAATTAGACGGAGTATACCTTTTTTTCTGTCACTTGTGACGCAGTGAAAGATGACTCTGAGAAGGAGTATACTGTCAAACACCAAATGCCATAAATATAATCCAAATTGTTAGCTTTCGGCAAGATTTTGAATAAAAATATTATTGAATATATGTAGTACATCATATTTTCTTTATATTTTTAATGAAAAATAAACCTGATTAGTTAAATTATTGTTTTATTTGCCTCCATCTAGATCTTTATCATTCATATTTTTGATTAAGACAAGGCGTACTCACAACCTGAGAGATTGCGCTAAGACTGGCATAAACGATAGCTATCATAGTTGATTGAAATATTATTTTACAATAGTAGGTATTTCAATTCTCTGTGGTAATTTATGGTTACAAATTACAAACCCCCAGGCTACTGCTACATATAGATGTCCCAGATATCGCACTGAAGCGGCTTAAATCTAGATCGCCACCAGTCCTTAAGACAACACAACTCCATGAGAAAGATTTCACAAAATGGAAGGAATGCTGGGAAACGCTAGCCCCACCACAGATAGCTAATAAACCCCAATGAGCACCTACCAGGTATGGAAGTCACCCGCTGTGAGTGTAAGACTCTACCAGCGGTACTCAAAAGGTCGATCCCGATCGACCGGTCGATCGCCAAAGTCTTTGAAGTCGATCGCGATTTACGGAAAAAATACAAATGGAAAAGAGTCCGACTCACCACACGCGCATGATCAAAATATGCCCTCTCTTGACCGGAAGCGCTTATGGCAAATACAGTTCATAGCGAGTTTGAAAGACGCTTCGAAAGAAAAATCTGACAGATATTGTAATATTCATGTCTAATCCATTTTCTTGTGAAAACGTAGAAAAAATTTCCACTGAAATATCCATTAGATACTTTCAATATGGAGATCATTTCCGTCCAAAAATGTGGTACTGAAAATAATTTCGGATATACACTTTAAGTCCAGTTACCTCGACACCGTAAGGTACAAGAGGACGGCTTAAGTAAGTAAGTAAGTAAGTACTTTAAGTCCAGAGCGACCGATACGAAATTTTGGTCTTTCATATCGTCTGACTACCTAAATGTACATCTATCTTCACTGCCGAACTTTATGCTATTGAAAGAGCCCTAACTTACGCGGTTGAACAGAACTTTGGAGACACGGTTATACTATCAGATTCTTTATCTGCTCTTGAGGCAATATCACAACCAATAACCAAAAAACACAACAATGAGTTGTTATGCCATATTAGAAAGACAATCGCTCGATTTAAAAATAATAGCAGTGACTTGGTCTTTATCTGGGTAAAAGGACATGCCGGAACCAAAGAAAATGAGATAGTGGATGAAATGGCAAAGAATTCAGCAACTTTAAATGAAATAGTAGATTTAACAATCTCCAGCGATTACATTCCAGAATTGCATAAAAAAATTAAGAAAGAAATGGGAAACTATTTGGCTTAAGTTTGTACAAACTTCGAGGAATCCATACACTTACATACACCCACAACTTCCGCAAAATATCCCACATATATTTGATTATCACGTTACTCGATTTTATTCCACATCCCTAAGTCGCTTAAGATTAAGCCATGGCAATTTTCCTGCACATTTAGCTAAAATAGAAATGCGTATCAACTCTCTCTGTTCATGTGATAACTACTCTACTGCAGATTTAAATCATATAATCTTTAATTGTGAACTTAATAAAAATCATACGAAAGCACTAATTGCTAGACTTCAGGAGCGGAATGTAAGTTTACCGCTGAATATTTCACATCTACTAAGCTTCAATACCAAAACTATTAATGATATTATCATACAATTTCTTAAAGATTCTAAAATAAAAATTTAATATGACATCTTCAATCTTCAACTTTCAAATGTCTGTGGCAAAAAGTTTATCTAATGCCATCCCCTCTTTGTGAACACACACACACATATCGTCTGACAAATATCCGTCTTTGAGGCAAGTAGCTCTGCAGCTCACACCATTCTTTGGATCAACGTATGTACTTGTATGAGTCTGCATTTTCAGAAATGAAGGTAATGGCATCAAAATATCGTAATCTGCTAACCTACGAATATCTCTCATCATGCTTGCGTTTGGCCCTCGGTAATTACGTACCATCATATGAAAAACTTGTGGATGATATACAGTACCATGCATCAACATCCAAATTAAATTGAGATGAAGAACATGACTTTTGACTAAATTAAAAAGTTGTAACTACAGAGAGTTGTAATTAAAGTCATGTTCTTCATCTTAATTTAATTTGGATGTTGATGCATGGTACTGTATATCATCCACAAGTTTTTCATATGATGGTACGTAATTACCGAGGGCCAAACGCAAGCATGAGAGATATTCGTAGGTTAGCAGATTACGATATTTTGATGCCATTACCTTCATTTGGGAAAAGGCAGACTCATTTAATGTGCAATGAAGTTTTTGTATTTTCAAAATTATTGTTTTTTAACTAGCAGTCGATCGCTCGACGTTTTCTGTTTATGTGGTAGATCCCACGCAGTATAAGTCTGAGCACCATATCTAAACCATATTAGAACATCTCATGTGATGGGATTCCATTCCCACTACTCAAATGGGAACTGAGGCAAATACAATCATGCGACTGTGGAGAACCTCGCCGAATCATTGCAACATATCGTGATGTAATGTCCCCTGAAGGCATACTCTTGGTAGCATGATCGACTTCTTCATCAATGATCACACAAAACTATAATTATGAGTAGCATTCGTTCCTGTCTCTGAGATATAATTTTAGATATTCAATATATTCGCTCCGTGCATGACTGACGCGACATCTAGTATCGTCACTTGACATTTTTGGCGACCACAATTTGAAGTTAAGCATATGATAAATAAATATATTGTGAAGTTGCAAATTATTAATAATGAGTTTTTTAACGATATTTTTCCAATTTATGTATAAAATTGATGTAGTATTAAGAACTGGGTTTCTAAAAAATCATCACAATTTATCTTTTCAACCCCTTACGGATCAGAAAGGGAAACATCTATACTCGTTTTTAACCCATTAACCGCCAAGCAAAGAAATACTGCAATAATATGTAATATATTTGATTAACTAGAGTAAAATAAATTTAAACATTCGTAAAAAAATTTTTTTACACTTTGATAATGGCAGGTGTCACAACAACAAAATGGTTCGTTTTCGAACCTTTGGCGGAAATGAGATATAAAAATTGAAATACACAATTTTATTTGTTGTGAAAAGTCTCAAAACATTTAGAGTGTAAATGAACCTGGAAGTTTTCATAAACAAAAATAATATGGTTAGAACATTGCCTACACCTTCTTCAGCTTCTTTGTCAAAAATGAAGTCGAGCGGCCCTCTATCCTTTTTAGAAATTATTTTAGATATTTGAAGTTTACACTTTCCAATCCTGTATCTTGCACTGTGCCAGTTGCATAAATTCGACGAATCGACATATTGTCTACTGTCTACAACACTACACATCCACCTTTATGGAGCCCCCCCTCCCCCACCCTAGATTATAACAAAACTGAATACCAGAATACCCGTCTTTCTAAAGGTACGTATCCACTATGTTCGTAATATTGGACCACCGAGGCACTGCCGCACGGTTTTTGGCGCACTGTTGCACGGTCCGGGAGCGCCAACCATCCACTATGTTCACGAACCTCTTGCACTCCGCGCTCCCTGCAACTGCTCCAATCGATACGGTATGCGTTCCTCTACATATAAACCGACACCAATTGGAACGCCGAGACGGAGCGCGCACTGTTGCACGGTCCGGGAGTGCCTACCATTCACTATGTTTACAAACATCTTGCGCTCCGCGCTCCCTGCAACTGCTCCCATCTACATACATGCGCTCCTCTACATATAAACCGACACCAATTGGAACGCCGAGGCGGAGCGCGCACTGTTGCACGGTCTGGGAGCGCCAACCATCCACTATGTTCACAAACTTCTTGCGCTCCGCGCTCCCTGCAACTGCTCCCATCTACATGCATGCGCTCCTCTACATATAAACCGCCATCTATTGGACCGTTGAGGCGGAGCGCCCACTGTTGCAACCATCCACTATGTTCACGAACTTCTTGCGCTCCGCGCTCCCTGCAACTGCTCCAATCGATACGGTATGCGCTCCCTTACATATAAACCGCCCCAGATTGGAGCGCCGAGGCAGAGTGCGCAAAATTGCACAGCCCGGGAGCGCCAAACGTGTCCACTATGTGGAGCAGTTGCAGGAGCTCGGAGTGAAAGCATAGTGGATACGTGTTTTTACACATAATAAAGAAATATCCCAACAAATTACTGCCTGTGCATCACCTTGAACTTATTCCTGATCAGACAGGATTATATGTCGACTTCCGCCAATGGTTCGTTATCGAACCATTATTTTCAAACACGAGATTTGATGACTCAGAAATTATTTTTTTTGTATTTTTATAACAATTGGTGTACAAATAGGTTAAAAAAATAATGTTTTAATTTATTTGACCACAAAAGTGTTATGCCGATAAAATTACTACAGTAAAAATAAAGTTGCGTCAAAGGATTGAAAATGTCGGACATTTAGAAAATATTTTTTTGATGAAAGCATGAGTTTGGAAATTAAACAAAATTAAATTTAGTTACACTTATATCTTCTGGTTGCTTAAAAAATACAAAGATTTAAAAAAAATCAACGAATTGCCAAAAAAAAATTCTACAAAAAAATGGTGCGTTTTCGCACCTTTGGCGCTAAATGGGTTAAACTAGGAGGAGTAATTCAAATTTAGCGCGCTGTAATGCTTGTTTGTAATTTAGGTAAATACGCAAGATTTATTTACCATTTTTAATAAATTGTGTTATACAATGTCACTGACATTACAAAGAATCGCCAAAATTGTCATATTTCGCCGCTACTTACGCTGGCATCGTTTCATGTATGCCCACCATGGTCACACACAGAGCGAATATGTTCTGATGTATATTTGATTTTGTATATACAGTCGAACCCGCTTAATGGAATAGCCTTCGTACCAATCAAAAGTATTTCTATAACCGAAATATGCTAATAACCGATCATTGGTGGCTAGTAGAATCGTTTCGGGACATCAAATTTCTATTCCTTAAATCGGGATATTCCTATAACCGGTATTCTAATAAGCGGGTTCCACTGTACATATTTATATTTGTGTTTGTAATGTTTTATAATCATTTATAATAAATATTGTACTCACCTAAATGAGTTCCCATTTCATCACTAACTCTCTTTGCAACAGACATGGCTGCTACTCTTCGAGGTTGCGTACACCCGATCATTCCATACTTGCTGTAGCCTTCTTCGTGTAAGTACTGAGTCAATTGTGTAGTCTTTCCACTACCAGTTTCACCGACTATTATCACAACTGAATTTTCTCGGATAATGTTAAGAAGTTCTTGCCTTACTGCAAAAGCAGGTAAGTATCGTCTTTGCTCCAGTATAGTCTTCTTTCGGGCAAAATCACTGCTAGCGGCTCCTACAAAACGAAATGGTTTATATTTATCAGTATTCTTCACAGTAACCACTGGTTTTTTAGAATATGTATTTAATATATAAAAAAAACTATGTAAAAATATAAATATATTGCATAAGATTTATGCAATATATTTGTATTTAATAATATGTAGTAATATTAATTAATATTACCTGTGTCTTTCATGTGCTCTGCAAACTTATGATCTGCCTTATAATCAGTACTATCATCCTCCTTGTTATATTTCTTATCCTCTTCATCCTCGGTTTTTTTTATTCCCATAATATTACCAATTTTGGTTCCTCCTAACTCCCAATGTTTCTTTTGTGCTTTTCTTCTTTCCTTCTGTTCTCTGTAAACCCTAACAAGATGCGATCCTTTTCTCGCAACTAGGGCCATATCAGAAGTAGGATCTCTTACAGGAATGACAGGCTCTGGTTGTTTGGTGAATACTATTCTTCCATCGAGGAAAGGAGGTACTATGTTATGAACTAAGAGATGGACTCTATCAATTGATTCTTCATCGAAGTCTTCATTAAGATCAACAGAATGAACAACGCCTAAAAAAGAAAGATTATATTTATAAATAGGTTTTATCTTTAACACGTTAAGCCCCGCGTGACACAAATGCTGTCTCACGGTGCCGTGATCTTGCCGGATCGCGTGAGCTTACGGGTGTGTCTCACAGCTATATTCTACATCAGACAGCGTGAGCAGGTGAAGAGACACGGTTCAATCTTATGTATTATATCATTGAATAACGCCGGTCTAGGGGAACACTTCAGTGTTTGCGGTTTCAAAATAGGATAATGTAGCGTGATTACGGTTTAAAATAATACTCTCGGTTCGTTTATACCAATTTATTTATACAAGTTACAGATCGAATTTATATTATTAACTAACTCTATTTACAAAATCCGTCCCAATTTATAGCCTAGCCGTTATTCTGGAACCATCTACGCTCATCTCTAGTAATTGTCCAGACGTTCGGAGAATTTCCCGTCTTCCGTCCCGCTACATCGCGTCCTATCTAGAAAGATCCACGTGGAATGTGTATGTGGAGATGGGATCTGTTATACGAGGGTCGGTCATTAATTATTTTGTTACAATAATTTGATGTCAAGTTATGAATCATAAAAAATAGCCATACGTACTTGCATAAATATTTATTCTAAACAAATATAAAGCTTATGTTTGTTTTATAATTGTTGTAAAATCATCTGATAAATCATCTGCATCTTATAAATCACTGCTCCCAAACGGGTTACTAATATCTTCATCTGACATTACTTCATCGTATAGTTTTTTATCCGAGCTTGTTCAGCTCCAAAAAAGATATACTGCACTATTTATAACACTTCTCAAATTATGCGTTCAACAATTACTTGTAAAGTACCTTGACTTAGTCAAATAAGAACAGACAAGCCATCAACAATCATCGACAACATGTGCACTCCAGACCGGGTGAGCCATCCGTGTCTTTCACTTTTATTGCTACACAAATGAAACACAATTGAATAAATTTTTTTTTCCATAATCATCACTACGATGATGATTATTACAATTACAATTTGGTCATAATTGACCAATGAGCAATTTTAATTTAACCTAAATTACTACTGTTTCTTAAAATTAAGAGCTTACGCTATATACGCTATATAAGACGCCTATAGCGTCTCTTATCTAATCTAACAAGATAGTGCACTATTCTAACACACGCGCACAAGCACTCTGCTTTCCACTATCACCTATCACTCAAACTAGTTCAAAAGGCTTTGTCCACTTAAATCTTCTAGTTTGCCCAGTGGTATCGAGGAGCTGGATTGCCTCAATATTCTCGTGCATATAAAGTCGTTGCTCGTGACTTCCTGCCATCTTCTTGATGATTATATCCACAGTTCCCATTCCTAGGTCCTTATGGAGATCACTGTTTGTCACATACCAAGGAGCATCAACAATATTTCTTAGTATTTTGTTCTGGAATCTTTGTATTATTGTTATATGTATTACTTGGTCTAGTACATCCCCATAGTGGGCATACATAAGTCCATACAGGTCTCAATAGTTGTTTGTAAAGTAATAACTTATTATGCATCGACAATGTGGAGTTTCTTATAATTAGCCAATATATTTTTTATATATTATATTTAGTTCTTCCCTTTTTTTCTTAACGTGCACCTTCCAGCGTAGTTTTGCATCTAATGTTATACCCAAATACTTAGCAGTATCTGTATATGGTACCTGGATATTGTTGATTTTAACTGGTATATATTGTATTTTTTTGTTGGTGAAATGGACAAATTTAGCTTCATTCAGCCTGATTCTCCATTTTTGTGTTCATTTATGGATTTGGTTAACCGCTATTTGGACCTTGTTGGTCGCCTCTTCACTGGTCATCCCTACTGCTTGAATAGCTGTATCATCAGCAAAGGTGGCAACTGTGTTATCTTCCAGTACAGGTATATCACATATAGTAGATATAGGACCGGACCCAACACACTGCCTTATGGAACATCTGCTCTTATTTCTTTAAGTCAGAAAAACAGTCTTCTTGCTTAAGACTAAGTTTTCAATCTAATTTATAAAACAACATAATGTTATTCTACATCCCACCAGGCTGAAAACAATGGGAACCTTCTCTGGTTACACCTCCGAGGCTTCTACAATTTGCAAGCCATACGGATGCTGAGACTAAGGAAGATGAGGGAATTTTACAATTTATAATTCACGTCCCATCTGCTCAGCGCGGTAAAGTTCCAACGAGAATCGTTCCCTTCGTACTCCAATCAGAGTAAACATGTAAACCAAAAATGAATAACCATTTTCAATTTCGTTGCAAAACGAAAATAAACCCGCATCGTATTCTAGTCCAATCAGAGACTGCAGCAAGCACCTCTACCGGTTTCGAAACTTATTAGTCTCTCATCAGAAGGCACATATGCTGCTCTCTCTGATCCAACCAAAACAAACCACGGCGTGCAGTCACGGATTGCAACGAAAGAAATGGCATAGATGCCCTAGCGGCAACTGCTAGTTTGCTTTGGTTTGTTTTGGTTGGATCAGAGAGAGCAGCATATGTGCCTCCTGATGAGAGACTAATAAGTTTCGAAACCGGTAGAGGTCCTTGCTGCACTCTCTGATTGGACTAGAATAAGATGCGGGTGTATTTTCGTTTTGCAACGAAATTGAAAATGGTTATTCATTTTTTATCTTCTTGCTTAATTCTAAAATGTCGTTCTTTTATGTACGATTGTAAAAGTTTTGAGTACTGTTTAGGTAAACAACTTTTTAGTTTGTAGGTTAAACCTTCATGCCAGACTTTATTAAAAGCCTGTGTAGGATCAAAGAATACAGTTGAACAGACTTTCTTTTCTTCTAGGGATCTTTCGATAATATTTGTGATTATGTGTACTTGGTCAATTGTTGAGTGCTTATTTCTAAATCCGAATTGATGTGTCGAGATCAAATTTCTTGCTTCAATAATTGGTTTTATTCTCTTGAGAAGCAGTTTCTCAAACAGCTTCGATATTACAGGGAGCATAGATATCGGTCTGTAAGTCTGTATGACGAAACCTCATGTGCTGGTTTTCCTGGTTTAGGAATCATAATGACTTCCGCCATCTCCCATATCATTGGTACATATTTTAATCTGAATGCACCGTTAAAAAGGTTTGTTAATTTTACGATAGCTCTTCGGGGAAGATTTTTCAACACCTCACTCGTAATTAAATCATCGCCCGGAGCTTTCTTCGGATTAATATTTTCCCTTATTTCATCAAGCATTTCCTTTGGTGTAGTTAGCCGAATTTCTTCATCTAATTGAACAGGTTCCTCCCATCTTTCTTCATCATCTTGAGGTTCATTTGGTTTGAATGTATTTTCAAGATATGTGGCAAATAGCTCTGTTTTTTGTGCACTACTTCTGGCTCAGTTTCCATTTTCTAGTTTAATAGGCGGAGAGTGCATAATATGTCTTTTCAGTCTTCTAGTAGCTTTCCATAAGGAATAATCTAAATTACCGTCATCTGTTAGCTCCTGTAAGTAAGAATTTAATTGTAGGATAGTCCTTTTGAGTTGTTGACTTCACGATTTAATTTAGTCTTATCTTAAGGAGACCTTGTTTGTTGCCAAATTCTTCGGTTTTTTTTTTCAATAATCATGTTCCCTATTTCCTTTGGATAATTGTTTTCTTTTACCCTAGGTTTCAGTGTAGGAGTGTTTTCCTATGCTGCTTGCTGGATATTGTTCACCAACAATTCTGCTTCTTTATCTAATTGCTCTGCGTTTTGTAGTGGTACAGTTTTTGAAGTTATACTTCTTTACCGGCGATATGAGAGTGAATTTTTATATGTTAAAACCTATGATCCCGGCGCATGCGCATTATAACTTTGTTGTGATTGGATGTTCAAATGACATGTCAAAAATTATTCAATATGGCGGCTGTGGCACAGCTGTACTAGTTTGATTATTTATGGTTGTTGCGTTTTGAAATTTGTGGGAAAAGAAACAAAGTTAGTTAATAGTTATACTGCCTTTTTAAATAGTTTTCATATACCTATATTTTTGGACTATTTTGGACTCATTCTAATTTGGTAAGTAGTTTTTATTATAATCATATTGTAATTATACATTTGGATTAGGTTGGAATACATACATTTATTTTCTCAAGAATGGGGATTTTAGAGAGAAATCCCAAATTAGGTCCGATTTTTATTTTTAAATTATGATTTTTTGGCGTAGATTTATTTATCTAGTAGGTATGTAATGCTTTGATTTACATACTTAATTTGATTACCAACAAAAGTTCTACCAATCTTCATCTAATATATTGTTTTCTTACTGTTTTGTTATATTTTAATATTTTCTTCCACAAAATTTAAACTACATAATTTAATTATATTCAAAACTACTGTCAAACAGTAAAACGTTCAGTTACCCTATTTTTCCACATGACAAATAATGTGGAATTGGACGATTGAGTCTAGGCTTCGTTTACGAATCAAAGCGCCCCGAAATTCACGGGTTCGATTCCCGATGCAAGTTTTAATTTTTTTATTTTTTTATGCATTTTATAATTGTAAGTTTATTTGTTATATAATTTTTTTTCAGAAAATGCGTATTTAAAATTTTTGCCAACAATTATTATCGTTCAGAAATAATTTTTTCTTTGTGGCATTTTTCAATGTGTTTGTGTGCGTTTTATTCTTTTATTTTTTTAAATTTTTGGTATTGTCTTAAAAATCACATAATATGTAGTAGAAGTATAACTTCTTACGTGCGTACAAAGTACACACACACATTCTTTTTTTATCCGAGCTTGTTCAGCTCCAAAAAAGACATACTGCACTATTTATAACAGTTCTCAAATTATGCGTTCAACTATTACTTGTAAAGTACTATTGTATTCACAAGTAACCCTCAACGCCTTGATTTAGTCAAATAAGAACAGACAAGCCATCAACAATCATCGACAACATCTGCACTCCAGACCGGGTGAGCCATCCGTGTCTCTCACTTTTATTGCTACACAAATGAAACACAATTGACTAAATTTGAATGGAAATTATATTGTGGGTTATTTAAAGGCCCATATTTGATAATTTAAGTAAAATTAATTTCCGATCCGCAGATCTCATACACAAATGTCATGCTGGGGCTGAACGTGTTAAAGTACTAGACAATCTAATAAGCAACCTCCTTTAAAATAAAAAATTAAAAATGTTTTTCAAAAAAATTCTTTTATTTCATTAAATATAACTACTTTTAGATAATGCAACGATTCCAGCAATTTACCAACTTTTTTATGTCGTCTCCCGAATAATATGATTCTGATATTTTTTGAATAATATTCTGATATTTTTTGAATAATATTTCTGATATTCTGATATGAAAGTTTTGCAAAAAAGGTGTTTAGTTCGTCAATTATCTTTTTGTTCGAGCTGAATTTTCTATTAGCCCGATCAAAGAACAATCTGACCCAAAAAAATAAAGGAAGGATGAAAATTTGGGAATAGGTAGCTGAAATTGTCTATTATTATATAAGAAAAAGTTTACAATTCTACATCCCCTCCATTTTACAAAAATGGAGGGGAATAGTAAAATGAAGGGGAATACCCCTTCTCGGGGGTGAAAAAATATGCATTCAAAATAAGTCCGGAATTGGATAAAATGACTAATTCTAAGCAACTTTTGTTCTATTTGCGGCGTGCAAGTACTTGGAAAGGATACGTGAAACGATCGTGCGCGAATAGCGGAGAAATATTGCAACTTTCTTAAATAATTCATATTGTCAATTGAAATTGTCAAATTGACGTACATTTCATATCTACTGTCATTGAAGGAGAAAAATTATATGTTGCTCCACAATATTGATATGATATGCAATTATTATATAAAGGTAAATTTAATTAATTGTATTTTGCTTGCAGTACTGCATTTTAATAACAAATTTTATTTACTACATACAATTGTTTACGTTTTCATCACATAACCTGAATCTTATTTTTTCTTCTTATTATTTTTTTGGGCTATGGCCTTGACAATTATCCAGCAACCAGGACTAACGTAATTGGTCAATACAATTAAAAGTGCGAATAAAAGTGCAGAGCGTAGAAATAGGTATCGCTTTGCGCAACTTGCACGGTCCCAATAGAGTATTTTCACCAAGTCAATACTTTTCGAGTGAATATGTTCATTTTTAACAAAAAAACATGTTTTTAGACGGTTTTTCGCAAAAACCTCAAAAAGTAAGTATTTTATCAAAAAAATATTCTTAGTAAAAATATAGCTTATAAAATACTGAAAAAAAAAACGTGTATGCATGAAGTCTGTATACCCAGTAGAACAGTAGAAGCGGAGTTGTAGCTAATAAAAAGTAGGTTCTTATTCATCCAATTCCAAATCGAATATTTCAACGTGAAATAACCAAAAAACAGAGCACTTTCCGAGAAAACTCATTATAACTTTTTTAAAGTGTTTAAAAAAGGTTTAGTTTTGTTTTTTTAAAAAAAACTTCTAACATTAAAAGTAAGTGAGTTACACTCAAAATATTATTGGTAGCTTTTATTTTTTGGTAAAAAAATCACGAAAATCACCTCCTAATTAGCATCCCAAATAAAATTAATTGTTGCCGCTTCACAGTTACTTTGATTATGTATTCTTTATACTATACGATCTGTAAGTTTCATTGTTTCAAAGTATTCGTTTTAAAAAAAAAAACTGGTTTTAAAATAAAAAAAAAATTTCTAATTTTGAAAAAAATTCCATTTTTTTAAATTAACTTAAAAATAATTATTAGTAGATAATACCAAAAATCTCCAAAGAGTAATAAAATGTACGTTTTGCTTTTCTTAATATTTTGGATTTTTTGTTTTCCGGTAGACAAAAATTGGTTATGCTATGACTGTTCAAAATTTGCATACACTCGTGATTAGTGACTCGTTCAAGCCATTTTAACTACAGCCTTTTCAAAAACAAGCACTTTGAACCGATGAAACTTACAGATCATATAAAGAATACATAAGCAAAGTAACTTGTGAGGCGGTAACGATTAATTTTATTTGGGATGCTAATTAGGGGGTGATTTTCGCGGTTTAATTACCAAAAAATAAAAGCGACCAACAATATTTTGAGCACTGATTAAAACAAAACGTAGTTTGACCCTCGGTTGACGAGACGATCCACAGGCCAATAAATTTTAGCATTTGGTGTTATCTTAAAGGGTCATAAATACCAAATTTTTACAGAAATTTTTCTATTTCTCGTTGCGTTTAATCTTTTTCACGTTGGGTTAAATCCCGTCTTCAGTTTATATCTTTTTCTGTTACATTTTTCTATTTCACTCAGAATGGAAACGCTCCGTCAGTTTTTCCCTTTAATGTTCAAATTGTACCAAAATTTGTTAGGGTCATTATAAAATATTTTTCTGGATTAAAAATATAATGCTGGTAGAGAAGAGTGGAGAACTGGGGAAGCCTTTGTCCAGGAGTGGATGCAAACAGGCTAAAGCAGAAGAAGAATAAGAGCAAATGCCAGACAAGGCTTTACACGCAGTAAGTTTTACAGTTTAAGAACTGAAAATACTTATTAAGTATCTATAGTCTATCTATCTCAATAGTTTATGTCAACAATTTTTTCATTAAGTAAATTGAGACCAACTATTGAGAACCAACTAACAAATTTAAACCTTTTGTATCTCTTTAAAGTTTAAACCTCTTGTATCTCTTTAAAGTAACAAAGATATTGTCACATTAATTATGTGATAAAACCATAAATAAATGCATGTGATTAATAAGTAAATAAATAAAATCAAATGTGAAACCACTGTATCAATATCAGTTTAATATCAACTCTCAACAAATTTTTAAGATCTCAACAAATAACAAGATTCAAAAGACTGAAAGAATAGAAAATCTATAAAAAAGATAAGCTTGCAATTAACATAACATTAATTTATTATTATCTTTTCTTTTATGACAACAACCAATTTTTATCTAAAAAAAGATTTAATTCAGGAAATACTTATCAAATATAATAAACAACTGATTACATTATTTTTTTAATAAGCAATGAGAATGTGGAAGTTTTATGAACTATAATGAAAACATTTTTAGTTTATTAACGATGGAATATTTGTTAAAGCATATAAATAACTCATTAGATTAATATGCAAATAATGTATTTATTTCCTACATCGAAAATGATGTTTAGCAACAATTATTAACAAGCAATTTAGGAAACAATAAATTCTATCATTACTAAATAAAATATTGCAATGCCTGGGTTTTTATAAACTTTGAATTGCAGTGTTGATCGAAAAATAAATAAAAATATTGCATAATATAGGGGGAAACTATAGTTGGGCCGCCGAAAAGATGAAATTATCAAGTGAACGCCATGCGCTGGTTATGAGTTGCAATTCCCAACGTCACAAGTTCGATTTACACTAGGTTAAGAACACAGATACAATAACTATCGCTTTGAATGCGGTAAAACCCCTAATATACATATTGAAAACTTCAATTCTATTATTTCTCATTGCAATAATGGAGTTATGATATTTACAATATATTATTGATTATGTAGTATGAATAGTATGACCAACCAGTCCGAAAAATCCAGGACATGGCCCGAATTATGAAATCATGTCCCGACCTCCTGTACAAGGCTTCCAGGCCATCCGAATTTTCAACGTTTTAGTAAAATTCTATTTTCAAATTTTGAATACACTATTCTTCCAAGATCTCACATAAAATTGAAATTTCTGTATATTAATTATCATCTTCTGAAGATGATTTGAGAACAATAACAATAATTCGTCGGCTTAGAGACACAAAAATCTAACTACATTTCACATTTTGAAGTTCAATCTACGAAATTGAACTTACCTTATTGAGTTTCGTAGTGAGGAGTTTTCGTAACTCCTCATTGGGGGTTTAGGTGTTCAAAAAGAGGTGTCACTCAAAAGAACTCATTAAGGTAAGTTCAGTGGTGTAGATATCTCAAAATGAGACAAAATGTAATTACATTTCTGTGTCACTAAGCCGACGAATTCATGTATACACATGAATCAGCTGTACGAGGCATGCAAGGATGTAATGATTGATGATAAATGCTTTTTTTTCAGTTTTGTAAACCATAACATTTGAAGTAAACAAACTTCTTGATTTCGTTACCGCTATTCTTGTGAACAATAAAATCAATTGGGTCGAATGATTCATTTCCAAATCATTATGTGCTTTTAACCAAAATCAAATCTGATGCGTTGCAATATGATTTTATGTACCTAAACACTTATTTTATGTCAGTAATCAGTTTGAAGCAGCAAATAATCAAGTTAAATAATCAATAAAATGATAATATTAAAATTCTATATTTAAAAAAATGGCCCGATTTTCATTGAGAAGTCCCAGATTTCAGGTATTTTTTTCAGCCTTGTCCCGAATTCGACCGAATTGGAGTTTTTCAAGTTCGAGGTTTTAAATTACACATTTTTCCTCAACAGTAAATTTTGTTTGTTTTGCTCTTTGAATCATCCATATTTAATACAACCAAAAATCTAACACAAACTGATTTTATATAATTACAGTGTGTTGTGTACACGATTGTCCTGTTCGGTTTCAAACGCATGTCAGTCTGCAGACAGCCAATCGCAACTTTGCAACTCTCTGACTCTCAGTGATCACGCGGCCTTGAGTTTCCATCTATTGGATGGCCCGAATATAAATGTTCAGAAAAAGGCCAGAGGAATTGCAAAAAACTAAATTTTGTCAATAGATAATTAAAAAAATGAAAATGTTATCGTCTGCATGGGGGACTTTCAAAAACGGGTTATCAGAAATAAAGATAAAGCATTCCATAAAGATCGCCTCCAAAGAACGTAAAGTTTGTGAAGTTTTCCAAAGAAATTATGATTTGGGGGTGTATGTCATCAGCAGGTCTAGGAAGAGATAAGGTGGTGAAAGACTTGAAATTAATGCAACAAAGTATCCAGAAATTTTTAAAATTATAACAATTTCAATTACCTATGAAATGTGTCAATCCTTAGTAAGAACAATGTCAGACTGGATTGCTGTGGTTGTAAAGGCACGTGGGGATGTAACCCCATATTAAAATATTAATTTCGTGAATAATCCGAAGATTTAGTTGCCACGGTATACAATATTTTTGATTATTTTTCCATCAACATTGCAATTCTAAAAGTTTATAGAAGGGATTTTAATATTTTATTATTAATGACAGACTTTAAGTATTGTTTATTTAATATATTGTTGATTTCGATTTTTAATGCAATAAGCAAGGTGTTGTGAAAATGAATGTTTTTAATACATTTCCGTTTGTCCGAACATTTACATAGTTGTTAGGGCTTGTATATAAAAAAGAACTTAACACATACCTGATGTTAGCATTCTATTCCGTTCCCAAAGTTCATTGTCTTTATTTATCTGTCTTTGTTGAGCTGACAATCTTTTCTTCTTTCTCTGCTCTAACTGTTCCTCCTTTTTCTTTGTATACTCATCACTTACATTAGCAAATGGATTATTCTCATCATCATATCCCTCATCCATGTTATACCATTCACGATCCAATCTTTTCTGTTCCTCTTCCCAATTCTCCCTATCAACAGTGTTATCCCATTTTACCTTTTCTCTCTCACTTTCCCTAGGTGTTGCTCCTGTTCTTTTTCTATCTTTGACCCAAGCATTATATCTGTGGGCAGGAGTAGGTCTGGGAGTATCATTTTCAAGCTTAACAGATTTTTCACCTCTATGAGATTTAGATGATTTATTACTTCTTTCGGACCATTCTCCACCTTTAGATCTATGTAACGAGGGAGTAGGGTAATCCCAATCAGACTTTCTCATGGGAACATAATCATCTTCATCCCAAGATGTTTTTGAGGTACTTTCCTTCAAATATAAATTAGGAGTCTTTGGTTCATCTTTAAATCTAGGCGACTTTCCCTTATCAGAATGTTCGCTCCATTTTCCTCTTTCTGATTTTCCTTTATATTTATCTTCTTGTTGTGATTTCTCATAATTATTCAAATCTTTTTTAGTTGTAGCATACACCCCTTTTGATAAGTTATGACTTATTCTTTCCCTTAGTCTTTCTCTAGCTTCTTTGCTAATTCCCCCAGTATATGTTGGTGTTTCTTCTTGTGGTTCTCTAAACTTTCTTTTATTTCCACTTTTCTCTGACTTGTGACTTTCTTCAATTTCATTTAATTCTGGTTCGTTGATATCAAAGGATATTTTACTTGCTGCTTCTCTTTCTCTCCTTTTTTGGGCTGCAAGTTTATCTAAACCAAAGAGAGATACTTGGGGTACTTTAAATACATGAGGTTTTTTCTTAACTATTAAACCACCTTTTGTTGAAGAACTACCTTCTAATCGATGTAAATTTTCTTCAGGATCCATGACATATTTTGCTAGAACCAGTTGTTATAAGGATAATTAGTTACTTCCACTTGATTATTTATTTATATTATTGACGACATTGAGGTTAATGGTTAATTTACCACAGAGCCACAGAGCCAACGAACTGTCAATGTCAATAGAGATTGACAGTTCGTTGCACAGAGCACACGAAGGCTTTTCCTTTGACAGCATGTGACAAAATATTCTGTCTAAATCTTGACCCGAGGGTAGCGGCGTGTAATTTGGGTTGCCTATATTAACTTGAATCGACGAAATGGGCCTTTTGAGTTATTTAAAAGGCTGAAAAGACTTTAGTGATAATAAAAGCCGATATCTATTGAGGCTACATGGTAGGTCTGGATCCCGCGTATGAAAAAAAAGTTTATTAATAGCAAGCTGAAAATTTGTTAATAGCTTAAGTTGGATTTATAGTTTGACGTAGCGTAGACGTAGACGCAACGTAGACGTAAAGGCCGCGTCCCACCATCAAATAATTTGATCAAACTGGTTTGAGCAAACTGAAAGTGACAGTTAGTGACGTCACATCCTGAGTGTTCATTGTGGATAATAATGAAAATTTTTAATTTTAAATAAAGTACAAACAAGTTAGACAACTCAATACAAAAAATTTGATCAAACTAGACTGATAGTGAGAGCACAGATTTTTAGAATTTCAAAAAAACTGCAATTGTGACGTCACTTTGACGTACTTCCGGAGTTTGCTCAAACTGTTTGATCAAATTATTTGATGGTGAGACGCGGCCTTAAGAAACGGACTGGAGACGGAAGAAAATATTATGTCAATTTATAGATCGACGTAGCGGAATTTTTGCGCATGAGTAGAAAGAGTAAACAATGACTTAATTCTAATTCAACAACATAGCCTATAAATTATACGAACAGTAAACAAACTTTGTGTTTATTTATTTATACTCATACTATTATTTATTATAATATTTATCTGTTTTGTGTGTTACATGGATTAGGAAATAAACGAAAGTATGCTCTTTGGTGCCGCATGCCTTGGGATTTCCAACTATTTTGTTCCATTTCCTGGTCTTTAAATGTTTATTGGATTTACCTATCGTATAATATGTGTGGATAACCACGAATTAGGCTAATAACAACTCATATTTATCTGAAATATTGAAATGACTCTATGATATATTTTTATTAAATTAATAACTTAACATCCATTGTATTAACAAATAATTAACAAAATTCGAATATGTTGACAATCAACTTTTTACACAACACAAGGAATGAGGGGGCGGGGCGGGTCCACTTTGAGTGACAGAACAAAATTCTGCCTTATGATTGGCCAGACGGAAGAAACGCACTGTAAAAGATGAAAGTTGGTCATCTCTTATGTTACGTTACGTTTCTCTTACGTTCCGTCAGGCGCTTGCGTTCATCTATAAACACGAGTACACAAAATTCGGTGTTGATCTTTTCCAGTGCGTCTCCGTTGCGTCTACGTCTACGCTACGTCAAACTATAAATCCAACTTTAAGCGGCTTAAGCAAAGAATACATATCTCCCACAAGAACCGACACGGACGGCGATTCTTTTGTTGTTAGCATGTACTTAATTTTAGTATCGAGTTGGCAAGAGCACACACGAGTACACTGAGAAAAGTCTCACACATTTCTGGCGTGTATCAATAAAATTTTAGTTGCACTGAGAAAAAGGTTGCATGCAGGGCCGGCTTTTGTTGACATTCTTAATATGGTGGAACTATTTTTGATTTACAAAAGGTTGCAAATACAACAGAGAGTAATGGTGAGAATTATATTGATTAAAACTATGGATAAAATACCTTTTTATCCTGATTTTAGCATTGAAAGACCAATAATAAAATATATTATAGTGGCGTGACATTCACTAATTATTCTTTTTGGCTTATATTGATACAACGATACAAAATATAATTTGTTGTTTTCACCAATTTTGAAAAAGTGTGAATAAGTTGGTGAGAATTTGAACGACTTGGTGTGACCTAATAGGCTGTCTGTCCGTCCGACCGCGAATATAACTCCTTCAGTCACTATACCAGGTGGAATGACAAATGAGGTGTCAAATGAAAGCTTATAATCCATGGATGGTACTCAAGGTGAGAAATTTGACCTAGACTGTCTGTCCGTCCGACCGCAAATGAAACTCCTCCGTCATTATACCAGGTAGAATCACAAATGAGGTGTCGAATGAAAGCTCATAATCCAAGGATGGTACTAAAGGTGAGAAATTTGACCTAGGACTTCCGGTTTTAGAAATGCGACCGGAAGTACTCTTTTAAAGTCACCGCAATAGCACAAGTGACATATTATTCGACGCGCATTCGCAAGACGAGAACAAATATATACTTCTGGTTTCATGACTGTCTGTCCGTCCGACCGCGAATACAACTCCTCAGTTACTATGTAATACAGATAGAATGACAAATGAGGTGTCGAATGAAAGCTTATAACCAATGGATGGTATTAAAGATGAGAAATTTGACATCGGACTTCGGTTTTAGAGTTACAACCGTAGGTACTGTTTTAAAGTCACTCAAAATATTATATGAATGTAAATCAAGATGACTCAAAATTAGTAAAATCGTATATCAATCGACGCAAAGTTACACGAAGAGTTCCAATATCGACTTCCAGTTCTCCTTTCGATTACTTTGGGTGAAAACCTAGGACCAATTACTTGTTTGTCGAGGTATTTCCTAATAGGGCTTTTCATCGATTGTCATTTGTTTCGAGCTTCTGTCATATGTTGTATAATCTGTGTATACTATTAATATACACGGATTATACGAGATATGACAGAAGCTCGAAACAAATGATTGTAAATGAAAAGCCCTATTCATTATAACGTGTGATCCAAAATTATTGTCACCATAGGTGGCTCTGAACGACAGAGATAACTATACAGTGCATGTCTATTCTTAATTCAGATATACTTTCCAGTTTACGTCATCAACTTTGCAGTGTACGTCAACTTAACAAGAAAAGTTAGGTTATGTAGAGATGGTGGTGGATATATATACAGCATCTTGTTTGATTTTATATATTATTGTTACTAATAATTTTGTTAATTCTTTTTATTTTTGATTAAAGTTCTGTGTAAAGGTTTTGACTGAATTTTTATGTTTTATAATGTTAATCAAAATGAATTGATAAACCAATGATATAAATTCAGATTAAAACAAGACATACGTAATTTTTTGCACGGCTAGCTTTGATCCCAATCATTATGGATCGCTCGTTATTTCGTAAAATAATCGAAAAATAACAGCCGTTGTAACCGCCACGGGATCCAATTCTTTTTGGGGACAAATGTTCGTGATCAACAACAAGAAACTGTATGTTAAAATCGAATGTCAATATTTTCAATTTTTATTGTCTTGGAAACCAGCCAAAAGTAGGTACATTCTTTAAAGTCGACTATCGGAGTAAATAAATAAAAAACCAATAAGTATTGTACTTAATACACGAATAAATATACTATACTAATACACTATACACAAATAAAATAAAAACTAAACAAAACCTAGAAAATAAGTCTATACAAAATATTACGAGCTACAAACTGATACAAAAACAAAATACTAACACCAAGCCAAGCCAAGCAAACAACAAACGCCGATCCTGTACAAGACAAATGTCACCAAAATTATTTGCTATTCAGGCAAATTGAGAAATGGCCGATCTGGCACATGCGCATAAAAATTTAGTTCATAGATAATCCGTTTGTGTCGGTTCTTGTGGGAGATATGTATTCTTTGGCTTAAGGGTGTCTAGTCGGACAAACTTTGATATATGGGAACACTGGAACAGGGGAAGTTTTAATTGTGGAACAGGTTAAAAATTTGGAAGGGTCAGACCACGAAAACGGCACATGTATTTTGTCCGACAGAACAGACTTAAACTCTCCGAACAGAGATTAAACTCTCATGCAAAAATCAGACTGCTATTTATGACCAAATGGGCGTTTTAATGAGTGGAACATGTAGAATATGTCAAATGACAGGAATTATGACAGGTGATAAATAGCAGTCTGATTTTTTGCATGAGAGTTTAATCTCTGTTCGGAGAGTTTAATCAAATAAGTCTATTCTGTCGGACAAAATAAATGTGCCGTTTTCGTGGTCTGACCGTTCCAAATTTTTAACCTGTTCCACAATTAAAACTGCCCCTGTTCAGTGTTCCCATGTATCAAAGTTTATCCGACTAGACACCCTTAAGCTACTAACAAATTTTCAGCTTGCTATTAATCAACTTTTTTTTCATACGTGGGATCTAGACCTATTATTAAAATACTATTGGAAGTGGTAGAATAATGTAGACTCTTTGTATAGAACAGTGAACTGTTAGATCAATTTTCCTATTCAATCATTTCTACTGTTCACAGTCCTGTGTTTGTGTTTGCTTTTGAGTAGGTATTTCATTTTCTTGACAACGAAAATGTTCGGTGTGGAAAGAATTAATAAGTGCGTGGAATGCGGAAAAGTGAACATGATTTAAAAAGACATGTAAAAAGACATGTTTAAAAAGACATCCCGACAAATTGGATGCAATTGCCACTACTTAAAGGCAACGTCTATATGTGCAAGTGCACACATTGTGATAAACAATTTAGATATAAGTCAAGTTTAAACTTTTATTTCAAAAAAGTGCACACAAATGTATCAGTTTCTGCAGAATCTAAAACATTTCAACATAAATGTTCTCTGTGTAATTATCATGCAACTTTTAAAAAGGATTATTAAACATTATGAAACTTCTCATAGCATTCCTATGCAATACGATACAATAGAGTTTTCCAACCATGATGACTTTATTTCTTGGAAGAATAAAATAGAGCTTGAAACCAATGCTAGTTTTATTGCGGAAAAAGTAAAAAAGGCAGGAATAGTGAACTACATAATATGCCACCGATAATAAACAGTCCCGTTTCGCGATTTAAGTTTATATAGGCAACACAAATTACACGCCGCTAATATTCGGGTCAGGATCTAGAATCGAGTAAACTTAAAACTTAACCTAAAACTTATAACTAACCTCCAAACGCTCAAACTCAAATATTAATAATTAATGAAATTACGAATTATTCGTAATTTCAATCCTTAATTTCAGTACAGGTTCAGTAATTATTAATGACAAGATGAATTTATTATTAAAGCAGATAAAAAATATTCGACTAGATCTTAATAGTAACATAAAAAACTTTAGTATATTTCCTGCTCTAAGGTTAAAAGAAAGTAAGTTTTCAGTGCTGTAAATGTTTGGATTTTTAATTACCTTGTTTTTTAGTACAAGAAATTCAGAATGATAAGGAATTAATTATCTCTGCAAAGCATGTACCTTCTGGAAGAGAATCGTATTTACTGAAAAATGATCATCCAACTGCCTGTTCAGTTTGTGCTTCTGGATTAGACATAAAGCATACAGACGTTTTAATCCTAAGTCAATTTGTAAGAACAGATGGGTGCATGTTGCCAAAAAGGATTACAGGGTTATGTTCAAGATCACAGAAACGCATTGCAACATTAGTTGCGATGGCTCAAAAATCAGGTAATCAATATCAGCCATAAATTAAAGAAGAATTGTTGGTTCAAAAGCTGTGTTACAAATACTTGGTCTAGCTTATTAAAAGTTTAACGACCATGTGTACTAATAAATAATGATTGCACAGTCTATCTGACCATATCTGGACACACTTAATATGCTGTTACTATTAACCCTGGAAGTTCACACTTGGGTGTGAGATACCCATCACGACACTTCTGCATGTATCTTGCGCAGCTGCATTTCAATGGTAATGCTGCTTTATGTAAATTCAGTCTCTAGTCTGCTAAGGACGGGTGTGTAGTTGCAGTCTCATTTGAGCAATATTTCCAATCACGAGAATTTATTGAATACAGGCTAGGGCAGGGGTCACCAAATAGCGGACCACGGTCTGCATCCGGACCGTAGACTAGTTTTGTGCGGACTGCGGACCGCCATTAAATTCAGAATATAGTGTTTGGTTTGAAATCAACATTTCAATCACATTTTTGTGATTTTTTTGAAACTGTGGTAGAATTATTTTATTTTTAAAACAAATAGTCATATTCAGTATAATTCAACAGTAGCACATTTTTACAGTCACAGTGAAAATAAACATATTTATTAATGTTAAACAAAAAATACGCAAAAAGTATCTCGGCAGCGTTACCCATGAAATGTCTACAAAAAATCTATGCAAAACTTTAGGTGGATCGGTCAAGTAGTTTGTTTACAATGTCCACCGTGTTTGAAAAAAGCAGTATTGAGAATAACGAGTTTAAAGTTTTGACAACTTTTATTTTCAATCTCTTTTTGTCTGTAAAATCGTAAAGTGATGCACACCAGAATATGTTTGTGAATCGTGGAATAATTTACAAAAGATAAGGGGAACACGTAGTCAAAGTACACAAGTAGTCAAAGATGGCGCCGGGCATACAGACGTGTGTCCAATGTGCTGATAATTTTATTGTAAATACTAAGTATATCGTTTGCGATTTGTGTATTAAACCATATCATTTGCATTGTGCTAAAGTGAAAGATCAAGTGCTAAAAATTAAACAAGATTGTGTTAATTTAAAGTGGTTTTGTGGCAATTGTTTTACGATAGCTGAAAATAGACTTAACAAAAACGAGTCTGAATATCAACTTAATGAAAAGAAAACAAAAGAAGTATTGGAAAAAATTTGTAAGTTAATTGATCTTATTGAAAATAATGGTACACTAACAAACAGTCAGCGTCAATGGAGCGATGTTGTAAAAACGAAAAAACCGAACCACTTATTATAAAACCAAAAAATCAAAATCAAACTTGTTTAACAACAAAAACTGTATTAGCACAAAAATTTAGTCCAGTTGATATAAATGTGTCGGTTGAAAATGTTAAATCTTGTGCTAAAGGGTCGATTGCAATTCACTGTAATAATAAGGAGTCTTTGGATAATTTGAAAATTAATGCTGAAAAAGTTCTTGGAGCAGATTATGAGATAAAAATTGCAAGTATATCTAAACCTAAGATCAAGATCATAAATGTCCACGAAAAAGACATTGAAGATATTGACAGCTTTGTTGATAGTTTTAAAAAACAAAATTTGATTGACGGTATAGAAACTTACATTAAAATATTACGTAAATATAAATCGAAAACTAATAACCGTAATGCACTTAATGTAATAGTGGAAATTTCAGCAGATATATTTAATTATCTAATTAATGAAAGGGAAAAAATACATATAGGATGGAATAGCTACAGATTTTTTGAACACGTAAATATTATTTGTTGTTTTCGGTGCTGGAAATTTGGGCATTTTGCAGATAAATGTACTTCACAGGATGTTTGTCCATTATGTGGAGGTCAACACAAAAAAGATGAGTGCAGAATTACTAACGATAATTTTACTTGTGTTAACTGTAAATATGCAAATGAAATTCTTAAACTTAAACATGTTAATTATAACCATAATGTATTTGATAGAAATTGTAGTAGTTATCAAAGACAGTTATTAAAAGCCAAAGAAAGAATAGGGTATAATATCTAGCCATCAAAGACGCCTTCAAATATTACACGCACAAATAAAAAGTGTACAGATAATCTTCTTCTTTCTTGTATTAATGCTGAAAGTTACTATAAACATTGCGATGAAATCAAACTTTACGTTCAGGTATATGACCCACACATTTTATGTTTGACGGAAACTTGTATCACTAGCGATTTTTCAGATTCAGAGCTACAGATCCCTGAATATGTAATGGCACGTTGTGATTCTAGTAGTCGTCATACAGGAGGAGTTCTAATTTATACGAAAGAATACATAAAAGTCAATAATATCAAAACATTTATTATTGACAAGAGTTTGTGGGTTTTGTCTTTGGATGTTGTAATTAATGGATCATATTATGGAATAGTGGGCATTTATAGATCGCCAAGTGGTAGTATAAGTGAATTCATTGATGTATTTTTCAAGTGGATGGATGATTATTATGAATCACATAGTAGTTGTAGTATAGTCATTGCTGGAGATTTCAACATACATTATGATAAAAATTGTCAGGGTAAAAGTAAATTGAAAGAATATATAGAAAATAATGGAATGCAGCAACTTGTAAATGAATATACAAGAATTTTTAAAGATTCAAAATCTATGATTGATCTTGTCATAAGTAATGACTATACGTTAACTGCTCATGTAGAAAAAAATTACATAATATCTGATCACTGTATTGTCCATGTGCTCAATAATAAAGTAACTAAAAATGAAGTCATTGAAACAAAACAAATTCGTTCTAAAATAATATATGATAATATGGTAAACATGTTGATTGAAAAAGATTGGGCATATTCTTCGGTAAACATCGATAAGGTTACTGATACTTTCATCAGTAATATCGTAGATGATTTGGATAGAGTGTCACCAGTTAAAACTGTGGAAGTTAAGAACTTTGGTAATAAATGGTTTGACAACACTTGTAAATTGGCAGTTAAGAATAAAAATCTTGCTTATAAAAGATTTTTGTTTACAAACGATTGCGTAGATTGGAATAACTATAAAATTGAAAGAAATAACTGTGTTAGAATTTTAAAACAAGTTAAAATTAGATTTTATGAGTCAAATATTGATAGGAATAGGGGTAATTCTAAACAAATGTGGAAACATCTCAAACAGTTAGTAGGAACTAATAAAACTATATCACAATTTCAAAGTCTTGAACATGAAGGTGTAACATATAGTGTAAATTTGGCAAACATATTAAATCAATATTATGTTGATAGTATTAAAGATATTATTGTAAGTTTTGAAAAAAATAGTGATATTAATTTAAATTTGCAGACAGTTGTTTCATCTGATGTAAATTTTGAAACTTTTGAGAGCATATCACTAAACCGACTATATGATATAATCAAAGTACAATATAAAAAAAATAGTACGGATGAAGTAGGTCTTGATATTATCAAAAATCTATTTCATTTGTTAGGTTATCCTTTATTAAATTTAATTAATATGAGTTTAGAGAAGGGCCTGGTGCCCAAGCAATTTAAAATATCAACTATAGTTCCTGTTCCAAAAGTTCCTAATACTAATAAACTTGATCAATTACGTCCAATAAATATGCTCCCATTTTGTGAAAAAGTTTTAGAAATTGTAGTGTACAATCAGTTGATTAAATTTATTACTTCAAATAATATCCTGTATAATTACCAGTCTGGATTTAGAAATTCTCATTCACGTGAGACCGCATTACAGTTAGTTGTCTCAGATATGAAAAGTATTTTAGATACGACAGGGGTCGGTATATGCGCAGTTTTTATAGATCTCAAAAGAGCATTTGAAACAATAGATCGTCGTATACTTCTTTTGAAATTAAACGGGACAGTTTTTAATTGGCTGCAAAATTATCTGTCAAATAGGTACCAAAGGACTAAATTAAATAGTGAAATGTCAAATCCACAGTTAAATGATATTGGTGTGCCGCAAGGCAGTGTACTTGGACCTCTACTTTTCATATTATACATTAATAATTTGGGAAACGTATTAAGCAAATGTAAAATTCATCTTTTTGCTGATGACACATTAATATATTTTTATGGGGAAGATTTTGTTGATGTAGTGGACACGATGAATCGTGAATTGCATTTGTTAACTGAAAGATTTAAGTTAAACAAATTGAAAGTCAATGAGTTAAAATCCAAATACATGTTTATTGGTAATAATACTCTTTTCGGGAAATTCTTAAGTTCGGATGTTCACATTAAATTAAATAATGAAAAAATTGAAATGGTTCAGGAAATAACGTATTTGGGATTCATATTGGATAGGGAACTAACTTTTAGTAAACATGTTGATTACATTTGCAGAAAGATAGGGAAGAAAATAGGTTTTTTTCGAAGAGTATCACCATTTTTGACATTTCAAACTGAATTAACAATTCGTTAATATTACCTCACTTTTTATATTGTTGTTCATTGATTTATACAGGATGTTCTAATTATGACAGGCTTCAAATTCTCCAAAATAAGGCTATGCGAGTAATATTGAGATGCAATCGATATACTCGAATTCAAGATATGCTGAAAACTTTAAATTGGTTAAAAGTTGAACATTTTATGTATGTCCAATCTATGACATTCTTATTTAAGATGGTAAACCATTTATTGCCTGAGTATTTGAACAGTCAGTTGGTCCCGATAGCAAATGTTCATGAGCATAGCACTAGAGCTGCAAATTCAATAAATTTTTATGTTAGAACAACCAACAAGTCCAGTTCAATAAAAAGCTTGTTTCATAAAGGAATTGTACAGTTCAATAATATACCTTATCACATAAAAAATAGCCATAATGCAACTATTTTTAAGAGATTATTAATCCATTATATTAAAACTAAGACCTAGAAACCAATTGGCAATGTTTGTTGTTCTTCCAGTGTTTTTATTTTTATTTTATTTTTTCTTTTTTTATTTATATATTGAATGTTTCTGATTAATTTAATTTGACAATGCTTATTTCTTTATTTGTTTAGTCTCATGTTTTTAATTTTTGTAATACTTTATGATAATTTTACAGCGCTCCTTGTCTTGACAATTCTTATGTAATTTGTACAGGTGTGGAGTGCAATGTTTTTGTTTTGTGTATTATCTATTATGATAAATAAATAAATATCTATCTATCTATACGTTTCTCACTATGCTCAAGCACGCTGGCGCTAAGGATATTATCATGCTGTATTTCCTGTAATTTTCAATCAATCAGAAATTTTCAGAGAGTATTCTTGAAGGTATGTACTGTCACTTACTTAAAATAATACGAAAAATTTCAAAACTTTCAAACACTCTCCCCCACTCCTCCCTAATGTAAGCTAGTACTAAATTCAAAATTTAAATGCATTATTTTTCAAATATTTGCAGAAAAACCAACCAGAAACAAACAGCATTAGATCCGGACCTCAGATGTGGCATAGGTTCTTGAAACGGACCCACAGGGAATATAATTGGTGATCCCTGGGCTAGGGTATGTAGCACCCATGTGTGAGGTTTGCGATCAACTGTGCATTCAAGTTAATGACCTAACAACACAACATCCCACAAATTTAGTAAAGCACTAGGTGTTATTTCTGCAAAGGCAAAGATGAAAAAGCAAAGCGTGCATGCTCGGCTTGCTATAAAGTATAATGCATGGAGCATAGAGCCACACTGTCTTATGAATGTAGTTACTAAAATAAGTGAAACTGAAATACCTGGCTAAGAATGAATATGAGTTCTATATTCAAAAGGTGTTATATTTTAGTTAGAAAGACCATTTTGTTGTTAAATTAAAATATTTTGAATTAAGAGAGAGAAAATAAAAATATTGATTTAATTATTCTTATGTATTCAATAGTGATTAGAGAGTCTCTGGAAATCATAAAATATTTACTTTTTTTTTTATTTATTCACAAAAAATCATTGGGTATCTGATACCCATGTGTGTAGTTTATTTAAAAAAAATAGCTGTGATCTTCCAGGGTTAATTAAAGCACAGTCAAGCCAGAGGTAAAGGTGAGCCTCCGTGGTTAAAGTGTTAAACAGAGTTTTCACTTTTTCGATTTATACAGGGTGTTAGTAAATAAGTATGACAGACTTTAAGGGGTAATTCTACATGAAAAAATAATGGCAGTTTGCTCTATAAATGTATGTCCGCAAATGCTTTGTTTACTAGATACAGGGTGTTGAAATTTTTATTTCAAACTGCCAATCTTTTTATTGTCCTATGACCGGTTGAGATATGAAAATTACATTTGGTTGGTTTTAAGAGGTAGTTATTGCGCATTTTTTGACAAACAAATACCAATTTTGTATTCATTATTGGCACGCCTACGGGTAATGGTCTGAATTTTTTTAAAGAAAAAAATGGTACGCCACTGAGATATTTCAAATTAATAAAAATTTTTATATTCCCCGTTTAATTTATGAAAAAGGACCTTTCTTGTATTTTTTCATATAGTGCATCGTTTTATGCGAAAAAATAAAACATCTTTGCGCATATTTTTCATTTCTTAATATATTATCAAGAACTCTCCAATATAATAATACCAAAGTAGAACAATAACAGAAAATATTTCTAAAACTATTTTAACTAGGTGCAAAGCTACAACAAATGTTCAAAATTACCTCCTTTAAGGGTGACAGAATAATTTTATATTCAGCATTGGCACCCGTACAGGTAATGGTCTGAATTTTTAAAGAAAAAAAAATAGTACACCACTGAGATATGTCAAATTAAAAATGATTTTTGAATTCCTCGTTCAATTTATGACAAAAAATCATTTTTGTCTTTTTTTCATATGAGGTGCCGTTTTTATACAAAAAAATAAAACATCTTAATGGTTACAAATTATTCGAGGTAGATTCCATATGCATAAAAACTTATTTCAAATACTTTGTACATAGGCGTAACCAGGATGATCCTAAGGGGGGGTTACAACTACCTGAAAGGGGGGGGTTACAACTACTGGAAGGTCTCTGAGGGCTATGGTGTTAAGCGTATAGAGCTCAAAGTACATCCCAATGGGGGGGTTACAACCCCCAAAACCCCCCCCTGGTTACGCCTATGACTTTGTAAATGTTAAGATGTTTTATTTGTTTGCATAAAAACGCTGCCTCATATGAAAAAAGACAAGAACAATTTTTTGTCGTAAATTGAACGAGGAATTAAAAATTAAATTTAATTTGACATATCTCAGTGGCATACTATCTTTTTCTTTAAAAAATTCAGGCCATTACCCGTACGTGCGCCAATGGTGAATATAAATTTATTCTGTCACCTTTAACCCTTGCAGGACCAACCTTTTATTAGAAACACCAAGGACTAACCTTTTATTAGAAACACTGAGGACCAACACGCAATATGTGTTTCTGAAAACCATATTGCTCATCTACTGGAAACAATTTGAAACATGCCGAGAGACAGTCCGTCACTAAGCTTTCAAATAACTTAGGAATAGTACTTAGTATAGAAATTGGTCTGTAATTTGTAATGTCGGATCTATTACCAGCTACAGTATTGGCGTTAAAAAACTGAATTTCCAAGGATCAGGAAAGTAACCAGTATACATAGAAGAATTAAAAATTTTCCACAATGGTCTTGCCAAAATAAAACTGCATTTCTTTAAAACTATAGGAGGTATTTTGTCAGGACCAGGACCTCTGTTCACATCTAAAATTATTATTTGTATATCAAAAAATGCGCAATAACTACCTGTTAAAACCCACCAAATTTAATTTCCATAGCTCAAACGGTCTTAGAGTAATAAAAAAATTCGCAGTTTGAAATAAAAATTTCAACACCCCGTATCTCGGAAACGAAGCATTTGCGGAACAAACTGTCATTATTTTTTCATGCAGAATTACCCCTTAAAGTTTTTCATACTCATTTACTAACACCATGTATATTCCCAAACAATCTTAAAAGTACATGGTTGGATTTTGTTTTTTAAAAATACACCTTACATAAACCAGGTTTATTACACCTTACATAAACCACTGAGCGCCTGGGCCAAACAAGGCGTGAGTTAAATACAACTCACGTGGTGTTCAATGTGTTAAAGAAAAGAGCTAAACATATTGTTTGTAATTGCAAGGTACTATTTGATAATGCTATAAACAGCTAGAATATATATTTTATTCTCTGATCATGTAATAAATGTGGCCCTGAAATGGGTAATAAGCTCTCAATCTTTTGGACTGAAACATGTATTTATATACATGTTTCTCTCTTTCTCTCTCTTCCAGCATCTGCCTCCAAGTTTGTCTGTCCCTGGCTGCTCTCTAGTTATCCACTCTCAATATCTCTTTAGCATCCGTTATCACTTTGTCTATCCACCTCTTCCTTGGTCTTCCTACATCCCACAATAGTTACACTAAGCTTTCTACTAGCTTTCTGCTCTGTCATTATCCATTCTTATAAGGTAACCTGCCCCATGCAATCTTTGTATTTTTGCATAATTTGCTATAAAGGGTTCTTTTACATTGGTATAACTAGTGGTTGAACCTTGGAAAAGATGGAAAACATAATACATTGCGAAACAAAAAGAGACGAAACTAGTAGAGGTGGAAATGATCGTTATAAACGTATAAATTAACATTACATTACATAGTTTCCCACCTTTAGACGTCTGTGACAGGAGTATTTTATAAAATTCTACTGTCACAGTGACAGTTGTCATACTCCTCTGATACATCTAAGGGTCGATTTCTCTTACCTGCCTTAATCTATGGTTCAGTTCACTGAGGTTCACCGGTGAACTTCGGTTTTGTCTGGAATGCATTTCTCATTGTCAGTGCACGTTCTACAACTTTCGAGAAATGCCAATAGATGGCAAAAGGTAAAAAACTATCGCCATTTTGTACTACCTTTTTTTATGCTGTTTTTGAATAAAGTTAAATTTAAGTTGTATAAACATTTTCAAATTTAAGTATTTATAGCAGTGGCGGCTCGCATCACTTTAAGTAGGTAGTGCCAGAATTCGGGCAGCTGCCTAAATTTTTAGTGACGGGTTCACGATATTGTCAAAAAAGGTATAAAATAGAAATTTAAAAAAATAAGTGCGGATACTTTTACATTATGGAGGTATATACCATTTCTGGGGTGTCAAGAAATTTAAAATGCATTCAGTGATTGATTTGACATCATGTCCGTCCAACAAGTAAAATCTCCAAAATCTCTCAACTTATCGCCCTCTACACAAATATCGGAAAACTATAACTAACTGAAATTCACCAGCGACGCGACGTCTGTCGTTTCTTCGGCAATCACTGCAACACAAAGATAATTTTCTTTCTTTCCTTATTTCCTCGTGATAAACATCTAAGATGCACTGAAGGAGTTCATTTTGTGTTGTTTTGAGGTACAGCCGGTTCCTAAAAAACTGATACGACTCTTAGTAAGATTTGATCATGTTGAGCAGTGTATTTGATTGATCTGACATTATATTTATTATGACAGACAAATAATAAAATAAACAAACAACAAACAACTGATTACATATTATGTTAATTCATAAATTGTACTAATTATTAAGGTCTAAATGTTTATATTATTTTGAATTCCTGTATTTTATAAAGAGTATATAAATGATAGTTTTTACATCAAATAGATCACATAATTATTGTAAACGTGGATTATACAACAAAACAAATTAGTATTAAATTCAGCCCTGTAATTTATTAAAATAAATATAGAAGTTTTCAGGGACTTTCAGCCCACGGTAATAATGTAGTCTTTCATTCTGAGTTTAAATTTTTCAAAAATATTTATTAGTTTTCTCAGGATTCGAAAAAAATGAATAGAATTAAAATACATTGAGAATTTTGACATGCGTCACAATGTTGCCTTAACTCAATGTAAAATTCTAAACTGTTAAATTCCAGCTTCCCTAATTATTTGACATCAAAAGACATTAGAAACTATTTGTAGAGGATTGAAATCTGTATTGAAAACAACTGTTAAAATTGGTCTACGTAATTAAACATAATCCAAAATTTTGTAAAAATGTAATACATTTCAGTTTTCAGCCCAAACTTAGGCCACACACAATGTAATAATGTTCACATTTTTGAACTGTCAATATTTTTATTTTATCATCTATTGTTTAAAAACAATACAGTTGATAAGATACCCTCAGTTGCGGAGAAGTATTAATAATAAAGATTAATAATAAAGTCTAATAACCGTGGAACAGAATAAGCTATCTGACAAATTTTAAGATTTGGCAGTGACATTGACAGAATGTAAATATTAAGTAGGTATTTATCTTTCAAAATACACTGCTCTATTTTCTACAAAATACGCTTCAAGAGTCGTATCAGTTTTTTTTGGAACCAGGTGTACATGCTTTTAAAGATTTGGAACTTTGAATATGAACCTAAGTCGTTGTCTAATTTGGCTAACATTGAACAGTTCCATAAAGATGCCTCTATTTTCTGAATTTTCCTTTTCGTCGTGATTTATCAAAACTAACTCGAAAGCTCCACAAAATCATATAGATATAATTTTTAATTTTATTCAAAACATATCAATTCTTTATCCACTTCTTGTTCATTGTGTTTAATTAGACTATCACGATAAGCTGAATTTAACTCGGGTTTTATTAAAAATTAAAAAATTTTAAATTACTTAAAAATGTAATAGTTTATAATAAAAAGTTTAATCATTAAAAATGTAATAATTATAAATACAAAAACGAGCGAGCGAGCGCGTAAAAAAACTCGAAAATATAATGTACTATCCTGTACGAGAATATTTTTGGATCTACGATCCACTATTCACTATGATGAGCATATTAAAATATATTAGATCTTCCTTGTCGAGCCAGGCACGAATAGTCTCATTTAAACGTGTATTAAAAGTGCAATATTGCTCTATCTCTGTCACTTACATAGAATGCCCGTAAAATCTTTCTCTTTTCGGCCGAGCCATCTAAGCTTTTGGCACGATGCGATCATCCCGTCCGCTGAGTGGCGAGGGCTGTACTACACTGCACAGTTGCCAGATTTTATATAATTTATAAAGAGAAAAGAAATCCGCACAAAAAAATGAACGGGCATTAAAACGGTGTACAGATAAAAAAAAATATGTTCTGCATAAAAATAAGGTAGTGCCATGGCTCTATGGCACTACCTCACCGGCCGCCACTGATTTATAGTCAAATAGTCATTTTAATAATATTATAAATAAATGTAATAAAAACAAAAAAAAAAGTTATCGTTTATCGTTAGGCTTAATATAATAAAATAGGATATATTTATATTATGACAGCGTTTCGTGTTAATACAACGCATGCGTAATCCATGAAATCATCTGAACTGGGTTCTGAAATCTTTGAACGGCCGAATTCCAGCGTTCAAGTTGAACGTAGTTTAAACTGCCATCGGTTGAATGTGAATTGAGAAAGACGATTTTGACTTTAAACTGACGTTCACTAAAAGTTCAGGTTAAACTGGAGTTGAACTCGATATGAGAAATTGGCCCTAAAGCTGGGAAACTATGTAATGTATTGTTAATTTATACGTTTATAACGATCATTTCCCTGCCAAAGCCATTGTTCAAGCAAAAAAAAACGATGATTTCCATCTCCACTAGTTTAATCTCTTTTTGTTTCGCAATGTATTATGTTTTTCATCTTTTGCGCTATTTTTCCGGTTACTAGCGCGCTCATCACTGTATACTATTGTCCCAAATGAGCCCCTCTTCGCCATGTGCAAGTACTTGGAGGGGATACGAGAAACGATTGTGCGCGAATAGCGGAGAAATCTTGCAACTTTCTTAAATAATTCATTGTCAATTGAAATTGTCAAATTGACGTATATTGCATATCTACTGTCAATGAAGAAGAGAAATTATATGTTGCTCCACAATATTGATATGATATGCAATTATTATATAAAAGTAAATTTAATTAATTGTATTTTGCTTGTAATAGTGCATTTTGATAATTAATTTTATTTACTACATACAAGACGACACCATCTTTTTTATTTGGATGAGTGCTGTTTCACTCTTACGCATAGTAAAGCTGCTACAGTTGTCCTCCTCTTACGCGCCTATATTCACACTGAATGTCATAATAGATTTTCGATACAATGTGTTAGAAAGAGATGCAGCAAACCAGTCCATGAGATCTTGTCGTCAGGAAGCGCGGAAGGTAGGCTCCCTCTATGTTAATATATACCTCTATGTTGTTTACCTTTTAATAACATAACCTTAAAATTACTTTTTCTTCTTATAATTTTTTGGGCTATGGCCTTGTCAATTGTCCAGTAACCAGGACCAATATGATTGGCCAATATACTTAAAAGTGCGAACAATGTTGCCGAGCTATGAAACCAGGTGTCGCTTTTCCGAACTTGCACGGTCCCAACATCCTCCTTAATATTTATCTCAAAAGGATTAATAAGCTTTATTTTCTTTTCTGACATAATCCATGTTTGTACGCCATATGTTGCTATTGGTCGTATGCTGGTCAATTATCTGAACTAAATGGGTGACATGGGTGTTCAGAAAATCCATTTTTTCAGAAAATCGAACTGTATTGATATAGCCATACAGGTGAACGAAAGCCATATTTACATACCTATATTATGTATTTATATCTTTAATGACAAATAGGAATTAAATAAAAAGTGCAGTCTTTGCAACAAAACACAATTTAGCTATAATATTGACGAAAATTATTTCTGTCTTTTAAATTGTGAAATAAAGTAGGTAGGTACATATGTACTTGTTTTATTATAAATAAAGTACAGTGCGCTGGACTTATTTATTTTTAACACATAAGCAAAACGCTCGGACAGGTCGATTTTTAAATTAATTCTAGTATATTATAGCATCAATGTTTCGACCTTTACTTGTTCCATCTTCAGGTGACAGGCATAACTTTGCTTTTTTTAAATAGGAAAGTACATCGTGTCACACCTCCTTTAAAAGCTTTTGAAATACTGATTACACAAATATATAACACTTTAATCCTTTTTGAGAGAGTAGGCGCAAAATTTCGGGGGAATTATTTTTAAATGTATTCATTTTTTTCGAATCCTGAGAAAGCTAATAAGTATTTTTGAAAAATTTAAACGCAGAATGAAACATTACATTATTACCGAGGATTAAGAGTCCCTGACAACTTCTATTATGTTTATTTTAATAAGTTACAGAGATGAATAAAAAAGAGAAAATTGAGTGTTATTTTTAATTTCAAATATATCATTCAAAAGAAACTTTTTGTTTATTCTAAAGCACTTTCAGCCCTCGGTAATAATTCAGTCTTTAAATAATTGATGGATTCGACCGTTACTTGATGGAAGTTCATTTTATCTCACAATAAAACACTGAAAAACGTTTGTTTTCTATACTTCCACAAAATTTATTACAACTATGTTATTACTACAGCTGTTTCGGCAAAGTGCCTTTCTCAAGTGATATATTTTACAATGTGTTTGCCTTTTTAAGTCTTTAACTGAAGAGGTTGAGGAGTGGGGAGATGTTTGTCTCAAGTTGGTCATTCAGAATTATATCTGTATTTTTCAATTTATTAATTTCCATTGATTCTAAAAGTGATAGCTTAAGGCCTTTATTTTGAATATGTAGAATTTGAAACTCTTCATTGAAAGAATGATTATGATCTAGAAGGTGAAGTGCGTATGTAGAAGTGTCTGTTTTTCTATTGTTGAAAGCCCTTTTGTGTTCTGCTATCCGTTTGTCAAAAGTTCTGCCAGTTTGACCGATGTAAGTTTTCGGACAGTCACCACAAGTTAGTTTGTACTATAACGCTATAACGAACAAACAGTTAACAACATTTTAAACCAAAAACTCCATAAGAAAGCCTTGAAATTAGTGTATCCACCACCACAGAAAGAACCCAGTACCTTCTGCTCTCTCACATATACTGGCAAAATAACAACAAAAATAGCCAGATACATAAAAAAGAAAGGAATAACACCAGCTTTCAGAACTAACAACAAACATATTAAAAACAATAAAAGCCGAAAGAGAAAGCAACTACAGAGTGGTGTGTACAAACTAACTTGTGGTGACTGTCCGAAAACTTACATCGGTCAAAATGGCAGAACTTTTGACAAACGGATAGCAGAACACAAAAGGGCTTTCAACAATAGAAAAACAGACACTTCTACATACGCACTTCACCTTCTAGATCATAATCATTCTTTCAATGAAGAGTTTCAAATTCTACATATTCAAAATAAAGGCCTTAAGCTATCACTTTTAGAATCAATGGAAATTAATAAATTGAAAAATACAGATATAATTCTGAATGACCAACTTAAGACAAACATCTCCCCACTCCTCAACCGCTTCAGTTAAAGACTTAAAAAGGCAAACACATTGTAAAATATATCACTTGAGAAAGGCACTTTGCCGAAACAGCTGTAGTAATAACATAGTTGTAATAAATTTTGTGGAAGTATAGAAAACAAACGTTTTCCAGTGTTTTATTGTGAGAATTCAGTCTTTCATTCTGCGTTTAAATTTTTCAAAAATACTTGATTAGTTTTCTCAGGATTCGAAAAAAAAATGAATGTATTTAAAAATAATTCAACCTAAGTTTTGCGCCTACTCTCTCAAAAAGGATTAAAGTGTTATACATTTTTGTAATCAGTATTTTAAAAGCTTTTAAAAAAGGTGTCACACGACGTACTTTCCCATTTTAAAAAACCAAAGTTGTGCCTGTCACCTGAAGATGGAACGCGTAAAGTTCGAAACATTGATGCTATAATATACTATGATTAATTTAAAAATCGACCTGTCTGAGCGTTTTGCTTATGTGTTAAAAATAAATAAGTTAATAGGGAGGGGTAACACTTATTCCAGCGCACTGTATATTAACTATTTTGATTGGGTTTTATTATTGTTTTATATCATATAATAATTTTATCGGTTTTTTTTTCAGGATTGATGCCAAACTTAACACCAGGTTATAGCCATAAAGACCCCAAAAAAAGATACAGATGGAAAAGATATAATAAATATTTTGATGAGAGCACCATCAAAATAAGATGAATTTTAGTAATTAAGTTATTCATAGAATAAAAAAATATAAAATATATGTAACTTTTATTATTACACCTCGATAGTTAAAATTAAAGTTAAAAATATGTCTTGTTTTGCATTTAACCCATATGGTACCCGCACATCTTTTTTGAACACCGGTGCAAGCACTGTATCACTCAGATTATATAATTTTTAAATAAAACCCAACTCAAGAATATCCGTCAAAAAAAAATCATAACATGTGATCTGTCTTTAAAAAGACAACCACAAACCACATGCAACGGTGACAGTAAAATTCTCGCGTTAGAGATTCCATAGTAAATCACGAGGGAAAAACCAGGAAAAAACCTCGTGATACTATCCCGACATCGTGAGTATTAGGTCTTTTGTAAATTTGTATTTAGTAAACTTTTGTTTATACTAAAACTAATACATATGTACTGATGTGATCTTGATTATTGATATGAGATAATATTTTTATATGTCATTTAATTTAATCAATGCATTAATAATAATCTAATTAATTTACCAGATCACATATCAATATGTTTTCAATCTCAGGGCTTTTTATAAAATTAATTACTTACATACGTGGCTTCTAAGTATTTCTTAATGGTTCCTAATCGGGATAGGAAAGAAAAGAGTAAAATAATAACACATATGGGTTACAATTGTAATCAAAATATTGTTTATTTTATTTAAATGGCAATCACTGCTTAATATTTGCTATATCTTATTATTCTTAAACATAACATTTACACATGGGAATCTTATTTCCTTTTGATTTCCAATTGAAAGTTTTTATTAACATTTAACTATTATGATTTATTAGCAACAATTCTATTTAAGTTTGATGAAGCTTTTCTGATATTATTGATTATATTTCTTCAATTTTAAATGTGGTATTTACTACGAAAAACCCATACATTCATGTCCAAACAAATGAGACTGACCTTTTTCTGGTGCACTGAGAATGTCTTCACACAAGACCCGTTTCCTGCTATCCTTGGCTGCAATCAAAACCTCGTCCTGGCTTCCAGTAATGTTCTCCTCTGAAACTAGCTCGTATAGCTCTCGTTTCCTGCTTCTGTCGTGATGCTGTGTTCTACCTTTTTCGAAACTGCAATCAGCTACCGGGAACTCTTGGCTCAAGGAGGTTCTTTTACTCTCAACCTGGCCTACCTCTCGTTCTACGATAGATACTCCACACTCACGGAACTACACCGGCTTTCTCACTCTCCGTACACTACCGTCTACTACTCGACTTCACTTCTCGACAGCTCAAAACATTCTGATCTCTATTTGTCATTCATTCCCCTACTTTCTAAATATCCCTTCCAGATTCACAAATCAAAACTTCCACCACCAACTCTCATTCGCAGTATTCCTCAAAACCGATTTTTAAACTTTCTAAATATGCTTAATGGATTTCAAAGAAAATAGTTAATTCCCATTCTAAAATTACTTTCTACTATATACAAATTTTAATGACCTATTCTCTATTTCCACTTAGTCTTAATTAGCATCGGCTAATGACCGATCCTTCCGCGAACAACGATAATGACCTATTAACGATTTCACTTGAGTCTTATTTAATCACTTCTTAAAATTAAATATAACAATTTGTTGTATACAGGTTGTTCTAAATTTATATGCCCGTGGTTGAGAAAATTGAAAATATTTTATATTAAATTGAATTTTGTCTATAATTATCAAATTTTAATTTTCATATCAAATAGAAATATAACAAATCCCCGCCTTGTATTCGACAAAATTTATCTGCATTTTTAAATAAATTTTCTCGAGGCAAAACCAACTCCCTGTATATTTCCTTACTTTAATCTACGTCTTATATCCTAACTTACTATCTACTTCATGTAATTCTGTCTTTTATTCGTGATATTTGTATACATCGTGAATATTATAAATTCCTCGGATCTTTTCCGAGTTCCTGTGCCTCAACTCATAACTATTTATCCCATTTTCATTATTCACGATATACGGGCCTTCGAAAACAGGCATCAACTTTGCGCAAATGCCCCCAGGAAGATTTGATACTCGTAATGCCCTCACGAGTACTTTTTCACCCTTTTGGAAAGTCACTGGTCTTCTTTTTCTATTTTGTTCCTGTCTTTGGATATATTTTTCGTTGCTTCGCCGTAATCTTCTCTGTACGGTTTCAATCACCTGGTGATATTCTTTTGGCTCTTGGTCTTCCCATGGCCTTATCGGCAGTACACCCTTCATGATGTATTCTGGGGTCTCTTTTGTTACTGTGCTCGGAATTGTATTTAGATACCTTTCTATTTCCGCCATTTTCCTGTCCCAGTGGCGATGTTGACCATCTGTTGCAATGCGAAGAAATTTCGTCACTTCCTGTATGAATCGTTCCGAAGGATTACTCTGTGGATGCCTGATGCTGACAAAATTTGTCTCTATTCCTCGTTCTCGAAGTTGTCCCTTGAAACGATCATTTCGGAAATACGTTGCATTGTCCAGTAGAATCTTTTTTGGTGTTCCTACTATGGCTATAAAATTGTCGATTTTTCTTAATATTTCTTCCCCCTTTGTGGTGCGGCAACTATATAATTTTACGTATTTTGAAAACACATCCACCATTACCAGAATATGTTTGTTCCTTTTAGTGGTCATAATTAGATCGCTTAACATATCTATTGCTACAATGTCTAGTTTGTTTCGGGCTTCAATATTTTTGGCAACATTTTCGTTTTTGAAATTCCGACTCTTATATTTTTGACATACATCGCACTTCTGGGTAATTTCCTTTGCAATGCGGTAATCCTGTCGGCTTATGTAATTTTCCCTAAAAACGAGCCAAACTTTTCTGCTACGGATATGCCCATTGTCCTCATGTAATTTCTTTATTATCTTTTCGGCCAATGTCTGTGTCACTAAATATAGTTCCTTTCCATCTATTCTCTTAAAATATATGTTATTTTCTACTTCCGCTCTTCTTTTCTCTCTTTCCTCTAGGTCTTCCTGGTTTGTCCTTATCTCATTTAACGAATATATCCCTTCTTCTTGTATTAATCTATTTAGTCCCACCTGTAGAGTAATTGTTTCCTTTTTTCCGGTGTCCTCATCCCGTGTTAGAGCGTCGGCTATTATGTTGTCTTTTCCTTTTATATATCGGAACTCAAAATCATACTCCTGTAATAACAGAATGCCTCTATGTATTCTATTATTTACTAATCTATTCTTCATGATATGTACTAAAGCTGCATGGTCTGTTTCGATTGTGAATTTTGCTCCCAATAAGTAAAACCTCAATTTGTTTACGCAATATAGTACACTGGCAAACTCCAATTCTGTAACACTATATTTTCTCTCATGTGTTTTAGTCACTCGAGATATAAAACATATCGGTACTTCTTGGTCGTTTTGTATTTGAGACAGAACTCCTGCAAATTTTTGTATGGACGCATCAGTTCGGAGTATAAAAGGTAAATTGTAAATGGGGTGGTATATTTTCGTTCCTTTTGCGAATTCTCGTTTTAATGTTTCGAAAGCTTCCTCCTGTTCTTCTTTCCAATTCCATTTTATTCCTTTTTTAAGAAATTTTATCAGAGGGATTTCCTTTTGGCTCAAATCGGGAATCAGCTTTTTAAAATAATTTATCGTGCCAAGAAAACCCCTCAATGTTTTCAAATTCGTTGGTCTTGGGTATTCATCTATGAGCTTGACTCTGTCTTCGGCTAATCTTACTGTTTTGGTGTCCAATTGAAAACCCAAATAAATGACTTCTTTTTGAAAAAATTGACATTTTTCAATGTTTAATTTCAATCCCGCTGTGTCCAATTCTTTCAGAATTATTTCTATGTGTTCCAGATGACTCTGAGTATCTTGTGAAAAAATTAATAAATCATCGATATAATGAACTATGAAATCTTCATGGCGATTCAAAATGGTATGTAGAGCTCGGACGAGTGCAGCACAAGCACTCTGCAATCCAAATGGCACTACCTTAAACCGGTAGACAATACCATCAATAGAAAAAGCGGTGTAGTTTCTACACTTTTCAGCTAACGGTATCAACCAAAAACTGTGTTTTAAGTCAATTTTCGAAAATATGTGTGACCCGGTGATTCTTCCAAAAATGGCCTCGATGTTTAGAGGTGATTCATATTGTGATACAGTGTGCTGGTTGATATTCCTGGCATCTAAACATAATCTCAATTCTCCATTGCTTTTCTTTACTATCACAATCGGGTTAACATACGGTGATTCACATCTTTCGATGATTTGATCTTCCAACATTTTATTTATTTCTTCTTTCACCTCTTGTCGATACTTGTATGGAATCGGGTAAGTCTTTGATCGAAAATTTCCCAAGTTTTTCACCTCAAATGAATGTTCGTACTTTTTAGCCACTCTGTTTTCCTCATTGATCAAATTTTCGTAGTTTCTTAACATCAACCGCAATTCTTTTTCTTTCCCTTCTCCACATATCAATTTTCTGTCTTTTTTTTCAGATTCTTCACACATGTTTACCGTGCATTCCGCATCCTCGTTTGCATATACCTCCTCTTCAAATACCACTGTTTCAATCATATTCTTTTCACTTTCATTTTTTAGCTTTATTTCTTCTTCTCCTGAGCTCGTCTCTTCTTTTGAGGAATCCCAGGTCTCCTTTGTTTCTGATACTCTCAAATTTTCTTCTTCTGGGCTCAACTCTTCTTTTGAGGAGCCACAGGTTTCATTTTCTTTTATCCTTTTCTGACTTTTTCTCCCTTTTCTTCTTTGTCCTTGCTTCGTTGCCAAATTCATTTCCACTGTTTGTTCTTTACCTGATTCGTCCGTATTTTGTTTCTTCTGTTCCTTTTCTTTTTCTTCTGTTAGTTTCATCGTATTATTTTTAAAATCTATCACTACATGTTTTTCTGCCAATTCGTCAACTCCTACTATCATGTCATGTGACATATTTGGCATTATTACACATTGTAGTGCATACATATTCTTACCCAGTCGTACCATTACTCGTATGCCTTCATTTATAGTTGCCAATGTCCGTTTGTTTGCGCCCACTAAATTTACCCTAGGTATTTTGTAAATTAAATTTGTTAAGTTAACTTCTTCTATTAGTTTTCTGTTGACCAATGTTATTTCAGATCCAGTGTCTATCATAATTTTAATTGGTTTCTCGTTGATAAATCCATCCACAAATTTTAAATTAACTCCATTTTTCTTTTCGTTGTTTCCTGCCAATTTAATAAACTCCTTGGGGTGACAAAAGATTCCTGTTTGATTTTTGGTTTTTAGTGAGCGCCGTCGTGAAAAGACGCCGGTTGCTCATCGTTGTTTATATTTTCGTCATAATGTCTCTCTCCGTCATATTCATCTGTCTGGGTATTATTTACTTCTCTTCTATTTTCTCTTGGTCTGTCGGATCTGTTTCGGTTTTCTCGATATCCCTGTTCATTTTGTCTACCATTATTTCTGTTTTCTTGATTTGAGCGTGTGGTGTTTCTATTCTGGTATTCTCGATTTCTATCCTCATTCCATTGCCTATTTCTTTGTTCATAATTTCCTCTTCCGTTGTCTCTATTTTCGTTTTCCCTTCTGGGATTAAAATCTCGTCTTGTATAGTCCCTCCTATTTTGATTTCTATCTCTGTAATCTTGTGTTTCTCGGGGCCTGTAATCTTCTCGCGACCTTCTTGATTTTCTTTCTCTTAGACGTGATTCTCTTATTTGTAGGAATTGGCATAAACTATCTATGTCTTTGTAATTTTGCAATGTGATATGGTCTTCCAGCGTTTCCTCGAAATGTCTTGCAATCAGTTCGACTAATTGTTCCGATGAGTAATTATATTGTAAATGCTTTGCATTATTGTAAATTTGCAAAGCATATGTCCTTTCTGATACACCCATCCTATCATTGTATTTCCCATTTTGCAATTCCTTGTTAATTTCCAATTGTTGGACCTTTCCCCAGAAATAATTCAAAAATTTTTGTTCAAATTGTTGCCAATTGCCGAATTCTTCTTCTTTGCTATCGAACCATAGGCTTGCTTCATATTTGAGATGGTTTCTGATAGTTTCTTTTGCTGTTTCGAAATTTCCGATGTGCTGTATTTTCTTTTTCAGGCTATTTATGAACGGCACTGGGTGTAATCTTCTTACATCCCCGCCAAACCTTATCTTCACGTCATCTGTGCTATGTATAACCATTTCTCTTCTTTCTCCGACATTCTGTTGCGTCCTGTTTTCGGTGACTTGTTTTTCTATTCCTGTGATTCTTTTTTCCACTTCTTCTCTGTCTACTTGAATAGCATTTTCCAACTTGTTTTCCAAACTTTCCATTTCTTTTTTCTGGCAATTCGTTAACTCCTTCATTTTATTTTGAATTTTCATTTCTTGTTCTTTCATGTGGTCCTTCATTCTCATTTCTTGTTCTTGCATGTGATCTTTAATTTTCACTTCATACTTTTCTATGCGTTCCTCCATTTTCTTGTTGTTCTCTTCTATTGCTTGTTTCATTTTTTGTTGTGTTTCATCCATTTTTTGATCCAATTTTTGTTGTGTTTCATCCATTTTTTGTTGTGTTTCATCCATTTTTTGTTGTGTTTCATCCATTTTTTGATCCACTTTATCCATTTTCTTTGATGTTTCTTCCATGGCTTGTTTCGTTTCACGTTGATTTTCATCCATTTTTTTTTGTGTTTCATCCATTTTTTGATCCATTTTTTGTTGTGATTCATCCATTTTCTTTGATGTTTCTTCCTGATTTTTATCCATTTTTTGTGACTGGAGTTGCATCATTTGTAATAATTTATCTATTCCTGATAATTCTTGCTGTTCTGATGCCATGATTGTCGTGTCTAAAATATCTTCTTGGTCTGAATTATTCTCTTGATTTGAATGTTCTTTTTGTTTTTTGTTGTCTTTGCTTTGGCTTCTTGTCACAGACATTTGTTTTCAAGAAGTACTGTCCCCGCCAAATATGAAATTTTACTAGTATGTTACCAAGACGACTTTTTCTCACCCAAATATTATAAATTATCAATAAATATATCAAATGTAAATATCGTAAAAACAAAATATTAAATCAGTTATGTAAAATTTGTACCTAAAGAGATCTAAAATTTTATGTTATCAAATGTAAGTATCTCACTTTTTACCACAGGCATATAAATTTTCAAATACCGGCTTTACTCTTTCTATCCTTCAAATTTGCCACTAGAAATACTTTACAATGCCCTCCACGTTGGACGACAGTTGATGTGATCTTGATTATTGATATGAGATAATATTTTTATATGTCATTTAATTTAATCAATGCATTAATAATAATCTAATTAATTTACCAGATCACATATCAATATGTTTTCAATCTCAGGGCTTTTTATAAAATTAATTACTTACATACGTGGCTTCTAAGTATTTCTTAATGGTTCCTAATCGGGATAGGAAAGAAAAGAGTAAAATAATAACACATATGGGTTACAATTGTAATCAAAATATTGTTTATTTTATTTAAATGGCAATCACTGCTTAATATTTGCTATATCTTATTATTCTTAAACATAACATTTACACATGGGAATCTTATTTCCTTTTGATTTCCAATTGAAAGTTTTTATTAACATTTAACTATTATGATTTATTAGCAACAATTCTATTTAAGTTTGATGAAGCTTTTCTGATATTATTGATTATATTTCTTCAATTTTAAATGTGGTATTTACTACGAAAAACCCATACATTCATGTCCAAACAAATGAGACTGACCTTTTTCTGGTGCACTGAGAATGTCTTCACACAAGACCCGTTTCCTGCTATCCTTGGCTGCAATCAAAACCTCGTCCTGGCTTCCAGTAATGTTCTCCTCTGAAACTAGCTCGTATAGCTCTCGTTTCCTGCTTCTGTCGTGATGCTGTGTTCTACCTTTTTCGAAACTGCAATCAGCTACCGGGAACTCTTGGCTCAAGGAGGTTCTTTTACTCTCAACCTGGCCTACCTCTCGTTCTACGATAGATACTCCACACTCACGGAACTACACCGGCTTTCTCACTCTCCGTACACTACCGTCTACTACTCGACTTCACTTCTCGACAGCTCAAAACATTCTGATCTCTATTTGTCATTCATTCCCCTACTTTCTAAATATCCCTTCCAGATTCACAAATCAAAACTTCCACCACCAACTCTCATTCGCAGTATTCCTCAAAACCGATTTTTAAACTTTCTAAATATGCTTAATGGATTTCAAAGAAAATAGTTAATTCCCATTCTAAAATTACTTTCTACTATATACAAATTTTAATGACCTATTCTCTATTTCCACTTAGTCTTAATTAGCATCGGCTAATGACCGATCCTTCCGCGAACAACGATAATGACCTATTAACGATTTCACTTGAGTCTTATTTAATCACTTCTTAAAATTAAATATAACAATTTGTTGTATACAGGTTGTTCTAAATTTATATGCCCGTGGTTGAGAAAATTGAAAATATTTTATATTAAATTGAATTTTGTCTATAATTATCAAATTTTAATTTTCATATCAAATAGAAATATAACAGTACATATGTTATTTTAAATTATAAATAATATTAATAATACTTAGATTTTCTGCGAGAATTTTACTGTCACCGTTGCATGTGGTTGTCTTTTTAAAGACAGATCACATGTTATGATTTTTTTGTGACGGATATTCTTGAGTTGGGGTTGATTTCATGTAATCGAGTGAACTATCTTTCAGTAAAGTCGTCCCAGGAACGCAACTCATAAATATTGGCAATATCATTTTTAAAGTCCTTTTATACCATTTTAAAGTATCACTTTAAAATGTATAATATATGTCTGAATTGCCGATATAAATGAGTCAGATTATATAAATTATTAGAAGAATTTTTTACTAAGCAACAACATTTTTGTTTAATTCATTAATATTTTTTGTATTTTGACAACGACATCCGATTTGGACGTCGAAACGTTAATAAAATCATTTTTTAGTAAAATTGTGGTTTATTTCCTATCAAAACTAGTAATTGTAAAAATAAAACTTTTATTTCAGTTTAAATAGTTTTATAGTTTAAAACACAAAGTAAACATTATTTTAATTATTTGGAGCAGTTTTTGCATACCATTAGTGAGTGTTCAAGACATAGGAATTTTTCAACCATGACACTCTCCTTGCTATACCTACTCCTTCTTCCTCTTATATTTCCCTGTATTATCAATCTTAACATTTCATATCCCTGTCCTCTCATTACGTGTTCTCATTATTATTGTATTTATTGTTCATATTCTTTGTCCATTTTTCGCAATACTTCCGTGCTCGTTTTCTTTTATTCAATTAACAAGCTTAAAAATAAAGATCAAGTAAAAGTTAACTGTTCTAGTAGGTAAGATAATCAAGATGCAAGAAATCATACGTAAATAAGAATATTATAGTCTACACCAGTGACACACCAACAGGCCGCATGAGGCCCTCTTGCGTTTTTTATGTGGCCCGAAGGTTAACTAAAGGGCTCTGTAAACGATCAAATTATTTTGAACTTAAGTAAGATAGTTGTTGGTGGTTTTTAGCATTTATTTGCGACATAACAGAAAAACTTGGGGAACTTAATCGGCGTTTACAAATTAAAAGGTAAGTAAACATAAAATTATTTCGCAGTTGACGAATAAAGTATTTTCTTTCGAGGACAAGCTAAAGATGTAAGTACATGGAGGAAATTAATATAAACAATCTGCATAACTTCTCGACATTGGTAAAAGGTCAACAAGATGGAATTGATGTATCTCCAGAAAACTATGCTACTATTTCTAATTACTTAGTTTCATGGAGCAATGAATTTCAGAAAAGATTTAATAATTTACGAACAATTAGGAAATGTCTTCTATTAGTGGAAAATCCGTGGCACTTAGAAGTAGAAGTAGCCGCTACTATACAACTTGCAGCATTGTGATTAATATAGCGTTAAAGTTGTCAGATGAACTAATTGATTTTAAAAATGACACAAATCTGGAGGCAATTTTTAAAGAAAAAAGAGACCCAAATCAATATCAAGAATTCTGGAAATTAGTACCGGCTAACTACACTCTGGGCCAAAACTAACTACCCACCTTAAAAATGGGTCATTTTTGATGTCTCTTATTTCCTAAACTTGCTTTTCGATTTAAGTGATTTTATTAATATGTTATAGCCTTATTCTTTAACAATATCGAGGTAATAATATTGTTGCTAAACAGGTAAATTTGCATATTAAACAGGTTAGCCATGTTTTCATCAATACAGGGTGTTTTTAAATAAGTATGCTAAGGGGTAATTCTGTAGGAAAAAATAATAGACAGTTTTCTTTATAAAAGTATGCTTCGTTTCCGGGATAGGGGGTGTTGAAATTTTCCTTACAAACCGACGACTTATTTATTGCTTTAAATCCGGTTAAAATATGCAAATGAAATTTGGTGGGTTTTAACACATTGCGTGCGGGTGTCTGATCCTAAGACTTATATTCATGACAGACAAAAAAATACTCATTTAAAATGTGTATAATCAATGGCATGAATGCGCGCCGTCCGGCATACATAAAAGGCATAATGTGGCTCACATGTATGCCATCCGCACGGAACGTGTTAAGACGTAGTTATTACACATTTTTTGACATAAAATTAAGAATTTAATATTCACCATTAACGCGCATACTGGTCATATTACCCGTATGCGCGCCAATGATGAATATAAAATTCTTAATTGTATGTAAACAATGCGCAATCACTACGTCTTAAAACCCACCAAATTTCATTTGCATATCTCAACCGGTTTGAAAGCAATAAATAAACTCGCCGGAAAAATTAACCGCCCACCTTGAAATTCTTTAAATTTGCAGAAATTGCTAACCTTGGACCACGTTTTATGAAGGATAAGGCGAAAACAACCTGTGGGGAAAAGAAAAAAAAAAGAAAATTGTTGAAAAAAATAATCGTTTATTGCAGCAAAAATCCAATGAATAAAAATCTTCGAAGAAAATTCAAATTAACATAATTTTCAAAATCATAGTCTATTACAAAAAAAAAAGAATGTGTGTGCACTTTGAACGCACGTAAGAAGTTATACTTCTATTATATGATTCCAACGAAATTAATAATATTAATTTACATATTATGTACCTACTTTAAACAGTTTATTTATATTTTATTTAAATATATTAAACTAATTTTAATACTTCTACTTTCCAAATTTTTTTATTAAAACAATACCAAAAATTAAAAAAATAAAAGAATAAAACACACACAAACACATTGAAAAATGCCACAAAGAAATGAGTTCTGAACAATAATTGTTGGCAAAAATTTTAACTAAATACGCATTTTCTAAAAAAAATTATATAACAAAAATATACTTACAATCATAAAATCTATAAAAAAATAAAAACTTGCATTGGGATTCGAACCCGCGTTTATTAGCGTGCTTAGGATTTGAAAACGAAGCCTCTACTCATTTAGCCACTTACACGTACCTGTCATGTGCGAAGATAGGCCAACTGAACGTTTTACTGTTGACAGTTCTGAATTTAATCAAATTAGTTTGATTTTTGTGGAATTAAAATACAACAAAACAGGGTAAGAAAACAAAATATTAGATGAAGAGTGGTAGAAATTTTGTTGGTAATCAAATTGTGTCAGTACAATTATAAACAAGAATCTACAGGTCGAGCAAGTCTTGTAAATTTCACGATTGCGAGCCACGTTTCACGCAACCGTGTTTGCGTACTTGTGTTTCGAGTTGCGTGGTCGTGCGGAGCGCTGTGTCAGGTGAGGTGTTTGAAAATTTGTGTAACTTGATTGCTTGATTCTGTGGTGTGAAGGTGGAAAGTTTTTAGATGAAGTAATTGTATGATGAAGATAACACAGAAAATACAAGAGGGCAGCATACTTTGCAAAACAATTGTTACAATTTGAAATCAACAATTTGTTAAGTTGTTGTCTTGCAGGTAAAAAAAGTGACTTTTTAAAAAAATTATATCTTGGAAACTAAAAATTATTTTTATTTATAATTGAAACATGTAAAAGTATAGTACTCTCAAAAAAATTTCAGCCAAAAATATTCATTTTTGTAGAGTTGACTGCAATTTTTCGACAACAACAACAGCCCTTTTTTGCAGTGAGCAGCATAACAAGTCCAGTCTCATCCAGTGTTCCCAGATGACTTTTTTGAGGATCAGGAGGTGTCGCCACGAACGATCAGGAGATTTCAGGAGACTCGCTCGCCTCAAAAATTGGTAGAATTCTGTAGTTTCAGTCTTTACGTTTATAGATAGGCAATTAGATGTCGCCACGAAAAATCAGTAGAATCAGTTGGTGGACGCCTCCAATCAGCAAGGGGGGGGGGGGGGGGTATTTTTTACGTTTATACTTATACATAGGTACAATACACAGAAAATAGCTGATTAAGTTCCATCTGTTGACTTTTGGGGGAAATGCAACTCTATAAAATCTGTAAGGGACGGCTGTGGCAACGCTAGATGGCGGCTAAAGCATAAAAATAAAAAAAATAAAATAGGATAAAATTCTGAAAAATTCAAACTCCATACAAAACCGTTCTTGAATCGTTACGCGCATGCGCAATGACGAATAATACTGCGCAGTAACACATTTTTCGTTACTGCGCATCCTCGTAATCATTCAAGAACGGTTTTGTATCGAGCTGGAACAAAACCAGATGATTTTCAGAATTTCATCACTTCATCAGGAGGTTTAAGGACGCCATCAGTAGATCAGTAGGCGAGGGTCGCCATCAGTAGGTTGAAATTTCAGGAGGTCTGAGAACACTGGTCTCATCTGAAATCAATGTTTCTTGTAGTTTATACCTCTGGCTAGTGAATGAACAAAGGATTTTTTATTAGATGAGGTCATTTTTGTTTTATAAAAAAAACTACTTTAAAAATGAGAAAAATTGGGGTCAAAAATGTGTTTAAACTTTGTAAAATCTTCAAATTTCATTTTTTTTTAATTCCTTCGTTCATATTCTAGCCAGAGGTATAAACTACAAGAAACTTTTTGATTTCAGATGAGACTAGTTATGCTGCCAACGCAAAAAAACTTAAACTCTACAAAAATGAATATTTTTGGCTGAAACTTTTTTTGAGACTACCTTAAGTACTATACTTTTACATGTTCCAATTATAAATAAAAATAAATTTTAGTTTTCGAGATATAATTTTTTTAAAAAGTCACTTTTTTTACCCACAAGACCTATGTAACCCCTTAAAAAAATGTTTGGAAGAATATGTTTGATGGCCAAGATGCATACATATATTTAGAAGGAAAGTTCCTGATTTCTGTAGTAGTATAATACATAATACCGAAGAGGAAGTAGCCCTAAGCTCCGGACTCCACTTGCGATTTGTAGTTGTGAAGATTGAACACATTCTTTCAAATAGAAGTCAATCCATGATTATTTAGTCACAAATGGATTGACTTGTATTTGAAACAATGTGTTCAATCTTCCTGATTACAAATCGCAAGTGGAGTGCGGCGGTAATAACACCAAAATATTCCATATAGGTCCATAGAAGGTACACAGACATTGAAAAATTCCTGGAATATCCCCGAAAACATGTTCCCTGAACATCCCAGGAAAATCCTGTGTCAGCATTTTAAACATTACCTGAATGTCTTATTGGAACATTCCATGAATGTCCACGAATGTTCTCTGGACATTCAAAATATATTTTGTAGACATTCCCTGGATATACCAGAAATACAGTGATGAGCGCTCTAATAACCGGCAAAATAGCACAAAAGATGTATTAAGTAGTGAGATAAAAAGACATGAAACTAGTTGAGCTGGGAAATTTAGCGATATTAACTTATACATTTAGATTGTATTGATTGTGTACCACCTTCAGACGTATCAGACGAGTTTGGAAACTACCACTGTCACAGTGACAGTTTTAGTTGACATACTCCTCCGATATGTGTAAAGGTGGGATCAATATAACGTAAATTTAAAGGTTAATTTCGCTAAATTTCCCAGCTCGACTAGTTTCATTTCTTTTTATCTCACAACTAAATATGTTGCCCATATTTTGCCGGTTATTAGGGCACTTATCACTGTACATCCTTGCTGATGTGACAATACCTCCTATCTGTTTTTTCATGACTTTTGTATGAGAGATGGAAAAACATGTTTTAAGGTCACCTCCTGTGTTCATATGTAAGTTTTGACTTGTTTTGTAGTTCATAGATAGTTTAATTTACTACAAAACAAGTCAAAAAATATCATATGAAAACAGGAGGTGACCCTAAGACAAGTTTTTAGTCTCTCTTACAAAACTCATGAAAAAACAGATAGGATGTATTATTACATCACTGACGATATGTGGTCATACCAAATAATACATCCTTGATAAATATAAACATTTTTATTGAACAAAATCTTTTCATACATTCTTTTAATGCAATTTACTGATATTCCTAAATATTTCAAAAAAATGTGTCACATTTGCTTTGTAAACCTTTCTTTTGCCTTTCGTAGCCACATATTCCGTTTCCTTCCTGGTTTTTTGTAGACCACTTCTCTCAGCTGATTCTAAAAAAAATGAAATAAATGGTAATTTTTCTATCCTTTACAATTAACAATCAGAAGAAATATTATTTACAGATAATGATATGCATAATAATAATAGGTTTGTTCTAGCATCAGTTTGAAACCATCAGCGAATAGTGGACCAGCGCGAGTAGAGGGGATCGCACTGGTGACTGTATTATGTTCTTTTACTGACCAACTGTTTGCTGATGGTTTTTGACTAGTTTGACTGTTTGCTAGAACAAACCTAATAATAATAAATATTTTGTATTTTGACAATGACATCTGATGTGGAAGTCAAAACATTAATAAAATTATTTTTTCAAGTTAACTTTCACATGCGCGTCTTAAAATTGTACTTTTAATACTTATATCATAAATAACTATTAAAACTATCTTAAGAGGAAACAGTATCGATCAACAGGTAGCGAAAATGTGTTCCAAGATTGCGGCTGTAATTTTGAATATTTTTCAAGATATTTGGCACACATATTCATAATATAATAAAGAATGGCGGTACAGAGCCCAATTTGAAAAATATATTATTATGTGGAAATTACTCTGTAATTAAATACAATATAAAAAAAAACGAGCTTGTACCGCCATTAAGAAGAACAAAAAAATACACTTTCTTCAAATACAACTTTTTTATCAGATTTTGTGTTATTTTGGAACTACTAAAATTTTTTATTTCATTAGTAGTTCCAAAATTACACAAAATCTAGGCATCGGATAAAAAAGTTTATTTGAAGAAAGTGTATTTTTTTGTTCTTCTTAATGGCGGTACAGGCTCGTTTTTTAAATATTGTATAATTACAGAGTAATTTCCACATATTAATATATTTTTCAAATTGGGCTCTGTACCGCCATTCTTTATTATTTTACGAATACGTGTGCCAAATGCCTCGAAAAAATATTCAAAATTACAGTGACAATCTTGGAACACGTTTTGGCTACCTGTTTATCGCTACTGTATTACCTTAAAACATTGTAATTTGCTAAACCAGTATATTTTACTCTACTACTACTCTACTAGCTACCTCATTTTCCACTGTTTCTAAAGACTTGTTTACATGGGTAGAGTTTTGAGGAGAGTAGAGTAGCCGTAGTACTCTACCAAAAATGGCTTGATACCATTCACATGAGGAGAGTACAAGTATAGTACTGATGCTAGTATAGTGAAACCGATTTTTGTATTTTTAAACACTCTTGATTATAAGTGCACCTTAAATTCTTAATTTTTTGCTTAAGCTCGTTTACTCCAAAGCCCCCTTTGCCATTCTTTCGACGATTTCATCCTCCGCAGCTTGCTGCAAACTTTTATTTCTGTAGTATACACTACCTAAATTCCATAAACACTGGTATTCGCCGTATTATAGCTCTACAAATTTTAAAGTTTCATCTTCGGTGAACTTCATTTTCACTATTTACACAAAACACAATTCCAGCCAGAATGACAGCTCCCCCATGTACTCTCCTACCTACTCTATTCTGCCATAATTGAGCGTGTTCCATGGGTAGAGTGTGCAGCCGAGTAGACATTTTGGCAGTAGTGGTGGTCATAGAGTAGTTACTTTGCCATAGGTTGCTAGTCACTCTACTTTAACTCCAACTATACACTCTACCAGCTATTCTACTGTGCTGAGCATTTTTACAGGTAGAGTTACTCTACTCTATCAAGTACTTGCATCATTACTCTACCTGTGTAAACAAGTCTTAAATCTACTGAATGAAAATCTACTTAATCTTAATCTACTCTTAATGAAAAATGTCTAAAATCATTTACCCACCTAGTATTATTGTAGAATTTAAGACAGTCCAGTGCCTTATAAATAATTTCAATATGAATATTTTTTCCTTTAATTCTCCTTTGATACCACTCCATTTTAGATTTTGGGGAACTTATTTCATTGTGTTTTCATAGTGTTATAGCCCATATTTATTGAAGGAACCCAATCTGGAGATTGTTATTATCGATTAAGTCGGCTGGTTTTCCTATAAGATTAAAATGTTAACATCTTCAAAAATCGGGACTTCATTAAATTGGATGGTCCGAGAAGTTAGCCACATTAGATTTTCATAGAACGTTGATTTGAAGTTTGGCAGTGTTGCCATGTGATTATAATGTATAATATGTTGCACGCTTCAAATATACAGAGAAAGCTTTAAAAACTATCTTTTTTACATTATTTTGTGGATTTTGCTATTTTTTAATGTATGTAAAATACGAAAGAATAAATATTTGTTGTTTGTTTTGATATTAATTGCAGTTATTATTAGAAATTGTTTTGTGGCAATTATCCTGATAGGTTACTGAGTAGATTTGGCAATAGAGTGAGAACGTTTAAATTTGCGTTTGCCAGATTGCACAGATGTTCCGCAGATATACATTTTATGACTTTCTTTCTATTATATTATATTTCTAAATAGAAGCGTTCTGGAGGTACCTACCTACTTAAGAAAAACTAATTACAAGACGCCATCTTCAAAGAGCTCTAGCTCCCTTAGGAAGCATTTTCGGACTAAGTGAATTGGGTTAAATTATCTTAAAATTATCTGAAGAATCTCCTGTCTTCGTTTGTCGGTAGAGTTTCTGGACACCCTGTATAATTAGATAGTATAGCTCCCCGTGCGTAAAAAGTTTTAGTTACAGAAAAATAATGAGGATAATTTCGATAAAATCGAGAAAATAATCGATTAATTTTCCGAACTGTCAACTGTCTCAAAATAAAAATATTTTCTATGTGTCAATTTGTCAGTTTCTAAAAATGGCATCTTCAAATCGGGGAGGGCAGTTCCAAAACAAATTCAGCAAGATTGGGTAAATAGGGAATACATAGAAATTATTACTATTAGCATCAAGAAAATTACAGACTTTTTAAACTCGTTTGGTAAGTTTCAATTTGTAAATCATAGAGTCTATGTTCAATTGTCAAATTTTTCAGATTTGTCCTGTCGCTCAAAACTTGCTGGTTTGAACGAGAAACTAACCATACTCGAGCGCAAAATTGATTATTTGGAAGCTTGTGTAAGTAAAATGTGTATGAATTATGTATAATCGCTAAAATGTATCTCCACTATAGTTTAATGAGTCATATAGCACAGCTCCCATTTGCCTTTACAAAGTTATAATTAAAATACATAACACTAGAGTTAACTAAGGTAGAAAACACACACACAAGTAGTACAAGAAAAAACTTCATTTTATCAATACTCAATGAGCCTGAAACTTTAGGTTAGTAATAAAACTTTTTATTAGAAGATAACTTTACAAGGTAGGTGCAGTACATTCTCCCTGTGTACAGTCGGAAAGAATACCCATGAACAAACATATAAAACACGCTGTATTTTACTGTCACCGTGTCACAAAGAAAATTGCCCAGAGCAAGTACATGTAATAATAATTATTACATGTACTTGTGCTGGCCAATTTTCTGTGTGACACGGTGACAGAAAAATACAGCATGTTTTATATGTTCGTTCATGGGTATTCTTTCATTTTTCGTACTGTACATATTCCAACACACAATTGTTATAAAAATTGAGTTTAATTAAAATTTTAATAATTTTCATGAAGTCAGAATGGCCCTTTTATATTGTTTAAATTTATGAACACCTTGACTGCTGCAGTTAAATATTTTATTATACTACTTCTTGCGTCATATGCTTCGAGAAATAAATATGTTATGGTCTATTCAGTATATATGTCACATGCTATGTGTGTGCATGTAGTACAAATACCATTTTATTGCTACCAACAATGCGACATTTGGACCAATTTAGCTACAGAACAGTTGAAAAATTACATGCCACTAGGAATAGTGACGCAGTCAAGGTGCTAATTAATATTATTATTTATTTTGCTCAACAGGCCCTGGGCGTGAAAAACACAATTACATTTTTTTACTATACATATCTACAATATACAATATTAATTTGTCTATTAAAAAATACATCATATAAATATATACATATATATAGCTCTCATTTTACAATTCATGGCACATTGTTCTGTTACAATTTCTCTTGCTCTCTTCTTACCACTCCTCTCCATTCTCTTCTGTCTAATACCTTGTTTCTCCAGTTATCTATTTTTAATTCTCGTAAATCTGCTTGGACACTGTCAAACCATCTTTTACGGGGTCTTCCTTTCCTTTTTTTCCCTTCTGGTTTCCTGTTCAATATCATCCTGGTCATTCTATGGTTTTCCAATCTTTGCACATGTCCCAGCCATCTTATTCTATGCGCCTTTATTATTGCGGTGATTTTTGGTTCCGTATACAGCTCTTCCAACTCTTTATTTGTCCTTCTTCTCCATCCCATTTGTGTATTTATGCCTCTGTAAATTGTTCGGAGAATTTTCCTCTCCCATCTTTCTAATCTTTCTTCATCTGCCTTTCTTAAAACCCATAATTCAGTTCCATATAAAACTGTAGTCTAATCACTGTCTTGTAAATTCTTTCTTTTGTTTTTCTTGAAACAAACTTAGACTTCATTAAGGATCTCAGCATTCCGTATTTCTGGTTGCCTTTTGTAATTCTGGATTCTATTTCTTTATCCTCATGTCCATTTTCCATTACTTTCACACCAAGGTAAGTAAACTCTTCCACTCTGTCAAAACTGTATATGTAATCTTTCTCCCCTTGTATTTTTATAAACTCTTCATTGTCTTGCTGCGTATCACCCATTATCATGTATTTAGTTTTCTTTTCATTTATCGTTAGGCCAAACCGATTTGCTTCTTTTTCTATCTTTTTCACAATTCTTCTCAACAGTGGATCCAGTAACCTGACAAGGTGGGGGCAATGAAATAAAAATTTTCTCGTCACTGGCATAGGCAGGATTCTTTTTCGAAATGGGCTATTACTTTCTTTTTCTTCATGTTCCATATCCTTTCAGAACGTTGGTTAGCATCATAGCTATCTTAATTTTATTCACTGCCACCCTAAATGAACCACGAAGTGCTTCTTCGTCCTGGACTGCGTTTGCCTTATATTTTCACTTGCATAATATTTTGTAGCAACCTATATTTGGGACCTCTTATTACATATCCGAAATACTCCAGCTTTCCCTTGTTGATGTCTTTTATAATTGCAGTAGTCTTGCTGAAACATTCTAGTATTGTGGAGTTTCGAATCTTCTCCACCCAAGAAACTCTTAAAATTCTTATAGCACCATATCTCGGAAAGACTCAAGGCGATTTAGATCGATTTTGTTCACAGTCCAAGTATACCATACAGTAAGACCAAGAACACGTATGTACTTCACTTTTAGCAGCGAAGTAGGCCCATCCTTAATGCCAATTTTAGATCTGTGTTACATAATAATTTGGACATCCTTCTAAAAGCAGCTTTTATTCAGAGGGTTTTTAGTAAATGATCAAATAGATTTAACTAATTCTGCTTTGTTAAATATACTTAATTAAAATGGACATACATCCAAAGTTTGTAAATTTATTTAAAGTTACCTTAATAACATTTAATAATTATTTTCTAAAAGATAGTAAAACTTGTAATTTGGTAAAGTTTATCAGTAGTATCATACCATAAAAACCAACTATATTTGTTATTTAATCACTATTAGACGAAAACGCAGTAGCGCTTGAAATATATCACATAAATAAATCACACAAATTTATTACTAATATTTTCTATATTAATTTTAAATCAAAATGAACATGGAGTAAAGCTAGACCTAACAATCGATTATGACTCCTTTTGTTTCTAAGCCAAGTTTTAAGGCGTTTGAAATCAGAAAACGATCGTTAATTTTATATAATCAATTTTATTTAATTTCTATATTAATTTTAAATCAAAACGAACATGGAGTAAAGATAGACCTAACAGTAACAATCGATCCTGACTCATTTTGTTTCTAAGCCAAGTTTTAAGGCGTTTAAAAGCAGAAAACGATCGTTCTGCATGTGATGTACTAAAAGGCAAAGTAAGCAATATTTGTAATAGTATTTTACAATGTGGAACATCACATCTTCATCGCAAAATTTAAAGCTTTGCATGACTGAATTTTTACTGTTTGTACTTCAGATTTTAAAATAGCCTCAGATGAGAATGACATTTTTTGAAATGAAACTGACTCATTAATTTGTCACAAAGAAAAAAACAAATTACTATTGATATCTGGTCTCTGGCATTAGATGGCAATAAACAGATTTATTGTGAGAATCTTTCATTTATTATGTTCTAAAAACTTTTAATAATCTTCTATTCCAAGGAATTGTGTGTTATGTTTCAGTTATTCAGTTATCAACAGGACACAAAACTCACTATTTATTTTCAATCGTAATTATCTCTTTCTTAAAAAAACTGTCAGTAGACACCAGGCGAGGTCTCAAGGAGGGGGCAATTAACTCCATTGACCCCCCCTTGGATCCGCGCCTGAATTCTTCTCAATTCTTTCTTTGATTTTGCTAATATAGTCAAGGTGCTAATAGTGTTACAAAAATCCGTTTGTTTAATTCTTCATAGCTTCAGTAATTTGTTAAAAGTCAAATTACTGAAGCTATGAATGAACACAGAAAGGCAAAACGGATTAAAGTCTTCACAGTGGAAATTCTATTAAAACCAACCAAGTGGAGATGTGCAACAGGCTAGGAATTTTTATCATATCAGTTCAGCTGTTAACCCATTTGCTGCCAATAGAAGACGATGGAACTCCACTAGGGGCCATTCTATTGAATGGAGCCTGACTGAAGTCTTCATATCAAGCGCTGGCAAGTGATCGGCAGCGAATGGGCTAAATCATGTCCATTAGAGGGTGTCCCCGAAGATAGTGTGTTCCTTTAAGGTATGGATATAATACACAATTTAGAACAAAAAGTCCTATAAAATTTTTTTTAAAGTTAACCGTTTCTAAGAAGAAAATTGCATAATTACATAAATTTGAATGACATGGCAACGTAGTCTAGAAGAACTTGTTGTGACTGTGGAAAATTAACCTAATAACCCCTTGTTTATTTACTTTGAGGTGTGATTTTTGGGGTTGTTGACATGGTAGGTACCTACCTGGAAAATAATGGATATGGGTTTGGTTAATATTTACATTATTTTACCTTCCAGATGCAACTGATCTACAAACCTACTTTTCTAATCTTTAGATTTTTGTATTTTCGTTTTTTGGTCAAACGGATCAATTTGGGAAAAATGTTATAAGACTGTTTTGCTCTACATTGTGTCTTCTACCTATACCTTTAAGGAATGCACTATTTTCGGGGACACCCTGTATATAATGTGCTGTTTAAAACCTTAGTCTAACAATTTATTTATTTTCAAAGGGCTGCTGCCCAATATGATTATCCCAGTTTTGCTTTCCAAGCAAAAAATTTTGAACTACATTCCACCTATATCAGAATACATGGTTGGAAATCCAGATTCCTATTGTGAACATAATATGAATGAAAGACATTCAATATGCTGAGTCATTTTATCTTGAAAGTTAAGTGGGAGTATTACTTACCAAGGCAACAAGAAAAAAGACACTATCACTGTAGCAGCTGCAGAAGAAAAGATGGTTAAAGTGAAAAGATGTGTGAATTCATTAGTGCTGTGTGATACAGAGCAAGAGACTTGTTTGTTTGGGGAATGCTCTAGAGAGGAAGGACTCACCACCCTTTTTTTTTTTTGAGGTCCTCTGACATATGTCTCCGATGGCACTGCAGCCTCATGGGCTTATTGTGCCAACCGTCCTACCTTTTATGTCACCCAATCCACAAGCTTGGTTCCACGTACCAAATTGTACATCCCTAGCATGGGTTGGGTGGCATATGATCCAAAACCTCACACTCGTACAGTACATGATATGCTGTTTCAGTTCCCCTATTGCACAGTCTGCAGTTAAGGTTCCCTTCGTACAGCCCAATTCTATTCAGGTGTCCTTTCAGGGCACAGTGACCCGTGAGAAGACCTGTAATTATGCGGAGCTGACTCCTATGTAATTTTATTAGTTCCTCAGCTCTCCGTTTTGAGGGTTCCCTTATTAAGGGCCTCCCTTGTCGCTGACCAGGTACATTCCCCCAGTATTCTTTGTGTTTGTTTTTGACCCATTCCCTGACTTGTCCCCTAATTATTGTTTTAGGTACTCCTAGAGCAGGTTCTGGGCCCAAATATGAAGTTGATGAACCGTTCCTTGCCAGCTCATCTGCTTTCTCATTACCGTCTATCCCGGTGTGTCCTGGCACCCAGAATATAGTTACACTATATCTTTCGGCCAGTTCTTGCCGGCATTCCCATACCAGCCTTGACGTCACTTTCGGGCTCATTAGTGCCTTCAGTGATGCTTGGCTGTCTGTGAGTATATTGATCCGTCTATTTTCATAGGCCCTCAAGTTGTTCATTGTAACACACTGCAGAATTGCGTACATTTCCGCTTGAATCACAGTTGTGTATGTTCCTAGTGAGAAACTGAGTCCTACATTCTCTGTTTCACTAAAAATACCGGCTCCAGTGCCTTCATCGGTTTTTGATCCGTCCGTATACCAGATCGTTCCCCTGATTTTGCTACTGATGCTGTTCCACTCCCTTCGGTCATTGATTTCTATTCCGAAGTTCCTATTAAATGTGTATTTTGGTACCATGTGGTCAGTGTATGTATCAGATATACTTACCCCACCTTGGTTCCAAATCTGATTATGCCCAAGGTTCTTGTATTTATCCCTTGGTTTTCCTTGCAGCCTGTATGCTCCCATCCTCGCTTCCCCTTTGATGAATATATCAAGAGGGGGTAGGTCTAACTGGGTTTCCAGTACCGCCGTCGGTGTTGTTTTTATTGCTCCCGTTATTCCCAAGCATGCAAGTCTTTGTATCCTGCTTATCTTGTTTATAGCGGTTCTTTGCTGCATCTTTGTCCACCATACCAAGGATGCATATGTTATCATGGGTCTCACTATCGTTGTATATGTCCAGTACGCCATTTTCGGACAGAGTCCCCATGTTTTTCCATGTGTGCGTCTGGTCAGCATTAATGTCGCCTCCGCTCTTTTAATTACTCTTTCAAGCTGTCGGTTTCAGGTAAGTTCTGGGTCCAGTATAACCCCTAGATACTTTGCCTCTTTAGACAGCTCCAATTGTTCACCATTAAGGATCAGAGGCCTTAAGTCCTCCAGCTTCCTTCTTCTGGTGAACGCAATTGTGACTGTTTTAGAAGGACTGACTCTCAGCCCTTCTTCCTCAGTCCATTTGGTGACAATATTAAGGGCCTGCTGCATGCGTTCCCTTACTATGTTTTGGAATTTTCCCTGAACAAGGACTACCAAGTCGTCTGCGTAGCCCAGGGTTTCATGGCCGTTCAATTCCAGGGACTCAGCAAATCGTCCATGACAAGGTTCCATATTAGCGGGGACAGAACACCTCCCTGCGGACACCCTCGTCGGACCTGGGCGATAATGCTCTCCCCTAGAATGGACGTATATATGAGTCTCTGTTGTAGCATGTGGTCTATCCACTTGCAACAAATTTCATCGATCCCTTTTCTCCTCGATGCTCTTGAGATTGTTTCTAAGGTTATGTTATTGATCGCTCCTTCTATGTCCAAAAAGGTCGCTAATAGTACCTCTTTGTGCTTGAGAGCATATTCAGCTTTTTCTACAAGCTGATGTAATGCTGTCTCTGTTGACATTCCTGCTCTATATGCATACTGGTTCTTATGTATTGGTCTGTTTTCCAATACGCCATCCCGTATATGCCTATCTAGCAGCTTTTCTAGCGTCTTAAGCAGAACAGACATAAGACTTATTGGTCTCAAAGACTTTGCCCCATCCTGTCCAGGTTTTGGTATAAAAGTTACTCTGATCATTCTCCATGCCTTTGGAATATATCCTAGAGCCAAACTGCTCCGAAGCACTGTACATATTCTATTTGCCAGAAGGTCGGATCCCTTCTGCAATAGTACTGGATAAATCCCATCTAATCCTGGCGATTTATAAGGTTCGAATGAGTGTAATGCCCATTTTACTTTTTCCCCAGTTACTACTTTCTTTGCTGCCTGCCATTTCTCCTTGGATGCCCACAGAGGGGTATCTAGTTCTGATTTCTGGCAGTTCTCCAAAGTTAAGTCTGTAACTTGGGAACCGGGGAAGTGGAGTTTCAGCAGTTCTCTGATAGTTCCTTCCCCTGTTTCTGTGTACTCTCCGTTTTCTGTTTGGAGAGTATATATCGAACTCTGAGGTCCTTTTGAGAGAATCTTATGGAGTCTGGCGTATTCTGGAGTTCTTTCTATATCCTCACAGTACCTTCTCCATGATTCTCTTTTCTGCTTCCTCAGAGTTTTATTGTACGCAGTTAGGGCCTTTCTGTATTCATCCCAACTGATATTCTTGTTCATTGCGTTGTTGAATTTTTTACGAACTTTCCTTCTTAATTCTTTAAGTTCCTCATTCCACCAGGGCACTTTCCTGTTGGATTCCTTATTTATTGAAGGACAGTTGTCATTATACGCCGAGATGATTGTGTTTTGCAGCTGCTCCACAACCATTTCGAGGTCTGTTGTATTTCTTATCGTATCCTTAGTCTGTTTTAAACTATATTCCAGGTCTGCTTTATACGCCTCCCAGTTAGTTTTCCTAGGGTTACGATAGGTTTCTAGGTTACATGTTTTTTCCCCTACTTCAAATTGTATGTGTCTGTGATCCGAGCAACTCGCATCATCAGACACACGCCAATTTGTAATTTTATTGCTAACGTAGTTGGTGGCTATCGTTATGTCTATGACCTCCTTTCGAGCACTAGTCACAAAAGTCGGTTTATTACCTGAATTTATTATGTTCAGCTCGTTTTTCATAACAAATTCGAGTATGGATTCATCTCTTACATTCGTGTTCGTACTTCCCCACGTTGTATGATGTGCATTAGCATCACAGCCGATAATCAGCTGGGTTCTGGATCCCCTACAGTCTCTTACCAGCTGCTCCACTTCCTTAGTTGGAGGAGAACCAGGTGCATCATATGGAAGGTACGCCGATGCGAGCGTAATCGCTCTTGACACCCTTCCCTTCCCTGGCCTTATCTTGACTGCCGTCAAGTCTCTAAAACAAAAATTTGTTAACGGCAGTATGTTAAATTTCTTTTTGATAATAATGCAGGTTCGAGGTACCTCGGAGGTTCTGTCATATATGAGTTCCCCTCCAACTCCCCCTAACCCCATAATATTTCCCCTGTTCACCCAGGGTTCCTGAATAAGGGCCACATCGAATTCCCTTTTTGCAGCCGTAAGGGCAGCCGAAGCAGCCTTACTGTGCTGCAAGTTAATTTGGAGGATTCCGATTCTCCCCTCCATCTTTTCCTCCAAGGACTTTAAAGATGACCATTCCGAGTCTGTAATAAGCTCGGAAACGGTTCCTCTCGAGGGCCCTAAAGGACACTTCGTCTATAGAGAAGGCCAGGAGTACTCCTTCCTTCTCTACTTTTTTGTTTAGAAGGAGCCACCCTCCCACTCTTAGTTCTGGGTTCTGTTGCCCCAGTCGTGTTCGGATAACTCCCTCTTCCTGTGCCTGGCCTGGTATGAATACAAGAACTTTGGGTCTTTTGGGAAGATCTTGGGATTCGACAGCCGTCAAATCTGCGTTCTCCCACAAACGGCCCAGCCGTTCCACTGCACCTGCCAGCCAGTTTTTGGTGTGTTCATTAGCGGGGGTAATCCATAAGACGCCTCCGCTAAAGGTAGTTCTGGCGAACTGCAGTGGATTACTGCTCCCCGAAGGAGCTTCATCCATTGCATCCGCAATCCTACTCTGGATCAGGTCAGCTTGAGCCTGATCCAGTGTTACCTCAGGATGTCGTCGATCTATGATCGCCATCCTGAGTCTTTGTGCGGCCTCTGTATAAGAGTCAGCAGGTCTGGGAGCCTGCTTCGTCTTTTTGGAGACCTGGGGTGGTGTAGCAGAGTACTCTCGGGGTCTCTTCTTACCTTCTTTATCGGGTCCTTTGTCTGTCCCGATAGCAGGTCTAGAAGTGCCCACTTTCCTCTGCATCCTTTTCCGTGGTCGTTGTTCCCACGTACCTTCTGCCATTTTTCTTTCCTTTGTCTGTTTCCTCTTCTGAGCCCCAGACAAACGTTTTTTGTCTGACAGGTCCATTCTTTCAGCCCCTGTCGTGATTGTATCAGCGGTTCCCTGAGTTCCCGCTGATGCTTCACTGTCGTGTTCTATTGTCTCCACGACAGTGCTTGAGCTGGAGGACTCGTGTGAGTCCGACATCACTCCAGCCTCTTTTCTTTTATTTTGTTCTTGGTCCATGTTTTATCCCACGAGTAGCTAGGGAAGTTTTGGTCACTTGTGCCAGAGCCCCGCATTAACACAGGAAGGCTAATAAAACCAGGGATTCACCCATTTCCCAGAGTTCGCATAATTGTTCTGAGTCATTTTATCTTGAAAGTTAAGTGGGAGTATTACTTACCAAGGCAACAAGAAAAAAAGACACTATCACTGTAGCAGCTGCAGAAGAAAAGATGGTGAATGTGAAAAGATGTGTGAATTCATTAGTGCTGTGTGATACAGAGCAAGAGACATGTTTGTTTGGGGAATGCTCTAGAAAGGAAGGACTCACCATCCTAGAAAGGAGACAAGTTATCTGGAAAATTTAGGGGATGATTATTCTGAAGTTACATATTGCTGACATAGTATGAAAACCTCGTATCTCTTTTTACAGAGAAAAAACTATCTTTACATATTATTGATTCTGAGCACATTGAGAGTGTTACACATATGTTTTAAGTTGGAGCATGCAGAAATTCAGTCTAAAGTACACTGGCGGGCAAAAAATTTAGGTCCCTAGATGAATTATACACGTTTGATGCCTCGAATTTCCTAAACTTGTCCGATTTGAGTGATTTTTTAGTATGTTATACCTTTATTATTTAAGAATCTCAATGTGTTAACAATGTTGCAAGACAGGCAAATGTCGTGCGACAAACTTTAAGGGGTGATTCTGTATGAAAAAAATAATGACCGTTTGCTTTATTAACATGTCCACAAATGCTTCATTTCCGAGATACGGGATGTTGAATTTTTTCTTACAAACTGGCGGTTTATTTGTTGCTCTAAAACCGGTTGAGATATGCAACTGAAATTTGGTAGGTTTTAAGAGGTAGTTACATATTGAGCATTTTTTGACATACAATTAAGAATTTTATATTCACCATTGGCGTGCATACGGGATGTATCTAAAATATTTATACCCGTATGCACGCCAATGGTGAATATAAAGTTCTTATTTGTATGTCAAAAAATGCGCAATAACTGCCTCTTAAAATCTACCAAATTTCATTTGCATATCTCAACCGGATTTAGAGCAACAAATAAACTGTCAGTTTGTAAGAAAAATTTGTGGATGTAATTTGTGGACATATCTTTATAAAGCAAACAGTCATTATTTTTCATGCATAATTGCCCCATAAAGTTTGTCGCACTTGTTTAGAAACACCCTGTATTGATGAAGAACATGACTAGTTGTTAAAGTACCTAACTTTTTTATTATCGAACATATGCAAATGAATCAAAAAAGAACATGTTAAGAAAGTCTAAGGCTCCAATTGAGTTTTGATTTCAATATTTTATCTATGCTATAATGTTCCACAGAGTGTTCCGAACTTTAAGGAAAAAACACAGTATGATTTTTACACCCGGTATAAAATGACATTTACCTGTCTAGCAACAATATTAATACATTGAGATTCTTAAATAATAAAGCTATAAGATACTAAAAAAATCACTTAAATCGGACAACAGTTTTAGGAAATTCGAGGCATCAAACGTGTATAGTTCATCTAGTGACCTAAATTTTTTGCCCGCCAGTGTATCTTCTGTAACATTGTCTGTAAAATGAGATAGAAGGTTTTCATATTAAGCCATCGATATGCAACATGGGAGAGAAATAAACTCATTAGTTAGCATGTGCTTTCCTGTTAAAGACTGCATTATTTTTTCAGCACTGGTGAACTCTGTAGTCTCCATATAGTATTGACGGATCCAGTACTGCTTCATTGTAACAAATCTTGGAAGAAAATATTATTTTCTTGTTAAAAAATTACTGCAAAGATCATAACATTTACTTTACTTTAATAAACACTTTTTTCATGTCAAATTTAGCAATAATAATATATACCGCATGGCATTAAACTCCAATATATTTAATTGTTTCTTGTAATCTTTCATGAATTTTTTATGAATTTTTGTTGGGAGTCGTCTCTTTCAAAGGAGTATTTAATCATTGCTTGACTAAATCCATTTATGACATAAAAACTTTACTCTCTGGAATCTAGGAAATTTTTATTGCAGATTCCCCTAATGTTTAAAAAAAGAATGTGTGTACTTTGTACGCACGTAAGAAGTTATACTATAAATTATATGATTTCAACGAAATCAATAGACTTTAAACAGTTTATTTATATTTAATTTAACTATTAAACTAATTTTAATACTTACTACTTTCCAAAAATTTTTATTAAAACAATACCAAAAATTTAAAAAAATAAAAGAATAAAACACACACAAACACATTGAAAAATGCCACAAAGAAATGATTTCTGAACAATAATTGTTGCCAAAAATTTTAACTAAATACGTATTTTCTGAAAAAAATTATATAGGTAATAATCTACTAACAATAACGACTAATATTAGGACAGGTGTGGGAGAGACTGATAAATTTCATGTGAAAGTAGGATTGCACCAAGGCTCGGTGCTTAGTCCGTTTATTCCCATTAGTTTTGGACCAGATAACAGCGAAATTACAGGGTAACATTCCATGGTGCTTAATGTATGCTGATGATGTCGTGTTAGTAGGAAATAGTAACCATCCCTAGGGGGTATCGCAAAGAATATGTGCCTGGATGGACTGAAACATGTGAAGACTTATACACGAAGTTTCTCGAAAGTGGTGACCGAGAAATAGCCGATGAGCTTTTACACAACATCGATACAGCTAGACGCCAAAAATGGATAAAGACTGTCGAAAACCTTGACTTCAAAAAATCAAGCCGGCAGGCATGGTCCTTGTTGCGGAAAATTGGAGGAGCTAACCAGCTGGAATCCAGAGAGTCTAAAATGTCTCCTAACAAGGTTGCCTCCCATATAGTATCTCTATCCAGAGCTCCACGAGATCGAACACATACTACCAACGTGAAAAGAGACTTAAGGGCATTAAAACAAATGAACAGAACGAACTCCGAATATTCAGCAAGAATACTTATTTCTGAAATTACACATGCGCTGAAAGAAATGAAATCAGGTAAAGCACCTGGCTTTGATGGTATCCATCCAGAGTTCTTGATACACAGTGGTGCATACACGAAACAGTGGCTTGCAATGTTCTTTAATGATATACTTCAGTCAGGTAACATTCCTTTCTCACTTAAGCGAACAAAGATAATTGCAATTCCGAAACCGGGCAAATCAAACGATAAGCCAGAAAACTACCGCCCCATAGCTCTACTCAGCATGGTATATAAACTATTAGAAAAGCTTCTCCTCAACAGAATTAGTCACAGGATACTAGAAAATGTCCCCATTGAACAAGCTGGCTTCCGCCCTCATCGAAGCTGTACGGACCAAGTGCTGTCATTAACAACTTTTATAGAAGCTAGTTTTCAAAAGAAACAAAAGACAGCAACAGTATTTATAGATCTAACAGCAGCATATGATACTGTTTGGAGACAGGGATTAATATATAAACTGGCCCGCATTATCCCCTGCAGAAAGATAATTAACCTCATTGACAACATGCTGACCAACAGAGCCTTCCAGGTTATAATGGGAAAGGAGACGAGTAGACAGATGAAACTTAACAATGGTCTTCCACAGGGTTCTGTCCTTGCCCCTTTACTTTTCAGCCTCTATATTGCTGACATGCCTGAAACCGAATCTCGGAAGTTTGGATATGCTGACGACTGGACCCTTGCAACAAGCCACCAATCTTTAGAAACTACAGAAATCACTCTCACGAATGACTTATCCATCCTCAGCGAATACCTTAAGAAATGGAGACTACAGCCAAGTACTACAAAAACTGAAGTATCAGCTTTTCATCTAAACAACAAGTTGGCAAACAGAGAATTGCGAGTGTATTTTAATAACAAGCTGTTAAAACACAATAAATACCCGAAATACCTTGGGGTTACTCTAGACAGAACGCTCACATTCAGAGAACACCTGACGAAAACAGCAGCAAAATTGAAAACACGCAACAATATAATACAGAAACTCTGCGGCACTACATGGGGGTCCACAGCATCAACATTAAGATCCTCTGCTCTTGGCCTGATATATCCGGTGGCAGAATACTGTGCTCCAGTGTGGCTAAATAGCAGGCATACCCACCTGGTCGACACCCAACTAAACCGTACCATGCGTATGATAACAGGCACAATTAAGCCCACCCCTACAATGTGGCTACCTACCCTTAGTAATATAGCACCACCCAACCTACGCCGCGAACATGCATTGGTTAAAGAATATAACAAAATAATGGACAGTCGCCAGCTTCTAGTCCACAACGACATCCCCGATATTCTTGGAAACCGTCTCCGATCCAGGTTACCCCCTCTACAATCTGCTCAAGCGCTGCAGCAATCCAACTTTGACTTAAATACCCGATGGAGAGAAGATTGGGAAAGTAGGACAGATCCGCATTACCATAGTCTACCGGACATCATAGGGAAACCTGGCGAATTTGAACGTCCCCGTAAGATTTGGGCAGCCCTTAATCGAATTCGAACAAACTGTGGAAGATGCGCCGACTCCCTCCACAGATGGGGTAAACTCCCCTCGCCTTCTTGTGACTGCGGCGCTGCAAGACAGACGATCAGTCACATTCTTCAGGACTGCCCACGCAGAGCATACACAGGCGACCCTATAGACTTTGTAATGGCAACCGAAGGGTCAATCGAATATATAAAAAAATTGGACATCTGTTTGTGATGCATTGTATAATGCATAAATCTAAATATATTCTGTGATATACTTAAGCCATACGCTAAATAAAATAAAAGTAGGAAATAGTGAAAGAGACTTAGAACAAAAACTGGAACAGTGGACACGAGCTCTAAAGGAAAAAGGTTTAAAACTTAGTAGGACAAAGACAGAGTATTTGGAATGTTCATTTAAAGATGGAGTTACTACAAATAAAATGGTATCTTTGGATGGTGAACTGATCGTAAAAAGCAATAATTTTAAGTACCTGGGATCGGTATTACAGAGTAATGGAGAAATAGATGGAAATGCATGCAGTAGAATTAGGGCTGGATGGATGAAGTGGAAGGAAGCGAGTGGTGTGTTGTGTGACAGAAAAGTTCCAATGAAGCTGAAAGGAAAATTCTATAAAACAGCCATAAGACCGGCTATGATGTACGGAACTGAATGTTGGGCAGTGAAAAAGAAAGAGGAACAACGAATGCATGTGGGGAAGATGAGAATGCTTAGATGGATGAGTGGAGTGACAAGAAAGGATAAAATTAAAAATGAGTATATTAGGGGAAGTCTAGGTGTGGCACCAATTGATGCCAAAATGAGAGAGCATAGGTTGAGATGGTTTGGTCATGTTCAACGTCGAGACGTTAATCATCCAATACGAAGAGTAGCTGAAGTGCAGATTCCTGGAAGGAGTAGGAGAGGAAGACCAAAGAAGACGTGGGGGGAGACGATTAGGCAGGACATGTTGGTAAAGGGGATTAATATTGATATGGCCCAGGATCGAATTGTGTGGAAAAATGCAATTAGGGAAGCCGACCCCGCATAGGGATAAGGCAAAGAGAATGATGAATACTTACAATCATAAATTGTATAAAGAAAAATAAAAAACTATTAACTTGCATTGGGGATCGAACCCGCTTCCCGTCTTCGCTTATCTGTCATGTGGGAATATACACCACCTGAACGTTTACACCATAAACTTTTTGACAGTTTATTACTTATATGAATTTAATCAAATTAGTTTGATTTTTGTGGAATTAAAGGAATATTTTGTGGAATAACAATATATTAGGTGAAAATTGGTAGAAATTTTGATGGTAATCAAATTATGTAAATCAAAGCATTACATACTATTTTGGTAGATTAATTTTAAATTTTCCAGATAGGTAGGTACCTATGTAATTTTTTATTAGGATACTGAAACATTTAGTGCTTGTTCACAATGGACGTAACCATAAGATGAACGTAAACCGTTATCATTTCGTAAACCATAATTTGTACATAATTTTATGCAGCGTTTGTGAACGCTGCATAAAATTATGTACAAACGCTGCATAAAATTATGTACAAATTACGGTTTACGAAATTATAACGGTTTACGTTCATCTTATGGTTACGTCC